>NC_138540.1:18571002-19171002 GCF_964234715.1 Podarcis melisellensis | reverse complement strand
TTGTTTTTATAGGGCTTGTTTCGGAATCCAAGCAACTCTGTGCATTAGCGAGCGCAGGGAGAGGTTGGTGGTGGTGATGATCAAGAATAGCTGTAATGATACACTTGGGGGGTGGAGGGCAATGAGACACAGCTGCAATACATTTTCATTGCCTCTCCGTTACAAGGTATTACACAATGCATGCTTTCCCAGAGGAATCCAAAGTCTGGACTCTCTTTGGGGATTGCTTTGTTTCCCCAGAGGGAAAAATTGCCTCTCCTCTACCCATGGCAGCTACATTGCCAGGGGTGTAGAATATAGGAAGTTGTTTTATACTGAATCAGACCATTGGTCCATCTAGCTCAGTATTGTCGGCACTGACTGGCAGAAGCTCTCCAGCATTTCAAACATGGGTTTCTCCCAGCCCTAGCTGGAGATGCTGGGGATTGAACCTGTGACCCCCTTGATGTGGGGTAGCATATCTGCTCCAATAGAGTCTTTGTCTGTACTTGTACACTTGTAAATAAAGCAAATATTTTTAAATGACATTCAAATCTCCAGTGATCTCTCCTCTAAAGAAAATCAAACCCACTGCCCCTGGAATCTATTATGACTCAGGGAAGTGGGGAAAGCACAACAAATATGTTTTTTACGGCATAACTCTTCTACAAGAAGTGTGATCACAGAATCTTACTGTCTAGGCTTGCTTTCAGGGCATAGGGATTTTTATGAGCACTACATGACATCACAGCATGCCAACCAATGGCTTTCAAAGGGGCTTTGCAGCCAGCCAATCAGAGACTTTTTGCAGTCTCACAACTTGCAACCGCTGAGGTAGAAGCACAAATGATCAACTCACACTCAATGCTTTGGGGTGTGGGGGGTGAGATAGGAAATCACAATAAACAAAATTACCTTCTTTTCATGATACTAATATGCAAATCCTCCTCTTGCTTGACATCAGGGTGGTGACCGTTGACCTTGTCACTCTCCTCACTGTCGTCACTGTGTGAGAAAATTGAAGGAAGCTCTTTCTTTGGGGTCCTGGTAGGAGGCAAGGGGATGGTCCTCTTCTCAGCAAGGCGACCCCGATTCTGTGGAAGGGGAGATATTTGGAGTCGAAGGAAGGGAAGGGGGGAGAGAAAGAGGAAAAGATCAGATTAGGTGACTCAATCAAGATGTGCTGAAGGGTGAGGTTTTTTAAATAAAGTCAGTCATCTGCTGGGGTGGCTCTGTTGACACCTCCATAATCCCTATGCAAAGCAAACTATAGTTAATGTTAATGGTGTGAACAAACCATCATCAAAGCTGAGGCGTACAGCAGATTATCAATTAGACCTTCGTTTCTTACATTACAGAATGATTAAAAGCACCAGAAAAGGCTGCTGCGCCTTTGTCTGAATCTTTTGTGGCTCTTTATCCACAGCTCTATAGCTGTTGGGTGGTGATAGCTCCTTAACCAGTTTGGCAGGAGACTGGATTCCTATGCAATACTAAATTGTGGTTAGCATTAACAAATTTTGTAAACCAAGTAGATGCTTTAATTAATGAGTAATCTTTAAGCACAGTTAATAAACCACAGCTAAGCTGCAGGGCTCACAAGTACAGTGGAACCTTGGTTCTCGAACACAATCCATTCGACTCCCAAAACCAAAACCAAGGCGCGGCTTCCGATTGGCTGCAGGAGCTTAAAGCGGAAGCCGCGTCGGTTGTTCGACTTCCGAAAAACGTTCAAAAACCGGAACACTTGCTTCTGGGTTTTCGGCATTTGGGAGCCGATTTGTTTGTCAACTAAGCAGTACGAGGACCAAGGTTTCATTGTAATGCTATGCCATGGTTTAATAAACCATAGTTTAATGCACCATGGTGCTTGGGAACCCTGAGAAATGGGAGGAAACAGCAGTGGATGGGAGACTGCAGAGGAAAAAAGTGGCAGGCACAAAAGGGTTAAATACCCCTCCCACTTGCCACTCTAAAAATGCCTCCACCCCCCCATATTTTACATACAGTATTCAGCAACCAACACAGGAAGGTTCCAAATATGCAACAAAGTATTCAGTTGCACCCTAACAAAAATGACACTCCTGGTTGTTTTTTTAAATTGAAGCCATTCCTGGAAATCTGAGCACAGCACCTATATTGAGCATTTACTCCAGCAATTGATGCTTTCACCAGGGACCCCCAGAGCTCAATGCCTAACCTCCCCACAGCTAGATGTCGCAGTGCACCTCTTTCCCGCTAAGTCACAATTTATCGCATCAATTAAGAGTCAGCGGCCTGCAAATTCCCAACACACAACTGCCACGGGACTGCCTCGAGTGCAGCTCCAGAAGCTGAGGAGGGGGACGGTGCCGATCTCAGCTCATAAAAATCATTTAATGGCCATTATGGTACCTAAGAGCAGTTACTTGGTCTCAGTGGCTGCTCAGGGACTCATCATACTTAACTAGAGAAGGGGGAAGGAAGAGAGGGTGTGTGTTGGGGATTGAGAACAGCCCTCGCGGAAACTATTCAGAGCCCCACACACAGAGAAATAGGGGGTCCTGTTAAGCTTCCTTTAACAGCCCTGCCAGCTCACAATCGGGGGTGGCTCAAGTGCACACTTATGGGTCAAGTGGCCTGCATTTGCAACTCTAACACAGCCTCTCCCCCAACTTGGTGCTCAGATGCTTTGGACTACAGACACACTTACACTGGACTTTCAAGCAGCAATGATCGGTTCTCATAGAATTGTAGAGCTGGAAGAGACCTTGAGGGTCATCTAATCCAAACCCCTGCATTACAGTGGTACCTCGGGTTAAGTACTTAATTCGTTCCGGAGGTCCATTCTTAACCTGAAACTGTTCTTAACCTGAAGCACCACTTTAGCTAATGGGGCCTCCTGCTGCTGCCGGAGCACAATTTCTGTTCTCATCCTGAAGCAAAGTTCTTAACCTGAAGCACTATTTCTGTGTTAGCAGAGTTTGTAACCTGAAGCGTATGTAACCCAAGGCATCACTGTACAAGAATCTTTTGCCCACTGTTGGGCTTTTTGCCCAACTTCTCTTTGCACTGGGGCCGGGGCCGGGGCGTGCACACGCACACACACTGCTCCTGTTGCACTACTGCTGGCTGAATGTAGTGGCATGAAACTAAATTTTATTAAGTTGGGTCCATTATTTTCAACAGGTCCACCCGGAGTCAAACTTAGCTGAATGCCACCCTATAATATCACAGTCATTCCTCCAGATTAACCTAACACATCAATGTTAATGGGTTGTAGTCAATGCTAGTTCTACTCAGATTAGATTCCTAGCTCTGCAAGCCAATGGGCAGGCTTGCAGTTTACTTCAGCATGATTCTAGTCCACTTTATTTAACCACCACTAGTGCTGATGTTTTGCAGATTACCAAATGTGTATTAAGAGTCCTGAAGACAATGGAATGTAGACAATGCTAGTCCTTTTCAGAGTAGACCCCACTGAAATTAACACAACTTAGGTCCATTCGTTTCAATGGATCTACTCTGAGTAGGATTTAGCTGCATGCAACCCAAAGATGTGACCAAGAACTTTGCATCAACATGTGAAACATAGTCCCACTCATATAACCTACTGCATAATTTCTATTACTGGCACACCACCCCGAACAACTGGAAATGTTCACAAACATTCCATGTCATCACAACACCTCAGCCAATGGCTAAGAGGCTTGCAAATAACCTGCCGCTGGTCTGAGCCTCACAGATACCATAGTGGAAAAGAGGTTTCCTAGTCACTAAAAATTAGGTGCTAGGAAAAAGTTGGCTGAATTCAAGGTCCTAATTTGTTCTGGGTTTGTTTCCTTCTCGGGGAGTAACACAGCAACTGAAGCATATATCAAACATCTGAAACATTTCACAGTTGCTAGTCCAGCATCCTGCCTGGGAAAACCATCACCACCGCCGGACATACACAGCCTCCAAAAAAATTTAAAACGGCATTTTAAGAGAGTCCTAGCTTTGTTCACTTCCAGTACAAGCACTGGATCAGCCCAAAGGAAGTCCCTCTGGATGTGGCCTCCTTTTATAACCCTGAGATAATCCTCCCTTGCTAATAAGAGTACTGTGCATCATTGTGTGCTGGGGGGCAGGGAAGAGACCCGAATTTTATCTTCTGCCTCTTGACTTATTATGTTTTTGAATGTGTTGATATGACAATATAAGAAGAGCCAAAGGTCCATCTAGCCCATCATCCTGTTGGCCAGCCAGACACAGTAACACATTCAAAAAGCAGGACATCAGTGCAGCAGTATTCTCCCCATTAAAATTAATTAATCTAAGATAGTAACATTCCTTTATTACATAGAATTGTGGAGTCGGAAGGGAGGACAGACGTCATCTAGCCCTACCCCCCTGCAGTGTAGGAATCTTTTGCCCAACCTTGGGCTCAAACACATGACCCTAAGCTAAAGAGCCCCACGTTCTTCCGACTGAGCTATCCTGAGTTCTGTTAAACTGGCCTACTCTGATTAGGATTAATAATGACTACAAGCCTGCCTCTTTCCCCAAATCACATCTCATATTTGCTTAAATCTGCAGCTCTAAGCTGAGAGCGCGTGTCATATTCTGCTCTGATCTGCATTAAAGGCAACTGGTGAAACTTATCAAATGCCACACAATTAAATCCGAGGCCTCCTTTGAGCCTGAGGGCCCGGCAAATGGCCCTCCCGCCTGACCACTGCTCCTCGCTCTAATTGGCCCTGGTGAGAGCTAGAGTTTAAATATGCATTTTAATAATATGTCATTGCTTTGGTTTTATCCCCACGTTGAAGAGCACTCCGGGTCTCCCAAGAAGACGGAAATCAAAGATGGAAAGGAGGCTAAAATTTCCACTCAAAGAGGAGCCAGTCAAGGTTAGCCATGTTGTTAAGACAAAAGCACCCCCAAACCACCCACCCAAACTAACCCTTCCATCGTAACTCCCACATGAAGCCACATTTTCCCCAGCCCATTTAAAAAATAAAAAGAGAAGACGACGTTTTTCCGCAGAATAGGAAATAACCGAGACGGATCTTCCAGATGAGAACGGAGGGTTGGAAAGTACAAGAACAAGGGGGAGGAGGAAAGGAAGGACCCCTGTTCTCAGAGGGAAGGTCAAAGCGTATCAACGCCCTGGTTGTGATGTAGCACAGCTGCCAGAAAACGAGGAAGGATTCCTTCCAGCAGGTCCCCGGCGAGCATTTAATTGATCCCAGAGACGCCGAGGCCTCAGCTAGGGCGGAATTTGCAATGTGTTGGTTGGGGGGGGGGAGACGTGGGAGAGTGAGAGAGACCAGAGAGAGACGCTTATGTGAGGTCATGTGGTGGGAAAAGCTGGACATGGGGGGGGGGGCAGAAAATATTGTGTCTTGACAGAGGACAGGGCATCTTCACTGTGGCTACCAGTCACACTGGTTATGTTCTTCCTCCCCGGCCAGAGACAGTATGTCAGTTGCTGGCACCAGCAGGTGAGGAGAGCTCTTTTGTGCTCAGGTTCTGCTCACGGGCTCCCCATATGCACCTTGTTGGTCAATAGGTCAGCCTCTGGCCTGACCCAGTAAGTCTCTTATTATGTTCATATAAGTAGCAGTGAAGGAGGGCTGTTGCCTGTGGGCTTCTTTGAGCCATCTGGGTGTCCACTATGGAAACTAAATAAAAAAAAATTAGCACTATGGAAACTGTACTAAATGGGCCTTTGGCCAGATCCAGCCACAGGCTGCTCTTATGTGGAGAAGGGAAGCCAACTCCTGAGTAGTTTAGCTCCAAACAACACACTTTTCGCCTTCCTGGCAAATAATAAATAAAGACAGCTGCAAACACGTATGCAGGAGAGATTGTATGATGGAGGAGGAGGAGGAGGAGGAGGAGGAGGAGAAGAAGTAGTAGTAGTAGTAGTAGTAGTTTGGATTTGATATCCCGCCTTTCACTCCCTTTAAGGAGTCTCAAAGCGGCTAACATTCTCCTTTCCCTTCCTCCCCCACAACAAACACTCTGTGAGGTGAGTGGGGCTAAGAGACTTGAGAGAAGTGTGACTGGCCCAAGGTCACACAGCAGCTGCATGTGGAGGAGCGGAGACGCGAACCCGGTTCCCCAGATTAGGAGACTACCGCTCTTAACCACTACACCACACTGGCTCTCGAGCTCAGTGGCAGAACATGTACTTGGCATGCAGAAAGGACTGGGTTCTTCTCCTACCTAGCTAGACTCCGTCTCGTGGGTCCCTCGCCATCTGTAAAGATGCCCCCCCCATCACTGCCTGGTCATCTCACCGAGCCTCTTGGGTGGAGGCCGAAGGTGCTTTTTGCCTACCATCACCACAGACCACAGAGAGAGAGAGAAGTCAAATGAGCTCCATATGGAGAGGAGGCCCCACCCCAAAGTTTTCATTCCCTTGTTTTCATTCCCTTGTTACTGACACACGAAGGTTTGGTTGCCCTTCAGGAGCCTGGAAACCACGGCTGGGAGGAGAAAAGGGAAGACCCACAAATTTCTTATTAAGAAGCCATACCAAGAGTTCCTCAGAGAGAACCCTCTGTCCTTCCCCGATTCCCACCCCCCGCCTGTTTTAAAGCCAGCTGCAATTACCAAAAGGGTCACACCAGGTGCCCAAATAAGCCCCCCGTCTCTCCCCCAGGCCTTCATTACACATCGCAAGCCAGCGTCTCAACGCCGCCGATTTGTTTCGATAGCAAATCCAGGGGCTGGGGCAGCCCTCGCCTCACTTCCTGGTGCTTAACCAGCTTTGCTATTAAAACCCAGGCCGCTGATAAAACAAGCTTCTCGGGTTCCGTGCCGTCCTCTGCTCCGACGCTCAAGTAATGAGGAAATGAATAAAAGAAGAGGCAAGCTCTCTCCGCAGGCTTTGCTGCCAAGCGCGTTTCCCTCATCACCTGTCAAAAGCGGCCTAGTTCCTCGCCCGATTGCTAATGCAGTGCATCTCTCATACGGATAGGAATTCACACTGTGCAGCCACAAATGAAGCCAGGCAACCCTTATGGCAGGAGGTCTTGAGAGAAATGGGGGAAAGTTAGGTAGAGCCCAAAGGGCACATCTTGATCTGCAGAACACCCACATGCACACACTTCCACAAAATGACAGGGAAGGAGAGTCATCTTGTGGTGAGGTCCTGTTTGTGGGCTTGCTTACCACCGGGGCATTTGGTTGGCCACTGTGAGAACAGGACGTTGGGACTAGATGGGCCAGTGGCTTGTTCCAGCACTCAGGCTCTTCTGGTTCTTATGCACTCAAGTGGAAGCTGCATCGGATGTTCGGCTTCCAAAAAACTTTCGAAAACCAGAACACTTACTTCCAGGTTTTCGGAGTTCGGGAGCAGATTTGTTTGTCAACTAAGCCGCTCAAGAACCAAGGTTCCACAGTACTCTGCTATCCTAAACATGTCTTCTAGGGACTAAGCCCTGCTGAACACACTGGGGCCCACTTCTGTCTAATCCTTAGGGATTTGGTTTCTCTCAGTTTCTCAGTTTTGGTTTCTCTCAGTTTCTCATTAAGTTCAGCTCTCCACAGGTCCCCATCAATTTGCAATTTTTATTTATTTAAAGTCCTCCTGAAAATTTGCATGGATTTCTCCCAATACACACATTTTTTATTGCAGTTTTGCCTAATGTACATATTATTGCAAAGCAATTTCCCTTAACATATGCATTCTGATTTCTGGGGCACTTTACCCGGCTGGAGAACTGCTCTGCAAAATTCTGAAAAGTGTGAACTTCAAAAGGGGGCTGTGCTTAGGTTCTTGTATTGTTTCAGATTGTTAAAAGGAGTTTTGCCTTTTAATGCAAACTGAATCAGATTTCTCCCCTATCTCTATTAGTAGCACAAAGCACTGTAGCATTAGCTGCCTTCTGCTATGGACTTGACAGCAATAGCTGATATGTGGACTGCAGTCCATGAAAATTTCTGCCATAATGAATGGCAGTTACTTTGCTGGTATTCCTTCTGAAGACTTCATATTTTCAAGTGAGATTCAACTGTGTATCTGCAAATTCAGGTTGCGTGATTAAAGTTGAGTTGTGGCTCTTGCCCATGAAAACCTGGTCCTCCATCACTAACCCCCCCCCCATTGTGACTTCTTGCAATAAGGAAAGTGATGGGGAAACACAATGAAGAGTGTGAAATAACATTTGCTTGTGGCACTACCGTCTAACCTCTCTGCTATCAAATAAAAATGAAGGCTCAATCAATAGCCAGCATCATCTAACTTTCTCATAAACTTTGTGCAAACTAATCAAAATGAGTGTTTAACAAACAGGCCTGGATGTGACCAAACCCAGCTGCATGACTGGAAAATATCCTGGACCGCTACTAAGCTCAAAGAAATGGCAAACTTTCTGCCTCTAATTCCCGTGAGACCATCTCCGCACCTCCTTCCCTACCTAACCTGTCTCAATGATGGATGTTTTAACTCTCTGCCCCTCACTCCCCCCCAAAAAAGAATATATTGTGGAAAACATATAACACAGAGATGGGGGGAAATTGGTTTTTCAGAACCTATTTTTAAAGCAGTCTTTCTGAAAATGCTCCAGATGTTTCATAGAAGGGAAGATTCTTAGGTCACATCAAGACCTGGAGATCCCCTTTTCAGCACAACAGGAAGTCATGCTCTGAAGCTGGTCCTTCAAGAAACAAAGACATGGTAGCAGAGCATTGGGCTAAGAAACCTTTCTTCTCAGCAAGGAACAAGATTCCTTAAAGCAGAAGGCTGCCCCCTGCTTGGAAGTCTTCAGCTGAGAGAAGACTTTGCCACCAGAAAAGGAGACAGTTGAATCCAATTCACAACGTGCAGGGAAGAATTCAGCTTCTTTGAATTTCTTTAAAGCAGGTTCCTAGCCCTTCTAGTTACGGAGCTATGTTTTGAAAGGGCGCTAGCAACGGCGGCTGAAATCTCAGAAGTCAGAGGTATTTTCAGGAAACTGAGTGTGGCATTTCACTATCTCTCCTGATCCCATGAGAAACCAAAATAAATTATGCAAATTTTGAAAGATTGTGCAAACTTGGCCCACTGAAATAATTTATCCAGGTTACAGAATGTGGTTTTTCTTGGCACAAAACTTTAATATGAGTCTGAGCATAGAATTTTAGTGTTGCCAGTCCCATACAAGCAAAGATTCAACAGCGATCCTCACTTTTTGCTTTCAGGTGTCTCCTGAACATCTTTTTTTATGCCGAAGGGCCTTTGCAGATGTTTCTTTTTGTTATTAGCCAGTCACTTTAACAATTATCTGTACTGTTTTAGTGATGTATTTTAATACATTTTTCTATTTATTAAAAAGGAAAAAAAATCCAGGTAACATAAATTATCTATAAGAATAGCCCTGTTGGATCAGGCCAGTGGCCCATCTAGTCTAACATCCCGTCTGTACTCACAGTGGCCAATCAGATGCCCCAATAGAAAGCCTGCAAGCAGGACCTCTGCTCAACCAGAACTCTCCCTTTCCTTTGGTCTCCAGCAACTGGTATGCAGAGGCATTTTGCCTCTGACAATGGAGGCAGAACAAAGTAATTATCCTCCCTTCCACATCGGATGTTCAGACTGTGAGTACCAATCCATATGTTGTCAGAACAGCACTCTCCATGCCCAAAAGGGAGGTGTCGGCAGGCTTGATGGAGCCCTGAAGTTTACATAAATGCAAGACTTCTTTTCAAACAACAACAAATAAACCTTGAAGCAAACCGCGAAGCAGCCCAATGAGAACTGAACATGCTCAGTATTAACGGAATGCTTGCTGACTGCCTGGTGGTGTAGGAATGGAGTGGAGCAGCAGGAATCCTGAACAGCAGCAGTCCATACGCTGCAACGTTTTGTTGCAGGTTCCACATAACATCGATTCCTCCTCCTCCATGCAAGGATTGGTTTTTCAAAATAATCTTGAATTCGGTTAATGCCGCCCAATCCCTTTTCTGTGTTTAGAAGCAAGCTTCACTGTGTTTCAATAGGGCTTATTCCTCAGGAAGGATTGTAGCTTTAGCCTTCTGAACTGAGCAGAGAGTTTAGAGCAAAGAGGTAAATATTGGCCCTGTCAGCTCGTAAAACTGAAGCCACCCGGATTCTTCCGTGCTTTGCCTTAGCCCAGGACCTGGAACACCACCGAGCTTTTCTGCCGCCCCAGGATACCAGTAAATTCCACCATGGGGAAATTCCACATGTCGGTTACTTTGGCAGAACATCTGTTGGGAGGGTTCCCGTGTTCCTAGGGGGTAGAAACCTGCCTGGGCGACCAAACTCAAAGAAACGTCAGTTTCTTTCAGCAGAAGCAGCTGATTTTGGCATCCTTTTTCCTCCAGCGAGTTGGAATCTGGACACTTGGAAACTGGAAGAGTCCAAAACCATCATGAAAACCGGAGAGGCCAAGTGTATTCTCTCTTTTTTGGTCTGGAACAGATTGAGTTTCATGAGTTCTGGCTCCTGACTCATCAGCTGCCTACAACCCCCCACCCCACCCAAACAATCCCTGAAATCAGACCCGAGATTCTCTCCCCCTCCCCCAAGAGACAGTAGATTGACCAGCTCAGGTCCATAAATTTAAATGGGTCAAATTGTAGTCGGACTTTAGTTAGATACAGGCCATTGGGAAAGAAAGTGCATGCAGACGCTTGCTTTTTCAAAGGATCAGAGCAAAGTCAGGTCCAGCAGAACTGATTTGAGCCTCAGAAAGCACACAGAGCTGACAGACAAAGTGGGGAAGTACGTAACTCTTCAAATTGCTCTTTTAACTCAGTGAACTTTTCAACCACCCTCTCAACCAATGGAGCAGTGTGGGTCAGGATGGTGGCCCAGAGGCTTTGTGGGTACCAGCAGGAAGACCTAAAAGGGCTCCACTACCATGCCTTGGGACCTCACAATCTCCACTCACAAATGTTTTCAGTGCTCCACTTTCCAACTAAACTCTTCCCAACCCGGAACATATTAAGAGTTTGCTAGAATTTATGAATTACTCCTGGCTTCCTGGCCTTCTGCTTGTCGCCAAGGAACTGTGAGAAACATTTGCAGGCGCGGAATGGGTGGAAAGCAGAACTGGCCAAGTTTTCTGACCTTGGCGGTATTCAAGCTCCTCACGTCCTCGCTTCCCTTCTCCAGGTCCTATATTGCCTTACTCCCCGGGGTGGGGTGGGTGTTGTAATTTGGAAACTAGAAAGTTTCCTTAATAGCTTTGTCAAGGGAGCCCCTGAACAATTTTATTCCATCAAATCAGGCTTCGGTCTAAATTACTCTTCGGATCTAGATGCCACTTCGGCTAAAAATTCCTTATTGCTTAGGAAGGCAGGATTGGGGGTGGGGGGAGGCGGCTGAAAGAAAAGCCTGGGCTTCGGAGATAATCTGCTTGCATTTACTCAAGGTGCCAATAAACGAGCACTGAAGGCAGATGGTAAATTCTTTGCACCTTTCGACTCTTTTGATCCACATCTGTTCGAGACAGGATGGATAATTTCTAGAGGTCAAGAGAGCAGTAGCTTCTAGACAAGAGAACCAAGAAGCCTCCTTTCTGAACTTGCTCCTGCTATTATTTTGGTGGTGGGATAAAAGACAGCATCCCAACCACCTGGAAATGTGGAAGGAGGGAGAGTGGAAAGGATCAAAAGGGAGGAGTGTGTGTGTGTGTGTGTGTGAATATTCCCAGTTTCACATCTGACCTGGACTAGGTCACAGCACATTTCTATGCCAGAATTCTCCCAACTGCGCACCCATATTGAGCATCCATCCTGATTTGTTTGCAAAGAGATTAGATCATGTTGGCTATTTAATGAGTTTTCATTCTGATTTGTTTGCAAGGAGTAAAAGCAGGTGTTGTCCCACATATTCTGCTGCATTTTCCAATCATTATTCATACTGCAAGAAGTCTGATCTTTTGGAGAAGCAGGTTTGTTGTGCAAGGCTTCCCAATCAACTATAATTGTCTAATGTGAATTTGCCCTTATTGACTAAACCCCGCCTGGAAGCACCCGTGAAGTACTTTCAGATCCCCAAGCTGGCACTTATCAACAACTGCCTCATACAAAGTCAGTCTGCTGGGTCCATATGACCCAGAACTATCTACACCAGGCATTGGCAACCTAAGGCCCATGGGCTGGAAGCAGCCCATGGAGGTCGCATAACTGGCCCATGGACCCTCGCCACCCGCTCGGCCGGCTCCCGTGTGCCACGCTAAACCGGTGCAGAGCGGGGACCGCCTTCCACGATGCTTGGCAACCTTCCATTGGCTACAGAAAGCTCCTGCAGCCAATGGGAAGCTGTGAATGACTCCTCTGCGCTGCAAATTGCGTCTGTGCATGTGCAGACACCAAAATTGCACACTCGTGCTCTGGCCCATGAATTGATCTCCACAGGAGTTAAGCAGCCCACAGCAGATAAACCTTGCCGACTCTTGATCTACACAGACTGGTAGCAGCTCTCCTGGGTCTCTCCAAGCCCTATGTTGATAAACCTGGGATATTCTGCATACAAGCAAGAGCTCTGTCACTGAGCTACATCCAAGAAATGGGTTCTCTTTAAGATTTGGACCAAATCAGCAGAAAAACAATGGAAAACAAGGCAGCTAATGTGGTGTAGCATTAAGGGGGTCAGACTAGGACCAGGGAAGCCAAGGTTCTAACACCAACTCAGCTATGACACTCCACAGGAGATGTCCTTGTCAACCTAACCTGCCTCAAAGGGTTGCTGGGCCGGCTGCCAATTCGTTTCCAGGCCAAGTTCAAGGATGAACCTGGGACTCCTACATGAAAGGCAGGTGCTTACCCCTGAGCTAAGGTGCTTTCCCTCAGAGCAGGCCTTTAGAAAAAGTATCCCCCATCTTCTCCTAAACTCTTGCAAGTATCTGGGAGTCCACCACATTATCACCACCCAAAGAAGTCCTCCAAGTTGTTCACTATGCTGGAAACTTTTCTTTTTTAAGGAAGGGTATGAAATTGCAAACGCCTCTGAGAGAATTTGTATGAAGATCTCCATTGGCCTCTGCCCTTCCATATAAGCTTTCTCTTCCCCCTCCCCAAGAACACGTAAATTCCACACCAAGCCCATAAGAAATATGTGTGTGTGCGTGCACAAATTTAGGTTTCCATTCACAACTGGCTTGATGATTTGTCTACTACATGAGGGTGGGGGTGTAGAAGAGATTTTCCAGCAAATTGCATTACTTTGTTTGGTCAATTGGCCTACAAATTGATTTTCCTGTACAAATAATGAACATTTATGGTTATTTTCCCTATAGGCTTGCTTTATTTGCCATGTAACAAAGAGTGATTTTCCTGGATTTTTTGGAGACCTGAGCTTATCGCTGTTAGTAATTGTGTGTGCCTGTGAATTTGGGGGAGGGGGGGAGAGAAGAGGAGGAGGTTGCAGACAAAAGGGAATCTCTTCTTGTGTTGTTGTACGAGATGCTCCAAAGGGAGGGGAAGCAAGAACTATGCAGGAGTGTGTGCTATTCTCCACACTAACCACACATTTACCATAATGCCTACTTTGGCCCTGGGCGAGCAGGATGGCACCATGAGGAGGGAGGGGAGGATGCATCGCTGAGCTTGCAATGGTTACTTGCTCAGTGGCAGAGCATCAGTAGAAGGTCCCAGGTTCAATCCTCAGCATCTCTAAGTTGGGGCTAGGGAAGACTTTGGTCTAAAACCCTGGAGAGCCACTGCCAGTCAATACAGCTTGACAGACCAACGGTCTGGCTCAGTAGAAGGCAGATTCCTACATTCCTTTTTCTCAAGGGTTTTCTCAAGGGACGGGGCCAAAGTTCACCTGCTTTGGATGCAGAAGCAGCTTATTAATTTCATTAATAAGCAGAGTCATTAATTTCTCTCCCTCTTGCTATCCCTTGCCGAATTACCTGGATATTGTCCCACGGGCATTTAGGATATATTACAGAACGTTAGGTGACGTAGCCCCACCCTCCACTCCTGCATGAAGGTGAACGGAAAAAGAACTAAGCCTGGCCTCCCAAGGACTTCCTAACCAAAACACAAAAGGGGGGGGGGAATTGCTGGCTCTCATTAAGATTTCTGCTTCTCAGCCTGGAGTTCACTTTCTAAAGCTTTTGTGGGGGGCCCTGAGGGAACTCGTCAAGCCGCTGGCGAGTGGGGATGGGGGACAAACCAGCAGCTCCAACAAATGGCAAGAGTGGCTAGGTTGTGGCAACATTTGACAGCTTAACAGGTGCACCGAACAGCTGCTATATTTAGGAATCATTAGCAAAGTACATGTCTTCACACATTTGCAGAGAGACTAGGAGAGAGTCAAGATACTGAAATAGTTTTTTTTGGGGTGGGGGGGACGGACAAGGATGAAAGAAAGTGGATTTTGCAGGCCCTTCACCTGATCGCTCCCACACCAATTCCACAGGAGCCCACATGGCAGACAGGTGGAATTGAGGGATTAGAAACTGAGAACCAGAAGAAAGACTACTGCAATGCGTTCTACGTGGGGCTACCTTTGAAGGTGACCCAGAAACTATAACTAATCAAGAATGCGGCAGCTAGACTGGTGACTGGGAGCGGCCACCGAGACCACATAACACTGATCTTGAAAGATCTACATTGGCTCCCGGTATGTTTCCAAGCACAATTCAAAGTGTTGGTGTTGACCTTTAAAGCCCTAAACGGCCTCAGCCCAGAATACCTGAAGGAGCGTCTCCATCCCCATTGCTCTGCCCGGACGCTGAGGTCCAGCGCCAAGGGCCTTCTGGCGGTACCCTCATCGCGAAAAGCAAAGCTACAGGGAACCAGGCAGAGGGCCTTCTCAGTAGCAGCGCCCACCCTGTGGAACGCCCTCCCATCAGATGTCAAAGAGATAAACAACTACCTTACATTTAAAAGACATCTGAAGGCAGCCTTGTTCAGGAAAGTTTTTAATGTGTGACATTCCAGGTCTCAACTCTGGAAATTTTTGAAAAGAAGGGCAATTAAGATTGACAGCAAGAGGAAGTGTTCCCTATACACATACAGAATTTGGCTGGATGGCATCTTGGACACCTCCTTTCAGCAACTCCTGCAGCCAGATGTGGCTCTTACCTCTGTACAGCAGGCTACACTCAAGCAATGCAAAATCCAGGTGTCTGCACCCTCCCTCTCATCCAGGCAAGCAAGAGTCATTATCACAGTTCAATGAACTTTTCCAGCCAGAGAGAGAAGAGGGTCAGTGAGGGGCATGACATGAGAACGGGGGTGGGGCTAGGAAAGGGCATGGCCTATAAGAGTCCCAAAAGCCTGATGGAAATGTATGGAGGGCTGCATTTTGGCCCCCGGGCCTGAGATTCCCCCACCTGTGTTTTACATGACTCTTGAAGCAGCCATGGAATTGTATGTAGACAGGGGTCTCTGGAAAAGGAAGCGTCAAGATGGGCTTGGCCTGTTGGCTTAGCCTTACAGCACAGAAGATTTCAACCACGGCTGCATGTTAATTCTGCACAAGGTAGCAGGGAGTAACAATTTCTGCAGGAAATTCTGCAACACATGTGAGGGTCCTGCGAATTAAGGACTTTTGCACCACTATATCTGATTTCTTTCCGCAGGGCCTGTAAGACAGAGTTGTTCCACCTGGCCTTTGGGGCTTGGAATCAACTTGATCCCCTCCCCCTCTTTTCTTTTTCCTTCTGTGATGGAACTCCTATTTGGGGACTTCCCTGGCTTTTTTCTGGCCCACGTAGGACCAGTCTGGATAGTTGGCCTTGGTGAAGATTTGATGTTTTCATCCCCAAATAGTTTTTGATTTGAGTTTCTACTGAAATGAGGCTGCATTTTAATGTTGTCTTTTAATCTTGTTTTTAAGTTGTATTTTAATCAATTGTTTTTATACCTGGTGTTAGCAGCCCTGAACCTGGTCTTGGCTGGGTATAAATAATATATCTATCATCTATCTATCTATCTATCTATCTATCTATCTATCTATCTATCTATCATATTTGACTTGAATGAATTCTGTGTGGTTTTACTATTTCACAAGATCTCTTCGGTTAATTGTGGGGAGGGGAAAGGGTGGATACAGGGCAACTCCTGATCACTGCAGGAAGGGGGATTGTAAGGGCATAGAAAGAGCCCTCTTGGATCAAGTCAAGGGTAAATGTAGTCCAGTATCCTGTTCTCACAGTTCCCAATCAGATGCTTAAGGGAAACTTGCAAGCAGGGCCTAAGTGCAATAGCAACTCTCCCCACTTTGGAACCCCAGCCAACTGGCATTCAGAACCATGCAGCCTCTGCCAACGGAGGTAGAACTTATGGTTAGTAGCCATTTGAGTACCTTACCCTCCACATTCAGGCATTCCTCAGGCAGTTTTGGATTCTGCAAGAGTACCCCTAAGGGCTAGAAACCGAAGTCCCTTTTTAAAAAAAAGAAGAAAAAGGAAATTTATTGGGATGAGAAACTCCACAACCTGTGCTTTGTCTCCGCTCCCGCAGAACTGCAGTACAGGCGCCATTCTGGATGTAACCCCGAGCCGTAGCCCAAGGCCAAAGCCCAGCTCAGCAGATCAATACGCAGTTGAATAAATAAACGGGCCGCCCAAGTGTTAGTTCAAGCCAGCGCTGTGACACGCCCCTGACAATATCGATTCCTGGAGCAAAAGCACTGTGCAATGACCCAAGAGCCTAGCATTGTAGTGTGAGCCAGGTTTGTTCAGAAGCAGAGACACAGAAAAAAATAATGCCCCAACACCTATGCATACAAGAAACCCACCACACTATGCTTTGAACTAACCCGTGGTGGTGTGCCCACAATTCTGCTGGATCTGCCGCATGCCATTAACTTCCCACAACAGCCTGCAGCAGAAGCCAGAAACACTCTGCAACTGGGGTGGATTTTTTACTTGCAAGGGATTTTCTTTCCTTCTTGGCTTGTTTTTAAACCTGGGAAACACTTAAAAGCAGAATCCCACAGAGTAAATAGGATTTACCTCTACCCTCCACAGTCCTTAAAACAGAAGCTGTACAATGTAAGGACATAATAAGAGCCAATCAGATGCCTCTGAGAAGCCTGCAAGCAGGACCTGAACCCAACAAGAACTCTCCCCATTGGTGATTCCCAGCAACTGATTTTCAGAGGCATACTGCCTCCCACAATGGATGAAGAAGATAGCTGCTGTGGCTAGTCGCAACTGCTAGCCTTACCCTAGAAATCTAGAGAGGATACTAATCTATCTTAGAGATAGGGCAAGCACCAGCAACCTTAAGTAACCATTGAGCACCAAGACCGTAGCAGTGGTCCCCAACAGTGATGTGCACCAGAATATGTTCAGAGGCATATTTTTCCCAGCACTTTTTTTATCCGCGTGTCTACTCAGAGCAAATCTTAATTGGATACCACCCTTGAGCGGGATTGGAGGGTAGGAAGAGTGAACAAGAGGGATGCAACAAGATGAACAAACTAACAACACAGCAATAGTCAGACAGGGCAAAACTCACAACCCTGACCCTCAAGCCTAACTCCAGACCCCCCAAATCTGTTCCTTTCAGCTTGCACAGCCATTGCACAGTGAATCCTTTATACAAGATGAAATCGCAACGGCAGGCTAAGTTATCAGCACAACCCCAGAGGGGTGTCGGTGTGGGTGGGTGTGCGCACAAACGCACACACACAGAGTGATGGGAGAGATTGTCAACATTCACTTTGTATTTTTCTAACCCAGGGTGGCCGCGCTTGGGGTCAGCATCTGGCTGCCTGTCAACCTCCCGCTGTTCTCCGCTCCTTTATTTATTTATCTCTCCCTAACCCAATTTTCCGGCTGGAATGGCGAGAGAGTGACGGCAAAGTAACGCGGTTGAGGCGCCCCGGGCAAAATGCCTATTACCTTCCCTGCCTCCCCCTTAATCAATAAAGCCGTTTTGCTGCCTGCTTCTGAAGCAGAGCATGCCATTCTTCAACAAGGGCCCTCGCACCAGGAGTTCGTGCAATCCAAGCCGGAGGGGGCTGTACCTGGGGTGTGCACTTAATGTGGCTACTCTTCATGGTTGTGTGAGATGCATGTGTGTGTGTTTTCCATATATAGGGTGCAAAAGAATGATAGTGAAGGCTGGAGATGGGAGTGTGCAATTGAAAGAACTGTGACCTGAGGGGTTGAGTTTTCTATATGAATCTATGGGTTGGTATATGTAGATCTACAAATATAGATATGTAGGAATGTACGAAGGCATAATTTTTCCTTCCACCTTGTATTCATTGCATGCAACTGTGAGAACAGGATGCTGGACTAGATGGGGGGGGGGCATTCTCAATCATGTATCGTTTACGGATTGAAAGCAACAGCAACAGCAAATACAATTGATTTCCATTCTGGAAATGGGACGAATAAGCAAACAGCAGCAGGTTCTGCTCCCATTTCCAAGTTCAGCAGAATTCTCTAACATCCTTATATGGAGGTTTGTAGAGATAAATATACATATGCACACAAAGACTAAGAACCTTTGGGCGCTCAAGCTGAATATGAAAACACTGATTTTGGCCTGCAATTTGTTTCCAGCATCTCAGTATTCCCAGGTATACTACCTCTAAATAGGGAGGTTCCATGTCTGGCTCTTTGGGTAGTGGGTGGCGCTGTGGGTTAAACCACGGAGCCTAGGATTTGCCGATCAGAAGGTCGGCGGTTCAAATCCCTGTGACGGGGTGAGCTCCCGTTGCTCGGTCCCTGCTCCTGCCAACCTAGCAGTTCGAAAGCACATCAAAGTGCAAGTAGATAAATACCGTATTTTTCGCACCATAGGACGCACTTTTTCCCCTCCAAAAATGAAGGGGAAATGTGTGTGCGTCCTATGGTGCGAATGCAGGCTTTCGCTGAAGCCTGGAGAGTGAGAGGGGTCGGTGCGCACCAACCCCTCATGCTCTCCAGGCTTCGCACACCTCTCCGCAAGCAGCAGGAGCCCAGCGCTGGGCTCCCGCTGCTTGCGGAGAGGTGCCTGCATGCCGAAGCCTGGGCGCGCTGAGCTCAGCGCGTCCAGGCTTCGCGGACCTCTCCGCAAGCAGCGGGAGCGTTCCCGCTGCTTGCGGAGAGCTGCCTGCATGCCGAAGCCTGGGCGCGCTGAGCTCAGCGCGTCCAGGCTTCGCGGACCTCTCCGCAAGCAGCGGGAGCGTTCCCGCTGCTTGCGGAGAGGTGCCTGCATGCCGAAGCCTGGGCGCGCTGAGCTCAGCGCGTCCAGGCTTCGCGGACCTCTCCGCAAGCAGCGGGAGCGTTCCCGCTGCTTGCGGAGAGCTGCCTGCATGCCGAAGCCTGGGCGCGCTGAGCTCAGCGCGTCCAGGCTTCGCGGACCTCTCCGCAAGCAGCGGGAGCGTTCCCGCTGCTTGCGGAGAGGTGCCTGCATGCCGAAGCCTGGGCGCGCTGAGCTCAGCGCGTCCAGGCTTCGCGGACCTCTCCGCAAGCAGCGGGAGCGTTCCCGCTGCTTGCGGAGAGCTGCCTGCATGCCGAAGCCTGGGCGCGCTGAGCTCAGCGCGTCCAGGCTTCGCGGACCTCTCCGCAAGCAGCGGGAGCGCTCCCGCTGCTTGCGGAGAGCTGCCTGTTTGAGGGCTGGGGTCGGGGGAAGCTCTAGCTTCCCCCGCCCCAGCCCCGCACCTGGGGGGGAAATAATTTTTTCCCCTTTATTTCCCCCCCAAAAAACTGGGTGCGCCCTATGGTCCAGTGCGCCCTATGGTGCGAAAAATACGGTAGGTACTGCTCCAGCGGGAGGGTAAACGGCGTTTCTGTGCCCTGCTCTGGTTCGCCAGAAATGGCTTAGTCATGTTGGCCACATGACCCGGAAGCTGTACGCTGGCTCCCTCAGCCAATAAAGCGAGATGAGCGCTGCAACCCCTGTCGGTCACGACTGGGCCTAATGGTCAGGGGTCCCTTTACCTTTATATGCTATTACAGCATATAGCTGTCTGGAAATCTCAAATTTCTACATTTCCCCCCAGAAGTGTCTGAATGCCCCATAGATTACAAATATGATGCAAATAAACAGCCACATTGATAGTAACAAGACAGTGGGCTCAGACTGGACTACTGGTAAACAATCACATAAGTTAGTTTTAAACAGTACAGTGGTACCTTGGGTTACATACGCCTCAGGTTACAGACGCTGCTAACCCAGAAATATTACCTCGGGTTAAGAACTTTGCTTCAGGATGAGAACAGAAATCGTGCTCTGATGGCGCAGCGGCAGCAGGAGGCCCCATTAGCTAAAGTGGTGCTTCAGGTTAAGAACGGACCTCCGGAACAAATTAAGTATGTAACCAGAGGTACCACTGTACTAATTTTTTGCTCACAATTCTACAGTGGTGCCTCACAAGACGAAATTAATTCGTTCCGCAAGTTCTTTCGTCTTGCGAGTTTTTCGTCTTGCGAAGCACGGTTTCCCATAGGAATGCATTGAAAATTAATTAATGCGTTCCTATGGAAACCGCCTTCAGACCAGGTCCGGGGACAGTCTGTCCCCCGACCTCTTCTGAAGGCTGGGGGGGGGCGGACAAGGGCTTTTCTTCCCACCCCCAGCATTTTAAAAAAACCCCGGGACAGCAGAGGACTTCTCCGCTGGCCCGAGGTTTTTTAAAATGCTGGCGGGCGGCAGCAAAGGCAGCCCGGGGCGATTTAATAATAATAATAATAATAATTTATTATTTATACCCCGCCCATCTGGCTGGGCCCCCCCCAGCCACTCTGAGCGGCTTCCATAGAAACCAGGAAACACTAAAATATCATACATTAAAAACTTCCCTGAACAGGGCTGCCTTAAGATGTTTTCTGAATGTCAAGTAGTTGTTTATCATTTTGACATCTGCTGGGAGGGCGTTCCACAGGGCGGGCGCCACTACCGAAAAGGCCCTCTGCCTGGTTCCCTGTAGCTTTGCTTCTCGCAATGAGGGAACCGCCAGAAGGCCCTCGGCACTGGACCTCAGCGTCCGGGCAGAACGATGGGGGTGGAGACGCTCCTTCAGGTATACTGGGCCGAGGCCGTTTAGGGCTTTAAAGGTCAACACCAACACTTTGAATTGTGCTCGGAAACGTACTGGGAGCCAATGTAGGTCTTTCAAGACCGGTGTTATGTGGTCTCGGCGGCCGCCCCCAGTCACCAGTCTAGCTGCCGCATTCTGGATTAGCTGTAGTTTCCGAGTCACCTTCAAAGGTAGCCCCACGTAGAGCGCATTGCAGTAGTCCAAGCGGGAGATAACTAGAGCCTGCACTACTCTGGCGAGACAGTCTGCGGGCAGGTAGGGTCTCAGCCTGCGTACCAGGTGGAGTTGGTAGACAGCTGCCCTGGATACAGAATTGACCTGCGCCTCCATGGACAGCTGTGAGTCCAAAATGACTCCCAGGCTACGCACCTGGTCCTTCAGGGGCACAGTTACCCTATTCAGGACCAGGGAGTCCTCCACACCAGCCCGCCCCCTGTCCCCCAAAAACAGTACTTCTGTCTTGTCAGGATTCAGCCTCAATCCATTAGCCGCCATCCATCCTCCAACCGCCTCCAGGCACTCACACAGGACCTTCACCGCCTTCACTGGTTCTGATTTGAAAGAGAGGTAGAGCTGGGTATCATCTGCATATTGATGGACACCCAGTCCAAACCCCCTGATGATCTCTCCCAGCGGCTTCATATAGATGTTAAAAAGCATGGGGGAGAGGACGGAACCCTGAGGTACCCCACAAGTGAGGTCCCAAGGGTCTGAACACTCATCCCCCACCACCACTTTCTGAACACGGCCCAGCAGGAAGGAGCGAAACCACTGTATAACAGTGCCCCCAGCTCCCAGCCCCTCTAGACGGTCCAGAAGGATGTTATGGTCGATTGTATCAAAGGCCGCTGAGAGATCCAGCAGAACTAGGAAACAACTCTCACCTTTGTCCCTAGCTCGCCGGAGATCATCAACCACTGCGACCAAGGCAGTTTCGGTCCCATGATGAGGCCTGAACCCCGATTGGAAGGGATCCAAATGGTCCGCATCCTCCAGGCGTGCCTGGAGTTGTTCAGCAACCACACGCTCAATCACCTTGCCCAAGAATGGAAGATTTGAGACTGGGCGATAGTTGGCCATACTGGCCGGGTCTAAAGATGGTTTTTTAAGAAGCGGTTTAACGATCGCCTCTTTCAGCGGATCTGGGAATGTTCCCTCACAGAGGGAAGCATTCACCACCCCGCAGAGCCCATCGCCCAGCCCTTCCCGGCTTGCTTTTATTAGCCAGGATGGGCAAGGATCAAGGAGACAGGTGGTTGGTTTCACGCGTCCAAGCAGCCTGTCCACATCCTCGGGGGTAACGGATTGAAACTGATTCCATGCAACTTGACCAGACAGGGCTCTAGCACTCTCCCGCCCCAGCCCTGCTCCCACGGTGGTGTCTAGCTCCTTCCGAATATGAGTGATTTTATCTGCAAAAAACTTTGCAAAATCGTTGCAGGAGATCTTGGGGTCTGTACAAGGCCCCGGTGGTAAAGGTGGTTCCGTTAAATTGCGGACCACCTGAAAGAGTCTCCTGCTACTATTTTCTGCAGATGCAATAGAGGCGGTGAAGAAAGTCTTCTTCGCCGTCGCTATCGCCACTTGGTAGGCTCGACGTTGAGCTCTAACCTGTGTCCGGTCAGATTCGGAGTGAGTTTTCTGCCACCGACGCTCTAGCCGTCTCAACGATTGTTTCATCGCCCTCAGCTCCGAAGAAAACCACGGGGCTGTCCGGGCTCCATGCAATCGGAGAGGGCGCTTCGGAGCCAGACAGTCAATAGCCCTGGTTAACTCCGCATTCCAGCGGGCCACCAGGGAATCAGCTGAAAGGCCATCAACATGGGATAAAGCATCCCCTACCACTCTCTGGAAACCATTTGGATCCATTAAGTGGCGGGGGCGGACCATCCGAATTGGTCCCACCTCCCTGCAGAGGGGAAGGGTCGCAGAGAAGTCCAGTTGCACCAGTTGCGATTTAAGACAGTCCCGGGGCGATTTAAAAGTCCAGGACCTCTTCCGAAGGCGGGCGGGGGGCAAAAGTCTTTGCTCCCCCCTGCCTGCCTTCCCGGGAGAGCGGAAAACACAGCGCTGCCTTCCCGCTTTCCGCGGAAGGCAGGCAGGGGGGACAAAGACTTTTGCCCCCCGCCGGCCTTCGGAAGAGGTCCAGCTTTTAAAATGCTGGCGGTGGGGAGCAAAACCTTTCGCCCCCGCCGGCCTTCCTGGACCTCTTCTGAAGTCCGGAGGGGGGGGGAAGGCTTTGCTCCCCACCGCCAGCATTTAAAAGAGGTCCCCGGATATTTCCCTACGGGCTTTCGTCTTGCGAAGCAAGCCCATAGGGAAAATCGTCTAGCGAAGCGACGCAAAAACCGAAAAACCCTTTCGTCTTGCGGGTTTTTCGTCTTGCGAGGCATTTGTCTTGCGGGGCACCACTGTACAACCTTAGTTGTTTGAAGCTTTTGTTGTTGAATGCATTGCCCCATGAGTCAACTACAGTATTTGTTTACTGGAAAAAAGATAGCTCTTTGCTAGCACCCTGCTGACTGGGAGAGACAACACCATCCTGAATTGTTCTGAGGGAACAGTGTCTTGTGAATGTACAGGTGAAAACGAACAATACACTATTATCAGCAAACCATCAACGTTGTGCTGCCTCCTGCAGTCAGAAAGGTGCTAACAAAGCGCTATCTTTTCTAGTGAAAAAACACCTGATAACCAACTAGAAAAGGATGGTACTTTGATAGAACTCTACTAACTGGAGAAGGCCAGTTTGTCGCCAATATTTATCTTGCCTGTAGATGCTGAAGGCGATTGGGTGGATGGGGACAAATTTGCCAATATTGCCAGTGTCAGAAAAGCAAAACATTGTTTTGGCAGGTGCCTGTAACTGAACACTGTCTTAGTAGACATCGCCCGGCTTAACATACCTCTTGCTTGCCTTTGGGCAAAACGTTTGGCCCTTGCTGAAGGACGGCAGTTCTCATTATGAGCAGGGTGGGGAGGGAGAAGAGCGGCGTTCAGCACATTTCCCAACGGTACCCTGCGATGCATTACGGCCCAACTGGTTTCCCCCCTCCTGAACAACCCACTGCTATTGACATCCTTCCAAGATCGTTAAAGCAAACATCAAGGAAAGGGAGAAATTTGTTTGTTTAAGGAGGTGCAAGTCTTGACAAAACAGACCCTAATCAGTTATTTAGATAATTGAAAAGCCGCCAGGTCTTTGTTACCTGCCAGGGCCAAACAGGAAAGGCTGGGGAGAAGGAGAGAAAAAACACAGACCAAAAAAAAAGCAGCCAGACAAGGACTGGGGCTCAAATAGCATCCAGGTGTGGAAATAAGGTTTGGCTCACAGATGAAAACCACACAGGGCTCGTTGTTTCAACGGCAAAGCTTGATCTTCTGTCCTTTGCAATAGTTTGTGTCACGGCTGTAAACACAGCAGTCGGGTTTTGTTTTTTTAAGTGGAAGAACAAAGAGGTACTATTTCTTTCTTATCCTACCCTCCTCCCAAGGAACTCTCAAGGTGGTATTGGTGGTCCTCCCCTCCGTTGTTATTTTCAGAACAACCCTATGAAGTAGGCCTGGCTAAAAGAGAGCAAGCTTTTTTAATGTGCCTTGAGAGCTTCTTGGCCAAGTCGGGATGCGAACTTATGCTTTGCCCCCATCCTGCCCTTTGTCTGACACTCTAACCATCGCACCATGGTGCAATTCTCATGGGCAAGTCTAACTTGCAGAGTTGGTACACCAAGCAGATTATGAGCAAAGATGTTTAGCTAGTGATATATGTTGAAAGGGACGTGGGTGGCGCTGTGGGTTAAACCACAGAGCCTAGGACTTGCCGATCAGAAGGTCGGGGGTTCAAATCCCCGCGACGGGGTGAGCTCCCATTGCTGGGTCCCAGCTCCTGCGAACCTAGCAGTTCAAAAGCACGTCAAAGTGCAAGTAGATAAATAGGTACCGCTCCGGCGGGAAGGTAAACGGCGTTTCTGTGAGCTGCTCTGGTTCGCTAGAAGCGGCTTAGTCATGCTGGCCACATGACCCGGAGGCTGTACGCCGGCTCCCTCGGCCAATAAAGCGAGATGAGCGCCGCAACCCCAGAGTCGGCCACGACTGGACCTAATGGTCAGGGGTCCCTTTACCTTTGTAAGTTGAAAACCAGATTATTGCCCAGTCCTAGTTTTCCACACATTACACTCCAGCCTTCCCCAACCTGATACCCACCAGATGTTTTGGATCACTCCTGACCGGGGTGGATGAGAGTTGTGGTCGAAACTATCTGGAGAGCTCGTGGTTGGGGAAGGCTGCACTGATCAGGATCCCCACCCCCTCAAACTTGCAGAATTAGAATTATGCAAAATATACCCCAATACCCACATGCTTTACATTGATAACAATATTTACCTCTATATATGCAAGAATTTTTGTTTTCCCCCCAGTGTGGACACAAAGTAAAACACTGAAAGAGAGGGAGCAGACTAGCTTCTCACAAAGGGGGGGGGGGAATAGTTTGAAGAAGCCATATTTGTGTGGTGCACAGTACAGGTTGCTGCAGGAGTATATTCACAGCATGGCCCTATAGCACTCCAAGTTTGGAATTTGATGATGTAACAAAATTTATGCACTGCTTGGTGTATTATTGCTAACCTCGAAATGTTTAGCAATAAAACTTTAAAACTATCAATTGAAAAACAGCCCAAAACAGACATTTTAAAATACAGTAAGCCCACAACATACATGCATGTAACACATTCGAGCTTTATGTGCGTGGCAAAAAAGTAAATAAAAAGGGGGTGGAAAGGGGGCAGGGTTCCAGGAAAAAGGACTTTCACAATCCCACCTGCCACTGAACCCCATGTGTTTTGACTATATGCAATTTTGGCTTTAAGAGCGATCCCTGGGAACAGAACCCCTGTGTAAGTTGTGGGCTTGCTGTAATCAAATAAGTAGCTCCAAGGAAATAAGACATGTACAACTCCTACATGTCTAGGAAGGCTGGTCTAAACAAAGATGCTTTTAAGCAGGCACCAAAAACAGTACAGTGAAGTCGCCTGGCTGCTTTCAATAGGCAAGGAGTTCCAAAATGCAGGTGCTGCCACACCCAAAGGCCAATATCTTACAAGTGCAAAGCTAGTACAGTGGTACCTCAGGTTAAGTACAGTGGTACCTCAGGTTACATACGCTTCAGGTTACAGACTCCGCTAACCCAGAAATATTACCTCAGGTTAAGAACTTTGCTTCAGGATGAGAACAGAAATTGTGTTCCGGCGGCACGGCAGCAGCAGGAGGCCCCATTAACTAAAGTGTGGTCTTCAGGTTAAGAACAGTTTCAGGTTAAGAACGGACCTCCGGAACAAATTAAGTTCTTAACCCGAGGTACCACTGTATTTAATTTGTTCCGGAGGTCCATCCTTAACCTGAAACTGTTCTTAACCTGAAGCACCACTTTAGCTAATGGGGCCTCCTGCTGCCGCCGCACCGCCGGAGCACGATTTCTGTTCTCATCCTGAAGCAAAGTTCTTAACCTGAAGCACTATTTCTGGCTTAGCGGAGTCTGTAACCTGAAGCGTATGTAACCTGAAGCATATGTAACCTGAGGTACCACTGTATCATGCAGTACCTGTAAAGGGGCTGACTCCACAGACTGAAACCGTTGAGCGGGCATACATATAGCATAAACTGGTTCCAATCCATATACTAACTGTAACACTATGAACTTGTCTCTTACTTCCCTAGCCACTGGGAGGGGGGAGCATTTATCCAGAGTATATATATTTTTTAAAAATTCCAGTAAGAAGCTCCTTGCAACAGCGAGACTTCACCTGTTAGGCTTACTGCAGGAAGGCTTCCATGGCACACATTCAAAAAACTGCCAAACATCTCCGGAAGGGGTGGGGGGAGGGGAAACGCAAACAAACCTCAAACAGGATAGATGAGAAAAACCTCAAAAGCTCCTTTGTCCCTTTTGGCCGCCAAAAGACCTGCTTTGAATGGTGGGTGGGCTGCTGCGGGCTCCGCTCCCCAAACAGGTAACAAGCAGACTTTTGAGATCGCTTTAAGGTACACCTCACTCTCGCCTCCTCTCCCCTGACTGGTATGAAAGCTTAAGGAGAGAAAATGTGCTTCTGGCATGCCAAAGAAACATAGAAAGCTGCCTGAAACAGAGACAGAGTTTCGGTCCATTTGGGAAAGGGACCCCCAAGTGTCATCTAGTCCTACCCTCCACAATTATTTTTACTAGCTTACCTGCCCACCAATAACCATGTTTACCATTTCTGACTTAAAAAAGAGAGAGTAAAAATAACCTTTTTTTGGTAAAGATTGTCATTAGGGGCAACTTTCATTCATCACAGGTGCACATCTATTTACCAGCCAGCCATAACCCCTTCTTCATAAGACTCCTGCAAAAACAAAGCTGATGGGGTCAGGGAAAGGATATGAAAAGTTATTGATCCAAGGAGAATTCATTTTACCTACAAGGGGACAGGACTTTCTCACTTATTTAATCAAGGGCTGGCATCAAAACCATAGCGAATTTTAGTATTATCTAATTCTACCTAATCTCATTCGATCACTATTGCTCCACCACAGCTGAGAAGGGGAAGTCCTGCCTGTTCTTGTCTTCAGGTGCTATCTCCTGTTGCCTTAGCAACGCAGCAAAATGCCATTTCCACAGAAGTCAGACCTACCACATTCGTCTCCAGGTTTATTTTTAAAAATACAACCCCTATATACGGATGTGTTTAAACCCATATACAGGGGTTGTACTTGAAAATAAATAAACTGGGGTGCAGACATACACCCCAAGAGCAAGCAGAGAAAGGGGGAGGGGGATCTATGCAAAACTCAAAAACCACCAGTGAGAGATTAGGTTAAGTTGCACCAAATTAGAAAGCAAGAGGAGAAAACAACTCATTTAGTTCAGTTTTGGCCATCCATTATCCCATGGGGCTCAGAGTGGCTTATAATGATTATATCTTCCTAAATACATAAAAATGTAAGATGTCACCACGTTCTGCAGTTCACATGGAGATTTGGAGTCCAGCAACAACTGGAGGGCCACAGGCTTCCCCAACCTTGTTTTAATCAGCCTCAATAAGAGCCAGATCAGGCACACATGCAGAAACACAACAAGAAGTCTCCTTTCTGGACCACATTCCCCATCATCCCTGACCATTCATCAGGCTGGGTGCCGGGGCTGGTGGGAGTTGGAGTCCAACAACATCTGCAGGGCCACAGCTGCCTCTGTCTTGCTCTACTGAAAGCAAGCCTAAGAACTCATAAGTGACCCGAACACATTAATCTTCCTCCGCTTACTTTTGGCTTTCCATCTCTTTCCCAGCCCCCAAGGGCCAATGGTCAGGGATAATGGGCAGTGGGAGCAGCCAAACAACATCTGGACTGCCACAAGTTCCCCGTCCCTGATTTACAAGGTTAATTACGCAGCTGGAGCCCTGCAAGGGGAAGAGCAGCTGGCAAAGGCAATTCTGAGCAAGAAAAACAGCTGGTGAGGGAAGAGGATTAGGAACTCTTGACTTCTGCTCCGTTCAAAAACCACAATCTCCCAAACCTTCTTTCCATTTAAAAATAAAGCACACGAAGGTTGGGGTTTTTGTTACACATATCTGCACATATCATTTGCACCACGGCCCACTGCAGTGAGGGGAGAAGGAGGAGCAGCAGCTAAAGGCAAGGAACGATGGAGAAGAACTGTAAGTGCATCCGAAAGAGATAAAAGACTTAGCACTGGCAGTTCAGAGCTGACTGAAAAGGACCAAGGATGACACCAGGAGAAAAGGTCCATGAAGGTTAGTATCGCAACAGGCGAGCCAAGTGCTAGCTATCATTTCAACATAAGCACAGGCTCCAGAAGGAGAGTAGGCAAAACCGGAAAAAAGTAGAGAAACTCTCAAACTCTTTTGTGTTTTTAAAAAGAGCATTAAGAATAGCCTGCTGGATCGTGCCGATGTCCCATCTAGTCCAGCATCCTGTTCTCTCAGTGACTAACCAGATGCCTGTGGGAAACCAGTGAGCAGGACTCTCCCCTCTCCTGCGGTTCCCAGCAGCTAGTAATCAGAAGCATTTCTGCCTCCAACTGTGGAGCCAGAGCACAGCCATTATGGCTAGTAGCCATTGATAGCCCTATCTTCCATGAATTTGTCCAAACCACCCAAGCTGGTAGCCGTCACTGCCTCCTGGAGGAGCGAGTTGCGTAGTTTGATGGAGAAGTACTTTCTTTTATCTGACCTACATCTCCCAACATTCAGCTTCATTGGATGTCCATGAGTTCTACTGTTACGCAAGGAGAAAAACTTTGCTCAATCCATTTTCTGCATCTCATGTATAATGCTATAAACCTCTACCATGTTACTTGTCGGTCGCCTTTCCACTAAACTGAAAAGTCCCAAACGCTGCAACACTTCATAGGATAGTTGCTCCCCTTGATCATTTTGGTCGCCCTATTCGGAACCTTTTCCAACTCTGCAATATCTTTTTTTTGGAGTGAGGTGACCAGAACTGTACAGTAACTGTAAATGTGGTCACACCATAGATTTTTATAACATTATGATATTGGCAGTTTTATTTTCAGTTTGTTTCCTAATGATCCCTAGCATGAAATTTGCCTTTTCTAGGGCTGCCACACACTGGGGCTGGCATCTTCACTGAGCTATCTGCTATGACCCCAAGGACTTGCTTCTGGTCCATCACCTCTAGTTCAGACTCCATGAGTGTCCTTGTGAAATTAAGATTTTTTTCCCCTCCAACATGTACCACTTTATACTTCTTTACATTGAATTGCATTTGCCATTTTGCTTCCCCAAAAGTTGTTTACTGTCAAAAAAATATAAAAATGCTGTTGAGTCCTCAGGATTGTTTTCAATAAACTTATGTGTCTCTGCTAGATTTTTTTTCCTGAGCAGAAGAAAAAAAACACCATGTCAATACCTCTTTTTTCAAAACCCAAGAACACCCAACTTAAAAGAACATATGCACACACCCAGGTCACTTTCAGATGACTCGTTCATTGAGCATTCATTCTCATCTGTTTGCAGAGAGGTGAGATGATGTTCCTTCTGCAAGTGCCCATATTTAGTGAAACCTGACCACTGTGATGTGAATCTGGGCTGCATTCACAACATGCATTTAAATCACATCCCCGCACAATAAAAAGTAATCTGGGTTGGCCACTATGAGAATGCTGGACTAGATGGGCCACTGGCCTGATCCAGCAGTGCCCTTCTAAGGCGAGGAAATATTCCAGGCCTTTCTAGATCTTGAACACACCATTGCAAGTGGGGTGTGAAGTTCAGCATCATAGACCTTCTATTTTCAGGAAGAAAAAACTTGAAAAATATTCACAAGCACTTCCCCTCTCTGGATTTTCCCTTGCCGCACCCCCGTTTGCACACAAAAGTTTCAAAAGGCATAGAGCGCCTCCATCAAGAAAGCTGAATAAATTATGCAAAGCTTAACAGATGCACGCAGCGAAGGACGACAGTAAGAAAAACATGTTGCAACAGCAGGATTTTGCTTTCAGAGCCACAAAATTGGGTAGGGGAGAAGGGCTTGAGAGGTAGAGAATCTTTAATTTTATTTTTAAACTGACTGATCATTTATAGGAAATTATACAATTGCTCATTTACTAAACTGGGCTTTTAAATAATAAATCTATCCAGATAATTAAAATACCGAGACGGTCTGGTTGAAACGCTGGCCAATTTGGCAAGTCCAATTGGAAAGAGCTTTTGCTCAAGGGTGTCCTCCCCTCTCCGCCATGTGCAAAACGAATCAAGAGCAATTAAAACTCCGGGCTCTAACCATATCCAGAATGTGCGTAAGGCTCTCCTTCTGCACATCTGGGAATTCCCACCCTTCTGCCTCCTTCAGGCACGTTACAGCGGAGTCCTGCATCGGATTATACTTTCGACCCATGGGGAGGAATGATTTCCGCTCCGTCTTCACTATCATGCGGGAAGCAAATTAGGGCCAAGGACAAGAGCTAAGGGAAAGATGTAGTTATAAAAGAGGAGGTTCAATAACGTTTAGCATATCAGCCCCATCACAAGAGAGCTAAAGGTGGCCCTAGCGCAGGGGTGCCCAGGTTGAATCCCTGGTGTGTGGGATACCCTGTGCCTGAAATCCAAAAAGCCACTGCCAGTCAGTGTAGACAATATTGAAGTGGATGAACCAATGGCCTGATTCTTTATAAGGGAACTTTCTAAGTTCCTGTCTCTTAAGGGACAGACCAAAACTCCGTGGCAGAGCATCTGCTTTGCATGCAGAAGGTCCCAGGCATCTCCCAGGAGGGCTTTGTAAGATCCTCTGCTTGTAACCCTGGAGAGCTGCTTTCAGTTAGTTAAAAACTAGGAAGCTGTGTCCAAACCCTACACTGATAATATTTTAGTTGCCAATTAAAGACATCTATTTGCTTGGGCCTTTGAGGCATAAATGCTAGCAGTAAAGTCAGCAGCTGGTACTAATTTTAATTTTAATTTTTGGAAATGCAGTTTCTGATGCTTTCACTGCAATGGTTTCCTGTGCCCTGGGCTCCTACCGGAAGAAGGGTAGTATAAAAAGGGAATGACTGTTATAGATGATGGACCAATGGACTGAAAGTCTACATGGATGTGTCTACCTATGCATAAGAACGCAAGAAAAGCCCTCTTGGATCGAGCTAAAGGACATTAGTCCAGCACCTTGTTCTCACAGTGACCAACTAGATGCATATGGGAAGCCTTGACTGGCAACAGCAAGCAAAACTTAAGGGCAACACAGCACTCTCTCCCCACTTGCAATTCCCAGCAAGTGAAAGCCGAAAGCTGCCTCTGAGAGTGGAAGGAGAGAATCGCCATCATGGCTAGTAGCTATGATTAAACACATTCGTGGAGGATAAGGCAATGGAAGTTGAATGCATCTCTGGAAATCCAGATGCTGGTGGACTCCAAATCCACTCACCCACGACACCGACCATGCCAGCTGGGGGCTGATGGGAACCAGAGTACACCTGCAGGGCCACCGGATCCCCTATCCATGGTCTTTGGGCTACAGAAGAACCAATGGGACGATACCCCGTCAGCACACGAATGATAACAGCCAATGATCAAAACAGTCCCTGCTAGGACTGATCCAAAAGTTGCAACTCTTCAGCAATAAGGCATTTCGGTGGAAGGAGGGGAGAGGAGGAAAGAGAGGAGAAACTATAGAATGGAAAGGTGGCAGCAGCAGTGACTCCCCCCTTCCTGGTCAGCTCAGCACTGGCATCTGTTGTGCAGCCAGACCCTTGCCAAGTGTCTAGATGGAGGAAACAGCCTGCACAGAGCAGAACCACCAGCTAACATCCCAAGGAATTAGGTAATGTGTGGAAGTGTGAGAAGGGGGGGGGGGGACAAAACTTTTTTTAAAAAAAGTTTGCAAAGCCAATACATAAAGGATGGTGTTGCTTCTACATTCCAATTGGGGGGGGCGTTGAGGACGAGGGAGTTTTTCTTGATCCTATGGGGCAGATGGGCACAAAGCATCACTGCCCGTTGGGGAATTTAAAGCAAGTGCCTTGCATATGTTCACAGTGAAGTCCCAGCTGACAGCTGCTCCCCCCACCGCCAGCCTGAAAGCAGTTGCCAGTGAGCCAGAGTTGGGGACACTGAGCCACCAGCAAATTAAAAACATTCGCTCATGCCCTGAAGCAGTGGAGACAGCCCCCGAGCAGTTTTAATGACATCTCTAAATAATTTTGACAGCGAAATTACTTATCGGAGCTCACCTTTACACTGCCCTTGACACATCACTAACAAGATGAGGCCGCTTCCCCGACCTCCCCATTTATTAATTTATTTGCATTCCTGCTCTTCTACTACTCCTCTTCCCACACACACCCACACAAACACACACAACTTCCACCCCAGTCTCTCTCTGATTTTAACAAGCTCATCTGAACCTGGGTTGTGCTCCCCAGCCAAATGTGTCATGCCTGCGACTGAGCAGCACTGGCCATGAGAAGTGTTTTGTGGGTCTGCACATAAACTGCCACGGCTTCCCTCCGGCAGGAGTGGGGAAGCTTTTTCCAAACCGAGGGCCGTGTTCCTTTCTGGGCAACCTTCCGAGGGCCGCATGCCAGTGGTAGGCAGGGCCAGAGGCAAAAGCGAGTGGAGCAGCAAACGTAAAAATTTTAACCTCTGAACAGCTTCTGCACAGGCTCATGTCTCTATCCTCCAGCCAGACAAGCAAGAGGCATCAGAGTTCAAGGACACATTTCCAACTGGGCAAAAACTCACTCAAAGAAGGAATGAAGCAAGGCTGGTGAGGGTCCAAAGGGCTAAATAGAGGTGTCTGGAGGGCTGAATCTGCCCTCCCCTCAGCCTGAGGTCTCCCACCTATCATACAAAATAAATTCCAAAATCAAACCAACAACAACAAAACGACCATCTCAACTCAGAAGGTCGCCAGCTAACTTCTACAGAGCTTTATAAAATGCTCTCAAAGACCTAGAGCATGAGGCTCTTAATCTCAGGGTCAAGGGTTCAAGCCCCACATTTGGTGAAAGATTCATGCATTGCAGGGGGGCTGGACTAGATGATCCTCATGGTCCCTATGAACTGAAAACGTCTATAGGTATACAAGCTGGTGGCAACTGGGGAGAGTAACTCAGATGGCTTAAGCAACCACACCAGCATACCACACAGTGCAAAAAATCATACAGACAGGTTTTCACAAAATTGGAGTAATAGAATGGACTGGGGGACAGACTCTTAAGTTTCCCTCTGACAAGCGCAGCAGGCTTGACCAGCAGTGCAATCCTGAACATGTCAACTCTAGACTATGTTCTAGTGAATTCAATGGAGCTTACACCTAGGTGAGCCCGGTTAGGATTGCAGCCTTAGTGTCTCTATGGTGTTCACCTTCAGTTTTCTGTGGTTTCCACTTTCTGTGCAGCAGGGCCCTACCAGCTAATCACCACCACTTGCTCTCCAGACACCAGACTGCAAAGCGCACTTGCGAGCACGGAGAACAGGCCAATCCTGCAGAGCAGCTCAAAGGAGCAGCTCACAAACACACCGCCCGTCCATTAAGCACTGGAATTCTGACTCTGAAAGCTGTCTCCAAAGGGTGCAATTTCAACGTTTCCCCCAATAAATCAAACTCAATGTACCAGAATAAACGCCAATTCAAAGCAGCGTGAAACCACAAATAAAGAAACCCTCGCCATGCAGAATTAAAGGTCTGCAGGGACTGAAATGATTGCAAATGTGAATTCAGGGTGGTGGTGGGGAGGGCAGGAAAGGAGGATTTACCATAACAAGAACACTCTCCTGACACACACAGAGTGAGCCTTGAGAATCCCCTCCTTAACAACCACAGGTGTTTGCCCTCAATTGAGATGTGGGAAGGCTGGAGAGAAAGTGTGTGCCGGCACACTACTACTGGACACCCCCTGGAGGTGCGAAGGCCATCACAACAACCCCAATACAACAATGTGTGTGCACGTGTGTGTAACTACAGCTGAAATCCTATGCACATTTATCTGGGAGCAAACCCCACTAAACAAGCCAAGTCAGGGCTGCTGGGAGTTGCAGCCCTTGAGAGCCACAGATTTCCCCATAGGAATGGGCTGCAAGCTCAATGCATGCTTACCAAGGAGCAAATCCCATTGCACTGATGTGTGCTTAGCACGTGCAATGGTCCCAGGCAGGTGTACACAGGATTGCACCTACAGAGAGGGACCTTATATGCACTTCATTCCAATAAGTAGGCCAGTTGAGCTCAATGAGGTTTGCTTTCAGGTTCTAACGGAATGGGGAGGGGAAGCTGCCACACAATGCGGCACAGACTCTTGCAAAGTGCATTTTAGAGTTCCTTACTTGGGGAGGCTGCCTCTTAACTTTGAAGCCCTTTTCACACGTTCCATTGAACCCGCAAGGGAGGAGCGGGAGATGGGTAAAAAGCTGGCTCTTGACAACGAAGCTGCATTCCCTGCAGGCACGACCTGGCCTGCGAGTTCAAAGTAACGTATGAACAGTAACTCTTTCCGTGCGCCCCCTCCCAAGAGAGAAGAGGTTGCTCCCTGTAAGCCGTTCTCTTTCTCTGTGCAAAAGTGAGAGGGGGCGGAACTGAAGACTCACCGAGTTTGCAAACTCCTCTCGGCCCCGTGCGAGTCTCTCCCTCTCGTTTTTCTCCTGCTGCTGTCGCTGCAAGCAAGCAAGCAGCTCGCAGGCCAGCCAGCCAGCGCGGCGGCGGCGGCGTTGGCCTCCTCCTCCATCAGGGGAGCGGGTGGCCCCTTCTCCTCCGCCTGCCCCTGCAGTGACCTCCCCGCCCGCCTCCTCTCCTCTCCAGCGCCGCGCCCTTCCGCCCGATTAGCCGCCCGGCCGCCGGGTGGGCTTGCTCAGCTGCGTCGCTTGATTGATGCGACGGCGGCAGCAGCGGGAGCGGGAGAGACGCGCTCTGCTGGAGGAGGAGGCGCCGCCGCCAAGGCAGCCGCAGCGGGCGAGACGCGGCTCCGCTCGCTGGGAAAGGAAAGCAAGCAAAGGACAGCGGGCGCTGCAGCCGCCAGGAGGCGGGGAACACTTGTCAGAGGTCACTCCCGCCGCATGTTGTATCGCGGGGGCTGATTATTCTTAGAGGCGCCTTTTCAAGGTCCCTGCGCTAAGAGTCGAGGCTGCAAGTTGCGCACCTTCTCCAGAAACATATTGCGCACCCACCGTTTCTCAACCGTGGCTCCGTAGCTGTCGTTGGACTACAACTCCCATCATCCCTAGTGAGCAGGACCAGTGGGAGTTGTAGTCAGCTGTGGCCCCCAAGGTTGAGAAACACTGTAAAATGCATGTTTAAAATATATGACTTTCCCCAAAAAGAATATTGGGAGCTACAGCTTGTTAGGTTGCTGGGTGTTGTAGTTCTGTGAGGGGGAAACTAGCTCCCAAGATCATGGGTTTTGAATGTATGTCGTGGATCTGCCCTTATACTGTTAGGGCTCCTTCCCTCCCCATCCTGGGACCCGTAGTTTCATAAGAGTGCTGAGAGATGTTATGAGATGACTTCACAAACTACAGCTCCCAAGATTCTTTGGGGGGGGGTCTGCTTTAAAGGTAACATATAGTGTGGGGCAATTTTTTTAACCTCACCTTTCCTGCATGGAGCTCAAGGTGGCATAATGTGGCTCTCCCTGCCTTACCCATTACAGCTTCACAAACAACTCTGAGGTAGGTTTGGCTGAGGGTGACTGGCCAAATATCACTCAAGTGAGCATTGGGTGTGGGTGGGAATCTGAACCCTGGTCTCCCAACCTTTGGTGCAACAGAGGTTTGCTGAACTACAACTCCCATCATCCCTGGGCATTGGCCTCTATGCTTGCTGGGGCTGATGGCATTTGTAGTTCAGCAACATCTGGAGGGCCACAAGTTGCCTAAAACCTGCCCTACTCCAAGCACACTCCACTGGCATACTTAATCAGGGTTACTCTAAGAAATGACCTTAACTAGCACCCAATTCAAATGTTGCAGAAGAGTGAGCAAGCTTTCCATTGAGCGAGTTATGAAGAATGAAAAACAGTTGTGGATAATGCGAAAGTTTGGGTCTCTGCTTAGGAACATGGGGACGGGGACATTGCCTAAAGACTGTAAAGCAGCCTTCTTCAACCTGGTGCTCTCCAGATCCTGTTGCCAGACTCTTATCTCCCATCAGCATCAGCCACTATGGCCAATGGTCAGGGATAATGAGGATTAGAATCTAGTAACATCTTAGGGACAATGTTTTGGAGAAAACTGTTTTTTAACACATTTTTACAAGCCAACATAAACCAGACAGAGGGACTTTGTTATTGAGCAGGATAAAAATATTGCAACTAGCTAGGTATCTACATTTTAGGGTGCCTCCAGATTGTTAAGATTAGGAGTCATCAAGGTTTACCACCCACGATTTCTGGCGTCTACGCAGACGCGATTTCCAGCGCTGTGAAAGCGGGTCCCCGTGCTGCACTGCACTGGTTTAGTGGAACATACGGGGACTTACCGAGCGGGCGGATTGGTTTGGGGGCAGCTCGTGGGCCGGTAAAACGATCCCTGTGGGCCACTTGTGGCCGCCAACCCCTGGTTAAGACTATTCAGGTGCATACTGGGAAATTTAGGTTGGTGCAAAAATGGATTAAAGCGCTCGCTCTGTCACCCTGGCACTTAAGGGAAAAACCCCTGCTCTTTTGCAGTTAGGAAAGTGACAAGGAAATGTATTCAAAGGTGTGAGATGAACAAATGATTTATGGGAAGATGCAGAGACACCCTGCAAGCAAATCAGGGTGCATGTTCATTGTTGCATAACCTTTTCGCAAGCGGATCAGACTGAAAGCTCAATACAACCACATATTGTCTAACCTCTGCATAAGCTTTATGGAAAGAAATCCAAGATGAATGCTCAATAGGTAAATGACCTCCACGAGCCTTACTTACCTGATGGTAGCAGCAGAATCCTCTGTGTGTGTATTTATTTCATCAGAAGCCCAGGAAATGTGCCGGGCATGGCAGTCGAAATTCTTTTGGACAGACTCAGCAGGGCTCTGGAATAACTATGCTTCGAGTGGGGCTTTGGTGCACCTCTGAGGGACACACCCCTTGATCCTAATGCCTGACTTGCAGGCACAACCTGCTACTCCCATTCACAAGGTAAAATGCGGTCTGCATTTCAGCCTGTTCTAGTACAGACAGATTCATTGTGAGATTAGACAGTCTATCCAGTGCTGGCTCCAAGCTTGTGTGTGTGTGTGTGTGCGCGCGCGCACTTGGTGGGAGGGGGTAGGGCTCTGGGCAAGGCACCTTCAGGGGGCCCCAGTGATGTGGGGCGGAAAATTTCCCCGGTGCTTAATTCCGCCCCCCTGCCCACAGAATATTTTGCTTTTTGTAAGTTCAACAGCATCACAAAGAGGGAGAGAGCAGACGGGCTGGCTTTAATTTGAGCTCAAGCCTCAGAAAAGAAAAAGGGCAGCAACAACAACAAAAAATTGTTCAAACAGCCATACGCATAAACATGCAAACTGATAAACATAACACCAAAACCAGAAATGAAGTATTGGAATAAACACGTAGGAAGTGCATTGCCATAATAGGCTGGTTGTAAACATTTCCTTGCAAAATCAATACAGTATACATTAACATGTAGGGTCTTCAGAGGCTGTTCAGTAGCTTTTGCTGCCACCCTACAGCCTGTCAGACAAAATTTAACAGTCCTGCATGATGTATAATAAGTGAAAAATACAAGTTATGCTTAAAGGGGAGTTGTTACTTGTCCCTGACATTAGGGGCTCAAGATACTGAAAGGAGCTCCACACTATACATTTAAAACAGGGGGCAGCAAAGTTTACCGGCCGTGGGCCAGATCACTCCCACGGAGATCATCTGTGGGCCAGACTGGCGCATCGCGACGCCGTAAATTGCGTCTGCGCATGCCCAGACACCAAAAATCGCGCCTGCACAGAAGCAATTTCCGGCATCTGGACATGCACAGACGTGATTTCCAGTATCTGTGCATGCGCATACACAATTTCTGGTGCCACTCGGTGAGTCCCCGCACAGCGCTGGTTTAGTGCGGGGGGGGGACTCGCCGAGCAGGCGGCTCAGTTTGGGGGTGGCTCGTGGGCCGGTAAAACAGTCTTCGTGGGCCGCACGTTGCCGACCTGATTTAAAGCATACTCAACACAAATTTCTCCCAAGGAAACCTGGGGACTGTAGCTTGCTAAGGGTGCTAGAAATGGTAGATCTGTGAGGGGGAACTACAGAGTATCTATGAAGCTTCCAGGGAAGTCGTGTGCTTTAAATGTGTGTTGAATCTGCTTTGGATTTATAGTACAAATCTCCTTTCAGATATAGGGTTAAAATTATGTCACCAGGTGTTAAAAGGCACTGGGGCCCAGATTTTTTTGCAGGAGTTCCATCCGAGAGAACAGGCATAAAGTAGTGGTTAAGTAGTGATGGACTTGCTGCAGGTGTGAGGAACCTTTGGCTCTCCAGATGTTGCTGCATGATTGCAGGAGCTGATGGGAGTTGTAGTTCAGCAACATCTGGAGGGCCAAAGGTTCCCCATACCTGACTCACCAGGTGGACTGGAAACTCACCTTTAATGTGGGAGGAGCTGCACCTTGTGACAGTTGCTGTAGAGATACTTGGGATCATATGTGCATGGAGCATTTCATGTGAATGATGGTTAAAGAGCTGTGACCACGAAAAAGCTGAGCCATGAGCAAGGAGAAGCTCTTCCCAGCTTGTGTCTCCTTTAAAGAGGGAAGCAGGAGGTGGAAACATAGCAAAGCAAGGTTTAAGTGATAATCTGTCAGACACCTCTGTTTTAACTATGGCTAATGTTCAACCACAGATTAGCATTATATGCAAACTCATCGCCTCAGTGAGAAGCAGGCCCAAGATTTCATGAAAGCAGACACAAACTTCACTCTTGATTGCTGTAATGGTAAGCGATGGGAATGCAGGCGAATGGGACAACCCTGATGGACCCTGCATTTGTGTAGGATGTTCCTGTTAAGGATCTTATTTTTAACTTATCTCATGGTTTTTATTTTGGTTTTGTAAGCTACCTTAACTGTGCTTGTTACAGAAAGGTGGGATATAAACCATTAAGATGAAACACATTCAAAATAAACCTTTAATCTCCCCCCAGACACAATGCTTTTCAGTGAGGGGTTCTGCTCACGCATTCAGCTGCCAGCAATTGTGAGTAGTAGCCAACTAAGTCCTACTTGCAGGAGACCCATTTAAATTAATGGGATATACATTAGCCATGCCAATTAACTTCAACAGGTGTACTCTGGGCGGAATTAGCACTGGATCCAACCCCAAGTGTCCAGGCATCAGGACATGCATGTGGGAATCAGACCCTGAAATAGTGAATCATTATTTCATGATAGTAATTATGGGAGGTAGATTTGAACCTCGGACTCCTCTCACCGAAATCCTAAACACTGGTCCACTCCCTAACAAATGTTATCTGGAGTCCCAGTGAATGTGTAAACAAGTGGCATCTGTAATAAAGATGCCCTATGATGCAACCCCATTCACTGGGAAACACAGCCCTTTCTGCTTGAGCAACCCTAATTCCAAGGAATGGTTAGAATAAAGGAAACTGACTTATATTGAGCCAGACCATTTGGTTAGTATGATAGACAATGGCTGGCAGCAGCTCTCAAGGGTTTCAGCCAGGGTGCCTCCCAATCCTACCTGGAGATGCCAGAGATACCTGGAACCTTTTGCATGCAAAGCAGGTGCTCTACTACTGAGCTAGGGCCCTTCCTTATCAGCCTCTCACAAGGTGAAACAGTTCTTGGATTTTCCTAATGAGGTTTCGGGGGGGGGGGGATCAGTCGAGAAGCAGCTTCAGGCACATGCTGCGGTGTGTGTGTGTGTGTTTGTGTGCGCGCGCTGCTTTCTGCTGAGCCGATTTCCAAATGTGGATCTATACAGCCAGATGCAATTTCCTCTTCAAATCAATGTTCCAACCCCCACTCGCTCTTTCTGGGTGGCTGATGTGGTCTCCAACCATTCACAGAGGTTGATTAAAGCCCCTGACACTACAAATTTGATTTGACCCAAGAGAAAGGGGGAGCAGAGGGGAGGGAGGAAAGGATGGGGGATGGGGTTAATTTAATTTAATCTTTGCAAGAACAGGGAGTTCCAGGTTAGAGAATTTCAATGCTCACCCCTTTGGCTATGGAGAGAGCAGGCGGGGGCCATTTACCCCTCAAAAGCAGCCCCTCCTTCTCCTTACTTTCTATTATTAAAAAATAAAGTTAACAAGTTTGGCTGTCAATAAGCATGCAATACGATAGGCAGGCATTTGCTGCAGTCTTCAATCTAGGTTTACAGCGGACAAATCCCATTCAATGGGGCAGACTTCAGAGCACACAGCCTGAGAAAGTGTTGGCTGCAATCCTCAGACATGCTTGCTACCCAGTGACTTTTCTTTCTGTGCAAATATGACTTGGATTGTGCTGTTTGTCTTTCTCCACCCCACCTCCCATGTTTAAGAAAGGAAATGAGAATCAAAGATGGGAAGAGGCCAGGAAGCAGTTGTGAAAGCAAGCACATATGGAGGGGGCGTTCCCCAACATAGGTTTTAGTCAGCAGCCCCATCATAACTGTGCAAGTTGATTGTGTGTGTGTGTGCATGTGTGTGTTTGCTCTGCGTTTTCAAAATGCAGCTCAAGGGACAATGGAGTCAAGTGCAATGCACAAATCAAGGTATTGGTCCTCGGATCTATTATACATCTGAGCTGGGGAAACTATTGGCCCTCCAGATGTCGCCGAACTACAACTCCCATCATCCCACGCCACTGGCCACGCTGGCAGTGGCTGATGGGAATTCAGGGCCAAAGACTCACCTGCCCTGCCTGCCCTACACTGTTTTGGATTAGGGTATCTGAAAGACCACCTTTTCCCATGTGAACTGGCCAGTTGGTTACGCTCATAATCACTGGAGGCCTTGGGTTTGTTTGGTTTTGTCCTACTGTCTAAAGAAAGTTGTAGTTAGTGTCAGGGTAATCAAGACAGGGCCTGTGGCAGCAGCCCCATAATGAACTTTCCTAGAGACTTTTCTAGAGACACTATAACTGGCCTCATCCCTGATGCTTTTTAGGTAGGCATTGGAAGTGTTGTTTTTTTTCCATTTTGGTCATGCATTCTTCACCTGGATGCTTTTGCAGGGTTACTTTTGAGTAGCTGTCTAAATACACTGGGGCATTGTCCAAGGAGCACAGGAAGCTAACAGACCATTGGTCCATCTAGCTCAGAAGCCTTTCTACAGTGGTGCCTTCCGTTACGAACATAATTCGTTCCAGAGGTCCATTTGTAACCCAAAACCGTTCTTAACATGAGGTGCGCTTTCCCTAATGGTACGTCCCGCTGCTGCCGCACCACTAGAGCGCAACTTCCGCTCACATCCCGGGGCAAAGTTCGCAACCGGGAGCATCTACTTCTGGGTTAGCGGAGCTTGCAACCCGAAGCATTCATAAGGAGGGCGGTACGTAACATGAGTTTCCACTGTATAGGGCAGGGGTCAGCAAACTTTTTCAGCAGGGGACCAGTCCACTGTCCCTAGTGGAGGGCTGGACTATATTTTGAAAAAAATAAAATGAACGAATCCCTATGCCCCACAAATAACCCAGAGATGCATTTTAAATAAAAGCACACATTCTACTCATGTAAAAACACACAGATTCCCGGACAGTCCGCAGGCCGGATTTAGAAGGCAATTGGGCCAGATCCGCCCCCTGGGCCTTAAGTTTGCCTACCCATGGTATAGGGTTTCAGACTGAGACATTTCCAGCCCTACTGGAGATGCTGGGGTTTGAACCTGGGACCTTCCAAGTGCCACTGCATGCAAAGCAGATGCTCTGCCACTGAGCTACAGAGCTTCTCCAACATGAGAGGTTGCATCATGCTATCAGAAGACTCCCCATTGTTCTCCAGCCTTGCTAAGATTGCTGAGCATGCCGTTCCCAGAAGGGAACCAACCGTTACTGACATGACAGAATTTTAAAGAGAGTGGGAAGTGGAGTGGATTTTATTTGGTGGATGGACTCCCAGAAGGATACTTTGAAGTTAAATATTTCCCTGCTTTTGAAAAGCCTGGTGTAAAACCCATCAAGATAACCTCCCTAAGAAGTTAAACAGTAAAAGACAATGGCCTCAATCCAAAGCTACAAAAACACACACAAATTCTGCAATATTGTTGTTCTTTCTACTTCAGTGGGAAAAAGCTTCACGCATCAAGACTGCAACAGGGTGGGAACATCCCCTGATGTTGACAGAAATAGGTGAAATCTTGCTCCTATAATCCTTGAGTATACATTGGAAGGCCCTGTATGCAGACCCAAAGCCAGTGGCGGAGCTTCATGCTCCAGCACCGGGGGACGGAGAGCAGGCAGGTGCGTGGCACGCTGCCCGTAGGAGCATGGCGCCCAGCATGGGCAGGGGGGGCAGCCGTGATGGCACCCCTCTGGGATCACGCTGCCGGGGGCGGTACGCTCCCCCCCCACATGCCTCTTCCTCTGCCAGTGCCCAAAGCCACTATCTTATGCATTTGTTTGTCACCTGCAGCAAGTTTAGAATTAACTCCAGGCAACCAGGTAAGGAAGCATTGTAAAGGCTGGTTTTCTTTTAGGCTGACGTATGGCTAACTAAGGGATATTTAGGCACTTGGATTAGTAAAATAGGGAGAGAGAAATAAATTGTATGAACTTATTTGTAAGGCCGATCGAGACAAATAGGTGTGATTTAAAGAAGATTATACATGCTGAAGGTGCCACTGATTACATATTTGCAGGAAGGAAGAGAGTTAGCCGCAAGCACAGAGTAGAAATTTACTCTTTGCCTTATTACTCCTCTCTTTACAGCAGACAGCATGCATCACACTTCCTTTGTAAGTGGGATTCTCCATATACAGTGCACAACTGCTTTTGCACAGATCTGCACATCTGCACATACAAAGCAGCTTCTCTGGATCCCCTGCACAGTAGCCACTTGGCAAATTGTACGCAGACAGGTGTGAGCATGCCACTCTTCCAAAATGTGCAGCAATCAGCGACACAAGGACCCATGTTGGCAAACACCTTGTGAATATGCACTGCACAAAATCGCCCCAGTCATCAAACCTAGCATGACCCTATGTAGAAAGTACCATATATCATAAAGGACCAATTAACGTATATTAATGCAGACTCAGCAAACCATGTGTCAAAAGCCCCTTTCCCTTCCCAACAAACCTTCCCTTCAGATATGTATTTTATATGTAAATAGCCACACAATATTTTATTTAGTGCACTCCACAGCTATAAATTGTGTTGCTGTCAAAATGCATGTGACGTTTTTCAGCCTTATAGAATCACCATCTCAAGGAAACCTGAATCTGCTGTGCTTCCAATTATCATTGTTGCTGTGAAACCATGAAAATGGCACACTGCTTATGACATCTAGGATTAAAAGCGGGCAAGTTTAACCTATAATACTAGAGTTATAAAACAAACTGTGAAACACTTGCTTTACTACCCAAACTTCCAGGCACTCCATGTTCCAGGGAGTTCTACATGCTATAAACTATTTTTGGCTAACAATTTAAAATAATCATCTACACCAGGAGCACCTTTATAGTCCTCTTCTCAGAGAGCTGCTGGCAGGGTGGGGGGCTGTAGCGAGAATGACACGGAAGCTCAATAATGTGGCAAAAGCAGGCAAGCAAAGCTTCATAAGTTTTTACCCTTCTTTTAATTAAGGGACTCCACAGCTCTTTAGATTGACTATTTGATCTTGTTCTTCTCTGCCCTGCTTGTGCCCATTCTTAGGGCATGTTCATACACAGAGTGGCTGTCTGGGACTGAGAGGCACCCATTTGACCAGCCCAATCCTTGCAAAGTGGCTGGCAAGCTTTCTAACCTCCATTAGTCCCCCCCCTCCCCACAGAATGTGTGGGGTATTATTTGTCTGTCAGTTTATTTTATAAGCTACCCTTCATCCAAGAAACACAGGGCGGTTTACAGTATAAAAAACACACAAAAATACGTAACGTAATAACAAACAAAGCAATAACACCCCACCCGACCCAGTTTAAAAGGTCATTGGTTGTTTAATCAGCCCCAGTCCCAGGTGAAGAGGTATGTTTTTGCCTGGTGCCTAAAGCAAAGGCCTAGCTACCGGAGGAGGGGGGCAGCCAGTTTTTTTGCCCCTGGTGAAGCCTCCAGAGGGGTGCCATTGAGGCTCCCAGCCTCTGTGTGTGTGCATACACAAATGTGCATGGGGGAGGGTGCCAAGCCAGGTCTCTGACCCAGGTAAAATAGAGCCTAGTTCCACCACTGCCTAAAGATATGTCATGAAGGCACCAGGTGAGCCTCCCTGGGGAGACCATTCCACAAATGGGGAGCCACTGCAGAAAAGGCCTGTTCTCATGGAGAAGGCACACAAAGAAGGGCCTATGGTGATTGAAAGGTCTGGGTAGCTTCATATGAGGAGAGGTGATCCTTGAGGTATTGTGGTCCTGAGCTGTTTAAGGCTTTATAGGTCAAATGCAGCACTTTGAATTGGGCCTGGAAACTAACTGGCAGCTCGTGCAGTCAGGCCAGGATTGGTGTTATATGCTCAAACCGTCCTGTCCTGGTAAGCAACCTAGTCACTGAATTCTGCACCAGCTAAAGTTTCCAAACAGTCTTCAGAGGCAGCCCCATGGATAACACGTTGTTGTAATCTAACCTAGAGGTTACCTGAGCATAGACAAAAGACATTAGGCTATCCCTGTCCAGATAGGGGTGTAGCTTCAAAAACCAGCCAAAGCTGATGAAAGCACTCTGTGCCACCAAGGCCACTTGAGCCTCAAGCAACAGTAAAGGATCTAGAAGTATCAGTAATGGCTAGTGTCCCTTGAGACCAGCAGGGTGGAGAGTAGGGAGCCCAAACAGAGCCAGAACCAATGACAGGCAAAGCCAAGTAATTCAACTTTTGTCTCCATCCTCCTCCTCCTCCTCACTGCTAGGTTCTACAAGGGGCAATGCTAAGATTGAGGAGGAGGAGGAAACTGACAGCTAGGGTCAACCCAACAGGACTGGTTATAAGTAAGAAGATGGGAGAGGGGGCTGCCTGACAGTGGCGTAGCATGGGGGTGCAGGGGGGCCGGCTGCACCGGGCACAACATCTGGGGGTTAGGTTTAGGGGGCGCAAATCCATGGGTTAGGGGGTGCAAATTACTTGCCTTGCCCCGGGTGCTGACAACCCACGCTACGCCACTGCTGCCTGAGGTTGGTGGGGTAATGCATCATTTGTCCTAATGGATCCATGTTCTCTTATTCAAGTTCACTGGTGCATTAAGGATAGGTTTTTGGGGCAGAGGGTGACAGTTGTACTGAGCAGAAGGGCCTTTCAAATACAGCAGGGTTGGCTTACTATACTATACAGTGGTACCTCTAGGTATGAACTTAATTCGTTCCAGAGGTCCATTCTTAACTGAAACTGTTCGTTCGCTAATGGGGCCTCTTGCTGCCACTGCGCCAACAGCACACGATTTCCGTTCTTGATCTCTACCATCAATTCTTAGACCATCTATGTACCCCAATGTGGAAACCAGAGACAAAGGTTATACGCTCATTACAGGGGAGAGACCAGGAGCTCACCAAGACAGTAGCTAAGTTCCATTTGATTTTTTGCCGCCGAAGTACGCTACAGGACCCTGCCCTTGCTGGAGACCCACAGGGGTGAAATAGATTGCTCGCCTCTTCTTCCCTTTGGCAAATGGTTATACTGTTGAAATGGCAATGAGATCGCATTGGCCTATTTATTCTGAATGTTTGTAAGTGATGCCAATAAAGGTTTGATGATGATTTCTGTTCTCATCCTGGGGCAAAGTTCTCAACTCAAGGTAACTCTTCCAGGTTAGTTGAGTTTGTAACCTGAAGCGTTTGTAACTCGAGGTACCACTGTATTTAAAATAGGTGAAGTAATACACATTACCATCCACAGCAGATGTCAGGAACCTTTGGCCCTCCATATGTTGCTCAACAACTTCCATCAGCCCTTGTAAGCATGTCCAATGGCTGGGGGTGATAGGAGCTGTAGCTCAGCAATATCCGGAGGGTCAAAGGTTCCATATACCTGATCCAAAGCGAACCCTGTCTGCTCCTGGTGAAAGCCTAAAATTAACTAACTACACCACAGTTCCCATTTTGTGGTGAGGAGAGATACCACTTTGTACACTTCCTGTTCAGCACGACAGCACCCAAAAAAGGGAAGGGTGCTCATAAGAACCTTAGGTGACAGTGGCTCCAGCCTTCCATTGTGGTAGCCATGTTACATTTGTTGCAGCAGAAACAAAAAAGAAACTTCTTGACAAGACTAAAAAAATTATTAGGGCCTAAGCATTTGGACACTAAAGAGCCCCACTTCGTAAGAGGCACAAACGGTGCTTAAAGTGAACTAGCTCTGCGTTACCAAGTTCAGTTAATTAGTTAAAAACTCCCTAAACTACACCTGTAAATAATTCCCATAATTGCTGGGCGAACTGAAGATGAATTAAGTTTGTTTTGTGGGGTAGAAAGATGTGAAGTTCATCTTTGTGTTCATTCTCTTACTCTTTGGGCCTGTAAGCTTAAATATAATAATTTCTGGAGGAAATAAACAACCCAATTCCACTGTGTATTTTTTTATGATTCCTAAATCTTTTGAAGTATATTTTATACTTCGGCACAGCAACTTATAACGTTTAGATATGGTGGCCTCTTTCAGTGGGTGACATGTGCTGGACTCCTTTTTTTATGTAAACACAGTATTTTTTTGTTTTTGTTTCATTTTAGCTGTATATTGGTTTTAATTTTATTTTTAACTTACTTTGAGGTAATAATAATAATAATAATAATAATAATAATAATAATAATAATAACACTGAATGCTTTATTTTTATTTTATTTTATTTTGCCAAGGATCATTTGGACAAACTGTGAACTGAAAACGTATTAAACCAGTTCACTCTGTGAAGGGACGGGCATAAACTTGGATTAATCCCTTTCTGGACGTGCTGAACTTAAACTAGAACTGGATTATCCTGAATGACTTAAGCTACAGCCTGTTACAAAGGTGGGGATACCTGTGGTCCCCTGAGAGGTCTTCAGGATTCTAGCTCCCATTGTTCCTGACACTGTCCATGCTGGCTAAGACTGATAGAAATTTGAGTGCAACAGCATCAGGAAAGCCACAGGTTCTCCATCCCTGGCCTATAGCAGGGCTGCCCTTACAGATGACTCAGAAACCTCGACTGGTTCAAAGTGCAGTGGCCAGATTACTAACGGGTTGTCTTTAGAACCCGTAAAATTTAGAACCCCAAACAATTCCATTGGCTGCCATTGTTTCTGGGCCCAATTTAAGGCGCTGACAACTATCCTTCGTACCTACAGACCCTCTCAGGTGTTAAGATAAACACGTGTGTGTGTGTGTGTGTGTATCTTGGTAGTTATGCTACCCTCAGAGGTTCGGGGCATTCCATGTGGCAGCCCCCAAACTGTGGACTTCCTCCTTGACAGAGGTGCGTCTGACACCTTCACTATACAGCTTTCCACAAATGCTTGAAGAGGCAACCTCTTCACTCCGGCCTCTGACACTTGAGGTGTGTGTTTTCAGGACCCCATTCTTACAAGCAAAATTTGTTTTAGCCACTTTTAATTATGAATGTTAAATTGTTGCAACCTGCCCCAAGACCTGCTGGCCAACAACAACCCATATTTTTCCCTTTCAGGCAGCAAGGTACCACCCTTCCTAAAGGAGCAATCCAAGATATCTGCAATGTTGCAGCAGCCTCTAGATCTCGCATGTCCCAATCAGAGAAGTGCCCACCACTGTACAAAGAAGAAAAGCCCACCCAGTGTCTAGAGCCTGGGGGCTCTGGACTTTCCCCAGCATATCTACTGAAGCTGGTGAGTGAAACAGGCCTAGATTGCCCGCCCTCCACTGCCAATACAATTTAATTGGGGTCTCCAAGGCTCTCCAAGGCTGAAGAACTGGCCACCCTCAAATCAGCTCTCTTAAGAACACATCTACACTATGAATTTAAACCAGCCTCTGATAGGTTTTGCTGCGATGACCCTGGGGTCTCCCTCACTGCACACACAAAAAACCTAATGGAACTTTTGGAAATGAACATACCATCAACCAAGCCATACACTGCAAATAATCAGCTGTCAATAACCACATTTGCACTTCACAGACCCACAAATCCTCATTTGGTATTCAGTGCTCATTTACAAATGTTTATAGATACACAGATGCACTTCTTACTCAACGAGCCTCACTTGGTGTTATATCACTTCTTTTAACACCACCTTTACCAGGAAAAAAAATAGGATGCCATGCAATTGTCGAAAAGTACTGATGCGAGTCAATTCAGTAATCACAAACTGAAACCCAAACCCTATATTCTTAACGACATCACACTCATCAACAGCGGAGAATTACGGATTCCTGCTCCAGATTCTATACACATGTGGGTTGCAAATCCACTCTTTGCCCATAAATATGATTTGAAAGGTGTGGGGCTGGGAACCCCACCCCACTGTTTCATCATTCCAATTTAGAGTACAGAAGGGTGCTAGAGTGTGCAAAACCAGCTGCCTTAAGTGTAAGCACATTTACGTGAAAGTATGTCTCATTGATTGAAGTATCGGCACAGTTGAGAACAGGGCCTTGCATTTAATTGAACCCTACTAATGCTGTACATTATTCCCATTTTCAAAAAAATATGATTATTATTATTATTTTTACGAACATAAGTGTTCTCTACTTTTTTCAAGATAGGATTGTTATTCCTGCACAGTCTTTTGCCAACACAGTTCCAAAACATGCACATTCCAATATCATAATCTAACTTCAAATCCTCTTACACTGACTATTTTGCACTGCTGAATAATATACCAGAAAGGGGAAATGGATGACCAAGAAAGCTGATAGAAAGCTCGCAAACACTTGAGTTGGCATCCTTGAACAGCAGTTTTGCCTGCCTATTGGAAGCTGCAACCCTGAGCCTTCCTCGCTAACATGGAGCTAAAACTAGATGCATTCAGCATAAGAACATCACAGGATATAGTTCTCTCAATTGTCACAGAGGACCACAAACCACTGTCTCCCACCAGCAGTCACACATATACTTAAAAAACAGTGTGCACACCGGCAGGGGTGGATAGATGAAGAAATTATCAAATAGAAATGTGGCCAAATATTAAAACAGAGAAATTATTTCTTTGCATTCTCATTTTGGTTTTTCGCAATCATCTTACCACTGGAGACGAAATTCGACACCCAGGGCAATCACAGATTGGAGGATGTACCTGTAAGATTCCTTTGGACATAAGAGTCTTCAAACTTTTCCCTGGATGAAAAAGAAAAAAGAGGGGAAGGGGGGAATGGAAAGAACAAAACAAGTATTTAGTTTGGCTTTTAAAAAGAAAGAGAGAGAGAGAGACTGAGAGGCTTTGCACAAAACAAGCCAGCCTCTACCCACCCACCCCCTTTTACAGGGCCCTGGCTTGCACCCTAATTGAACTTTGTACCCTGTAGAAATGATGAAAAGGACTAGCAGCGCTCATTAGCCCCTATCTAACCTTGTTAAAAATGTTCGCCAAGCTGAAAAATAATAGGGGAACCCTGAAAAGGAGAGGCCTTGGAGGAGCAGAGCCGCTCTGCACCCACCCCGCCTCCCCCTGCATCAGGCAAACACCATTCAAGATGCCTGCATTTGCAATTCACAGCCATGACGCCAGCACTCAAAGGATAAAACACACACAACTGAAAGCAGGTAAAGAAAAGCAAACAACAGGCTGAAGAGACAGGCGGGGAGCGCAGGGAGCTTAGCCCCCGCTGCCCCTGAAAAACTCTTTTCTCCGTCCCTTGAACACCAGCTCTCCTCCCCAGAGGAATGAGGGGACTTTTCCTGAAGGCGGCCGGAGGAAGGGGGTAGCAGCATCATTAGAGCGGCGGCAGCAACAGCCGCTCTCCTCCTCCTCGAGGCGATCAATAAACAAGGCGAGGTGTCAGTCACCTCCTAATGGCTCTTGGGACCCTCGGCGTGACACATGCAGCCCTCGGCTAATGACATGTCAAGGCGGACGCCTCTTGGGCTTCCCACCTCCTTCACCCAGCTCTCCGGCCCCCGCTTCGCCCCAGCCTTAGCTGCCTCCCCGAGCCCGGGCAATGAAATAAAATAAAATAAAATAAAAAGAGGCGCGGGGGGGGGGGTGTGTAAAAAAGAGCGAGCGCGCCAATGCAAGCCACAGGGGCGATCCTCGCCTCCTTGCACAACAGCAACGACGACGCACCCGCTTGCCGCTCCACTTTTCCCGGGGAAAGTCGCTGGGGCGAAGGTGCGGGGAGATTGTGTGAAATTAAATTGTTAATAAAGGAGGAGGAGGAGGAGGGAAGAGGAGTAGCCGCCAGCACAGACCTCCCTCCCACCCACCAGCTCCCTCGCCGCCGCCACCCACCTGCCTCGGCGCATTGGCGGATCCGGACTGAGCGGCTGGGGTTGGGATTTCGGTTTCTATTCGCATCAGCCCTCTCCGAAGCGACTCCCCCCACCCACAGGCGCGCTTCCAGAGCAGAGCAAGGCAGGCGCAGCAGACCCGCGGTCGCCCCCCCCCGACCCGACCCGCTCCTCCGCTTAACCTCAGCGTCGGCGGAAGGGGCGACCCAAAAGCATCGAGGCCAGTCCCGGATCGGGACGCAAGCGGCAGATCAACAGCAAGCCACGGAAGACGCCACACTGCGGGTTGGAGGAGGGACACCACAGGTCCACGTGCCTCTTGCCTGTCCGAGGTGGGGGGGGGGGGAGAGAGAGCAGCTCCGCTCATTGCGACGCCGGTAAAAAACGCAACCTCTCACAAGACACACACATACTTGGAAAGCGGCCCCGCAGAGTTCAGAGGGACTTGCTCCCGAGTTAGGATCGCGCCCTCTAAGAATGCCACGCTACGCGCAAACACGAAGCTTGCGTTTTTGAACACCCCTCCCCCCCCCAGAAAGCAGCGAGGTTGCTGCGCCTCACTTGCCATGGGGGGGGGGGTGCGGGCGAGAGGCGAGGCCACCGCGCGAAAAGCGCTCCCGCCAGTCGCAGACGAGCAGCAGCGGAAAGGGGGTTCTCCAAAGTCGCGCCCAGCCGCCCCGGCGCAAAAGCTACACTCGGAGAAGACAGAAGAGCTTCGGTGGGGCGGGGGGGGGGAGGGGTGACGGGGCGGGCGCGCCGTTCACACATACACAAGCCGAGCTAGACGTAAACAGCAGCTGTGCAGACACAACCGCGAAGGGCGCCCAGCGCCAAAACCACAACTCCGCAGCCAGGCGAGCAGCGCCTCAAAGGGGACGCGCCGTCGGGGCAGCCGAGAAAACAACGCGCAAGGCAGCTCCAAAAAGGATGGGAGTATGTATCTCTGTCGACCCTTTGCAGTGCTGCTTCGATCCCCCACTACACGCGCGCACACAAAAAGAGCCCAGAAAGACACACCAGACTCCGGGCGCCAAAGCGCTGGCGGCTTCTCGGCTCAGCCTGGCCTCGAGAAGTTGCAGCCTCGGGTCACTTCGGAGGCGCGCTCCAGACAGTCCTTCGCTCCGCGCCAGGCGGCTCTGGTTTGAAGTGGAGGAAAGATGAGTCTGTTCCAATCCTCAACCTCCCCCACCCCCCTCCAACTGGCGCGCGCGCGCGCGAGACTCCGCCACCGCCCAACAAGTGCAAGTTCTCTCCCCCCCCCCCAACATGGGCACATGCTGCCGCCACCGCTCTTAAAAAAAATAAATAATCCACCCTCGGTTTTACTTGGCCCGCAAAATACAAGAGGCGCGCATCAATAAGTCTCTTCAACTTTCTAAGCACGCGCGAAAACTTCCGTCTCCACCGTCGGTTCTTTCGGATTCTGCAGCGCATTTGCGGCGTTCGTTCGTTCACACGCACGAAAAGCGAGTATAATCTAAAGGCGCGTTTGTGTCAGTTTGACTTTCCGAAAGTAAAAAGGGCAGTTTATAAAAGGTGGGGCGGAGGACAAGGCTTGTGAAAGACGCACTTACAAACCCTCGCGGAACATCATCTCGCACACCCGTTGGCCGACAGCTGTTGCCCCCGATGGGCATCAAGGGATTCGGCGGTGGAGAGGGAACTGGGAACGCGCCCCCTCGGAAAACCGCGGGAGTTTCCCAGTTTGACGGGACTCTCTTCTAACCCGCACCGATAGTTAACGCGGTCACGCCCCTCCCACCGGAACGTCGAATCTCCGGGAATGAGCAAAGGAGTCAAGAGTGCCTCTGAACATGAACAGAGATCTCTCCCCGTAACATTCAGTGAACAACGATCAACCCACCACGCGATTACGGGATAGCGGGGCGCGGATACACTTGAACCCAAGCCACCTATCATTTTAGCAGTTGCACACTATTTCCGGTAAAACGAAGAGCCCTGTGAAAAAATAAAGCTTACCAAGCCTGCCCCCCCTTCCCTTATCGGGACGATGCAAAGGCTTGTTCCGTCTACTGATTGCTGAGGGAAAGGGAGCCTTCTAAAATCATACACACCCTACCTACTTTCCCCCACCAGCCGCCTGACGAGGAGCCCTGCGCGCCTCGAAAGCCGGCACTTTCGCCCCAGAGAGAAGCCAGCCGAGCAAGCCGAAAGGAGCAGCCCCGCCGCCTGGCGCGCCCCGGCTTCCCGCCCCGGCTAGCTCGCTCTCTTCCCCGCCGGCCGGCCGGTCGGTCGGTACCTTTGTGCCGGATGCTCCGCTTCCAGTCCTTGGCGGTCTCCCGGCCGCTGACGAACTGGAACTCGTTGGGAGTGAGCCACTCTCCCCGGTAGCGAATGGAGGGCCCTTTGCTGCCCTGGCACAACTTATTGATGTAGAGGAGCGCCTTGTTCTCGCCGCACTCCACCTCGATGCAAGGCTCGCCGTTGTCGAAGAAGGGCTGGAAATCCGGGATGGACGAGAAGCGCTCCAGCATCAGGTCCTCGGGGAGGGGGTGCGGGTGGGAGTGGGCGGCGGCGTGGGGCGCCGCGTGGAAGTCCAGGTAAGCGCGCTGCTGCTGGTGATGGTGGTGGTGGTGGTGCTGGTGGTGCGCAGCGGTGGCGAAGATCTGCTCGTAGGCAGGCGGGTGCGGGGTCACCACGGGGATGGCGGCGGCCGCCAAGGGGACCAGGTAGTCGGGCAAGGTCTCCATGGGCTGGTTAAAGGCGGCCAGCGCCAGCTCCTCGCGGTCCGGGCGCTCCCTCTTGATGGCCGGCATGGTGGCGGCGACAGCGGCGCGCTCAGCCGGCGGCGGCGGCGGCTGCTCTTCCCAGGCTGCAAGTTGCGCGCTTGGAATGAGCCTCCCGCAAGAGCAGCAGCAGCAGCAGCAAAAGCAGCAACAGCCCCAGCACAAGCAGCACCTTGCAGGCGCCGGCTGGAGCGGCGGCGGCGAACCCGCTTGCAAAGCTCCCCAGCGGCGCAGCAGCCAAGGGGCGCCGGGATCCCGCAGCCAGCAACCCGAGCTTAATGCGCCCGGGAGGAGTTCAGAGCGGTGGCGGCGGCAGCGGCGGCAGATCTGCCCCTCCGGGTTAATACTTGACATCTTGGCCAGGGAGAGGGCGCCGCCGCCGCCGCCACAGCTGCCGCCGCCGCCGCCGGAGACATGGTTTCGGTCGCCAAAGGTTTATTGATCTCCACGCACACACACACTCCCGCCGCCGCCGCCCCCCCCCCCAGCCGCGGATCGACCCTGCGCCTCTGCCTAGCGACCTCTTTTCTCTCTCTCTTTCTCTCTCTCTCTCCCCACACCCCCCACTTTCCCGCCTGGAGTATCCCCTTCTGGCTTGCCCTGCCAGCCCACGCAGCCCTCCCTGCTCGTTTGCCTGGCGTTTTATTTTTAATCTGGTTGTGTGCGAGTGGTTCTTTTTTTTAAAAAAAAGAAATATATATTACAGTCACCTAAAATCTTGCAACCACCACCAGCAGCCTTATTTTCTCTCTCCGTTCCACGCGCGTAACGCACTTTCACTCCCCTGCCCCGCCACTTGCAAAATACGTAATTTTTTAAAACTGCATTTTTTTATTTTAGAAATTGCAATTGCTTTAGCGCAACCTTTGCAACATTGCTTTCCTTCCCTCCCACACAAGCCCGCAACTTTTCCACAGGTCTGTCTCCCCGCTATTAATAATAACTTTAAAAAACCCACCCACATGCATCCACACGTGCACCTGCATAAGGGGATATTTCTCAAACGACGCCCCCTGCCAGCGAAGCCTATTGAGATGGTTAGGAAACCAATTTCTAGGCTAGAAATTAAAAGCAACCTAGAATTTAAAAAAATAAATAAAATTAAAACACTTTCACAGTCGACAATTTCCCCTCCCCAATAAACAGCGCCCTTGCCTTTACTAGAAGTAAGGGGGTTCTATTTGGCTGGGCTTCCTCCTACAGGCACCCCTGATAGAAACATATATATTGATATATTTTCGGAAGTCAGAGTGGAGTTCTGAGACACTCCGACCAAACAAGCTTTTCCCTCCGCTGCCGACTCTCCAACTTGCCCCATTTAAACAGCACAAGGCGCTTGCAAAAAAAAGAGAGAGGCGGAAAAAGTGGAAGGTGGGGGGACTGACTCTAGGAGAGGGGGGTAAGCGACGGACAACCACCTCCTTCAAAGAACCACACAATCGTCTCCCCCGTGTTTTTTTTTAAAGCCCAAATTAACCTGGGTGGGTTAATAAAGGTTGCTCTTCTTACCCGTGGGCTCTGGATGCCTTTGGAGTCAGTGGGTGTCACTGGGCTTTGCCCCCGAACCTGTTTTCAGCTGGAAGGCTCACTGCTGCCTTGGGCAGCAAGAGTGAAAGTCTGTCTACTCTGTCTCATCGCAACTCTGGTGTTTGGAAAGAATGGGCTTCTGGATTAAGGTAAGTGTGGTGCAGGCAGCTGTGAGCCCCTGCACATTTTTGGGGGGGGGGAAAGATTTTTAAGTGATCTTCTCATGAGCAATCTTACTTAGAGGAACATTTTCTACATCACTGATAGGGAACCTGAGACCCACCAGAAGATGTTGGGTTCACAACTCTCACCATCTCCAGCTAGCAAGGACAACTGTCCGCACCAGGTTCACCACTCCACCAATGCATTGCCCATGTTGTCTTCAGGACAAGTGTCTTAAACACCATGGCAGTCCTCTGTCATGGTTCTCAGTCTGACTGCAAATTTTCACTGCAGAAGCAGACCTCTAAGGAGAACAAGGCGTTCCAGGCCAGAGTGGGGCTGACCCACTTTTTGGATACTGCCCTTGTGTTTTGGACAGTCACACTACGCAAGGGTCATTGTGTTCTCCAGACAGTACTCTTGGAGCCCAGAACTACCACCTCCATCATAAAACTGGTGCCATAAAACTCTTGTATTCCTGTCCTGTTTAAGGCCTTCCCACTGAAGCATCTGATTGGCCAATGTGAGAACAGGATGTTTTTAAACACCTGGTTTTTTTAATCAAGAATTTTATCAAGGGTTTTTTTTTGTTTTGTTTTGTTTTTGTAAACCACTTATCAGGTTTCTTAAAGCTGAGCACCATATAAATTTTGTAAAATGTAAAATAAATAAGCAAAGGATGCTGGATTGGCTGGGCCTTTGGCCTGATCCAGGAGCAAGGCTCCTCTTATGTTAATCTAGGTCAGGAAAGGAAGTTACAGAGAACATGTCCTTGGGGAGAGCTCTACATCTAAATATATATAAAGCGCATAACCAAAAATGTACAGTGGTACCTCGGGTTACATATGCTTCAGGTTACAGACTCCACTAATCCAGAAATAGTACCTCGGGTTAAGAACTTTGCTTTAGGATGAGAACAGAAATTGTGCTCTGGCGGTGCGGCGGCAGTGGGAGCCTCGTTAGCTAAAGTGGTGCTTCAGGTTAAGAACAGTTTCAGCTTAAGAACAGACCTCTGGAATGAATTAAGTACTTAACCCGAGGTACCACTGTAATAAGTGTAATAAGAGTTGAATTCAATGTTAGTCTTACTCAGAGGAGAACCATTGAAATTAATGAACAATTTCAGTGGGTCTACCCTGAATAAAACTTAGTCTAATGCAACCCAAAGTGTGGAATTGGATCTCTATTTCATACTACATTTGTTCTAAAAATAAAAATTGGCAAGGCTAGAAGGGCCAAGAAAAAAATGACTGTGGGGGTGGATCTGGGACCATCAGTTGCCTGTCCTAAAACAACTGTATTTGGCTGCTGTCGCAGACAGACTTGTGGGCCACTGTGTCCCTGTTCTGAGGATGATCCAGTCCAGATGTTCTTATTTAATATAAAGCAGCTGGAGGAATAATTAAAAAAACAAAACACAAGCAGAACACCACCACCACCCAAACCCCACACCTTTTCTTGACACTCCCTCTTGTTGAATGCCTTGTGCATGGAGGAAGGACAAAAAAGTGGTGATCTTGGTTTGTGGTTCACAACTTGGGTGTGTCAGGGAGATATCCTACCTAATTGCCACATTTACTGCTTTCCATTAAAAGTTTAATGGCAAGGTTTAAAATATTACATTACATTGTACTGCATGTTTACTTGCCAATATTTCGCTGTATTTGATTATTTCCAAACCAAAATTAATGATGATGATGAGGCAAAGCTTGGCAGGCAGCCTACCAGAAAATAAACTATTTCCCACCCTTCATTTGGAATATTTGGAACTGTAGACAAGCAGCCCCCCTAAAGCTCTGAGAAAAGAGTGATGCTCAGAGTTTTGTGTCTCCCTGCTGGTCGCCAAGGACAAACCGGCGCCAAAAGCGGTTTGTCAGAGAAGCCTTGTGCCAATCTTGTCAGAGCTGAAGGAGACTCTTGAGTGCAGGAGGGCACAGCGAGGAACTCCCCAGTTACAGCTGTGCTCTGTAAAAACAACTCGGTAACTTTCTGATGGTGCATCCATGTCCAGTACTAGAGCACCCCTTTGGGAACGCTTTGAGCTCAAGGTCACAAAGCAGCCCATCCATCCTCATTTGCAGGGTAACTGAGTGCGGTGCAGCCTAACCTACCTCTCAGGGTTGCTGTGAGAAGAGCGGCGTATTCCTTGAAGGAAAGGTGGGATTACAGTGGACGCTCAGATTGCGAACGTGATCCATGCAGGAGGCACGTTCGCAACCCGCAGCATTCGCAACCTGCGTCTGCGCACGTGTGGGTTGCGATTTGGCGCTTCTGCACATGCACAAAATGTGATTTAGCCCTTCTGCGCATGTGTGACTTCCGAAACCCGGAAGTAACCCATTCCGGTACTTCCGGGTTTTGGCACATCTGTAACCCAAAAAACCACAACCTGAAGCATCTGTAACCTGAGGTATGACTGTATCCAAAATTACAGAATAAATCCATCAGCTCCAAAATTTGCCTATTCTGGCTACATAGTAAGAGTCTGCTGGATCATGTGGTCCAGCATCCTATTCTCACAGTGGCCAAACAAATGTCTGTGGGAAACCCACTAGAGCAATCTCTCTTCCTGAAGTTTCAAGCAACTGGAATTCAGAAGCATTACTGCCTATGACCATCAAGGCAGAACATAGACATCGTGGCCGGTAGTCATTGATAGCCATATCCTTCATGAATAGCCCTTGACACAGCATTATCCTCCTACAAAGATTTGTCCAACCCTCTCTTAAAGTGGGTTGGCATCGCTGCCTCCAATAGGAGCAAGTTTCTCAGCTAGTACAGTGGTACCTCGGGTTACAGACGCTTCAGGTTACAGACTCCGCTAACCCAGAAATAGTACCTTGGGTTAAGAACTTTGCTTCAGGATGAGAACAGAAATCATGCTCTGGCGGCGCGGCGGCAGCAGGAGGCCCCATTAGCTAAAGTGGTGCTTCAGGTTAAGAACAGATTCAGGTTAACAGCGGATCTCCAGAACGAATTAAGTACTTAACCCGAGATACCACTGTAATTGCTTTCAAGTGATTCAGTGTCAGGGACTGGGCAGAGGAGGAATGGCAGAGACCACCTCCCCAGCCTGACCCTTCCAGGGAGGAGGGAGGAGGAGGAGGAAGAGGAAGACAGTTTACATTTACAACAGGGGTTTGCAGGAGGTCACAGCTCAGAGGAAGATGAGGGGGAAAGACAGGAAAGAATGGGAGAGGAGGAGGAGGAGGAAGCAGCAGAGAGACAACAGCTGACGGACACGGTGTCTTTAGAAAGCATTCCAGATCCCCCTCTCCCAGAACCCGGCGAGCCGTGAAAGTAGGAGAGCAAAGAGCTCAAAGACAGAGGGCACATAGCAGCACCCCCAGAAGTGGCAAATGAGGAAGTGAGAGAGATGGGGGTGGAGATTCGCTGCGGACCACGCCATTATCCAAGAGGTTGGGTTCTATAGCCTCTCCCTCTAATTACTGAATAAAAAAGGATAGTAAGAAACCTTCCCTTGTCTTTATACTTTCCTGGGCAACCAGCTGGGAGTCACTGACAGCATCCTGACACTCAGACTAAAATCTGTCCTAGCTTTACTCATTGCAACTCTAACTGGGTAGGCCAAGGTCTGAAGTAGGAACATAGGAAGCTGCTTTAGATCCTCAGCATTGTTGACACATTGGCAGCAGCTTTCCAGGGCTTCAGGGGACAGGGAGATATATTTCACAGCTCTACCTGAAGATGCTGGGGTTGCAACTGTTGTGCCATAACCATCCCACTCATTTTCTATAAAAGGTGACATCAGTGACAACTTGAATATTGGGGGACTCCAGGTAAGCCCCACTTTGCATAATCAATCACAAGATGCAGCACACACACACACACACACACACACACACACACACACACTATTTGAATGGCAATTCCTATCAACTTGGGGGGGGGGGCTCAAATATTTTATGGGGGCAAAGACCCCTTGGTCCCTAGGAGTTGGCTCCTATGCTCCCAATTTCTGGAATGTTCTCCCCCGGGAAGCTCGCCTGGTGCCTTCATTACATATCTTAATGCCTCTGACGGGGGAAAAAATTCCCAAACAGGCCCTTGGCTGTTAAATGATCTATGTGTGTGTGTGGGGGGGGGTTATTGTCACTATTATGTTATATATTTTTGTGTTTTTATGTTGTAAACTGCCCTGTGATCTTTGGATGAAGGACAGTATATAAATATAATGAATAAAGAAAGAATAATAAATACCAACAGCATATAAACCCACCAATTAATCCATAACATAAAATCAGCTGAGCCAAGAAGAGCAATTGAATGCAGCAGTAAGCAAGCCTGGCTAGTCGTTTTCGAAAGTGACTTATAAAGCCTTAGGTGGTTTAAGACCCCCTGTACTTCAAGGACTGCCTTTCCCCACATGAAACTGGACCCTGCAATCATCACTGGAGGCCCTTCTTCATGTGTCACATCCATGAGAGGTCCTGAGAGTGGCAACAAGGATGGGCCTATTCATTGGTGTCCCTGTCATGGGATGCTCTCCTTAGGGAGTCATGCCTGGCACCATCTTTATCCAGTTCTAGATACCAGGATAGGACTTCCTCTCCCTGGCTTTTGGCCCTTAATTTGAATGGTACAGTGGCCTCTTTTACTGGAGTGGGACTTGGAGCCCTGCTGGCTTGTTGGTAACTGTGTTTTTAGTATTTTATTTGAATTGTTGTGTTTTAGGTTTTTATTGAGGTTTTAAATGGTATTCTTGTAAGTTGCTTCAAGTTACCTTGTAGGAAAAGCAACTAACAGTAACAAATAATAATGATGATGATAATAATTCCACAAAGAGGGAGCCTCCATTAATAAAGGCCTATCCCTTGTAACCACTTGGCCAGCCAAGGAAAGCAGACACACTCTTAAGAGGCCCTCCAACCAACAATTATTTCAGATTTATACACAGGAAGTGTTCTTTGAGTCATTCATCTTCAAGAGGTGGGTCAACACCCCAAACTAAGTTTTGTTGCCGCTGTGGCACCAACGCCACTTTTTTCTTTCCTTCCTGGCGGAGAGAGATAAGGCCCAAAACTTCACACGTATGCTAAAAAGTGTTTTAGAGCAAGTCCCATTTGCAGACTGGGGTTAAAGGTGGATCCTTGGTCTATAAAAGCTGGAGAATATTGCTTTAAGGCACCTTGGTCCCACACCATTTACGGTCTTAAAGGGCAAAATTAGCACTTTAAATTGTTCCTTTAAACTGTGGCTGGAAACCTGCATATAGTTCTTTAAACCCAAGTGATTAGTTCCTGTTCGCAATCTGGTTACCACAGTTTGGACCAGGTGCAATTTTGCAAGACCAGGGCTTTTCCCCGCAGCCGGAACTCACTGGAACTAGAAAAAAAAGGCCCTGTACAAGACTATTCAAATCATCCAAGTCCTTACAGAGTCCTAGATCCCTGGCTTAGACTTTTAAGCTTGATATGCCAGATACTGAACTCAACACTTTATGCATGCTAAATAGGGAGCAACAGTGACTTTTGCAACCTATCAGCTTGTCTTGAACGCAGTGGAGATAATATCTTGCAAGGAAGTCTGCTTCCCACCCTACCCAGCAACCGAGCTCCTGCAAAGATTATCTTCATTACTTTGCAGACGAGCTATGGTCCCTGTGTACTGTAGAGCCCAAACAGGATATGTAGCAGATTTATTCTGCTTAAAGCTAATGCAGGGACTGCTGAATTCTGTATCCTTCTCCAGAAACCATTCCAGAGGCTAAATGTAACAACAAGCATCTTGTTGGCCATTGTGAGGACAGGATGCTGGAGTAGATGGACCAGTGGCCCATTAGGCTAGTCCTAATCATCTGGAGGGTTGCAAGACCCTCCAATGTTGCCTGATTTTAATAAAGCACCAAAACATCTCTCTGGTCAGCTGAGCTCAAACACAAGAAAGGCCAGTGTTTCTCAGCTCTGGACTGGGTGGTGGTAAAGGAATGATGTGGAATCTGACAGGCAGTGCCACATCCAAGGCTGGATATAAATAAGAAGCCAAGTAGGTGGGTGTTGGCTTGGTATACTAGGTTAGTGGGGCTGTGCCCCATCTGACCTAGTGGGCCAGCCTCCATGTCCTTATAAAGGGATTTAATTTGGGGGTGTGGGCTGGAAGAAAGAGATACAAACAATAAGTAAATTTGTTTGCAAGTGTGCAAAATGGCACCCACCTTCTAATAATGCCCCTGACAGCTGCTGATAAATTATTTCCTGGTCTCAACTTTAGCTTCTGCCCAATGGAGACCCTAGAGCAGCATTTTTCAAACTTGGGTCTCCAGCTGTTGTTCATAGCTGTCAACTTACAGATTTGAAAATAAGGGACCAGCAGCCTCGAAAATAAGGGATCAGCAGCCAAAATAAGGGATTTTCCAAGCACAGGTATGTTCAACTTCTGAGCCCCTCCAAGCCAAAGGCAGAAAGCCCAGCCAGCAGCCAAACGAAGCCTCAAGTTGTGGTTCCCACAGCGCAGCAACCCAGCAAAGGGGATGCAGCAAGGAAAACCACCGTCACCTCTCTGCTGGGAAGCGCTGAGCAAAGGCGAGTCCCCAGGCAATGCAGCCAATTTGATCGGCACAAGGCATGCAAGCTCCACCCCCCAGTCGTTCTTAGACTCCTTATTGGGTGAGCAACACAGCCAAGCAACACAGTTGAGGCCTCCCTCCTCCCTGGCCGGCAGGGACGGTGGGAGGGAGAGGAGCTGCTTCCTTTGAAACCCGGGAAATTTAAGGGACATCATCAATAAGGGACAGCAGCGGGACACAGCGCTGGGATATGGGAGTTTCCCACCAAATAAGGGACGGTTGACAGCTATGCTGTTGTTGGACTACAACTCCCACCATCCCTAGCTAGCAGATGTGCCGGCGGAGGCTGGTGGGAGTTGTAGTCTGACAACATCTGGAGTGTACCAGGTTGTAGAAGGCCGTCCTAGATATTTCGCTCCAGGCCGTGTCTAGCACCACCAGGCACATGAGGCCCCAATGTGCTGTGCAGGGCAGCTGGGCAAGCGCCACCAAAGTCCTGCTTGGTGGGATCAGCAACGGAGGTCAGACTAGCCTAAGGCCAGACTGCTTCATTAGGGGAGATGTTTTGACAGCTCAGAGAGGAAAAGCCGCCAAAGGGGAGGGGGTGTAAGGGGGGCTTTGGGTGGGGTGATGGGACTTGAAGCACTGAGGACATAAGGTCCTATTTAAAAAAATAAAATAAACACCATTACTGGAAAGATCCCAGGTTTCGCCTGCTTTAATCCAGCAGAGACCGAAAAAGGCCAAAGTTCCACAGTGATTTCTCGGAACGTAAGAAGAAATCTCCACAAATGCAATAAACATCCCCCCTTTCTTGAGCAAGGCCACATTCATACCATACATTTAAAGCAGTATTACACCACTTTAAACAGTCACAGCTTCCCCCAAAGAATTCTGGGAGCTGTAGTTTGTTCTGGGTGCTGAGATTTATTAGAAGTTCCGATTCCCCTTTACAGAGCCGCAGTTCGCAGAGTGGTTTAGCATCCAGCCTCTTTTCCCAGGGAACTCTGGGAACTGTAGCTCTGTGAGGGGGACATGGAGTTCTCACAACCCTCAGCACCCATTAGCAAACTACACTTCCCAAGATCCTTCGGGGGAAGCCATGATTGCTTAAAGTGGCATGATAGTGCTTTAGATGTCTAGTTCAGGTAGGGCCTAAGTCCTACTCAGCAGAGACCCACTGAAATTAATGGACCTAAGTTACACAGTCTCACTGACTTCAATGGGTCTCTTTTGATTCTCTGCTATCAGGTGTCCCGTGGTTTTTTGTTTGTTTGTTTTTCTTTATTTCCTCCCTCTCTCTGCTGCCCCCCCATCCTTTTAGTCTTATTCCCCAGGCAAGGGATTAATTGAAGTAAACCCATTGCCATGACAACCACACAACGTGGAGCTTTAATCAAACAAAACTCCGATAAGATGGGGAAAGGGAAGTAAAGACTGAGAAAGCAAAACCAAAAAAACCCCAACAACAACCCTGGGGGGAAATATTAAAGCCCCACAGTGAAACTATACCAGAACAGAGACAGGTGGCCTCTCTCTGCCTCCAGTGCTGACTTGGTGAATGTTTTATACAGAGTTCAGTCAGAGGCCAGGCACTCTGACCATGAGCAGGGCAAAGGGGTGCTTGACACCAGTGAAGGGCAAGAGACAGCCAGGTCAGGGTCTGGGTGGAGAAGCTTCTTCCAAACTGGGGGCGGCATTCCCTTCCTGGGGCCACATGCCATTGGTGGGTGGGGCCAGGGGCAAAAGTGGGCGGGGCAACACATGTACATTTTACCTCGGTGCAGCAGGCTAGTTTCTAGATGTACTCACACACACATCTCTATCAAGGCAAGCAAGAGGCAGGATCAGGGTCCAAGGACATGTTTCAAGGCAAGCGAAAACACGCAAGGAGGGTGCAGAAGGGAGAAAGCAGGTGTAGCTGAGGAGGGGTGTGGCCTGAGGATAGCCCTAGGGGCCAGGCAGAGAGCCCTAGAGGGTTGCTTTTGATCTCCAGGCCAGGTTCCCCATCCATTTGAAGATAAAACCACCCAACTCCCTTCCCATTCTGTAGACTTCTCTGTAGCATGGCACCAGCAATACCAGTGGCTAACGTGCCCATACCTTTCCTAGCTCCTACACCCAATGGCATAGGGACGCGGGTGGCGCTGTGGGTTAAACCACAGAGCCTAGGACTTGCCGATCAGAAGGTCGGCGGTTCTAATCCCCGCGACGGGGTGAGCTCCCGTTGCTCTGTCCCTGCTCCTGCTAACCTAGCAGTTCGAAAGCAAGTCAAAGTGCAAGTAGATAAATAGGTACCGCTCCAGTGGGAAGATAAACGGTGTTTCAGTGCACTGCTCTGCTTCACCAGAAGCGGTGTAGTCATGTTGGCCACATGACCCAGAAGCTGTACGCCGGCTCCCTCAGCCAATAAAGCGAGATGAGCGCTGCAACCCCAGCGTCGGCCACGACTGGACCTAATGGTCAGGGGTCCCTTTACCTTTACACCCAGTGGCAGAGCTTCATGCTCCAGCACCAGAGGTGGAGAGCAGGCGGGGGTGGGGCATGCATTCTGGGGGCGTGGTGCGCTGTCTGCAGGGGTGGGGCCCCCAGTACGGGTGGGGGGCAGCAGTGATGGAACCCCACCGGGACTGCGCTGATGGGGGTGGTCCCCCCCTCTTCCTCCACCAGTGCCTACACCCAACAGTCAATATCTGCCAGGCTACGCGCCACAAAGGTTTTTCCTAGCCAATCCTGCTTTTCTTTCCAAGCCAGGAGCTTGCTTCAGGCTAGCATGCACAATGACCAGCCGTGAGTCAGGCAGCTGTGGGCCCCACTCCAAAAATAAGCCAACTAGCCAATTGTGAGTGCTGGTGAGGGGCAACGTGTATCAATCAATAAAAAATGATAGGCATGCATACCTATATGTCTGTAAAAGAGATAAAGGCTGCACATTTAATGCACATTATTTCTCTCTCCCTGCCCACAAGGTACCATGTGAACTGCAATCTAAAAGATAAGGCGCTTCTTCAGGCAGCGCAAAGTTAAACTATGGAACTCGCTCCCACAGGAGGGGCAGCCATGGCCACCAACTTGGAAGGCTTTAAAAGAGGTTTGGACACGGAGGAGAAGGCTGTCCATGGCTGCAGGAAGCAATGCTTCTGAAAACCAGTGGATGGAAGCCAAAGGAAGGGAGAGCGCTCTAGTGCTCGAATCCTGCTTGCGGGTTTCCCACTGAGGCATCTGGTTGGCCATGGTGACAACAGGATGCTGGAGAAGACTGGCCATTGGCCTGATCCTGCAGGCTCTTCTTAAGTTCTTAGTTTACCAAGAGTACTGGGAACTGTAGCCCTGTGAGGGGTAAACTGCAGTTCCCAGGATCCATAAGGAGAAGTCATGTGCTTTTTAAATCTATGGTGTGTATGCAGCCATAGAGAGGCAGGGGAAGCCTACCCTTAACAACGATTATTTTTCAGCAGGAGTTTTTTTGGGGGGGAGGGGGGAGGAGAGACACACCAATTTCCCTTTGGTCTGCTTCATCTGTCCCTTCTCTCTCCTGCTGACTACTCATCACTGACTCCCGCAAGGGCAGTTCTGAGACAGACACGCCTGCAATTCATCAAAGGGGAGGCATAAGTCTTCGATGACAGGCCTACTGTAGCGTATCACACCGATGCAATGGGATGTTAGCACAGCACAGCAGAGGAGGGGAGAGGAAAGCCCTGGAGGTTGCCAGCCCTCTCGCCACAGCAAGCCAGTCTGGACCTCGCTTTAATGAATCTGTGCGTAATTGCAGTAAAGAGCCAAGCTCCAGAAAGGGGTGGACAAAATCTGTTGACTGCGATTTCTCACCTAAGTTTCTTACTTTCCTAGTCTTTTAAGTTCAGTTCACCACCGTTCTGCACTACTTTTGCAATTTTGCTCACAGATCATCAGGGTTTCATTTATCATTTTGTCAAAGTATTTCTATACTGCCCTCTCATAAAATATCGGTATGTGTGTGTGTGTGCGTGCCCACAGCAATATATAGAGAGACATTAAAAGCAGGGCAGAACAATAATTAAAATGACTGGCTACTCAAGAAAATCTTAAACAACTGCATAGGCCTGTCACCATAAAAAGGACTTCAAGAGATGCATCTCTGTTGGAATAACTGATGGTTGCAAGGAAAAATCGGTATAAAATGAGATTTCCTTGGATGCCAAGATCCAGGGTTGGGGCAAGTACTCTTTGGTGAGAGAACCCAAGCAAAGATTTAAAATCACAAGATATTCAGTAAAGTATAATGTGGGAATATAGGATGTTAGACCTTTAAAATATGCCCTTGTGAGTTCCAAAACTCCCTTCTTCCCTTAGCGTAGAAAAAGACCACACATTTGGTAAGTTAAAAATGGCTTACTTACAAACTCTCCAAACTCAGATTCATGTGCTTTTCCATACAGCATTCGGTTACGGTTGCACAGGCAGTAAAAACTGGCTTAGTTACAGCAGTGAAAGTTCCTAAATTATTAGTATAGGAACACAAGAATGGCTTGTGAGAGCCATGCGGCTAAGCTGGAGCAACCAGCTTGTTTTGTAAAAGTGTACATTAGGTTAAATTTGCCTTTCAATGCAAATTGAATCAAATATCTCTCCCAACAGCAAGCCATTCTGTTTTCAGATTTTAAAATAACGATAAAAATTATTCACCTTTCTTCCAGCCTCTAGCCACCTGCTTGGCTATAAGATAGGGCCAGCTTTAGACAGATTTTTTTTTTCTTTTTATCTGGACAGGGTGGCTTCTGTCTTTAACCCAATCACTGACGGGAACTGGGTGGCAGACCAGCTCCCAGAGCCTGAGCCCAGGTCAATGCAACATCAAAGACAGAATCACAAGGCCTTTCAGCTTACATTTGGCACCTGAGTTTCCTGTTTCACCTCCCCCCCCCCTTTTTTGTGTTTGTAGTCTTGAAAGAAGGTTCTGAGTTGCAGCACAGAAGTGAGGGGCAAGGTGGGAACCTACCATTTATCCACTGATCTGACAGCAGGACATGCCCCCCCCTCCAACGCATGCACACATGTCGAAGCACTCAGGAAGTGTGCCCAAACTTTGCTGGAGCTATCAGACAGGTACATTACCAGGCTTGGCACCAGTCACTAAGGCCCCAATATGGCAGAGCCTGCTGTTGACTACTGCCCTTGCTCCTCCTTTCCCCCCGGTGCTGAACTATTGCAAGTCACAGTTTGAGATCATGGGAAGATGGATCAGTTCAAAGGTCCATCTACTGCAGCATCCTGCTTGCTTGGATTCTGATTCTGGACCATGTCAAGGACTGGCTGGGTGCGGAGGAATGGTGGGAAGAACCAGCGGGGCAACCACCAAGAGAAGAAGGCTCAGAGCCCGGGGCAGGGTGAATGGGACAACAATGAGTGGTCAGAGGCAGAAGACTGGGAAGAGGTGGTGTTGAAAGCTGAAGGGGAAACAGGGCTTAGTGAGCTGGGAGAGTCATGGCAGAGAGATGTCCAGAATCAGAGGCAGAAGCTGAAGCAGGAAAGTGGGGGAAAGGAGAGTCATAGACAACAAGCTTCCCACACCACCAGCCCCAGTCTCCCAGGACCAGAAGAGGCGTGAAGCAGGAGGAGCAAAGACAGGCACACAGGTGCACTCTCCACTTGCTCAGAAAAAATACCAGAGAGGAGGAGACAGGGGAGGTGGGGACCTTCAGTCTCAGCAACTGATCCATGGGGCAAGACCTGCTCGGGAAGAGTTCCTGTGATCATTAGGCACGGCATTCCACCAAGTCTGTGCAGATCCCGTTTTTGCTAATACAGTGGTACCTCGGGTTACATATGCTTCAGGTTACATACGCTTCAGGTTGCAGACTCCGCCAACCCAGAAATAGTATCTAGGGTTAAGAACTTTGCTTCAGGATGAGAACAGAAATTGTGCTTCAGTGGCGCAGCGGCAGCAGGAGGCCCCATTAGCTAAAGTGGTGCTTCAGGTTAAGAACAGTTTCAGGTTAAGAATGGACCTCCAGAACGAATTAAGTTCTTAACCCGAGGTACCACTGTAAAGAGTTAACTCCAACTTTGAATAGTGTGGCTTACTGCCAGCTCGCTCTGTGACAAACCAGACCTGGACATGGTTCTGGTTGCTGTCCCATTGGTGCGGCTGCTGACAAGTCACTTGTTGCCCAGTAAAAACAGGACAAATGCACACATAGGCAGAAGAACAGGGAGGGAGATAGAATTACAAAGTGAAGCCAAAAGGCTTAGCAGCGCAAGAGACAGTGAAAAGGCAATTCAGTCAAAAGAGTAAGGCAGGGGCATGGAAGCTTTTATTCCACGAAGGGCTGTGTTCCCTTTGGGGCAGTCTGCTGTGGCTGAATGCTGATGGTAAGTGATGCTCAAACCAGTGGTGAGTGACACCAGATCTCAGAGGGGGTGTGGCATCCCTTATCTCTCACTCTCTTTCTTCAACCTCCTTCTCCCCTTCCTTGACCCCCTCATGAAATTAAGATGAGGGTTGTGGGTTGTCCACCCCTGGAGCAAAAGATACTGGATGGGAGTAGGAATAAGCCACTTTCATCCGGCATGTAATTGGTAAAGCCAGATGAATAGTGTGTTATGTGATAAACAACTTTCTCTTGTGGGTGGGGAGGGAATTCCTGCGGCAGCTTAAAAACCAGCGACATAAGCAAGCCACCCCCAGTCTCCATTGATTCCAAGCTCAATACAGTCAAATGAGGAACCCATCACACCAGCCTGATATGTGCTGATTTATGCTCCATACCAACAGTGCATTTAAAGCACATGGTTTTCCCTAAGGAATGATAAAACTGTAGTTTGTTAAGGGTGCTGGGAAATGTAGCCCAGTTGGGGTAAAGAATGGTTCCCTGTGTTGTTGTTGTTTTGGGGGGCTGCTTTGTTTGTGTTTGTGTGTGTGTGCAGCTTTTAACAGGGTCCTTTTCCTTGTGGGGGGAAAAGAACCAGTAGCCTCTAGGGTTTGTTGCTGGTGTTGCCATTTCTGTTTGTTTGCAAAGATGCCCATTGAGCATGAGGATGACACGAGCATGAGGGTTTTAGTCTATAAAGCAGCATCCGTTGCTTTATACTGTGTCAGACCATTGGTCCACCTGTCTTGGCATTGTTGACATTGACAGGCAAAGACTCTCCAGGGATTCTGCCAGACATCTTCACTCAGCTCTACCAAGGGACGGAACCTGAGACTTTCTGCGTGTAAAGAAGGTGCACTTACCACTGAAAAACAGCCCCTGAGTTGATGATAACATACAAAAATAAGATACAAAAATGAGAATTAAGAGCCTAAGTAGAGCCCTGCTGGATCAGGCCCATCTAGTCCAGCCTCCTGTTCTCACAGTGGCCAGCCAGATGTCCATGGGAAACCTGCAAACAGGACCTGGGCACAAGAACCCTCTCCCCTCCTGCGGTTTTCAGCATCTGAGATTCAGAAGCATCACTGCCTCTGACTATGGAGTCACAGCACAGCCATTGGTAGCCCTCGCTTCCGTGCACTGGTCCAATCCTCTTTTAACACCCTCTAGATTAGCGGCCATCCCTGCCTCCTGTGGGAGTGTGTTCCATAGTTTAACTAAGTGCTGCATGAAGGAATTCTTTCTTTTATCTCTCCTTCAATTCACATTATGCATTATATTAGGGGAAATTGCTTTAAAAAATGTGTGTATGTGAACCGAAACTGCATATAAATGTGTGTTTATTAGGATAAACCCACACTAAAATGCTGATAATTCTTTTTATGAGGAAAAAACAAAACATCGCTGTGGAAATGTGGAGAATGTAATTTTAAAAAAAAATGAAAAGAGAGGAAAAACAGAGAAGACAGAAGTGGACAGATTTAACCGTCCCTAATACACATGGTATACCAAGGTGGCCTCCCGGCTTCTCAGGGTGATATGGCAGTAGACTTGTCCATTCCTAGTAAACATACATACACAGATGTATCTCAGCCTCCAGCCATCAGAGAAAGGTCTTCTAGCCATTAATGCCCATTGACGGAACATCTTTGCTAATAGCTCAAGAAAAGGCTAAGGGAAAGGTCACCTCATCCCTCAGCTGCTATTGCAGTGTGCTACCAAGAGCGGTGTGCCATGGTGTGGCAATTCTGCCAACCTCTTTGTCCTGCCCATGGTTTCTGGTGAAACAGCTGCTGTGGACCAGCAACACATGAAAAAGAAAGGCTTGTTTAAGGCAGCTTCTTTGTTTACAGTACTACACACAGGTCTGGCAGTTTGGATATCTGAACCTGTAGTGGGTGGTGTGTATAAGCGAGGTTTGGGTACTAATTTATTGTGTTTGGATAAGTGATTTTTTTAATAACGAGCGTTTGGATAGCGGGACCTGCGTGTATGTGTAAAGGAAGCCATATATCCTAAAGACACCACAGTCTCCAGTGTCCTTCATTTCATGGAAACCGAACCCTGGGAAAGTGCAGGTACCCCTGGAGTCTCTCACTGCTCAGAGACCGGGGTTGTCTTGACATAATTCAGGGCCTCATCAAATTATAGAATTGTAAAGTTGGAAGGGACCCTGAGGATCATCTAGTTCAACCCCCTGCAATGCAGGAATATGCAGGGGTGTGCACAATTGTGTTGTGAGGATGTGGCCATAGTACTTAGATGCTGAACACAAAGATATTCATACTCCAAGGCAATTCTGTCTCTAAACACACACACACACACACACACACTCATCACAGTTCTTCCTCTACTTTTAACTGGGCACGTCTGGAGTGGATGGTTCCAGGCTCCCAAAAGCCTCCCCCCCCCCTCTCTCTCCCTCTCTGGCCAAGCCAAAGACAATGTAAGCTTATCCTAATGAGATTTTGAGCATTGCTTATCCCTTCAGTTCACCGAGGTTAAGTGCTATTGTAACTCAGCGACGGAAGCAGACTTTACAACCATTCTTTCAATTTTGTGGCAGAATGAAACAAGCTTGTATGAGGATCATGATGAGAATATTTATCATTATTATTATTATTATTATTATCATTATCATCATTATCATCATCAAGCCCAATGTGTGTACACTACTATCAGGCCTCCTAAAGGGTCACCCATGCCCAGAACAGGAGTTAAATTCAATTCAGTTCACATTTAAAGCTGAATTTATCAGATCTACACTTTCTGAAACAATCTGAGGACTGGAACACAACCATCTGAATCTTGCAATACAGTTTTCCAACTACACTACGTTTACAAACATGCATATTTTAGGGGAACAAGTGCATAAATGTAAATATATCAGTGAAAACAATGTACAAAAGCTGCCTTATAACAGGAGATATTGCTTGCAAAAAGATGTGCATATTAAGGAAAATAATTAGGATAAATTCACACTAAAATACTGGAAAATTTTCATGAATATTCACTTTAAAGAGAATTGGAAAATTGCTGAAGAAATGTAGAGAACTTAATTTAAGATCGGGGAAAATGAGAAACCAAGAGAACCAAAACTGAAAGATCCTTCAGTTCCTATGCAGGGAAGAATAATGGAATCTGTGTTAGTGAAAGGGCATTGGTTCATCTAGCCCAGTACTGTCTGCACTGCCTGGCAGCATCAATTCTTCAGGGCACTCTCATCATTCGCCACCTGATCCTTTTAATCAGATATGCTGGGAATTGAACCCGAGACCTTTGGCATGCAAAGCAGATACTTCATCACCAACCTATAGCCTCTCTCCCCACCCCACCCCATGAGCTGCTTTCAACCAATACAAACAGTTGGTCTGTTTAGCTCATTAAAGTCTATTTTGGACTGTCCACAGCTCTCCAGGGTTCTAGAGTCTCAGCCAGACAAAAGTTTAACTACCTGAGGATTTTCAGCAGAACCTTTGCATGCAAAGGTGTATGTGCTCCACAATTTAGCTAAAGACTCACACCCAAAGGAAGGACACAGAAATATCTGCCTTATCCTTAGTCATAGTGTTTGTCAATCTAGTCCAGCACTGTCTGCTCTGACTGGCAGTGGTGTCTGGCAGAAGACTTCTGCCATCCAGTGGAGGTTGGTCCGCCAGGGCAAATGGGGAGCTGTTCCACTAACCTCAGCCAGCCCTCACTTCCCTGCCTCTTTTCTTACAACCAGTTCAATGGGATGGCCCTGCCTGTCAGCTTCCTCCACCTCAGTCTCAGTGTTGCCTCTTGCAGAACTCATTAGGGAGGAGGATGGGGACAAACCTAGAATTAATTGGCTCTGCCTGTCACTGACTCAGACTGCACCTACTGTTGGTCTCCCTGCCTTCTGCCCCACCAATCCCCATGGGCGCCAGCTGCCACTGTAGACTGGGCTGCTTCAAATCTCATTCCTTCCATGGACTCATTAGCTGGACTTGCGGCAATTCTCTCTCTCTCCCAACCCTCCCTCCCTCTTTCAACCTTCTATCTGTAGTAACAGTACTACCAGCCTACCTTGCAGGGCCGTTGTGTGATGACTGTTTCCAAAGGCATGCATGATGTTCTTTGTAAAGTATACTGCATTAGCATCAGTCTGCCTCAAGAGAAAATGGAGGGTGCATCCCAGGGTGAAGTCTAACTGCTGCATTGCAGCACCAAAGAGACCTCCCCAGGGTGCAAGCCTAGGCGGTGTGTATGGAGGTCCTGGGCTGCCCAGAAGACAAGACCAACCTCTCAGCATCGCTGATGTGGTCCAAATGAAAGCAATCTATTTGGCACCAACTTGGCTGCAGGAGTTGCCAGAAGCAGGCGTACAAGGCACCATCCAACTATCTAAGGGACTTCAATCTAGATTTGTGTACTGTTTACTTCTTAGGTTTTTCTTCTCCCAAAGATATCCCACAAAGCACTGGGGGTTTAGGATCAGAGTTTTCCTTCTCCTAGATGGATTACCTTCCCAAGTTGACAAGCCCCATCTGCCCCTCATTTCCCACCGCAGCACGTGCAGAAACCACCTTCTTGACTTTTGGACCCACTATTGGTCTCATCTGCTCAATCCACCAGAACCTGTCTTTGCATGCATGTCAAGTATATGGTGCTATGTCAAACATTGTTATACGGATATAATTGCAGGACCCTTGACAGCTTCCATGTCAAGCCGCTTATTGCGAAGCAGAGCAGCGCACAGAAACGCCGTTTACCTTCCCGCCGGAGCGGTACCTATTTGTCTACTTGCACTTTGACATGCTTTCAAACTGCTAGGTTGGCAGGAGCAGGGACCGAGCAATGGGAGCTCACCCCGTCGTGGGGATTCGAACCACTGACCTTCTGCTCAGCAAGTCCTAGGCTCTGTGGTTTAACCCACAGCGCCACCCGCGTCCCATCCCAAAGGTAGAAAGAATTATTTAGAGCTTGGGTTTAAACAAGAGTGTGGGAAACTTCTGCGTGGCTCCTTCACATTCTCTGGTATGCCTGGGTCTCAAGCCTGTTGATTTCTCTGTGCCCCCCCTCCCCTGTGCCCCACCTGCCGTCGCCCACCTGCCAGCCACGGTCCTGATGCACACATGGCAGCTGCGATGGCTTCTCCCGGTGTAATTAACAAGGAGCAAAGGCCTGTGGGGATGCATTAGCCCCGCTTCAGGCAGCCGAGAGCGGATGGGAAAATAAATGGGCTCGGGAGCTCTGGGGACATTAGCGGGCCTGCAGACAGCAAGGAGGCAGCAAGTGGAGAAGAAATACTGCTAGCCAAAAGGGGGGAAGGATATTTACGTCCATTCCTCTTGCGTGCAGTGCGGCGGGGAGAAAGGGAGACGAACCGAACCGGAGAGAGCCGGGAAGGAGATTGAAGGCGCAGGGTGAGATGCTTGACATTTAGTTGAGCTGCATGGAGAAGGGGGCGATGCTAAGCCATAAGGTGGGGATCTGAGTGCCAAAAAAAGGAACATTAAAAGAGCTCAGATGCTGGATCTGGCCAAAGTACCATCTAGTCCAGTCCTGTTCTCATAGCGGGCAATTAGATGCCTCCATGGGAAATCTGCAAACAGAACCTGAGCACAATAGCACTCTCTCCCCACTTGCAATTCCCAGAAATTGGTATTCAGAGGCATTTTGCCTCTGATAGTGGAGGGAGAACATAGCCATTGTAGCTAGTAGACATTGCTAGCCCTAACCTCTATAAATTTGTCAAATTCTCTTCTGAGAAGAGTATCATGAATAAGAACAGGAGACAGGCGCTCCTGGGTCAAGCCAAAGGAGCATCTAGTCCAGCATCCTATTCTCACTGGAGGCGCCTATGGGAAGCCCCCAAGCAGGATCTGCCTGCAACAGCCACTCTCCGGACTCTGACCGGCACATCATGCTTATTCCTTTACACAGGAACCCAGCCAGAACACACCAAAGAGGCATATCTAGCCTAGCATTACTGATTCACACAATGCCCACCTATGGATGCTTAAGAACACGAGAAGAAAAAAGAAAGAAGAGCCTGATAGATCAGGCCAATGGCCCATCTAGTTTAGCTTCCTGTTCTCAGAATGGCCAACTTTCCAGCAACCGGTACAGTGGTACCTCAGGTTACATACGCTTCAGGTTTCAGACTCCACTAACCCAGAAATATTACCTTGGGTTAAGAACTTTGCTTCAGGATGAGAACAGAAATCGGCAGCAGCAGCGGGAGGCCCCATTAGCTAAAGTGGTGCTTCAGGTTAAGAACAGTTTCAGGTTAATAACAGACCTCCGGAACGAATTAAGTACTTAACCCGAGGTACCACTGTATCCAGAAGCACTGCTGCTTCTTTTAAAGCCATCCTAGTTGGTGGCAATCACTCCTTCCTCTAGGAGTGCGTTCCATATTGTTACTATGCACTTCAGGATGGGGACAAGGTAATTTGCAAATCTGTCCTTGAGATATCACAAACTGCTCATCGGAAACAGGTGTTGTGTTCCTTTAACCTATTGATTTCACACCCACACCCACCCATAAATCTGGATTAAATTGGGTAGGGAATACAGGGTGGCGTCTTGATGCAGACAATACTGTGGCCATATCCACAACATACATTAAAAACACTATTATACCAGTTTAACAGTCATGGTTTTCTGCCCCCCCCGGCCAAAAACTCCTAGGAACTGTAGTTTGCTGGTGAGTTGTTTGGAGAGCCTCTTTTCCTTTCACAGAGCTACAATTAACAGTGTGGTTTAACAACCAATTCCTCTTCACAAGGGACTCTAGAACTACAGCTCTCTGTGGGGAAGAGTTATCTCCTCTAAACTCTCAGCACCCTTAAAAGATTACAATTCCCAGGATCCTTTGGGGGAAGTGGTATGATATTGCTTTGGATGTATGGAGTTGATGCAGCTGCAAAAAAACCCTGTGTGCATGAGAAGCATCAATTCCACAATAAAAACTGGTCTTGTAGTAGCTCCTCTGAATGAAAATTCATATGGAAAGCCCACAAGCAGAACTTGGAGGTCCTGGCCCTCTCCTGATGTTGCTCCCCAGTAACTGGCATTGCGAAGCGGTGCCTCTGATCCAGGAGGCAGCATACAGCCATTGCCACTCACAGCCCTTGATTACCTATGCAATAGTCACAAGTATGGTTTGACCATAGCTGTCAACCTTCCCTTTTTTTGTGGGAAATTCCCTTAATCCAGTGCTGTTTCCCGCTGCTTCCCGCTGCTATCCCAGTTAGTTAGATATCCCATAGATTGTCCCCAGGACAGGTGAGGCTGCTGATCCCTTATTTTCGAGGCTGCTGATCCCTTATTTTCAGATCTGAAAGTTGACAGATATGGGTTTGACACCACATGGCTTTGCACCAAACCTCTGAGGCAAATGCACAGTTGGAAAATGGAGCTGGGAACCTCAGGCCCAGGTGTGTGGCAGCTTGCGGCCCTCCGGGCCTCTCTGCAGGCCCCTCAGTATTCTCCCCAGGCCAGACCCCTCACTGACCCTACTTTGCACCCTCCTTGAGGGCTCACATGTATCTTTGAATTCTGATAAATGATTCTTGGTTGCCTGGATGCAGGACAGTAGAAACCAGCCTACTGTGCAAAGGTAAAATTTACATTTGTTGTTCTAGCCCCTTTTGCCTCTGGCCCCGCCCACAACTGGCATGTGCCCCCCCCCATTTGCCCGGAAGGGAATGTGGCCCTCAGGCTGCAAAAAGTTCCCCACACACACCCCTTAAGAAAAAGGAGAAGCCTGAAAAGGAAGTCTGAACAGCCTCTAGCATCACCCCCAGAGAAGGCCTCCTTTTTAACTGCTCCCCCTCCCCACAACACACACATACACACCACCGTCAACAAGCTGCATAATTAACAGCCTGACAACTGGGGCAAGCTACATGAAGGGAAACCAGCCAGCCCTGGGAGTAGGGGGAGAAGAAGGGTGAAATGTTAATTAAGGCCTGTAAACCATTTTAAAATCACTGGAATAAGGTGCCACAGCAGAACATCCAGCCCTTGACCAAATAAAACATATTTATTTTTTTAAATAGTGCAGCAAAGAAGATGTCGGCAGGAAAACTTGACTTCCTTTGCAGGAGGTACTTTCAGAATGTGTCATAGTGAGCCTCCCTGAGTCAAGAAAATTACTTTTCTTTTTCCATTTTTTGGGGACATCATCAGGACTGACACCCAGATATTCAGCTGCCTGAGGCAAAGGGACATGTACTGTTTCATGTACAGCTTGCATTGGGTACACTCCGCAGAATCTTCAAGCAGTGCTGTCTGAAACCCTGGAGAGCTGCTGCCAGTCAGTGCAGACAATACTGAGCCAGATGGACCAATATTCTGACCCTATATAAAGGCTCCTATGTTCCCATATCTTAAGGGAAGAGCCGTAATTCAGTGGGAGAATATTTGCTTTCTTGAAGAAGATGACAGGCTCAATTGCCGGAATCTGCAGATGGGACTGGAAATGTCTCCTGCCTGAAACTCTGAAGAACTACTGCCAGTCAGTGTAGACAGTACTGAGTAGAATGGACCAATGGATAAGTCAGCTTCCTATGTTCCTACATAAAGGTAAAGGTACCCCTGACTGTTGTCTTTGTCCATGGAGTTTTCTTGGCAGGGATACTGGAGTGGCTTGCCAGTTCCTGCTCCAGGTGGATCACGTTTGGTCAAAACTCTCCACTATGACCTGTCCATCTTGGGTGTCCCTGCACGGCATAGCTCATAGCTTCTCTGAGTTATTCAAGCCCCTTTGCCATGGCAAGGCAGTGATCCATGAAGGGGGTTTTTCCAGTAGTGATGTATGGAAGTGAGAGCTGGACCATAAAGAAGGCTGATTGCCGAAGAATTGATGCTTTTGAATTCTGGTGCTGGAGGAGACTCTTGAGAGTCCCATGGACTGCAAGAAGATCAAACGTATCCATTCTTAAGGAAATCAGCCCTGAGTGCTCACTGGAAGGACAGATTGTGAAGTTGAGGCTCCAATACTTTGGCCACCTCATGAAAAGAGAAGACTCCCTGGAAAAGGGATGCTTTTTAACATCTTTATGCGCCCCCTCGCCCAGCTTGTCCGGAGTTTTGGGCTGGGCTGCCATCAGTATGCTGATGACACCCAACTCTATCTGTTGATGGATGGCCATCCTGACTCGGCCCCAGACACACTGATCAGATGCTTGGAAGCTGTGGCTGGATGGTTACGTGGGAGCCGGTTGAAGTTAAATCCTTCGAAGACAGAGGTCCTCTGGCTGGGACGGGATGATATGGGACTGAGGGGGCAACTCCCATCTCTTGCGGGGGTGCAATTAGTGCCAGCACCGTCCGTTAAGAGTTTGGGTGTAATCTTCGATACCTCCCTCTCCATGGAGGCGCAGATTGCAGCTATTACAAAGGCGGCATTTTTTCATCTCCGCCAAGCTAAGCAGTTGGCTCCTTACCTCTCTCGCCCTGACCTAGCTACAGTACTGTGATCCACGCGACGGTCACCTCCAGACTGGATTATTGTAACTCGCTCTACGTGGGGCTGCCCTTGAGACTGACCCAAAAACTCCAGCGGGTGCAGAATGCCGCAGCGAGACTCCTTACGGGGTCTTCGCTGCGAGATCACATTCATCCGGTGCTATACCAGCTGCACTGGCTCCCGGTGGAGTACAGGATCAGGTTTAAGGTGCTGGTTTTAACCTTCAAAGCCCTATACGGCGTAGGACCCTCGTACCTACGGGACCGCCTCTCCTGGTATGCCCCACAGAGGAACTTACGGTCTTCAAACAAAAACACCTTGAAGGTCCCAGGCCACAGAGAGGTTAGGCTGGCCTCAACTAGAGCCAGGGCCTTTTCGGCTGCGGCTCCAACCTGGTGGAATGCTCTGTCACAAGAGACAAGGGCCCTGCAGGACTTGACATCTTTCCGTAGGGCCTGCAAGACAGAGCTGTTCCACCAGGCCTTTGGTTAGGGCGCAGCCTGACTCCCTCCTTTGGCAACCTTTACAAAACTTTATGGCTGCCATCAATCTTGATTTTAATTAATTTTTATAATGTTTTTATAATGTCGCACTATTTTGGTGTTGTTAGCCGCCCTGAGCCCGGCTTCGGCTGGGGAGGGCGGGATATAAATAAAATTTATTATTATTATTATTATTATTATTAAAAGACCCTGATGCTGGGAAAGATGGAGGGCACAAGGAGAAGGGGACAACAGAGGACGAGATGGTTGGACAGTGTTCTCGAAGCTACAAACATGAGTCTGACCAAACTGCGGGAGGCAGTGGAAGACAGGAGTGCCTGACGTGCTCTGGTCCATGGAGTCACGAAGAGTCAGACACGACTAAACGACTAAACAACAACCACCCCTGACTGTTAGGTCCAGTCGCGGACAACTCTGGGGTTGCGGCGCTCATCTCACTCTATAGGCCGAGGGAGCCGGCGTTTGTCTGCACACAGCTTCCGGGTCATGTGGCCAGCATGACTAAGCTGCTTCTGGCGAGCCACAGTAGCACATGGAAACGCCGTTTACCTTCCTGCCGGAGCAGTACCTATTTATCTACTTGCACTTTGAACTGCTTTCGAACTGCTAGGTTGGCAGGAGCTGGGACTTAGCAACAGGAGCTCACTGCTGACCTTCTGATCGGCAAGTCCTAGGCTCTGTGCGCCACCCGCATCCCTATGTTCCTACATAAACTGGTATAAAATCTTTTTCTTTTTTTTGCTTTACAGGGAAGATAAGAGCTCTGGCTCATTAACTGGCCCACCTCCAAAGGCACAAGATGCTGGCAAACAAACTATGTCAGCTGTTCAAGCCTTTAGGGCAGAGATGGGCAACTGGGTGGCCCCCCAGATGTTGCAAACACTGCAACTCCCCACCACCCCCGGTCGCTGTGCACATCAGATTCCCCAACCCTGTTTTATATTTTTTCACTCATAGGGTGACAAGCAGAAATCCAACAGGTGCAGCAGCTCTCTGCCTCTATGCCCAGGAAAGGAGGCTTCACCCTTGAATTCCTGTCCACCAGCTGGTCGTCCCTGAAAGAATGGAGGAACCAACCCGTTTCTTTCTTTTCCGATAATAAGCAATATACTTAGGCAAGAATGCAACGGGTGAATCTTAGCTTCCGATGATGAGGGAAACGGCGGGTGAGAGGGCGTCAGAAATAATATAGAGTCCCACCTCCGAGAAAGCCCTGCTAAGAAAGTTTGGCTAGCTGGAACTGTTGGGGAGGCGTCGTTGCTCCGGATCCCCCTTGCGCGGGGTCCCTTTCTCCTCCGCCGCCGCCGCCGCCTCCCCCGGCAGCTTGGCAGCCGCCCCGGAGCCGCCGCGCCGCCGCCGCCACCGCGGGAGAGAGGTAATAAATAACCCGGCGAGAGGAGCGGCGGAGCCCAGAGGGCGGCGCAGACCCTGCTTCTGCCGCCGCCGCCGCGGTTGGAAACTCCTCCAAGCCTCCCGCCCCCGGTCGCCTGGAGCCGGCCGGGCCAGACGGAGGAAGGAAAGCAGGCGGGCGGGCAGGAAGGAGGCGCGCTCCCAAGCAGCCCCATCGCCCCCGGGCGCGCAGCAGGACGAGGCGCAGGCAGGCAGCCAGCTAAGCAGCCTCCTCGCTCGGCGAGCTTCGCCAGCGGCCAGAGCAACTCCCGGCTTTGCCAACCTGCGCGCCCTGCTCCGCGCGTTGCTTCGCCTTTTGGGAGAAGGGGGCGAGGGGGTTCCACGTGGCACCGGATCAGGGCCCAAGGAGGCGAGAGAACGAAGCCACCCACTGACACACGCACCGGCTGCGCTTTCATTGCTTGCTGCAAATTTCTGTTTGGATCCCAAGGGGCCAACCGGATGCCTCCTAGGTGCGATTGAAACAGCCCGGGGGGGGGGGGAGACAATAACCCCCAAACTGACAACTGCTTTCGGGCGCCCCCAGGCACCCTCACGGTCTCCCTCCACTCTTTGCCACTCCTAATATAACCCGATGAGGTTTAGTGGGCGAGTTCACTCACCTTCTCCTTTCCCTCCCCAGGGAAAACAAAAATGTATAAAAGGAACCAAAATGGGAACGCTACTGAACACCCACCCCCTGCCCAATATACACATGCACACTTGATAGTAGGGTTGGGGTGCCGCCCTATATGTGATCCTCTGCCTAAGCAGTTTTTTAGAGAGAGCATAAAAAACTGCCTTATGCTGAGTGGGGCCACTGGTCCACCTAGCTCAGTATTGTCTGCACAGACTGGCAGCAGCTGTACACTGTTCCAGGCAACAGACATTCCCTGGGAACTGTAGTTTGCTCACAGTGCTGTGAAATGGAGCATTGGGGAGGGGAACTACAGCCCCCAGGATTTTTTTGCGGGGGGGGGGGGAGTCATGTGCTTTAAATGTTTATTGGCTATTCTCTGGTGGCTATGCTGTACCTGCACAGCTGGAGGCAGTGATGACACAGAAGGGGAGATCGCTTTTACATTCGGATCTTGCTTGTGGGTTTTCTCGCAGGAATCTGGTTGACAACAGTGAGAATGGAATGCTTGGGATAGATGAGCCCAACACATTTTTATGTTCCTAAATTTACTGTATGGTGTAAGACCTGGCCAGACATCCATACTGACCACTCTGCAGGGTCATGGATGTGAGTCGCTCACTTTGAACACTGACCAGCACAGAGATGGCGAAACGCCCCCCACCCACCAGCCGATGTTGTTGGACTCCATCTCCCATCAGCCCTAGCCACCCTGGGCAAACATCAGTTGTGATAGGAGCTGTAGTCCCAGTAACGTAGATTCTGTAACCCTGTTTCAGCATAAAAACATTGTTATTCGGCCCCCCATCCCATCCCAAATAAGGTGGTGGTCTTGATCACTAGCAATTTTGACAAGCACCTCTTTCAAAAAAATGCCTCCCATCCAATTTTCCTTCCCATGGACCAGAGGAACAGATAATAGTCCTTGTAAAGTGCTGTGTGTGCATGTGCAACAATTTTTTTTAGGCCTGCAGGCACATTTTGATTTTTGAATGAGTGCCACAGGCACAAGCTGCTCTGGTCACTTCTCCCCCAACTCCCTCCCCACAACAAGACAGAAAGAGAGAAAGTTATGAGTGCACACATTTTTCTCCCCGCAGGGTTCTGAGTTAAAGTCAGATCCAGTCAAATTAATATGAGCATTGAAAAGCACATAGAACTGAAAGAGAAAGTGGGAAAGAGCATCATTCTCCCAACCTCCTCCTCCAGCTCTATGTGCATTTAAATTGAGAAAAAGGGTACCCACAAGACCCTTGTCTGCCCCACACCCCATTCTCACTGCCCACTCTGCATGAGGTGCTTAAAGGCATGATCTTTTCCTCCCTTGAAAAATGATTACCCAAACCAGAACAAGTCATGCAAAAATAGTAAATAAAAAATTAAAATAATAGAAGCTATATGCATTTGCATGATTTTGTTACGTTACAGAATCCAGCTCTTTTTGGGAAGTGCGCAGAATTTGAAAGCATTTAAAAAAAAATATTTCCTGTTACACAGAATGCCCACCCCACTACCCTTCACCTCCCCAACCACAGCTGATGCGATGAATAAAATTGTGGCTGACAAGGGGATGAGCAACCAGACAGAAAGCCAGAGGCATTGGATGGCGTTAACCAGTTTTAACAAGCAGGAGGGGGTTGAGGTGGCTTGAGTAGCCCCCCCCCAAAAAAGAACCCCAGTGTTTATGAAACATTGCCATGCCTGCTACCACACCTCTAAAGCACTAAACCACAAAGTGTTAAAGGAACAGGGTTCCTCTTTTTATCTTCTTTGTTTTGTGGCCTTTTTTTTTTTTAATCCGGAGCTGTCAAGTGCAAGGATGAAGGTTCCCCCAGCGGAGAGAGGGAGACAGCTTATGCGCTTGGCTTGGCTCCCTTCCTTTTATCGTGCCAGCCGCCCTCGGCATAGAGAGAGGGGAACAAGAGCTGCCTTCTCGGAAGAGGGGAATCCTGCACCCACGCTCAAGACTCCGGCACGCCCAGAAACCGACTCTCGCCTCCTCTCTTGTGGTTTGCCCTCAACCCCCCCCCCCGCCCGCCCTCCGCTGTTTCTTTCGAAAGCAGAGGTGGGGAGCGAAACTGGTTTGGCAAACATCTATAATTATAATCGCTTGGAGGTGTGTGTGTGTGTATGCAGCGGAGGGTGGGGGGAGAACCTAGTTAAATCTGGAGGTTGAGGGAGGAAGGAAGGAAAGCAGACATGAAAGGAGATACAGGCCGCCGGCCTTCCCACACTGGCCTGTGACTGGGGTGACATGTCGCGGCCTGTTGGTACCTGGGAGCACAGGAAGCTGCCTTCTCCTGAACCAGAGCATTTGTCCATTTAGCTCAGTCTTGTCCAAACTGCCTGGCAGTGACTCTCAGGGGTTTTAAGACAGGGAGCATTCCTAGCCCTCTCTGGAGGTGTGACTAAACCCCAGACCTCCCGCTGCATGCAAAGCGGATGCTCTGCCACTGAACTAAAGCCCTTCCCTTAAGATATGCAAACTTAGGAAACGGCCTTATTCCAAACAAGACCTTTAGTCTGCTTAGCTGAATATATTCTACACCGACTGGCAGCCACTTTCTGGGGTTTCAGCCGAAGGATCTTTCCCAGCCTTACCTGGGAATGCCGCTGGGGATTGAACCTGGGACCTGCTCCATGCAAAGCAGGCAACTCTCCGCAAGCAGCGGGAGCCCAGCGCACCGACGCCTCTCGCTCTCCAGGCTTCAGCGAAAGCCTGCATTTGCCCCATAGGACGCACACACATTTCCCCTTCATTTTTGGAGGGGGAAAAGTGCATCCTATGGGGCAAAAAATACGGTACATACCCTCTAAGTTGGTCCGGCTATGTCCATTCAAGCCTGGCATCTGTTTTCTGCATTTGAAGAGTGTAATTTGGGCACCTGTTTGCTTGGACTGATTTCCTAATTACCCTCTTTGATGCAAGCTGAAAAGTGAATGTACCAGATGGATGAGGCCTCAGGTAGAATAAGAGGGCGGATGGCATGATTATTGGGATGGCTTCTTCCCTGAGGCTCAGGAGATGCTGGTTCATCTCCTCCTCCCACTCCTTGCTCCTTTAACTCTAGGCAAGCCTCTCCTTCTGCCTGCTGCTGGAGAGCCACAACTTTGGCTCTCTGCAAGAAAACAAACAAAAACCCTGGTGCACTGATGGACTTCCTTGACAGTGGCTAACCCGGGTCAGTGCCATGACATGACATGCTCCAGTTCAACTGAGAAGCAGCAAAAGAACATGGGCAAAACCTACAATAGTCCTCCCTTCTCAGCGTTGCAATACAATCGTCACAGTCAGTCTATGGCATTTGCTCCCACAAGATGGCCACCAACTTGGATGGCTTTAAAAGAGGATTAGGCAAATTCATGGGCGAGGTCATCAATGGCTACTAGCCACAATGGCTATGTCCTATTTCCATTGTTGGAGGCAGTATGCCACTGAATCCCAGTTGATGGGAATCACAAGTGGGGAGAGAGTTGTGGTGCTCTCGTTCCCGTATCTGGTTGGCCACTGTGAGAACAAGATGCTGGACAAAATGGGTCTTTGGCTTGATTCAGCAGGGCTCTTCTTACGTTCTTCCTGGGATAATTGGCTTCTCTCTGCTAATACTAGGTGCCTGTAGCAGCTCTCAGAAGCAACAGCCGGTACAGGAAACAGAAGGCTTCTTGCCACATGGAAGCTCATATGCAGGCCCTTGTGAGAACTGGCCCAATGAATTACCCAAAGCAAGGCTCAAGTTAGCTTTGATTAAGGATAAGTAAGCACTCACTTGCTTCACCTGAATATCAACTGGGCTGCTTGAGTGTTCAAGTACAATGCTAAAAAACAACAACTCAAAACCTTCATTGAGGGTTGTACTAAACTTGAATTTGAGCAGGGGAGGGGCATAACAAAGGTTCCACCCTATGCAGCTTTCACTTGTGATGCCCCAATAAGATTATACTTGACATGTCCAAATGGCTACAGGAACCCTCAATACATGGCCCACAGCTCTTTGGGAGAAGGAAGGTGTATTAATGTGAAAGATAGTATACAGTGGTACCTCGGGTTACATACGTTTCAGGTTACATACGCTTCAGGTTACAGACTCCGCTAACCCAGAAATAGTACCTTGGGTTAAGAACTTTGCTTCAGGATGAGAACAGAAATTGTGTGGCGGTGGCACAGCAGCAGCAGCAGCGGGAGGCCCCATTAGCTAAAGTGGTGCTTCAGGTTAAGAACAGTTTCAGGTTAAGAACGCACCTCCGGAATGAATTAAGTACATAACCAGAGGTACCACTGTATTAATACATGCATACATGTTCTGTCTAGGCAGGGGCTGCAGGCTTAGTTTTGTTCTTCACCAGCATAAAGCCTCACAGGTCTTCCTGTTGTAACCCTCTAAAACCCCTAGAACAGGTGAAGCAGAGGCTCTCAGCGTGCTCAGCCCAGGCCAAATACTAGCCAGGTCAGTATTCTGTGCCACTGTGCCATTCTGTGCCACTGCCTGCCTGACATTTGCCAGTGTGGTTACTACTTTGAGTGGTGCATTAGGCTACTGGTGCAGATGGCCCACAGCAGCTGTTGCTGGGTGGAGAGGGAAGAAAGCCACGGCCGCCAGGCACAAATCGCTGATCTTAGAAAGATTAAAGAAAGCTCTGTAACAGCTTGATCCCAAAGGGCCACTTCCTAGGCTGAATTCCCCCACATGCATTTTTTAAAGGGGGAAAACATATGCTGCTCAGGCACGACCAACGACAATGGGAAATGTACACTTGCACCAGCGTAGTGAGCCTAACGTTTAACTCAGCCTAGCTCCTAAGCATGGATGCCTTAAGGCAGACTTGCAAGTAAGTCCACCAAGGCGACTAGCCCATAATAGCTTGTGCAAGACCGTCTGCCTAAGAACATAAGAAGAGCTGTTGGGTCAGGTCAAAGGCCCATTCTGTTCTCACAGTGGCTAAATAGGTGCCTCTGGGAAGCCCCAGACAGGGCATGAAGACAAGAGCCCTTTCTTTCTGTTATTTATAAGAACATAAGGATAGCCCAAAGACTCATCTAGTCCAGCATCCTGTTTTCCCAGTGGCCAACCAGATGTCCCAGTGGGAAGCCCGAAAGGACGAAACAGTGCTTTCCCTACTTGGAATTCCCAGAAATGGGTATTCAGATGCATATGACCTCTGGCAGCAGAGCTAGAAAGAACATAGCTCTCATGGCTAGTAGCCGTTGGCTACTATGAATAGCCATGGATGTAGCCATATATCCTCCTACAAAGACCCAAGTCTCTGGGGTGGGGAAGTCATGGCTCTCTAGATGTTGCTGGACTACAGCTCCCACCATCCCTTACCATTGGCCATGCTGGCTGCTGGGAGCCCAACAACATATGGAAGGCCATATGCTCCCCCACCACTGGGCCAACCCTCTGCGGTCTACATAAGTTGTTTGAAGTAGCGAGCTCCGTAAATCGTCAAGTGGAAACATGTGTTTGTAAACACAGCGGAAAGGCACACTCACATACCAGTTATGATGCAAAACAGCCACTCAGACAGACAGAGACAGCTAAGCAGAAGATCAGCCAGTGTCTTCCCCTTTAGAAGATAAGAATGCAAGCTCTGCCAGAACACATTGGGGAGGAAGGAACAAGGAAGCATCAATAGAACAGCACCCAGAATAAGAACAGAAGCTGGATCAAGCCAATCTAGTCTAGCAACTTGTTCTCACAGTGGCCAACCAGATGTCTGTGGGAAGCACACAAGCAAGACCTAAGTGCAAGAGGACTCTCCCCTCCTATGGTTTCCAGCAACTGGTATTCAGAAGCATACTACTTCCAACTATGGAGACAGAGCATAGCCATCATAGATAGCAACTACGGAGAACCCTCTCCTCCATAAATGTGTCTAATCCTCTTTTAAACCCATCAATGTCTCCTGTGGGAGAGTTCCATAGTGGAACTATGTGCTTCTAGAACTACTTATTTTTCTTTGTCCTGGGACTTCCAATATTTGGCTTCCTTGGATGTCCATGAGTTCTAGCGTTATGGAAGAGGGAGAAAACCTTTTCTCTATCCACTTCCTCCATGCCATGCATAATTATTTAAACTTACACCATATCACCACTTACTTTGCCTTTTCTCTGTGTTAAAAAGCCCTCTGACAAAGTTGCAGTTCAAAGAGACCTTTTGCCCATGTCTCGGGTTCTTCTGGGAGTGGGGGCAAGCCACTATTGTATTTTAATAGTTGTATTGTATTTTAATATTTTGTTGGAAGCCGCCTAGAGTGTCTGGGGAAACTCAGCCAGATGGGCGGGGTATAAATAAATTAGTATTAGTATTAGTATTAGTATTATTAGCAGAGAAAATGTCCAGTTTTAGTTGCTGACCACTGTCATGTAGGAAGTTCTCTTTCTGAAAGGCTCTCAGTGTGCTTTCAGGCTGTTGTGATTTCCAAGTGGAATTCAACCATATACCGGCAAATTCAGGTTGTGAAATTATAGCGCATTGAGAGCTCTTGTGCATCAAATCTCCTTCCATAAAATACAGAATTTTGGGGGATAATCGTCGTAACATGTCAGCAGCAGCAACAACAAAAACAATAACTCTAACAGTCTTCCTACCCCGTCTCCTAGACTACTTGCTGTACATAGTTTGAGAAAATAGCACATGTAGCTTAGGACTATGCAGAAGAATTGTTCACGGTTGCTTTTTCAATAGAAAACTAAAGCTGGAGAAAACCTTGTGACCTTGTTTGTTTTTATTTGCTCTGGCATAATCCATGCACATGCACCAGACTGCAAAGAAGTCCATTGGTTTAGCTCTTCCTTCAGCAAGTTTTATGGAGGACAGTTTTTCTACCATAATGATATTCCAGAGTCTATGGTGCCATGCACTGAACTATGATACCACTTTAAACAGTCATAGCTTTCCCCAAAGAATCCTGGGAACTGTTGCTGAGTGGGCTGAGAGTTGTGACAAGGCCCCTCATTGCCCTTACAGAGCTACACAAACCAGAGTCCCCTGGGAAGAGTGATTGTATTGTAGCTCTGTGAGTAGGAATAGCAGTCTAACTCTCAGCACCCTTAACAAACTACAGTTCCCAGGATTCTTTGAGGGAGCAGCCATGTATGTTGCAGGTCTGGCTGTCCTCTAAGCTCCCAGCAAACAAATCAGGACGAAGGCTCAATAAAGAGGTCCTTAGGAAGTGGCCATAGTCTGGACGCAGTAGTTCTCAACTTGTGGGTCCCCAGATGTTGTTGGACTACAACTCCCATCATCCTTGAGCTCTGGCCTTGCAAGCTAGGAGTGATGGGAGTTGTAGTTCAACAACATCTGAGGACCCACAGGTTGAGAAAAGCTGGCTCTGGAGTGACAAAACAGCAGCATAAAATTTGCTTGAAATCTGATGCTACCAGAGATTCGAATCGGTGCTTGTGGCTTGAGCTCCTTTCTCAGACAGTTGTTGATCCTATCCACTCTCGCTCGCCTCCAACCAAACCGGTTCTACTTCATAGAACCCTGTGACCTGCCCTCTGTATAAATAGCAACACTTCCATCACCCTCCGGGGCCTGAGTTATCTCTCCACGCTGGATCGCTATGACTTGTTTGGCAAAAAAACATTGCTGCACCCAATGGGCCCAAGCAGGAGTGGCCGTGGCCTTGCTTACAAATTGTAGACTGAATTGCACGCTACAGAGTGGCTGGTTTGGTTCTAGAAACAGCTGTTTGGAGTAGGGGATGCCTGGCATGATGGAAGATTAAGGCCAAGAATAGGATTCAGTAAGTCGCTGGGTGATGGGAGGCGAGTGGTGGTGGGGACATCTTCAGCATGAAGCCAAATGGGATCCCTTTCCCCTGCTGGCCATCAAGCTGAAGACAAAAAGTTATATTTTCCAGAAGATGCAGGAAGCTGTCTTATACTGATAAGGCTCTTTCCTTTAAACATAAAAATAAGTAAAGCTGGTCCAGGTGGACCCAGTCATTCTTGGAACAGACTCAGATCAGGATCTGGATGTGCTGAGAGAGGCAAGGAGAGCTGAATTAGTGCTTCTGATTCAAGAGAAATGGGTTTATTGGGGGGGGGTGTCCTGTGAAGATACTAGCAGTGCAGAATAGAGGTTAGCTCAAGGAGGAGTGGAAGCAGCTTATCCTACATAAGAAGCTGCCTTTGTCAGACCATTAGTCCATCTAGCTCAGCATTGTCTACACTGGGTGGCAGCAAGGTTTCAGACTGGGTACATTTCCTGGAGATGCCAGGGACTGGAAATGAGATGGAAACTGCTCTGAAGACACTGGTAGCTCAAGAATCAAAAAGGCAGAAGGCATAAAAGACTGTATGTAGCAGCAGAATAGCAGCAGAACTATTAAGTATCTCCAGATTGCATTGCAGAGGGTTGGACTACAGTATATGACTCTTGTGGTCCCTTCCAACTCTACAACTCTATGATTTTATACTGCAGAGCCCAAGCACATTTTAGGCTGTGTTTGAGCAGGGCAGGAGAAAAGCCTGTGATAACCAATGCGCTGTAGTGGACAGAGCAGGAGTAGGCAAACTAAGGCCCGGGGGCCGAATGTGGCCCAACTGCCTTCTCAATCCAGCCCATGGACGGTCCAGGAATCAGCATGTTTTTACATGAGTAGAATGTGTCCCTTTATTTAAAATGCATCTCTGAGTTATTTGTGGGGCACAGGAATTCGTTCATTTTTAATTTTTTCCCCCAAATGGTTGCTGACCCCTGGGATAGAGTGTCGGACAGAGAGATTGCACTGGACAGAGAGACCGAACTCAGCCGAGAAGCTCAACTGACCTTTGGACGGTCCCCACTTCATAGTGTTGTTGTGAGGATAAAAGAAGTACCGGGGGGATGGGGTGGAGAGAACTATGTGCACCACACCTTGAGATCCCTGGAGGGAAGGCGGGATATAAATGCAACTGATAAGTAAATAAATAAATTAAAATCTGCTTGATTATCACACATATGTCACCGCTTTCAAGTTGGGAAAGCCCTCCTCCACAAAGCCCCCTCTCAAATGCTCAGGGAGGTGAGAGCTGCGCTGTATGCATATTAATATGCAAAGTGTGCCTTCCCTCCTAATTAAATGGAAAACGCTATGATTAAAACTAGTCAGATAGCGCTGAGCGACGGGGCTTTATGCGCTCCACGTGGAAGGCCCACAGGACCTCACGAGGGGAGGGGAGAACGGTGCCAGCCAGGGAGATTACTGGCAGAACGACTGGAACAGAAATGAAAATCTGCCTGAGGAGTCAGGGGGGAAAAAAAAGGAGGAAAGGGGCATACTTGTTTAAAGGTAGATTTTAGCTCATGGGGAGTTTAGCAGGTGTAAGGCATGAAGAGGAATGAGATCCCTCCCACCTCAGGATCATATGGTGTGGGGATCCTGGCTGATTCCCACACCAGCAACTAGTCCTCCTGTCTCAAGCACTGCACCTCGTTATTCTGGCCCTGCTAAGTCCAAAGAACTATTGAATATTGCAAGCAGACCTCACTTCCCTGACTGCATTTCCCTTTTCACCCTCTCCTCTTAATGCACTGCCACCCTGCTTTGAGGGGCGCACTCACAGTGCCCTGCCAGGCCAGTGCCGCTTTGCAAGACTGACTAGAACGGTGCAGGGCTTGCAGGGTGTCCTGAGCTGTTGCATCCTTCCCACAGCACCCTCCAAGTGGAGGGCAGGCAAGACGGACACAACAGGTTAGGGCGTCATGATGCCCCTCCCAAAGAACTACCTCCAAGATAACAGCCTGCCCAGCTACACCTCTGATCTCAATAGAGACTTTTCCCAATCTTGTGACCTCAAGACGTTCCAACTCTGATCAGCCCATGCCAACATATCTGGCTACTCGCCATCTTAATTTGCCCAGAGGCATTCAAAATTATAAATCAGCTTGTGTAGATGTATGCTGCGTGTGTAAGAGAATTCTGATGAAAATGAGAGCGGAAACTGATGATCTTCACCTGTTCTTCCCATGTCCAGAACAGAAATCAGTTCAACAAATATGATTGATATACACTATTGTTGTTGCTTTCTTGTCCTCAAATGATACCTGATTTATTACATTGCCCCCCCCCCCCCCAATATTTGCATGCTGTATCCTTTATACTAAAATGTGTGGGGTGGAATAATGTTACAACAATGTAATTACATAACTCAAGCTATCAATTGCATAAATTGTATAGTTTTGTGACACTGGACACAGCAAGACGAATAACATCGTTTTCAGAGTAAGATGAACCACAGTGTAATGGAACATCTTTGCTCTCTTTCGTCTCTACCTGTGCCCCAAATACTTTAAGGACCTAGCAAAGAGAAGGAGGCATGCAGGGCTGTCAGGCACCTGATTGCCAACCCCTCGGTGCTAACCACTGAGTCTTGGAGGACTTTGCTCGTATTGTTTTTAAAATGATTTCAAATGCTTTTAAAATGATTTTTTTTTTAAAAAAATGAACAACCCAGGTTTCTTTAAACACATATACGCAGATAAGCCCTTCTTTGTAACAAGGGGGAGAAGATCAACAGAGGACTCAGCCACAGTGGGCAACTCCTAGTTAAGTTGAGGAGGAAGCTGGAAAGAGGAGGGGAAACTAATTAATAGTAGGCTGGAGGCCTCCCTCCTGCTTCCCAAAGGTATTGGGGGGGGGGTGTCACCCTAAGCCCAACGGAGCTTCCCTCACACCCACCCTCAGTCCTATCACACTTGCAGCAATGCTGCCCTAGGTCATTAATCTGGAGCCAAACACACACAAACATACACCCTCCCACAGTGTCGCTGCAAGAGCTTGCACTCTGTCTTGGGGCCACACTGCCTGCCTTGCATTTAATTAGCTCAGAATCCTTGCATTTCTGTTGCTATGGGTTTCCTTCCAGAGGAGTATGCTCTTTTTTCCTCCCCCCCCACCTCCCTCCCTCCCTCGCCATGTCTGCAGAAGTCCCACCAGCATTAAACACTTAAGTTTCTTATTGGAGAGCCGGCAACCGTTCCAATCCAAAGAATCTCAGCTATGTATGTGGACGCCACAGCACCTGGCCTGCGTAAAAAGGTATGCACTAGCTTCAGCAAGGGGGATATGTCAGGGGTTAAAAACACATGGGATTGCACATGGACGGCAGGGGATTCAGAGGCAAGTCACCAACTCCTTTTGCACACCTGGTGCAGCTCATGCGCAGGCAATTTTTGACAGGGTTTTAGGAAGCTGCCCTTATACTGAGCCAGACCACTGGTTCATCTAGCCCAGTATCGTTGACACTGACTGGCAGCAGCTCCCCAGGGTTTCAAACAGACATTCCCAGCCCGACCTGGAGATGCTGGGAGTTGAACCCAGGACATTCTGTGTGCAGAACAGATGCTCTACCATTAAACTACAGAACTTCCATTCTCTTTCATCCAGCAAAATATGATGGGTAGAGTTTTACATAGACTAACTCTCGGAAATCGGGTTGCTACCCAAATGTGCTACATTTCCCAAAGGCAGGCCTCCCCCCCCCCAATTGTCAGTAACTGGTGTTCATTCACAGGCATACTGCCTCCAACAGTGGAGGGAAAACGTAGCTATCATGGCAAGAAGCCACTGATAGCTATTTCTGCCGTGAATTTGTCCCATTCTTTTTTAAAGCCATCCAAGTTGGTGTGGCCATCACTTCCTCTTGTGGGAGCAAATTCTACTTGAATCCATTTGAAAGTAATATATTCACTTTGCAGAATTCCTCCCAGCTTATGGAGGCTTTTGTGAGGTGCGGAATTATACATAGAAATTGGAAGCTGATCCATTAGCACCCCTTCCTTCACTTTTGCGGTGGCTGCAGGAAAATAATAATAATAACCCCCTCCTCCGGCCCAATCCTGCCTCATAATTTCTTCAGTGTTGCAAGTGTGGCCACCTCTGCCGCCTCCACTGCACCAGCCCTAATTCAGAATTTCCCACGTTCTATAAGTTTATGTTTGACATTAATGTTATTTAAACATCTCCTTATTTCTTCCCCCTCTTTCTCCCCCTTACAAATTTCATGCCTAGGCTTCTCTTTCTCTCTCTCTCTCCCTCAGTCTCTTTCTATTTTTTTTTTAAGCGATAGTTTATGAAGAAAAGCTGACTCTACCTCCGCTTCGTCTCCTGGAACAGCTCCGACGATTAAAAAACCCACCTCGTCGGAGACAGTTTTATTCTGTTGATCGGAAGACTGCCAGCCCAATTTATGATGGAACATAAGATCTCCAAATCTGAATTTATGCCTCGCAGCATAACGACAGGTCAACGAGATTAAAAGTATGTTCATGAGAGAGCTGTAAGGCAATTTGGGTTTCACGGTTGTGTGGTGATTGGGCATTCAGTCTGAAAAGAAGAATAAAAAGGGATGGGGGGGGGGAGAGAAAAATCCCAACCAGCCTTAATAAAAAACTTACAGTTCTTGGGAACATAATTCATTACTGTAGCCTTGTAGTCTCCTTTACAAACACCCCTATACCACCACCATGAAGAGGACCAGACACACGCACACACGTAATTTTGGAAGAAGCAACCGAGGAGATAATGGCAGCAGTAATAAATAACATGAATTAACAGCATAAATGCAGCCTTGTCAAATGGTCCTGACAGCACAACTGGAAGGGGGGGTGGCGGAAACCGGGGAGCTCCATCCCTCAAAATCAGGAAAATCTGCTTCTGCTCAAGTCCCATCAGCTTCTCCAAGGGAAAAAAAGGTAAGGCAAAATCATGGATGGAGCCAGAACACCTAAGCCAGTAAAAGAAAATGTTCCTGGCATGATTGAGAAAGACTGCCCCCCCACCAGTGGCTCCAAGTAACCTAAGAGTATGTGGTTGGACATTACAACACCATACCAGAGGGCACCTGATTTTTCTGGAGTGGAAAGGAAGGCTAGTGGGTCACAGCATCTGCCTTGCATGCAGAAGGTCTCGGCTTCATTCTCTGGCATTTCTCTGCCTGAAATTCTGGAGAGTCGCTGCCAGTCAGTGCAGGCAACATTGAGCGAGATGCCATTTTAACATTGTGCTTTGATTGCTGTAACCCACCCTGGGAAGTTAGGGTGAAGGGCGGAAGGAGGAGGAGGCGGCTAAGAATGTAAGAAAAGATCTGTAGCTGGATCAGGCCAAAGGCTCATCTAGTTCATCATCCTGCTCTCACACTGACCAAGCACTGCTGAGAGTAATATGTACCCATTAAACATGTGAACAAGTGTTGCGGGTGGGTGGGTGTCTGCACATTCACTGGCAGAGGAAGGGGGTGCGGTGGGGTGGACCACCCCAGGTGCCATCAATGGGTATGTGTGACAAAATGCAACTCAACGCTGCCTGTGGAACCGAGCAGGGCTGAGTTGCATTGTGACGTGTCCCCTTCCCAGGAATTAGCCAGGCTCTCTCTGCCCATCCTGTCCATGTCTCACCCTTGGGGGGACCCTGCCTTGCCTCGTGAGCAACAGCACAGCTTCGAGTGCACGCGTGCACACACACACACACGGAGGGGGGGTAACATTTGGCGCACTGCCCACCCACCACGCCCAAGCCTACCCCAAGCCATCGGCTTTGCCAGCGGCCTTCCCCCTTCCTTTTGACAGCTCAGGGGAGGCTTGGGAGTCGCAGGTGGGTGGCACACTGTTACCCCCCACACTCCCGGGCTGCTGGAAGAGGGCAGGGCGTAGCTTTCTTTGATGGGGGGTGGAGGGAGGGAGGGAGGGGGAGAAGGCAGGATCTACATCAGATTGCTGCCTGCGCAGCTTTCTTTGACTGGGGGGGGGTGGAGGGAGGAAGGGGGATTTTAATGGGGGGGTGACAAAAAAAATTTCACACCGGGTACCACCTTACCTTGCTACGCCACTGTGCACATTGTCCCTTTGCTTAAGAAATTCCAAGCACTACCAGGCTGTCGCTGTTTTCTAGTGGGATTCACTCACACACCAAAAAAGTCAGGTTGAGCAAAAAAAAGTTCACGTGGAGTGCTTGCACCACAAGCCTGCTGCCCGACTGTTCTCCCCAACTGACTTATTTTTTATTTTATTTTTAAAGAAGCGACAGGGAAATGCGCTGAAAAGTAGGATAACACACTTGCTTGACGCAACCTTGTCTAACCTCCCCACAGACAAATCAGAATGAATGTTCCATGAGCAGCTGACGTCATCTAGCCTCCTCACAAGTGTTTTGCAAACCAATAAGGATGAATTCTCAATGAACAGTTTGTCTGGAAGCCACCGCAGTTACCAGAAGGACCACAGCTCAGCTAATTTAAAATAATGAAGTATGGTGAAAGCTCTAATTGGCCGCTAGCACGCTAGCCTTTGGCAAGTAAGACTCACCTCCAGGCAATCTGGCTTTAAGGATCAAGAGAGCTGGGTTCCCCCCCAACCCCTTCAAACTGTTGACACACCTCAAAAGACTATTGTGCACAGTGTGCAGCTGGCCCACCATATGCAAATCATCATTATGTATCTTTATTATTATTGTTACATTTACATATCTGAGAATGGCAGGACTTTGTGGTCAGGGAGTCTGATATCAAGGGAGGACTAAGTCCCTATATAAGACTTGCTTCCTGATCCAGTCGAAGAGGGTTTGAACTTGATGGGAACTTCATGATAAGTGATCTCATACAATTGATCACCACACATCTCTACAGTGCTTTTCAGCATATGTTGTCTTTCACAAACTTCGGTCTGCTTTCTTTTTTTTATCACACTTTTTGAAACAATGTGCAAACTGAAATGCAGCTGTTCTTTGAAATATGCATGACTCTGGATTTCTCAGTGTAGTTCTCCTACCAAAGAATCTATACAAAAATGTGTTTATCAGGGAAATGTGTGCATAGCAAAGCATATATTAGTGAAAATAATCAACTATTAAATTCGAAGAAATTAGTACTAATATGCTGATGAATTTTCACGAGAACTTTAAAAACAAAAACAAAAAACCCCCAATGCTAACTGATGTGGGGAACTCAACTGAAGATTTGAAAAATGAGAAACTAAGAGAAACTGAAATTGAGATTTGACCATCTATATCCTCACACACATCCCAAAATACTCCCTGCACTCAGCACACTTCAGAGATCTCCCTCTTACACTGATGAGAAACTAAGGTTAAGGGAGGCGTGAGAAGTCACCTAGGGCTGCATCGAAGTCCTACTTGGTGGAGACCCATTGAAAGAAACAAATCTCGGTTACGTCCTTTAATTTCAATGGGTTTACTCTGAGTAGGACTAGCACTGGCTACAACCCCATTGAGTAAATGGCTGAGCCAAGACTTCAACCCTTGTGCCTCAAGACAACTCTGTAACTACGGAACATGTTTTCTGATTCTTTGTCCCTAAACCTGAAGAGAACCAGTGTGGTGCAGCATTTAGTGCGTCAGACTAGGGCCTGGGAGACCAGGGTTCAAATCGCCACTTGCACCTGTAGTTCACTGGGTATGACCTTGGGCCAGTCACTGCCTCTCAGCCTAACCTACTTCACAGGGTTGTTGTAAGGATGGGGGGGGGGGAGAAAACAACTTGTACAACCTTAAGCTCTTTGGAGGAAAGGTGGGCTGGCTATCTATCTATCATCTATCTATCATCTATCTATCTATCTATCTATCTATCTATCTATCTATCTATCATCTATCTATCATCTATCCATTATCTATCTATCTATCTATCTATCTATCTATCTATCTATCTCTCTCTCTCTCTCTCTCTCTCTCTATCTATCTATCTATCTATCTATCTATCTATCATCTATCTATCTATCTATCTATCTATCTATCTATCTATCTATCTATATCTATCTATCTATCTATCATCTATCTATCTATCATCTATCTATCTATCAATCATCTATCTATCTATCTATCTATCTATCTATCTATCTATCTATCTATCTATCTATCATCTATCAAATGTGTGTACACACACATTCACAGAGAACACCCTTCAGCCGATTCTTGTTTGCAGTCAAGCAACCAGGGTGGTTCTACATGGGTGTTTATTGCACAATGCTGATGATAATGTATGCAGGTTCCTTGCGGCATCCAGACAGCATCGTTGTCGTCAAAACACTAACCGGTTTTGCCCCCTTCTCCCCAAAAGATGATTTAATCCAGATTTACCTTTTCCGGGGGAAATCCAATAAATAAAAGAAGCCTGTTGCCAATCAACTGTTTGCAATATCTCCATGACCCGTTTGGAAGTTAATCTGCCATCTGGAAGCCATCTAATTCCTAATTCAGAGGTCTGAACAGCACTGGATATGGAAGAAGGCTGTGACAGATAGGGGTAAACCCTGCAGAAAACTCATTGGTTTCCCCATCTTTGGAGCGTGTTACGCTGCTCTTTAATCTCTTCTGCCTTTCCTTGGTGGGTGGGTGGGGGGAAGCTTTGCATGCAGGAACATAATGTATTGCCAGCAAGGATGAAACGGGCTCCACCATAAATCTGAACAAAGATGTCAGCTCTCAGATATATTCTCAGATTGTCCAGCCTGGAAGTGACAATCTCCAAGGGAACTTGGCCCCAGCTTCCCAACCCAGTTTCCTGCTGGTGCTAAAAACCCATCTTGACTTTAAGAAGGTGGCTTGCAGAAATTTCAAAGGCAATGTCTAGATACTATACCCTTGAATGCTGTGGCCTCCTAATATATATATATATATCCACATGTGCATACACAATCAGTGCAGGGCAGTCTTTACAACTGAGTTGTATCCAATGCTAGTCCTACTTAAAGCAGACCCACTGAAATTAGTAGCCATGGCTAACTTAGGCACATTGATTGCAGTCCCTCTACTCATGAGAGGACTTAACTGGGTGCAACCTCCTGGGTTACAGCTATGCACTCAGGCTAGAGCTCTGGTGGATCTACATGGAGAAAAGAGTTCCATAAATCCATCCAGAGGATATTTTGCTAGTTCAGGCATCCCCATTATGGTGCCCAGGGGCAACATGGTCCCCTCAGAAACCACAACCCAAGTATCCACTAAGACCCCCTGTTCACACCAATATCTTTCTTCCTTTCTTGGTTTTTTATTTTTTTTGGTTTTTAATTTGGTTTGGAGAGGGTTAGCTGTTTGGGTATTTTTTCCCTGCCTGTTTTATTTTGTGTATGTGCGTATGGAATGTTTTGCCTGTTCTGATCATCACCAAGCTTTCATCTGTGAAAGAGGTATTTTGGGGTGACCACAACAGTTCCTTTGACTTCCAAGTGCGCCCCCCAGGGGTGACCCCTGTTGTTGCAACCTTCTTTGCAGATTTAAATTACCAGTGCATTCTAGCTGCAGAAAATGAATATTTGGTACATCCCAATACGCTATGATGCTTCTCTCCTGGTTGAATATATTAATGAAATGCTAGAAGCAGGTAAGAATACCAGTCCATTTTTGTTTCTTCCAGTTTCTCATTTTCCCAACCTTCAGTTGTTGACATTTCCACACACAAAAAGGCCTTTATGAAAATTCATCAGCACTTTTGTGTGAATTTGTGTGAATTGCAAAGCAATTTCATTTAACAGAATGCATTTTTGCATGTAATTTTCAAACATATATGGATTTTAAAGACACATGTTACCCATGTGTATTCATTTTTGTACACCTCATGCAGAGGGATAACTGCACTGAAAAATTCAGAGAAGTGCAAATTGTAAAAGACGCCTGTGTTTTCAATTAATGTATTGTTTCAAAAAGTGCAAATTTGGTGGGTTCACCTTTAAATGTGAACTGAATCAAGTTTGTCAACCCATCCCTAGATGCAGCTGGACGGTCTTAGCAGAAGAGCAGATTCACATTGGCAGAAAGCTGTTCCTGTTTGTGTAAAAGGAGAATTCTCATATTATGTCAAATGGCAGCCAGCTCCCCAATCCAGGTTCCCTGCCGCAGCCCTGCCGTAGGGCAGAAACTGGGGCAGCGCTTGTTTATTGAGCAAACAGGCCTCTGACAGGCAGTGAGATAACCAGGATATGCCTGCTCCATCTTTGTTTAATCTGCACTGTTGTCAGGCAGGGCGGTGGGCCAGTAAAAGTTTCCCCCTTTTTTGCTGCGGGCTCCAGGGGCGGACCAGCTTCAGAATTTATACAAATAAAGGGAAGAAACTCAAGAAGTGCCGGCAGCACCGATCTGATTACAGAGTCATTTATTTTCTGGTCGTTAATAATTTGTGCAATAAAGGATTGCGTGCCTTTCTGAGTTAGTAGGAGTTATTGGCACAAATTTCCCCTCCGCGCCGGTGTGAGGCTGTGCTTGGAACATAAATTATTAGTTTCTTATCGCTCTCCTCTTCATTTTTCATGCTGCCACGGCTGAATCGCCAGAAGCCAGCCCCCGAGTCTTGCTCTTATATTATGCTGCAGGGGCGAAGGCAGCAGACACGGTTATTTTGCCTTTAATTATACAACCGTCTTGCAAGCCAACCCTTCCCCAGCCTTGGCGACTAAGGTGCTCGCAGTCTGTTGTTTGTGTGTATGCGGCGGCCTGCGAGGAGAGAGAGAGAGAGAACGCCAGGTATTCCACCATGCCGCCATGCTAACAAACACATTCTTTGCTGACAGAAGTCGGGATGACAAAATGACAGCCATCCACCACCCCTGCCAAGTTCTGACAAGATATCCATCTGGAAGACGAGCAAGATGGTTGCATATGTTTCTCAGCAAGCCACCCTCATCGATAGCTTTGCGGGGCGGGTGCCTGGGACAGATTACAAATGCTGGCACGCAAGCCTTGTGTATTGTTATTATCTGTGGCACTCGTAAAACAATATGGCACCAACGAAGGGAGGCTGGTGATGGCCAATTAGGTCACAGTATGGTTCAGGGCCAGAAGACTAGAAAAACAGGGAGCTGCCTTATATCATTGGTCTATCTAGCTCTCTGGGGTCTCAGGAAAGGGTCTCTCCCAACTCTACAGTCCTTCCCCTAATATTCAAGAACATCAAGATTCAGGCTTGATTTTTTAAAAAAGAGGACATGGCACATAGATCACCTATGGAATTCCTACAGGAGGCAGTGATGGTCCCAAACCCAGATGGTTTCAAAAGAGGATAAGAGAAATTCATGGAGAAGGCTATCAATGGCAACTAGACACAATGGCTCTGTTCTACACCCCCTGTCACACCTCTGAATACATACACAGGTGGGCAAAGTGCTGTTGTGCTCAAGTGCAGCTTGCAGGTGTCCCACAAGTAACCTGTAAGAACAAGATGAGGTACTAGATGGGCCATCGGCTTGATCCAGCAGAGTTCTTTTTACTGTTCTTATGGGAAGCTGCATTAGACCATTTGTCCATATGGTTCATTGTTTACACTCACTGGCAGCAGCTCCCCAGGGTTTCAGGCAGAGCATCTTTCTCAGCCCTACCTGGAGATGAAAGGGATTGAGCCTGGGGCCTCCTGTGGAAATAGATTATGAAAAGACTTGTATGAAACAGACACAAATTGGGAATAGACTGGTCCATCCAGCACAGCCAGGAAATGCCAGTGCTGGAACCAGGGACACTTGGCTCTGGGTATGGCTACCGCATCTGATAGATCACTGGAACTGTGTTCTGCAGCATCTTCCTGGGCTCTGAAGTGTTTTCAGGCTGTGGACTGGTCCTGCCCAGCTAAGCTGTCATTGGGCCCTTCCAGGCAGGAAAAGCTACAGAAGGCTTCCTGTTCAAGCTGATTCTTTTCCTGGTTCTGCTGCTTTCTGAGCATCTCTCAGCTCCGATTCTCAGCTTTGTTGTTCAGATCAGTACCCTGGCTCACCTTCCTAGCTTGATTTCCTATTCAAATCCCCTGGCACAACTCCTAGCTTAGAGGTTGCCAGTGTGGTGCCCATGGGCACCAGTTTGCCAGCATCTTCTGGCACCCTTAAATGGCTCCAGTAAATATTTATTTTGTGTTATATCACGCCTTTCACAGCAGCCATTTTGTGATCTGCCACAAACCCATAGCAACTGCTTTGTGGCTTGCACCCACGGCATTTTCTCCAAATTCCAAACACGTGCCCTAGCTCAAAAAAGTTGACTTCCTGTATAGTTTCTGGCTCTCAGTTCCCTCCTGATATCTACCCATGGCTCAGCCCTGGCAGTCACCCCTGAGCGGGGTGGGGGGGGATGTTTTGCATCATGAGGGCCACATTCCCTTCTTGGCAATTTTCTGGGGGCCACATGACAGTGATGGCTAGGGTCAGACACAAAGGTGGGTGGAGCAATAAATGCTCATTTCACCTTAGGCTAGTTTCTACACACACTGACACAGTCTTCTCTATCCTCTATCCAGGCGAGCAAAGAGTCATTCCTAGAATTCAGGAACACATTTCCAGCCAAGGAAAAACACTCAAGGAGGGTGTGGCCTTCAGAGAGGGGTGTGGCTGATGAATGGCCGTGGCCTGGGAAGAGTCCCAAGTTGCCAAGCCAAGTGGCCTAGAGAGCTGCAAGAGGAAGAGAGACAGTTATCTAGGCAGACCATGGAGAATGAAGCATTAAAAAAATACATATGAAGGCTCCCACAGGCATTTTTACTCTGTTTTATAAAATACACTTTCGCACCAATATGGGACAGTATGAAGCAGCCCCAGTGAGGCCTGCTTCTCATCAGTAATGTGCTCAGAGCCCTCCCTGCTGCGCCGTGAATGTTTATATGCGAGGCAAGCAACATATTCTCTCCTGTTATGGGCGGGGGGGAGGCAGAGCAGGAGAGAGAAAGTGGGACTGGAACACTCGGTGGAGCAATATGTCAATTCAAGATTGATGACTCAGCGCTTGGTCTGTTCCCCGGCAATTATGCAACATGGTAGGTGAGTCACTGATCTTTCCAAACTGGTGCTGGCATCCACCATGCAGCACCTACGGCGTCCGAGTGTTGAATATTTACACTGCTTTGCAAAGGAAGGGTGCTGTAGACAATGTCTCGGGGGATCCACTGGACTCGGGTTTACTAGGGGGCCAAAATGAGTGGGCTGCCCCTAGATGCCCAAGTCACCTCACCCTCAAAAAAGGATTATTGTAGAGCTGGGAGAGGTTCAGAAAAGGGCAAGCCCCCTATGAGGACAGACAAACATGTTTGTGGGTTTTAGAGAAAAGATGGGCAAGTGGTGGGTGATAGAGGTGTATAAAATTATGGATGGTTATAGTGAAAGGAGATAAAGATAAGTTTTTCTACCTCTCTCGGAATACGAGAACGCGTGTGTCTGCAGAAGCTGGGTGCTGGAAAGGCGAAAAAAGCACTTCTTCACACAGCAGTACAGCTATGGAATTCGCTCCAAGAGCTGGTGATTTGTCTAAAAGAATATTAGGCAAATCCTTGGAAGATAGGAGTAGCCATAATGGCTATGTTCTACCTCCACCATCAGATGCAGCAGGCCTCTGAATCCTAGTTGCTGGAAATCACAAGTGAGTGGAGTACTGTTGCGCTCAGTTCCTGCTTTCAGGTTTCCCATAGGCATCTTGTTGGCCACAGTGGGAAGAGGATGCTTGACTAGACTGACCTTTGGTCTGATCCAGGAGAGCTCTCTTGTGCTCATATGGCCTTCAGAAGTAATTCCTTTTAAAAAAGTAAGTCTTCTTCCTAGAAGCTCATAGTGCTGTACATGATTATTGAGCAGGGACGGCTCTCCCATTAGGAAGATTGAGTTAGTGACAGCAGAGAAGGACAGAGCTATGTGCTCCACATGGCCTGACCTGCGCTCCCTATGCTAGCTAGATTTGATCACTGTCACGATCTAGCAAGTGGGATTCACTTCCATTGCCATTTTTAATTCCATCCAAGTTAGTGGTGAAACCCACACCTCAAGAGAATGAAATCTGCAAAATGCATCTGTTTATATTTTGCTTGCCAGGCTGCTCTTTAAATGCAGAAGAGCAGGGCTGGTTAAAACAAACAAACAAAAAAGTTGGATATTCCATTCTTTTCTTGGCATAAATGCCAATTGCAGGGAACCACAGGAGGGCAGACTGTTCTTATGCTTGGGTCCTGCTGTGGCTTTCCCACAGGCAGCTGTCTGGCCTCTGTGAGAACAGGATGCTGGACTAAGTAGGCCTCTGGCATGATGTAGCAGGGGTCTTCTTACGACTGTCTATTGGGTTGCCAAACTGCCATTATATAGAAATGAGGTTAACTATAACTCATAACTGATGAGTCAGCAATTATTACCATTTGGATAGGCTGAATCTCCAGAGACCCATTTTTCAGACAGTGAACTCAGGAGTGCTTCCAGATGGACATGCAATTTCCAATCCCTGTGGTTCAGATCTGCAGGAGCCTTCTTCCCCTGCTTCGTCCAGAAGACAAAATTGGGAATAGGCCTGATGTATGCATGCCTTACATTTGATTTTCTAGTCTGAGTGCAGAAGCATTCAGGTAGAAACACTCAACTTCCATCCATAGCTTCAGTAGGAATAAATGAATCTGTCAATTTCATTTTCTGTCAGTTTCTCCATTTCCCACCCTTGAGCTCAGTTGCTGGATCATCACCTTGTGGTGAATGGGCTTGCACGTTCCTATGACCCTTGTGAGCAAAGCCATTGGGAGTCTCGTCACCCAAGGCAGTAAGGTCAAAGGGAAGGAGCTAGAAAAAGAATGACCCAAGAAATCCTCAATGGCAGAAAAAGGCAGAAGATAACAAGCAGCATGTTACAACGGCTGTGAAGGCGGATGAAGGCTGCAGCAGATAAGAATCTACTGGTGTCTCCAAAATTTTTTACACATCTCCTGGGAAGTCAGGCAAACTAATATCAGTGTAATGGAAGAAGCAAAGATCACCAGTGTTGAAGTAATGATTCTACAACATCAACTTCGTCGGACTGGTCACATTTGGATGCCTGATTATCATTTTCCAACTTAAAAATGGAAAGCATAATGCTAGTGGTCAACAAAAGAGGTTTAAATACTCTCTCAAGGCAAATCTTAAAAAATGTAGTATAAACACTGAGAATTGGGAAACATTGGCCCACGAGTGCTCAAACTGGAGAACAGACTTTACCAAAGGTGTCATGGATTTTGAAGATGTTCAAACTCAGGACAAAAGGGAGAAAAGTGCTAAGAGAAAGGAATATTTGGCAAACCCTCACCATGATCAACTCCCGCCCGGAAACATATGTTCCTACTGTGGAAGGATGTGTGGATCCAGAATTGGCTTCCACAGTCACTTAAAGATTCACTGTTAAGACCGTGTTCATGGAAGACAATCTTATTCAGCTACAAGTGATCACCAAAGAAGAAGACTCCACATTTCCACATCAGTTTGCTTGTATATATTTTTAAATCCTCTTGAAAATCTTTCAGCATTTTAACACAAATTTCTCATAATATACACATTTTAATGCCATTTTGCCGGGTATACCTGGTTTTTTGCAAGCAACCTCCCCTAACCCAACACAGTGTTACATGTTATTTTCATCAACATATGCAAACTTTATCTTAGTATGCTCAGTTTCGTGCACACTGATTTGCTGGAGAACTACACTGCAAAATTCAGAGAAGTGTGAATTTTGAAGGATGGTTGTGTTTCAGTTTGCACAACATTTTGGAAAGTGTTAATTAGGCAGGTTCACCTTTAGAAGCAAACGGAATCCTATTGCTTTCCCACCCCTATATTCCAGGCAGCTGCTGTCTGAACACAACGAAGAAAAATATATCAAAGGATCCTGAATAGATCCTGGCTCCAAATTCCAGCTCAAACTGCAGCATAAACTCTTCGCCAGGCATTGTAAATCCCTGCACAACCTGCAGAGATCCTCGCCAGAGTTTGATAAGAAGCAGCAGAAAAAAACAGAGAGCTAGATGGCTTGCATTATTTTGCACACACGCACAAACACTACTCCCTAGTGAGAGATTATATTTTAGGGGTACGCTGCTGAGCGATAATCAAAGCGGGTGGAAGGAATACAGAGCATACGCTGCAAATGCCAGCACTAGAGTCAAGAGTAGGAGCTGAGGAACAAATGCACATATAAAAATGGGGAATAGTTGACAGCACAAGCAGAAGGGGGCTCTTCTGATTACTTTCCAACCATTTCTGTAATGGCTGGGTCTGGAAGCAGCAGTGTAACAGGATGTGTAGAGGAGGCAATATAAGCACCCCCTGCTAGGGCAATTACTCACAGTACCTTTTCTGAAAGGTGAAGAAATATAGACAGCAAGGGTCGAAGAGGAATTTGGCAATTACCCTAGCGGCGGAAACTCTTGCAATTAGTCATGCACACACACACATGCCCTTATTCATCTCTGGGCCTTGCCCCACCAGACTTAGTGCTCACAAGGAGGAGGAATACCATCCATCTTATCTGGGCAACAGTTGGCTTGTCTGTGTTTCATTTGAACGTGTGCAATTTTCAAATTGCTCTTTGCTGAAAGTCACAGCTCAACACACACAGACACCTAACAACTGCCACGTGGCACCCAGCTCTGAAATGGCAAATGATCAAGAAAGTTGGCTACACCCAGCTGGACAGATCTGTTGGTTTTGGTTTCTCTCAATTTAAAAAAAGTTCCAAATCCTAAACTCAGTGTGCTACATTTCTGCATTCACTTTCAAATGCTTAAAGCAACAGCAGCAGCAGCAGCAGCAGCAGCAGCAACAGCAACAGCAACAGCAACAACAGTACTTCTGAAATTCTGTCAGTAGGGTTGGATTCACTGGACCCAAACCAATGGATTCAAGTTACAAGTAAAGATATTTCAACGAAACATCAGGAAGAACAGAAGACAGAATTGGGATTCAAGATGACCTTAACAGATTGGAGAACTGGATCTAAACCAGGGGTGGGCAACCTAAGGCCCATGGGCCACAAGAGGCCCATGGCGGTCGTTTAACCGGCCCACGAGCTGCCCCCAAACTGAGCGGTCCGCTTGGCGAGTCCCCACGCACTGCACTAAACTGGCGCAGCATGGTATGGGGGCTCACTTCTGCAGTGCCAGAAATTGCATCTGCACATGCTCAGATGCCGAAAATAGCATCTGTGCAGACGCCAAAAATCGAGGCCGCATGAGCTCATGCACGCACACAATCTGGTCCACGGAGGGGGCTCCACTGGAGTGAACTGGCCCAGGCGAGGTAAACCTTGCCGACCCCTGGTCTAAACCAACAAAACAAAATTCAATAGGGACAAATGTAAGATTCTGCACTTAGGCAGGAAAAACCAGCTGCACAAATATAAGATGGAGGGCACCTGGCTTGTCCGTAGAGCATGTGAAAAGAATCTAGAGGCTTTAGTAGACCACAAGCTTAACATGAGTCACCAGTGCGATGCAGCAGCAAAAAAAGCGAATGCTTTTCTAAGATGCATCAACAGAAATGTAGTGTCCAGGTCAAGGGAAGTAACAGTACCACTCTATTCTGCTTTGGTCAGATCACATCTGGAATACTGTGTCCAGTTATGGGCACCACAATTTAAGAAAGATATTGATAAGCTGGAATGGGTGCAGTGGAGGGTGACTAATATGATCAAGGGTCTGGAAACCAAGCCTTACAAGCAAGTTGTGAAGGAGCTGGGTATGTTTAGCCTGGAAAAGAGGAAACTGAGAAGAGATATGATAGCCATCTTCGAATATCTTAAGTGCTGTCACATGGAAGAGGGAACAAGCTTGTTTTCTCCTGCTCGGGAGGGTAGGACTCGAGCCAATGGCTACAAGTTACAAGAAAGGAGATTCCGACTAAACAGATGGAAAAACTTTCCGACAGGAAGAGCTGTTTGACAATGGGATTGACTCCCTTGGGCGGTGGTAGATACTTCTTCCTTGAAAGTTTTTACGCAGAGGTTGGATGGCCATCTGTCATGGATGCTTTAGCTGAGATTCCTGCATTACGGGGGGGGGTTGCCCTAGATGACTCTTGGGGTCCCTTCCAACTCTACAATTCTATGATTCTAAATTCTACTCAGAGTAGGCCCATTTAAAATGAATGGCCCCAAGTTAGCCATGTTCATTAATTTCAATAGGTCTAGTTGGTCAAGGACAGGCATAGGCAAATTTGGCCCTCCAGATGTTTTGGGACTACACTTTCCATCATCCCTGACCATTGGTCCTGTTAGCTAGGGATGATGGAAGTTGTAGTCCCAAAACATCTGGAGGGCCAAGTTTGCCTATGCCTGGTGTAGGACAACCAACTGAGCACATTTTTACATGTTATATTTTGCCTAACAACACATTTGTTTTGCAAGCTGTTTTCCAGAATATAAAGCATACTAGTAGTCACTAATACACACATTTTTGTGCATCTAATACACACATTTTTGGGTTAGAGAACAGCATCCAAAATTCAGAGGAGAGTGAATTTCGAAGGATAGCTTCATTTCATGAATTGCTTGAAGAAGTGTGAATTACAATGGATCATGGGAAACTACATTACACCCATCTAGCTAAACAACAACAACAATAACAGCAATAGAAAGGAAGACCGACCTGGCCTCATCCACTAGCCAAAGAAGGACCACCTGCCAGTAGGTTACATCTGTCCTCCCTGCCATTTTCTTTGCAACTGTTCCATTTATGATGTTTTACATTGAGATCAACTCAGGATGCTTCATGGGAAGCAATTCATAAATGAAATAAAGAATAACAACAACACTTAATAAGAACATTGTAACTGATGCCTGAGTTTGCTTTTCTTCCCTCCCAATTCCATTTTCCTTTCGTGTTGTGTCTTTTAGATTACAAGCATGATGGCAGAGACTGTCTCTACATTGGTTTTTTTAAACTGCTCTGGGAGCCTTTCCCTATCCCCCCCAAAAAGCTGAATAGCAGGATTAAAATGTTTCATATAAGTAAAATTATACAATAAATAAAAAGGTCAATATAAACCTTTCCAGGAGAAAAGCCGATCTCCCTAGGCAATGAGTCCTACAACCTCAGTGTGGCCAGAGCCCCAGCAAAACACATTTCAGATGCTAGAATGGCCTTAAGACACATACCTAACATATGGGGAAGAGAGGCCCTTCAGATATCCTGACCCTAAGCCATTCCCCATAACTTAACAGTGACAAGCAGCCTGGAAACAAATTGGGAAGTTAGTGAAGCTGCTGCAATTAGGGCAGGCTTCCTCAACCTTGGCCCTCCAGATGTTTTGAGACTACAATTCCCATCATCCCTGACCACTGGTCCTGCTAGCTAGGAATCATGGGAGTTGTAGGCCAAAAACATCTGGAGGGCTGAGGTTGAGGAAGCCTAAATTAGGGAGTCACATGGTCCTGACAACCATCCACTATAATGGGTGGTCCTGAGGCCTTTGGCACCCTAAAGGCCACATCCCAAAGGACTCCAAGAAGCACAGTCTCCATCGGATGGATGGATATCACTTCTTCCTCCAATTCCTAGAGCTCCCTCTCTCTTCTTCCCCATGCTGTCTCCCTCTCTTGTCAAAGACCCACGCAGGATTTGTTTTCCTGCCACAAGCACCTGTCAAGGCCGTGCTTTCTATAAAATAAAATGGCAGAGAGCCAGCCAGACAGCCAGCCTTGTTAAAATAATGCTGTTTTGCAGATCCACACCTCATTCCCCAATGCACTTCAATCCCCAACCAGGACTGCACCACCCACCAGCCTTTATAGCCACATTCTGCAAAGCTGCCTCTCCACCTTATGGGATGTGGACAGCAGTGAAAGCGGCGGGGAGGGGGGAGGAAAGGGATCGTTGTCATCACCATGTGAAAACTGAGAGGTGGGGAGGACTTTAAAACGGAAGGTCAGTGGCATGTTGGAGTGACTTGACCAAGCAAGATGAATAGCTGATGTGTGGACAGAATTGGACCCCAGTCTGCTGAGGGGGGGGGACAGGTCAAACCTTTGCCAGGAAGCCTCCGGGTGGTCTTTGTTTTCATGCAGTTCCCCTTCCCCTTATTGAAGCCTCACTCCACATAGCAACAGGGGCCTGCCTTTCAGAGGCTTAATTCTATCAGCAGAGTCCTGGACAGGAAGATAAATTGAGCCAGGTGTGATGGCTGAGCTTCAGGTGTGGTGGTAGAATAGTTTAACTATGCACTGTGTGGGAAAAGTACTTTCTTTTATCTGTCCTAAATCTTCCAACATTCAGCTTCATTGAATGTCCATGAATTCTAGTTTTATGAGAGGAATTCCCAGCCCCCCAATCCATTTTCTCCTTGTAGAATCCCTTTGTAAGAGCCTCAGGCCTAGGGCTGAATGTAACCTCTAGATCTTGCTCACTGGCCCTTAGGCCTCATTCTAGGTGGGACACACTCCCTTGTCAGTCACGCCCCTCACCAGCCTAGGTTTCCACCCTCCTTGAGTATTTTGCCTGGCTGGAATGTGTCTTTGAACTCTGATCGTGCCTCTTGCTTGCTCAGACGGAGGACACAGAGGGCTCTCTCAGCCAATGCCTCTGCTCCATATTCTTTTTCCTTGGAGACTTGCCAAAGCCCGAGTCTGTGCAAGATGCTTTAATTCACATTGGCTTTGGGTGGCCCAGGGATAGACCAGGACAGAGGAGAAAAATTATACAAAATAAAAACAAATGTAAATGATGAACCTTTTTTAAAAACTTCCTTTAAATCCTTGAACTGAGGGCAAGCCACAATAATCTGAGGAACTGCCACTGTTACAGATGCCACATGATATTCATTACAAAGTTGTTAGAAATTGATCTTTTGGTGTGGCAGTGCCTAAAGTTGGGAACTCCCTGCCTATTGAAATCAGATAGGTGCCTTTGCTGTACCCCTCATACTGTCTCCTTATAACACTTTCCAGGCATGTAGAAGCTGTGTGCATTTCAACCTTTTTAGTTTATTTTGGATTTTGATTATGTTTTTGAATGTTTTTGTTTTTAAAAAGGTATTTAAAAACAAACACCCAGACTTTTATAGATAATTTTAATGTTGTGCTTCATTTTTTACAAAACACATTGAGGCTTTATTGCAATCAAGTAGTATTTGAATTTTGTTAAATAAACAAATAAACAAACAAACAGCAAAATAAATTATTGGGGCACCTTCTTCTTACATTGAAATAAGGCCATATCCATGTAAATGGTAACGGTTTGTGCTCTCCATAGCAACTGTTATCCAAAGCTCTCCAGGTCCCTTGACAGGCATTAATTGATTAGGCTTCCCATCAATACTCTGGGGAGTTAAGTGACTAACGGACAACTAAACAGGGCAACAGGGGCAGGGAGGGACGGACAGAGTAGCCATCTCTCTCTCAGAATAGTTATATGGATTGCAAAATGAAAATACCTGCGGTCAGGTTTGGTCAAAGACATTTCCGTGACTATAGTAGAAAATATAAATTCCAGCATGTGTATACATACATGCACACACACACACACACACACACACACGGAATAGTCGGTGGGGAAACAGAACACTGAAAAATGGAATGGGATCCAGAGAAGAGCCCCAAATAGCAGAACTGTTTTCCTATTCAGCTGAGCTTGTGTAGGAGAAGCTCCCTGTGGACCACACCCCATGGGACAGACCTCAGTTCATGCCCCACCTGTGGCACACCAAGCACCTGCCTCAGGAGTATTCAACTGACATTGAAAGGTGAGCCTACTTTATCTGCACTGTCCGAACAACTCACAAACTGAAAAGATAACCATCCTTCAAAATTTATACTGTGTTGTTGAACTGCAGTGCTCAAGCCAAGTCATGGGTACAAAAATGCATATATTATAGTGATAACTCAGATAACACATGGAGAAAAAATATTGTTAATTGGTGTGGATGCACCTAATGAGAGAGAAAAACCCCCGGATTATTATAAGAGACAGGAAGAAATATTATTTGAACATATGAATGCAAAGATGACTTTGAAGGGTGATATGAATGGTGTAGCCTCCCTAGATTGGGACACGACAATAATAAAAATAATAATACAAAAGATGTATCATTTTAGGATGACTGACAATTTAAGTTTAATTGACATTTGGAGAGAAAAACACAGGCTAGACAATTTACATTTTATCTAAGCGCAAATAATTCTGTGAGCCAAATAGATTATGTATGGCCTTCTAAAGATTTGTATACTAAGGTAAAGAAGGTGGAAATTCTACCAAGAACATTATCAGACCACAACTCTATAATAGTGGAATTAAGAACAGGCACTAGTTCCCCAATGAGATGGAGACTAAATGAAAATTTATTAAATGATCAAGTAATATTAGAAAAGGGATTATTTTGAAATTAATTTAAACCAAGAGACAAATTTAAAGGTAGGATGCGATGGGAGTAAAGTGGTAGTGCAGGTTTATATATATATATATAAGGCAAAGTGCATACCAAAGAAGGTAAGAGAGCGGGGGGGGGGGGAGAAATTTTACCAGAAATAAAAATAATAAATGTAGGAGGTAGAGTTGTGGAAAATTCAAAAAAAGTAAGAGATCAATTTGTGAGTTTTTATACAGAACTATATCGAGCCAAACAAGGGAATTTAGAAGAAATGGGCAATATTTAGAAGACAGCGGACTACCTAAGATACCAACAGATAAAATGTCATTTCTGAATGGACCTGTCACAATGATGGAATTACAGCAAGCAGTTTTACAGGCAAAATTAGTGAAGGCACCTGGACCTGATGGACTTTCAGCAATATATTATTTTTAAAAATACAATATTACCTAATACAACATTTAAAAGATAACATGAATATAACTTTGAATACAAGAGAGTAACCAGAATCCTGGAAGAGTGCATACATAACTTTGATTCATAAGCAAAATAGAGATCGAGAGCTGGTTAAGAAGTATTGACCTATTAAATTGTTGAATAACAATTAGGTTGAAAACTATATTAAAAGATCAGGCCAGATTTTTGCTGGGAAGACAAATGAAAGATAATATTAGAAACATAGTTGATGTAAATGAAAAACAAGCAGCTTTAATGGTTTTAGACATTGAGAAAGCATTTGACAATGTCTCCTGGGACTTTATGTTTAAGGTTTAGGAATATATGGGTTGTGGAGACACTTAAAAGGAGTTAAGGCAATATATACTGATCAATCAGCAAAACTGATAGTAAATAATGTATTGACTGAGAATTGTAAAATAACTAGAGGAACTAGACAAGGTAGCCTGCTGTCACCTTTGTTGTTTATAACAGTTTTAGAAGTTTTAGCACAAAGAATATGATATAATCAAGAAATTAAAGAAATAAGGGTGTGACAGAGACAATATAAATCAAAAGCTTTTGCAGATGATGTGGTGATATCTGTAGAGGAACCAATAGATTCAATCCCAAAAGGACTGGAAGAGATAAAAAATATATATGGCGAAATAGCAGGTCTTAAAATTAATAAGGATAAAACCAAACTCCTGGTAAAAAATATGAATGATGAGAGTAAAAATAAATTACAAAGTTTATCAGGCTTAAAGATTTAAAAGAAGATTAAATATCCAGGTGTGTGGTTAATAGCAAATATAATTTTTTATAAAGATAATTATTTAAAAACTTGGGAGAATTTTAAAAGAAATTTGCAAACATGGAGTAGAATGATTATTATTGGGTAGGGTGTCAACCATCAAAATGAATGCATTTCCAAGGATGTTATTTTTGTTTCAATCAATACTGGTGATCAGCAAGACAGATTGTTTAAATAAATGGCAAAAAGATATTTCTAAATATATCGGGCAAAGGAAAAAACTGAGAATAAAATATAAAATACCGATAGATGCGAAAGAGAGAGGAGGTTTCTCTCTGCCAGATAGGAGATTATATTATGAAGCATCTTGGCTGTGCTGGCTGAAGGAATGGTTGTTATTGAAGAATTCACATATTTTTAGATCTGAAAAGTCATGGTAATATTTTTGGTTGGCATGCTTACTTGTGGTATGAAAAAGTGAAAAGACATAAAGGTTTTACAAACCATATAATTAGGAAAAATTTATATAGAGTATAGGATAAGTATAAAAACTTGTTGGAGACCAAAGCCTTTGGAAGCCATAGCAGTGAAAAAGAAAAAGAAATGATGGAAAATGGGGCAACTTTTAGAAATTTATTAAGAGAAGAAGGTGAAGAATTTAAATTAAAATAATTTAAATTTACCGGCAGATTAAGAAATTGATATAACAATTTTTAAAGAAAGGAATGGAAATGGTTTATAAAGTATTTACAAAAAAACTGTAAACAGATTATGACATTGGCAGGATTAGTGTAAAACCTGCAATTTCAAAATATATATGGGATATATAGTGGAATAGCTACAGTGAGGGGGGAAAGTATTTGATCCCCTGCTAAATTTGCCTGTTTGCACTCTGACAAAGAAATGACCAGTCCATAATTTTAATGGTAGGTTGGTGCAATAATTCACAAATGAAAGAAATACAAAATAACTGTCAACCTCCCTCGGTCTGGGGCTCCATGCAAGATCTCATTTTGTGGAATTGCAATGATCAGGAGAACGGTGATGAAGCAGCCCAGAACTACACGGGGGGAACCTGTCAATGATCTCAGGGCAGCTGGAACCATAGTCACCATGAAAACAGTTGGTAACACACTACACCATGAAGGACTGAGATCTTGCAGACCCCTTGCTCAAGACAGCACAGGTACAGGCCCATCTGCAGTTTGCCAATGCACATCTGAATGACCCAGAGGAGAACTGGGTGAAAGTGTTGTGGTCAGATGAGACCAAAATCGAGCTCTTTGGCATCAACTCAACTCGCCATGTTTGGAGGAGGAGAAATGCTGCCTATGACCCCAAGAACACCATCCCCACCATCAAACATGGAGGGGGGCATATTATGCTTTGGGGGTGTTTTTCTGCCAAGGGGACAAGACACCTTCACCGCATCAAAGGGACAATGGACGGGACCATGTATTGTCAAATCTTGGGTGAGCACCTCCTTCCCTCAGCCAGGACATTGAAAATGGGTCGAGGATGGGTATTCCAGCATGACAATGACCCAAAACACATGGCCAAGGCAACAAAGGAGTGGCTCAAGAAGAAGCACATTAAGGTCCTGGAGTGGCTAACCAGTCTCCAGACCTTAATGCCATCAAAAATCTGTGGAGGGAGCTGAAGGTTTGAGTAGCTACACATCAGCCTCAAAATCTTACTGACTTGGAGAGGATCTGCAAAGAGGAGTGGGACAAAATACCTCCTGAGATGTGTGCAAACCTGGTGGCCACCTACAAGAAACGTCTGACCTCTGTAATTGCCAACAAGGGTTTTGCCACCAAGTACGAAGTCATCTTTTGCAAAGGGATCAAATACTTATTTCACTCATTATAATGCACATCAATCTCTGGCTTTTGTCTTTTGGGTTTCTGGGGTTTCTCCTGTTGTTATCCTGTCTCTCACAGCTACAATAAACCTACCATTAAAATTATGGACTGGTCATTTCTTCGTCAGAGGGCAAACGGGCAAATTTAGCAGGGGATCAAATACCTTCCCCCCCTCACTGTATATAAAAGAATATGTTGAGATGATTTATAGTAGGCAGGAAGATGAAAAGAAATATAAAGAAGCACAGAAAGAGGGGGAAGTTTCAGTTTGAAATGTTAAAAATATGATAGAATAATTGTTGTAATATATTGTAACATATTGTTGTAATATATATATGTGATGGGACGATGAGCTGCTTGTGCGTAAAATGCAAGTCCCTCAGAGTTTGATCAGGTTTTCAAACCTCTGCCTGTGACGGAGCCCCTCCAGCATGGCTGCGTCAATCACTAGTAGAATCCGAAAGTGGCTGCTTTCGGAATCGTTTCCAACATAAAAGCTCTTTAACGGAAACACGTCGTCTGGCCTCTCGGCGTGACAGTTTCCGGCGAGGTGTGGGTGTCCCTATAGGAGGTCCTGAGACCTCCCCACTGTTTTCGCTGGAAGCGTCTCTGAGCCATCCCTCCGACTCACTTTCCCTTGGAGTTCTTGCTCGCCCTCTACTGGTTCCCTCTTCCGCTGCTACTCCTCTCTCAACCTCAGTGAGCCTTTGCGCCCCCGGCGCTTTAGATGGCAGTTCCCTGACATCCACCTCCCCTCCAGGGCCCCCTTCACCCCCTCCCGTCTCCTCCCCTACTGGCGGTGAGGAGGTAAAACCCCTGAAAGAACCTCCTTCGTCTTCCGACGTCGCGAACACTTCCCTCCACTTGTTGCTGTTCCTACTCTCTCGGTAATCTTCGTCATCGGAGTCCACTCCCTCTTCCAACTCCGACTCCGCGAACCCTTCCATTTCCTCTTCCTCATCGGTGGTGCCGAAATACTCCCTCCTAAACCTTGCTATCGGCTGAGGTTTCCTCGGGAACCTTTGGTGGAACGTTTCTGTTAAAACCTCGTCATTGACTTCCTCTGCATTCACCCAGGTGTTTTCTGACTCCGGTTCCCCTTCCCACGCCACCAAATACTCCACCTGATTTCCCTTCCACCTGGAATCGAGGATTTCCGCTACATGGTTGCGGCGTTCCCTCTCTTCCAAGGCTGGTCCCCTGACGTACTCCCCTTCACGTCCCCCCCTGTATGGTGACAGTAACGACCTGTGGAACACTGGGTGCAATTTCATGTGGTTGGGTAATCGGAGTTTGAAAGCTACCGGGTTGACCTGCTGAATGACCTCAAAGGGTCCCAATCTTCTGGGCCTCAATTTCTTACAACCCCCTTTGAACGGCAACCCTTGGGTTGACAACCACACTTGATCCCCCACCCTTATGGTTTCACCTTCCCTTCTGTTCTTGTCTGCCTGCTTCTTATATTGTGCCTTAGCCCTTTCTAAGTTGAGCTGGAGCTGATGATGGATCGCTTCCATCTCTTCTACAAAATGTTCAGCCGCTGGGACGCTCCATCTCTCCCCTCCTTCCCCTGGAAATGCCCTGGGGTGACACCCGTAATTAGCCAAAAAGGGACTCATCCCTGTGGACACATTCTCCGCATTATTGTAGGCAAATTCTGCCAACGCCAACTTTTCGACCCAATCGTTCTCTCTGTCATTGACATAACACCTCAGATATTGTTGAAGAATGCCATTTGCTCTTTCCGCCTGCCCGTTGGTTTCAGGGTGCCGGGCAGTTGAAAAATTGACTTCCACGTGCAGCAAGCTCATGAGCTTCCTCCAGAACCTGGAAGTAAATTGTTTGCCGCGATCTGAGATCACCCTCAAGGGAGCCCCGTGCAACCTAAAGATGTGTTCTACAAACAACTTCGCTGTTTCTTCCGCTGTGACTGCATGTGAGCATGCTACAAAGTGGCACATCTTAGTTAACAGGTCTACTACTACCATGATGGCTGTTTTCCCCTTGGACTTTGGCAGATCCGTCATAAAATCTATTGATATCGCTTCCCAAGGCCGTTCTGGTGTGGGTAATGGTTCTAATAACCCTGCCGGCGCCCTTCTTTCCCCTTTGGCTCGCTGACATTGGTCACACCCTCTTACATACTCCCTTACATCTTCCCTCACCTTAGGCCACCAAAATTCCCTGGTAACCAACCACATGGTCTTGTGTTGTCCAAAATGTCCCGCCGTGGGGCTATCATGCAACTGCTTGAGTACTCTCCCCCTCAATTCACCTTCGGGTATATACAGTGCCCCTTTGTAATACAATGCCCCATTTCTTTCCTCAAAACCTCCGGGGCTCTCGCCCTCCCCCCTGAGACCTCTGAGCTTATCCTGGGCATATTCATCATTTTCCGTTTCCTCTACCAGTTCTCGTTGCCCCACCAGCGCCGCCCCACACACCCAGCGGTCCTCAGGGATGACATGTCTCTCTTCGATCACCCCCTCCCCTTCCCAATACTCTGGTTTGCGTGAGAGCGCGTCCGCCCTGACGTTTTCTGGGCCTGGCACATAACAAATTTCAAAGTTGAATTTGGAGAATTCCTGTGCCCATCTCACTTGTCGTTGGTTGAGCACTCGAGCTGTTCTCCAATACTCTAAATTCTTGTGGTCGGTGCACACTTGCACCTTGTGTTGTGCCCCAATTAATAAATGTCTCCACCTCCGGAATGCTTCGTGAATGGCAAGTAGTTCCCTGTCATACACCGTGTAATTCCTCTCGGATTTATTCAGCTTCCGCGAGAAGAAGGCACACGGTCTCCACTCCGACGCACTCCTCCCCGGTTGAAGAAGGACCGCCCCTACCGCCCGGTCGGATGCATCGGTTTCCACTCTCATGGGTTTTCGTAAATCCACATGCAGAAGTTGTTCTTCCGAGGCGAAAGCCCTTTTCAGTTCTTCAAAGGCTCGATCCGCCTCTACCGTCCAAACAAATTTCTTCTTGCTGCTGAGGCAGTCGGTGATGGGCGCCGTCAAGTGGGCAAAGTTCTTGATGAACTTCCGATAAAAGTTCCCAAACCCCAAGAATCTTTGCACGTCCTTCTTGGTCTTCGGTGTCTTCCATTCCAGTACCGCTTGGACCTTGCCTGGATCCATGGCCAATCCCTTGTCTGACAAGCGGTACCCCAGGAATTCCACCTCCTTGGTATGAAACTGGCACTTCTCCAGTTTCACCCACAGCTGGTTGGCTTGCAGCCTGCCCAACACTTCTCGAACGTCCCTCACATGCTGTTCCTCATCTTCCGAATACACCAACACGTCGTCTAAAAAGGCCACACAATTCTTGTAGAGCAAAGGTCCCAGAACGTGGTTTATAAAAGCTTGAAAACACGCGGAGCCCCCTTGTAGACCGAAGGGCATAACGAGGTATTCAAAGGCTCCCAAAGGGGTAAACATGGTGGTCTTCCATTCATCTCCCTTCCTTATGCGTATCAGATTGTACGCCCCCCGCAGGTCCAGCTTTGTAAAAATCTTTCCCTTCCTTACTCTGGTCAAAATGTCATCAATTCGGGGCATAGGGAAAGCCAGGGGCTCCGACACTGCATTGAGGGCCCTAAAGTCACACACCAGTCTCGGTTTGTCTGTGTTCTTTTTGTCCACAAAAAACACTGGGCTGCCCCCCACCGCTCGGGACTCTCTGATGAAACCTCGCTTCAGGTTTTTGTCAATGAACTCCCTCAGCTCCTGCATCTCCCTGTCTGACATGGCGTACAGCTTGCCTACTGGGAGTTGGGCCCCAGGGAGTAGGTTGATTTGACAGTCAAAGGGTCTATGCGGTGGCAGTTTGTCTGCTTCCCTTTCGCTGAATACGTTGCTCAGATCTGCGTATTGCGGGGGCACCTTCCCTTTGTCCATCACTTCCATCCCCGCTAGGGTGACTCTGTCTCCTCCCGAAACCTTCCCCTCCTTGCAGTGTTCTAGGCAATGCGCTGACCCAAAGGAGACCACCCTCTGATGCCAGCCCACTAGCGGATCGTGTAGCGCCAGCCAGCTCATCCCCAAAATGATGGGCGCTCCTCCCAGGATGGCCACATTAAACGCTATCTGTTCGGTGTGCCTTGCCACCCTCATTATCATCGGGACAGTCTGTTGGCTAACTTCTCCCCCCAACAGCTCTCTGCCGTCAATCGTAGTCACCTGCAAGGGGTTACTTAAAGGGATGGTCTGTATCTGGTGCTCAGCTGCAAACTCCTTACTCATGAAATTACAGGAGCTGCCTGAATCCAAAAGCGCCTTGATCTTTAGTGGGTGTCCGTTTGGCAGTTCTAGTAACACCTCTATCACTAAAGCGGGTCTGGGAGGTTCCGGCATGGGCACTTTCACTGCTCTTTGGCCTGGCTGCTGTGCCCCGACGGTGGCAGCCAGGCGTTGGCTTTTACTTGCTCCTTGCCTTCCTCTTCCTTTCCCCCAACAGCTCCTGCCATCCCTTGCCATTCCTTTCTTTGTGGGCAGACTCTGGCAAAGTGCCCTGGCTGTTGGCAGAGATAACATCTCTTGGCGCTCCTTCCCTCCTTCTTCCGCCCTTCACTGGGATTTGAAACTGCGCGCGCCCGCGCTGTTCCAACTTCCATCGGCTCTGCCGGCGGGAAAGGTGGCTCTGGAATGTCTGGAATGCGGAACTCCCTCCAACGGTCTCCTTTCCCTTCCCGCTTTTCCAAAGCCCTCGCCTCCTGGCGCGCTCCTATGCACAGCGCAGATTTGGTTAACTGATCCATAGACTCCGCCCTGGGCCCCCGGGAAAGCTCATCTTTGACGGTTGAAGAAAGCCCCTCTTCGAAAAGCATTTGGATGGGCTCCGCCGATAGGTCCCACCCCAATTTATGAATCAGCATAGTAAACTCAGTCCAGTACTCACGGACAGATCTGCTTCCTTGCTGGCAAGCCATTAACTGCCTTCGCACCACCCCCTGCTCAATATCGCTGGAAAACATCAGGTCCATGGCACGAAAAAACTTCCTCGTGTCCTTTAGGATCTCATTATTCGCTGCCATCAGGGGTCTAACCCAATCCTTCGCCCCGGATTCGAGATGGCCAATCACAAAAGCCACTCGCGATTCCTCGTCGGGGAAGTCATCAAACTGCAAGTTTAGAGCGTATTGCATCTCTGTTCTAAAGGCATGATAGTTCCTGGGATCCCCCCCGAATTTCTGCACCAATCCTGGCACCTTTCTGGCGAGCGGGGTGGTTTTCTCCTTTCCCTTTTCTGCATCCTGAGCCCTCCTCTCCTCAAGCCTCGCCGTTTGCAGCGCCAACTGGATCTCCAACGCCCTGTACCTTTCTTCCAGGCTTGGACCCCCTCCAGCTGCTCCTGCTCCTCCGGTTCCGGCTGGGTTGCTCATGATGCTTCTCCCTGCACAAGCTGGCTTTCGGAGACTTTCGGATTGCTGTGATGGGACGATGAGCTGCTTGTGCGTAAAATGCAAGTCCCTCAGAGTTTGATCAGGTTTTCAAACCTCTGCCTGTGACGGAGCCCCTCCAGCATGGCTGCGTCAATCACTAGTAGAATCCGAAAGTGGCTGCTTTCGGAATCGTTTCCAACATAAAAGCTCTTTAACGGAAACACGTCGTCTGGCCTCTCGGCGTGACAGTTTCCGGCGAGGTGTGGGTGTCCCTATAGGAGGTCCTGAGACCTCCCCACTGTTTTCGCTGGAAGCGTCTCTGAGCCATCCCTCCGACTCACTTTCCCTTGGAGTTCTTGCTCGCCCTCTACTGGTTCCCTCTTCCGCTGCTACTCCTCTCTCAACCTCAGTGAGCCTTTGCGCCCCCGGCGCTTTAGATGGCAGTTCCCTGACAATATATATATAAATGAACATTTACATTTTAAAAAAATAAATACAGAAAATGCATATATTAGGGGAAATTGCACACAAACTGATGTGGAAATGTGAATAACTCAGCTTAAGAGTGAAAAATGAGAATATGAGAAAAACCTAAACTGACAGATTCACCCATCCCTACTCTTGCTTGCCTGGATAGAAGATGGAGGTGTCTGTGTGTGTGTGTTTGTTTGTGTGGTAGAAACTTCAATAGTCCTGCATGGTTGACATGTAGCCTACTATATAAGAGTCATGTCAGTTGTTCTACCCACTCTTGCCCTGGTCCCACCCACTGCTCCCATGTGGCCTCCAGATGGTAGCTCACAAGGTAGCCAGAAAGAGGCATTCTCAGACCCTCCAAATCATCTTTTTGTATGCGTTTTTGCTCATGTCCCAGTCACACCGGGCCACAAAGCAAACTGTGTGGACCTGAGTAGTGACACAGCTCTGTTCTCCTTTGGAATGGTTTGTTCTGCCTTGAAGAATAGCTCCCAGAGTTTGCACCTTCTTTTTCACCAACGGAAGCAAACATGAGACCTTCCACCACTGATTCAGGGTGCAAGCTGTTTGGAAAATGCATGTAGGGCAACCCCAGGCTATTTAGAGACTGAACACTGAGCATAAAATTGACCTCACTTTCATTGGCAGGGAATGATACATTACCTTACCCTAAAGTACAATTTTATTGGACCGATGGGCAAGGGCAGACTTGCGTCGCTCTCCCATGCACTCAAGCTCGTTTCAGCAGAAGCCAGGCACGGCTCTCTTGGAAAAGTAACAGGTCGTAATGTATGACCAAGCTGTGCTGCTCTTAATGAGCCACTCCAAGCTCCATGAGGCCCTTTGTCTTTCCCCACTCTAGCTCTGTGCCTTTCCCAACTAACTGACATGTTGCACAGATCTCTGCCAGAGCCTGGCATTTTCATGCCACACACACACTGCCATTCCCTTTCACATCCTCCTTATCCAGGGCACTGGTAGCTTTACAGACAAGCAGCTGGTATACTCATACTCTGCCCTTGACCCTCACACACTTGTCCACTGCTTTTCCATTATGCTTTCAGCAGATAATAACCATGAGGAAGCCTTGTAGCATTGCAAGCGAGCCCAACAGTTATTCATTCATTCATTCAACATATGTATGTGTGTGTGTGTCTCATCTTTCTGTCTACAATGTTCACGGGTTGAGTGCCATTGTATTCAAAGCCAAAATGACAAGAGGGAGCTATCAGCAGACTCAGGAGAACCTCAAGGGGAACAAGGATCCTCTGAAACAGCCCAATGAGGACCATGCTAACCAGGATTATCCAATAAAGCAGAAGGATAGGTTTAGGACAGCCAAAAAGAAAGACTTCTTCACACAGCAGCACACAGTTTGTTTATATTGGGTTGTTAGTCCTACTCAAGAGTAGACCCACTGCAATTAATGAGCATGGCTAACTCCAGCCCACTAAATGTTGGGGTGCAACTCAGTTTTTATTGACGGCTAGTGGATCTGCATAAAAGAAAGTAGAAAACTTATCTTTACAACTGTTACTGAAATGGTTGTATTTTTCAATTTCTGTCTTTGACAACCACTTCTGAAATTTATAACGTTAAGAGCATAAAAACTGATTTCAATAAAAAAATAAAAACCCAGCAAATTTATAAAATTATGCATAGCATGGAGAAAATGGGTAGAGAAATGCTTTTCTCCCTCTCCTGTAACACAAGTACTCATGAACATCCAATGAAGGTGGATCCTGGAAGATTCAGGATACATAAAATAAAGTATTTATTTGTGCACCATATAACTAAGCTTTGGAACTCACTGCTACATGGGGCATTGATGGGTACCACCAATATGGATGGCTTTTAAAGAAGATTAGGCAAATCCTTGAGGACAAAGCTATCAAGAGCTACTAGCCACAATGACCACTTTCCATCTCCACTGTCAGAAGTGCTATTCCAGCAATACTTGTTGCTGGGAACTACAGGAGAGGAGAGTTGCTCTTGTCCTTGAGTCTGGCTTGTAGGTTTCCCACAGGCATCTGGCTGGCCATAGTAAGAACAAGATGCTGGAGTAGATGGGCCATTGGCCTGATACAGCAGACTTCACTTATGTCCTTAACCTCCATGTTAAGGAGCAATCTACCTCTAAATATTAGGAGGGGGAAACTGGGGGAAGGCTTTTCCTTGTGAGGCCCTGCTAGCAAGGTTGGCCACTGCTGGGAAGAAAAGGCTGAGTGAGATGGACCTTTGCTCTGACCCAGCAAGACAGTTCTTTATGTGCCCTGATAGGCACACATACACAGAGAGAGGAATACTAGAAGGGAAGGAGAGAGCTTGTTGTTCTCTCTCCTCTCCCTCTCCCCCCCCCCGCACACACTCCATGCTTTTCCTTGGCTACAGACCTGCCTCTAACCCACCGCCATGACCCCATCAGCTATCTCAGCCGTAGCAACCGCAGCTGGAGTCACTGGGGATGCAGAGCAGAGTCTGTGATGAAGCCGACGGCGGCACATTTCAATTAGCAAGGCCGCCCCAAAGCCGACTCCAACATGAGTCATTTGCCATCCCGGCAGCTCAGAGCAAAAGAGAGAGGAAGAAAGAGTCTCTGCAGCAACGACCTAGATTAAAACCAGACTCCTCTGTTGTCATCGCACACAGATCTGTAGAGTTAAACCCTGCCTTTTTACAGCCCCCTAATAACAGATGCCCTGTGAATGTCAAGGAGACAGATATCTGCAATTCCACAGAAGATGCACACAGCACACATCCCCAACCACCTACTCAGGGCTGAATTATGCAAGCCCCACCCTTGCACAAAAGCTGATGTACATACTCAGGAGAGTCCATTTTCCAATGGGTTTGGAAGGGCAGGGGGAAGGATTTTACTTTTCATTCATCCTTTGTTTAATTGCATGAATTATTTGCAACCCAAATGGCCAAAAAGCAAACAAAAACAAAATCAGTTTGTTAAGGGTGCTGAGAGTTGTTAGGAGACCTGTATTCCCCTCAGAGAGCTTTAATTCCCAGGGGTGGCTACTGTGAGGACAGGACGCTGGACTATATGGGTAGAGGTGGAACAGCCACGGGTAGAGCACCTGCTTTGCATGCAGGAGGGACCAGGTTCAATTCCCGGCGTCTCCAGGTAGGACCACTGTCTGAAACCCTGGAGAGCTGTTGCCAGTCAGTGCAGACAACACTGAGCTAAATAGACTAGAGTTCTGGCTCAGGCAGCTTCTTACGTTTCTATGTCTTAAGAGAAGGGCAGGGCAGCTGCTCTGAATGCAGAACATCCCAGGCTAAATCTCTAGTATATACTGTACATCAGCTTGGGATGCCTCATGGAAAGCTATTGGAGAATATAATAAATAATCACAGCAATGATAGGGCTGGGGTGAAATTCCCCTGTCTGAAAGCCCTGGATAGCCACCACCAGTCAGTGTAGGTAACACCTGAGCTAGATGGACCAACATTCTGACTCCATATAAGGCAGCTTCCTATGTCCCTAGATTGAATGAGTCCAATTTTATGTAAAAGGCAGTATTGGAAAGTTGTCTGTGAGCCTCCTGGATGTAATCAGTTTTGTTCATGATGATGACAGCTCCGCCCTTGTCCGCCTCTTTGATTATAATGTCTGGGTTGTTCCTGAGGTTATCTATGGCTCTCCTTTCAGCATGGTTTAGATTTTGTTGTAAGCAGTGATGTTTTCTGGTCACATCCGTTTGGATTCTGTGGCAGAAGCAATCGATGTACAAATCTAGTGTGGTATTGCGTCCATCAGGAGGGGTCCATGTGGAGTCCCTTTTTGTGTAACATTTTTTCGGTGGTAGTTGGTGGTCAATGTTCTGTTCATTAATGTGTTGGGAGGGTGGTGGTTGTTCCCCAGTAGGTTGAGAGATGTTGTGTTGTGAAGATGTTGATTGTTCCACTTTGTCTTGTTCTTGTGTGTGTTGAAAGTACTCCTTCAGGCGTAAACGGCGGAAAATGATTCCAAGTCCCTGCAAAACTGGATCATGTGTGGGGATTTGGGTCAGGGTCATAAGGAAAAAGGGTGTACTTCATACAAATGATAACCACCACCATCTAGCTACCCTTTGTAAACAATAACATTTATACAGCTTCCCAGCATCATAGGATAAAATCCAAAGAAATCAATTCTCCTTTGGGGAGAAGGGACATAGCTCAGTGGAAGAACACTTGCTTTCCATGCAGTAGCTCCTAGGTTCAATTTTTGGTGTCTCCTGGTAAGGCTGGGAATGCCCCCTGCCTGAAACCCTGGAGAACTGCTGCAAGTCAGTGTAGACAATAACTGAAATAGTGTAAGACAGCTTCCTATGTAGATAATCTGAAGGCCCCTGGCTCACAGATCAGTTGCGCTCTCCTCCAGACTTTTGCTGGAAGCTTTTTTTTCCAGGGCGGGGAACAGGGCCTGGACTCCTGTCTGGCTCTGCAAAAGCCCTATGTAACATAAGCCAGGTGACCTTACGGGAAAAGCAAGAGCATATCACCTGAACTTCTTTGCATCAGTGCACAAGGGCAGCCGCTTCTTACAAGGTCTGAGTCACCTCTGACTCATTCAGCCCTTCGGGGAAAGGTGGGCCTTTCCAGATCAAGTTAAGGTTATTGGCTGTTTTGGTTTTTTGTTTCGACTCTGCCAGGTACAAATGGAGGAGCTGGAGGCACAAGTCAGGTGCCTGAGTGGGTCATGCCCAGTGGCTGGAATGAACGAGTTCAGTTCAATGACATTCACTGAATTAATTCAAATATCTCTGAACTGCACCTGCAAATAGTTCCCACAAATTGCCAGGGTGTTCATTGCAAGATGGATGCATAAATACATTTTAAAATTTTTATTTTTGCCATATTCACATATCATCAAAATGCCAGTCTGTATAACGCACTCATTAAACCCAGATTTCCTCTTTGTGGGGGAAATCCACCAAGTTAAAAAACCTAACAAACCTGTGGACAATTAACCATCTGCAGTATCTTGATGAGCCATTTTACAATATTCACCCCCCCCCCACCCCTGGCCCAATCTGGAAGCACCTCGTGTTGAGCATTAGAGATGGGACAAGAAATTTGATTCAGTTCACTTTATTATTATCATTATTATTTATTAAATTTATTGAGTCACTTTTTCACTCAAAGCAACTTACAATATTTTTTAGCAAAAAACAAACGTATACATCCATTACAACAAGTACTTTTAAAACCCACTACATTAAAACATCCTGCTCATGCAAACAGGCCATGGATAGTTAAAAGCTTGATTAAAAAGGAATGTTTTTGCCTGGTGCCTAAAGATATGTAACAATGGAGCCAGGGGTGCTCTTGCACAAGCAGGGAGCCGCTACTGAAAAGGCCTGTTCTCAGGTGACTGACAAATACACACTTTCTGACACAATGTGAACCACAGCACAGCCACCCTTTGAAATTCACACCTCGCTCCCCAATCAATGTTGACAAAAATACATATATAAAGGATGTACATAAAAATAAGCCTAAGTGAAAATAGCATACAAAAATTCATTGCACTAGGGAAAATCGATTGCAAAAAGGTGTATATGAGCTTAAGACTGCATACAAAAAAATGTGTTTATTAGGAGATATTCACACAAAAATGCTGTTGAATTTTCCATGAGGATTAAAAAAAGAGAGAGGAATGTATTACTCATGCCTCTAGCTACCCCTTTTTGTTTCTACTTTGATATTTCATACCTGTTTTCTTTGATTTTGTTTTATGCTTTTTAAATTATTTTAATAGGGTTTTTAAAAATAAAAAATCTGCAATTTGTTGCAGAGATGTGGAGAACTGAATTTAAGACCGGAAAAATGAGAAACTGAGAGAAACCAACAGATTCATCCCCAATGAGCATCAGAGTGGGTTTCTCGGAAGGAAGTTAGGTTTCTCTGTGCATTTTTGGAAGATCCAGATTTGAAGGGAATGTTGATGGCTGAAAGCTGGACAGGAATAATAAAACTCATGGCTGTAGAAGCTGGAACAGCTGTGCTGAGATTTCTCTCTCTCTCAAACACACCCACCCTAAAAAAACACCCCTATTTACTAGACTAGAGCTTGCTTCCAGGGAAGGATTCCAGATGCTCAGCATGAGACCAGCAGGAAAGTTTCATTCCCCCCTGCTGGGATATTCTGCAAATGCTGCCATTATAAAGCCATGATGCGCCCACATTTTCCCATTACTCACCTCCAGAGCAAGCAGGGAGGATCTTTATAGGGGAGAGGAAGGGAGAGCGTTCCCTGGAGTGCTCTCAGCATCAAGGGAGTGATGGAGCGTTGAGTGATTGTAAGCAGCCAAGCCAGATTCAGCAGCTACTCTCTTGGCCTTTAAAAAGCCCCAGAGACTTTGCCCAAGAACTTTGCCCTTTATTGGCCCAGGGTTAATACCTTCCTCTAGAGCCACTGTGAAGCTTTGCTTGTAACTCTTCTATCCTGATTAATCCCTCTCCCTACCAGGCAGACTTTGAAAAAGTCTCACGTCTTCATTCCCCTCCTCACCACCACCCATCACCACCAACCCTGTGCACTGAAATGCAGCATATAAAATCTGATGCCTTTTCTCCCATCTTCTACTGTTCTAGTGAAGATATGCAAGCCCTTTAGCTCAGCTGGAATGTGCACATGACAAGGTGAGCTTCCCCCATTTCAGAAAATAGCTCTCCCCTCCAAGCCCTGTGCCCACTCCTGACCTCACTCTTTAGGACACCATTGGTAGCTAAACAGGGTTCAAACAGCTCTCCTCCTCCCTCTGTAAGATGTCCTGCTTGCAGGCTTTTGACAGGCATCTGCTGTGGCCACTGTGAGGCCATAATGCTGGACTAAATGAGCCCTTGGATTTCTCTTCTTGTGTCCTTATTCATTGTGCTCTCTTTGGGTGGCTTTAAAGAGGGATTAAGCAGATTCAAAGAGGATAAGGCTAATAACAATGGCTACCAATCATGAAAGTGATGTTTCACTTCCCCGCTTGGAGGCAATATGCCTCTCAAATACTAGTTGCCTGGAATCACAAGTGGGGAGAGTTGCTGTTGCACTCAGGTCCTGCTTGCTGGTTTCCCACAGGCATCTCGTTGGCCACTGTGAGATGGGCGGGACTTTGACCTGATCCAGCAACCAGGCTCTTCTTATGTTCTTATCTTCTTCCCTTTTCTCTGACAGCAGTGTAGAGACCTTCAAGTCTGGTCAGTGGCTGAGGGTCCCATGGATGACCAGCCTAGCCTCAATGAGAGCCATGACCCTTCCCTCTTGCCATTTTTAGTTACTCAAAGATTTAGATCTAGATAGGTAATAGAGATGTGGGCCATGCCATTGTATTTGGGGTAACTGGCAGGTGGCCACCACAGATGCCTTGTGGAAAGTGGCACTGTGGCCAAAGGAGCAGCAGCAGCAGCAGCAGGGAAGGCATGTGATGTCACCACAAGCAAGGCAGCACCCTGCCCTCATTCTGGTGTGTGTTGTGGGACAGGAGCCACTGTCAGCACTGTGCCAATGGCCCCCTGAAGTGTGGTGCTTCTCCTGGAAGTCCTGCTGGAGGCCTCTGCACCTTGGCAGAACTCCCAGCAGCACAGAACCTGGGGAACCAGAACATCAAGACATTTGGAAACATCAACCCCAAATGAATTTATTGTTAACTTTTTGAATATATTTTTATCCCACTCTTCAGCCTATTACTGTTCCCAAAGCAGCACATGGGAGAGTGGAGGGAGGTGCCCTGTCAATAAATAGACTACAGGCATTTCTGTCCAGACAGGCCGATATTCCCTTTGCTGGTGTTTTTGTTTGAGTAGCAGTTGGTGGCTCCTGTTCCTTTGGCTGGTGGAGAGCAGATGGTTTTCTCACTGGGCATGAGAAATAAAGGGAGTAAGACAAAAGCCACATGGCCGGCTCTGTGCGTCACTCCCAGCAGGGAAAGGCTATAAGCTCAAGTGGCTTTGCACACAGAAGGTCCCAGGTCCAATCTGTGCTGTCTCCAGGTAAAGCTGGAAGAGAACTCGTGTCTGAAACCCTGGATGAGTGTAAGACACTTTCCTATATTCCTATTCAGGTAAGGGCTGCAGCTTAGGGGAAGATCACCTGTTTTGTATGCTGAAGGCCCCTGGTTCAATCCCTAGTATATCCAGTTACAGCTGGGAATGTCCTCTGCCAGTCGGTATAGATAATTCTGAGCTAAATGAGCAAGCAAAGAAGAGGCTCTACCACTGAGCTTTGGCCTTTCCTAGGAAGCTGCCATATCGAGTCAGACAACTGGTCCATCTAGCTCAATACTGTCTCCACGGACTGGAGGTGGCTCTCTAGGGTTTTAGAAGGGGTCTCCCCCAGTCCTTCCAGGAGATGCTGGGGGTTAAACCTGGGACCTTTTGCATGCAAAGCAGGTGCTCCACCACTGGGCTAAGCCCCCACTTGGATGACTCACCACTGAAGGTGTGAACCACCCCCGCAGCAGATATGTTGTCTGATATGCAGGTTGCTTGGTGTATGACCTTTAATGGCAGTTTCAGATAAACAGGTCTTGACTCAGATAATGTCGGGCACTTCCAGACTGTTGTTATTTTTGGGTGGGATGCAGTCATAATACCAGCAAATTCAGGTTGCACAATTACAGTTGATTTGGAGCTCTTGCTCAACAAACCTGCAAGTCCCCACCCTGCCCCTGCAGTGTAGGGGTCCTGATCACAGCTGCCAACTTTTCCCTTTTCTTGCGAGGAATCCTATTCGGAATAAGGGAATTTTCCTTTAAAATAGGGAAACGTTGACAGCTATGGTCCTGATGCAGATCAGGATTCTATGCGCTAGCAGTTTACAATTTTAAAAGCCATTAATGTCATTGCTAATTGCGTGAAATAGCACTACATCTAGCCTGGCCCTCAAGTCTTCATTTCTGTAAGTTATTGTCACTAATATGTGCATTCATATGCATGCTTCACCCTAGAATATACAGTTTTGTACACATATTACTTGGCTAGGGAATTGTGTTGCACAATGTGGAAAATAGAATTTCCAAGGATGGCCGTTGTTTCTCATATTGTTTCAGAAAGTGTGAACAGAGGGGCATTATTTAAATGCAGGGAGACCCACTATTTGTGCATTTTATAATTTTATAAGTTATGTGACTTCGCAGCTCAGTTTATCTTCTTCTTTTTTTACAGTCTGTGGTGTTTTATGTATTGTGACTTTGTTCTTATTTCAATTGATTATAGCCTAGTAATGATTTGTTGTATATTGTGAATGATTTATTGTTTATTTATTATTTGCTGATTTTAAGAGTTGATTTTATCTTGTGATATTTATTTTTCAAATGGATTACAGAGTATGACTTAGACTGGTTTCTTTATTTTAGTAGTCATGTTTTCCACAATGCCTCATTTGCATCTTTCTCATTTTGTCATTTCGATGGCATGTACAGCAATGTAGAACAGTGGGATACAAATAAAATGTAATGTGAACTGAATCGAATTTATCCCACATCTCTACCGTATGCACAGGTACATCATCTTTGCCTTTATAGCTTTCCTCCATTGTTATTGGCAAGTGATTATGTCCAGGGCAATAGCATGGCTTGAACCTGGTTGCCTAGACTAGCCATTTGCAGATAGGCGACCTCCAGATGTTTTGGACTCCCATCCAAAGGGTGACCTAAATTTCTTGATTCCCCTGCTTGTTGCTGTTTAAGAACCACACAGATTGAACGGGAGATAGACACCTGTTTCTTCAACCACTGTTCATTGCCATTTACTAAGAGCTTGAACCTAAGTGTGTTTATTTCCTCCTCCCTCTCAATCCATTTTGAGTTGTCTTTTTAGACTGTTAGCCTGAGAACAGGGATTGCCCCTTTTTTAATTTAAATGATGTGTAAGCCACTCTGAGAGCCTTATTTGGCTCAATAGCAGGATGAAAAAATCTCTAAATAAATAAGCAGTCATTAGTGATGAAGGGGTTGTCCAGAGGAAGCCTACTGTCAAGTTTCAAGGGCAGGGGAAAGGTCATTGCTCAGTGGTCAGGTTTTAGCTTTGCATGCAGAAGGTCCTTGGTTCAATTCCTGGCATGTCCAGGTAGGGCTGAAGAGATATCCTGCCGGCCAGTGTAAGCAGTACTGAGTTAGATAGACCAATGGTCTGACTCTGTATAAGGCAGCTTCCTATGCTTTATGGGAAGGGCCACAGCTCAGTGGCAGAGCATCTGCTTTGTATTCAGAAGGCACCACATTCAATCCCAGGCATTTCCGAGAATGCCCAAAAACCCTGGACAGCCCCTGCCAGTTAGAGTAGACAACACAGAGTTAGATGGACCATTGATTCTGACTCAACAGAAAGCAACTCCCTGTGTCCCTAACAGGCCAGCACTACTTGCAGAACGCAGCCCACCAACCTATGAATTGTAGCTGCATTGTGTCTGACAACCCTCCTGCTGGTTCTGTTGCCTGTGTGGTTAAGACTGCAAAATCGGGGAGGTTTACTGAGTCCCGGCAGCGGTGGGCTGCATTCTGTTTGGTTGGTCAGAGGTCCTGCTGGCTCCTTTCAGAGGCATCTGTTGCCTGCTATTCAGGCCAAAACACAGGACCATCAACCAGACCTTGGCTGAGATCCAGCCAGGAAAGTCCTTGCTTGAAAAATATTCCTCCCCACTTTCCTGAAAGGCCAGGGAAAACAATTGGGGGTTGGGCGGGGGGAGGAAGGTCTGCTTGTCAGCCAAGAGGGTCCTGAAAAGAAAGCTAGGGGAAAGGGCCCCCCTCTCCTCCATAATCCCCATTACATCCAGAGCTACAAAAAAACAAAAAACAAAACCTGGAGCCTCCTGTCTAAATGAATACATTAGCTGCCCCCACCCGGCGAACCCGGTGATGCTTCACAGCGGAAAATGACTGGCAGCTGAAAGCCCGTGGGGGGGGGGGGAGAAAAAGAGGCCACCATGCACAAAAGCCCTTAATTAGGAAACTGAAAGTGGTGGCGGCGGCAGCAGCAACAGCGGGGAAAGTGGGGTGGGGGTGGCGGGGGAGGGAAGAGAGAGGCCAGCCCTGATTGTGGGGGTCAACACTCCTTGAGTGGCTCTCTGAAGCACCAGCAATGAAGTGACCTCCCTAATCATGCGCTCCAGGATAAATTTGCGGTGGAGGGAAGGAAGGATGCCCCCCCTCCACCATATGTGTAAGCACATCTCAACTCCCCCCCCCCCAATGTCTCTGCTCTGTTTATCAAGCTTGACTATTTTTATTTTCCCCCCAAGCAGCAGTCGATGATTTATCAACATGACCACTAAGACATTAATGATGCAAGGAAAAGAAGAGGAGCAACAGAAGCCCCCCCCCCAAGGATTGGGGAAGCAGGGAGGGAATCATCTCCAGGAAGGGGTTTATATGTGGATGCCATACCTTGCATTTGTTAGGGGAAGCAGAAAGGGAGACACTTTAAGGTTCAAGTGCTGTGGGGGGGGGGCTTTATGAGCCCAAGGGCCACATTTGCTTCTGGTAAACCTTCCAGGGGCCACATGCTGGTGGTGGGCGAGGCCAGATACAAAACTGGGCAGAGCAATTAATGTGTATTTTACCTTGGCTAGCTTACACACACACACACACACACACACACACACACACACACACACAAAAGCACATCTCTGTCTGTGCAGAAACTAGTCTCCTGAACAAAGGTAATATGTACATGAATCTCCTTGGCCATTTTTGCCTTTGGCCCTGCCCACCACTGACCTAGTAAATGTGGAAAATGTATTGCAAACAACAACCAAGAATGAAGGGAAAGCTGAATGTGGGAAGGCAGGATAGATATAGATATCTGCTCCCTGGCAAAATACCCTCCCAGCACGTCGATGCTCAACTCTTAACAGCAAAATCACTCAGATCCATTGCCAAACATTGTGCCACAAATTAGTTCAGATTCATTGGAGGTCTCTGGAGCACTGACTAGTTACAGCCCATGAGATAACAGAATCATAGAATTGTAGAGTTGGAAGGAATACTGAGGGTCATCTTGTCCAACCCAGGGCAATGCAATAATCTTTAAAAGATAGTACATGACAAATGGCCATCCAACCTCTGCTTAAAAACCTCCAGGGCAGGAGAGTCTACCACACTTGTGGGAGACCATTCCACTGTCAAACAGGCTCCTACTGTCAGAAAGCATTTTTTGATGTTTAACCGGAATCTCCTTTCTTGTAACTTGACGCCATTGGTTCAGATCCTAGCCTCCAGAGCAGGAGAAAACAAGTTTGCTTCATCTTTCCATGTGACAGCCCTTTAGATATTTGACCAAGGCAGATGGGCTATGACTTCCCTTGATCGAGACACTATACTTATGTCAATGCAGTCTTAATAGCATGAGCTTTACTGCTGCTTGTTAGTAGTAATACCCTTTTGGGACTGATCCATGACAGGGCCTTCTTACTGGTGGCTTCTTGTCTTCCGAACAAGGTATGTGTCTCCCCCTTATAATAATCAGAGGAATTTACTGTATTTTTCCATGTATAAGACTAGGTTTTTTTCCTTTAAAATGTCAAAATTTGGGGGGCGTCTTATACACAGAAACATCTCCCCCATTTTCTTAAATCGGAGTCCCCCAAAATAGGGGGCATCTTATACATGGGGACGTCTTATAGACGGAAAAATATGGTAACAACATCCCTTTTCACCTAGGCATGCAACGGCTAAAATGTGCTATTCCTAGCAGCTCTGAAATTATAAGCTGTCAGGGTAATGTTCTGTGACTGTTTCAAAATGTTTTGAGTTTTTTTATGGGTTTTCGACATTATGCTGAATTCGGCCAGTCGCTAGAGATTTGTATCCAACCAAGTTTGTATCTACTTATAGAGTAGACCCACTAAAATTAATGAACCTAGTTAGCCATGCTTATGAGTTTCAATGAGTAGTGCTGGCATTGGATACAATCATAGGTTTTTAAATGTTCTAAATTGTTTTTAAGAGTTTTAAATATGACTTTATTTTATTTTTTACTGTATTGTTCCACTATGAAGAAAGTTTATAGCACTTAGGACTTTTGAGTCTATAGAGAAAACGCATGGAGAAAGTGGATAAAGAAAATATTTTCTCCCTCTCTCATAAAACTAGAACTCGTATGTATCCAATGAAACTGAATGCTGGAAGATTCAGGGCAGATAAAAGAAAGTACTTCTTCACACAGTGCACAGTTAAACTATGGAACTCACTGCCACAGGAAGCAATGATGGCCACCAATGTGGATGGCTTTAAAAAAGGACTGGACAAATGCATGGGGGATAATGCAATTGATAGCTACTAGCCATGATGGTTATGCTCTGCCTCCACACTCAGGCAGTAAAGCTTCTGAATACCACTTGCTGGAAACCACAGGAGGGGAGAGGGCTCTTGTGCTCAGATGCTGCTTGATGGTTTCCCAGAGGCATCTGTTGGTCCTCTGTGAGAACAGGATGCCGGACAAGATGGGCTATGCCCTGATTCAGCAGGCTCCGTCTTCATGTTCTTATGTTATTGTTTTGCCACTTTGTTGTTTTGCTGACCTGGGGTCCTTTGAGAGGAAAGATGGGACAGAAATCTGAAATAATACTAATAGTTATCAAAAAGGGGAGTGAAAAGCTGCAGAGGATTTCTCTGGAGAACTGAAAAGCAAGCTTCCCCTGGGATGCTGCACATCCATGCAGGCTGAGTTCTGCCACCCGCCCCTCCACTCGTAAAAGCCTCAATTAACTCTGCATTAATTATTCAATCAGAACAATGTGTCTCCGGGTCCCACGCAGCCCAGATTCAGTTACCAATGCTCCTTGGGAGAAAACTTGGCTAAGCTCACAGCTCAGGACATAAATATTGTACTTCCGTGAGCTTTGGAGTTGCTGGTTTGGAATTCCTTATTTCCCCAAATCTGTCCCTCCTCCTTCTGTAATCATTGCCTTTAGCAGTTTTAATTAATGTATATCCAGCCTTTGTTCAGAACAAAGCACAGCAGTGCAGGGATGAGGAAGTGGGGTGTATCTGGGCTGTATCCAGTGCTACTTCTACCCAGTGTAGACCCACTGAAATGAATTAACACGACCATTTTAGGTCCATTAGTTTCAGTGGGTTTACTCTGAATAGGACTTGCATCTGCACTATACACTTAAAGCAGTATCAGACCACTTGAAATAGTCAAGCTTCACCCAAAGAATCATGGGAACTGTAGTTCCACTGCACAAATGAGAACCATTTGCTGGACCTCCTATGGAAGAAGCATGCAGTAGCCAGAACTACAGTGCATCTATTTCCCAACCTTGACCTATTAGCAAAGCCTTCAAGGTCCCCTCCAGTTTGTTTTGGGGTGTTGGTGATGTATTCTTCAACATGTCACTGGTGCAATAATGGTGCATTAGTGATGGATTATTACTGGACAATCCACAGATCATTCAACTTTCTTAGTCATTCTGCAATGCTTTCCAAATGTTATCAAATTATTGTCATCTGGAAGGGTACTCTTGCACTATCATAGAACAAAAGTGGGACAGCCCTCTCTCCCTCGGGATGTTTGCGGTATGAAAATTTACCAAAATTTCAGCAGGAAGTTACAGGATGTGCACTGATTAGAAACAAAGCAGTATGGATGCCCCAAAACTTTTGCAGGCACGAAACAGTACTGAAAGCAGGACTGCATGTAAACCATTCTGTGGTCTCTTGATGAAGGATGGTATATAAATTTAATAAATAACAATACCATCTTTAGCATAGATCATAATGAGTGCACCATAAAATGGATGTCTGGAAGGGCCCCACAATGCAAGGAAGTCACTGAGCCACAGGAAGCAATAGAAATCAGCAAGTCACTCTCTACCAGGTTTGGTGAAAAACCCTGCTTTGCATGGCAAGGCCTCAAACCCTTCCGGGGAGTGGAATAAAGACACATGAAATAGTATTTTTTGTTAATGGGTGAAAAAGGCCACAATTTTATTGGTTACAGAATGTGAGTGGCATTGGCTTCGGCACTGGAAACTACACAACTATATCTGACTCCTGCCCGTCTGCAGGAGTCTTGGAAGGGTTAACCACCAGTAGGGACTCCCCCAGGGTCACCGCTAGGAGTCGTGCCATGGCCCTAGCCCCCCATCTGGGGCTTGGGATGGAGACCACGCCCCCCAGATTCCTTTAACGGAATACCCTTGAATTAGGAGGGGTAGCTGATGGCCACTACCTCCCCTCCCCTTCAACCTAATACTCCAATGCCTAACCGCCAAACCTTACAAAGTTGTGACGATTTGCTACGAGGTAGGTGAAAAAACCAAATGGCTGGTGCCAATTTGCCAAGTGGAAAAATTTCTACCAGGCACTTTGGACAACCAAGGCGACCAACTGAGGTCCATAGCAAGGTCAAGAAATAAAAGAGCCTAACCTAAGGGAAGGAGGGCGGAAGAACTGGCCGAGCAGGGAGAAAAACTGGGACAAATCCTTGGCTGTGGGCAGTTTAAATAACCCGTTCCACGCCCCTGGACCGTCCGAATTGGAGGGCCAAAGGTGACGTGGCTGAGGACCATTCAATGGCGCTGGGGTGATCCTGCCCTGCGTGCATGGGGAGGGCTTGCTCGCAGCCCGCAACGACATCTCCCCGGGAATGTGAAATGCCTTTTAAAAAATAAAATGAAATAAAATCTCCAAATATTAGCTTCAAGACCACTGGGCAATTTCACGCATACATGTTTTCCTCTTGACAATTGCAGCAACGAGCTGTAACTTGCATGTGTGAATGGAACATTCACAGATATTACACTGACCCACCCAAATACCTTTCACCATTACCAGAGGTGTTGCAGAATTCTGACAAAGAGAGAAACAGGAGTGGAAATCGCCAATATTCGCTCATTTGTCCCACATCCAAAATGGAAACAAATCTGGTGAATGCGGTCAGCATTTGCTACTGTTGTTGCTTTCATTCCTCAAAGGATATGTACCGTATTTTTCGTTCTATAAGACGCACCAGACCATAAGACGCACCTAGTTTTTGGAGGAGGAAAACAAGAAAAAAAATATTCTGAATCTCAGAAGCCAGAACAGCAAGAGGGATCGCTGTGCAGCGAAAGCAGCAATCCCTCTTGCTGTTCTGGCTTCTGGGATAGCTGCACAGCCTGCATTCGCTCCATAAGACACACACACATTTCCCCTTACTTTTTAGGAGGGAAAAAGTGAGTCTTATAGAGCAAAAAATATGGTAATTGATTACTTTTTCCTCCCTTTGGCATTATATTTCTTCATATGGCTATGAATGGGGTGAAGCAACTTAACAACATAATGTATGTAATAATGTAAAATTCTGCCATGGCAGACACAGAGACAAATAATGTGGGGGTTTTTGGGTGGAAGACAAACTGCAGTAGAACAGAAACGGTGCTGAATGTCATGACTAGAGCGTAGGATGGAAAATGATGCTTCCTTATATCCCTAACCATCACAGCGGGGGTGGGGGTGGGCAGGTGCAGCCAGACAAGATGCATAAACAGGTAATGCAGAAAGCGGTCAGCTGTATGGTCCTGTCCACAGAAAACATAGTTCCATATGTCTCTCATTCCTACACACACATATCGTTGTATCTGCCTTTAACTGCACAACTGCCACTGGCAAACAATTGGACCTGCTTCCCTCACAAAGGTGATCACACCTCCTCCATCAACCTGCATATAGCTTCCCATGAGGAAATCTATGGTAGCCATCTCTTGGCAAACTGACTTGCCAAAAATCCAAACAACCCAAGGTTGAGTAGTGGCTGCAGCGGCAGCAGCCGTGGCTGGCAGAGTAAACAAACCAGCACATTTATACCATAGGAGCCATTTCCATGTTGCTCTTTCTTTCCCCTTCCAAAAGGCTTCAGGGCAACAAGCGAGGGAGAGAAGAGTTGTAAATATTTCATTCCTTTTCCTTCTCTCGCCCCCCCCCCTTGGCAGCAAAACACCCAAAATCTTCACTTCATTGAGTTGGGGAAGAGGGAGGAAAAGGGAGGAGGAGGGTATAAAAATGCAGCCTGCACACATCCGCCATCAGGGAGCATCACACTCAAGCGGACGGATGGCTGGTTTTGCGATCTTCAGGTGCAAGGTTATCTGCTAGGGTCTGCTCTCTGGGGGCCAGTGAGGTGCTCAGACCTTGCACTGGGGCGTGAGGGAGAGAGGCCTCTAGAGCCAGCCTCAGATGTCTGGGGGCATCTGTGATATGGGCAGAGGGCATTCAGGGCATGCCAAAAGGTGAGGAGGAAAGACAACGCAGGCCAGCCTCTCACTCCGCCTCACTGGCTCTTGGGCCTGCTGTGCAAACAAAGAAGGAAGCAAACAGAATTTGTTTTTGTTTTTCACATTAGGAAGGAGGAGCAGGCCAGAGTCAAACACCCTCCAATATAATTCATTTATTATTTCCAGTGTGGCGTAGTGTCGGACTAGGATGTGGGAAAAAGGGTTCAAATCACCACTAGGCCAGAAGCCCACTGGGTGCAACCTTGGGTGAGGTACTGTCTCTCTGCCAAACTTCCCTCACAGGCTTGATGTGAGGACAAAATGGAAAGAGGGGGGGAAATCATGTGCAGCTCCTTGGAGGAAAGAAGAGGTGTAAATGCAATAAATTATAGCCTGTTTTCTATCAGAAGATCTCAAAGCAGTATGCAAGTGTACGTCTGTCTATCTATGTTAAAATAAAAACCATGGGACGCGGGTGGCGCTGTGGGCTAAACCACAGAGCCTAGGACTTGCTGATCAGAAGGTTGGCGGTTTGAATCCCCATGACAGGGTGAGCTCCCGTTGCTCGGTCCCTGCTCCTGCCAACCTAGCAGTTCAAAAGCATGTCAAAGTGCAAGTAGATAAATAGGTACCGCTCCAGCGGGAAAGTAAACGGCGTTTCCGTGCGCTGCTCTGGTTTCGCCAGAAGCGGCTTAGTCATTCTGGCCACATGACCCGGAAGCTGTACGCCGGCTCCCTCGGCCAATAAAGCGAGATGAGCGCCGCAACCCTAGAGTCAGTCACGACTGGGCCTAATGGTCAGGGGTCCCTTTACCTTTAAATTATTTACATAACAGAATGTACAAACAATATCCATATCCATAATCAATACCCATATAAATAAAATCAGAGAGCAGTAGCACACATTATTAACAGTCTTGCTTGCCACTCATTTCACACCACCGCATACATTTCCTACCTCAAGCAAATTTTTTTTCTATTTACCAACCACTCAAAAATAAACCCACTCACACTTAACAATATTACAATTCACATGCAAAGGATCACCACCAAGGAGACTCAAGTAAGTTGCTCTTCCCATTTCGGAAGCACTAATGGGCTCATGCCCCACACCCACCAGACTATGTGATAATCCTCTCCTACCTCTCATCTGAGGAACAGAGGCAGTTATATACCTTATTTGTTTCTGCCAGCTGTTTAAAGCTGTTCTTTAAAATTGTTTCTCCAAACTTCTGACCACTGGTATGTCCTTAAACAAAAGAGGTTTAGGTTGGATGTGAAAGTAGGAGGCGAAAGAGTAAGAACAACCCACCCTCAGAAGAGCCTATCAGCCTGGAGCTCCTGAGTGTGTCCCCATCCTGAGTATACGATTTGATTTGGAAAGGTGAGATCTGAGACTCATCCAAAGGAGCAACAGGCAGCCTCCTCTGAGGACAGGTAACTCTGTTGCATCCCAACAATAGATGTGGTTGCCCGATCCAAATCCAAAAGTGATGCAGCACATGGTTTTGAAATTCATGGTGTTGTGTGTTTTTTTTACCAGAACCACACTCAAATAATTGAGAGAATCAGGGCAAGGTGCTATGCGACAACACCTAACATCAGGAACTTAATCCCCATAAAGGGGCTGCTCAGACAGACAAGTGAAAAAGACATCACTGCTGCAGTTCGTATGGGAATGAACCAGGGTGTGCATGCGCTGCCCTTTTTCTTCCTTTTCTTTAGGTCGTTCCCAAGACTTGCAAACGAAAACAACAGAGGAAAATATCTCAGCTAGGGGCTCCTTTGAAGTTTCCACCACATGCTGAAGGGACAACCCACTTTTCAGTTTAAATTTTTAAAGTTAAAACTTAAAAAACAGCTAGCGGCTGCAGGGGAGACTTCAAAGGAAGGCCAGGCTCTGTGCATACGGCGTTCTTGGATTCCGGCCACAGAGGACAAATGCAGATTTAATTCAGGAGCCTTCCCAAGTATCCTCCCGCAAGCTGGCTGCAGGGTAAGAAATTATGGTGGCCCGGGAAAAGGACAAAAAAAGTCAGGCAGGCCTTCCGATAAAATGAAGCATATTATAGGAAGCGAGAGAGTTGAGAAGGAGGATTCCTGCATGAAAAGGAACAGGTACAAATACTGGTTTCGGCTCCCACCCTCCACCCTCCCAGCTCAGAGCAATTTCCATCCTGAAATTAGTAACTGCTTTGTTATGCCATTTAGCTCGCCTACATTTTCACCTCTCACTTGGTTAACTTGGAGGAGCGTTGTTAACTTTGGCTAGAGAAGCCAAACGGGGACTGCGGCTGATGGAAGTTGCAATCCAAAACACCCAGAGGCCACCAAACTGGCAAAGGCTGGGATGGAGACTCAGCCACCAAAGTTGCTTCAGTCAGAAATAAGATGAGACTTCCATTTCTTTTAGAATGTTTTCATCCAATGACAATCATAACACAATCAAATACCTAGGCTGCGTACACACAATAGATTCCGGAATCAATGAAGACTGCTTTTTTTCCTGCATAGGCTACACACCACCTAGATCTATTGCATATATTTTGCCCCTGAAAAGCGCTTCTTGAGACACTGGTTTCATTCCCAAAATAAAAGCTCGTTGCAGATCCCACATTACTCTGCAGTGTATCCATTTGGAAACAGATGTAGGTGGTTCTGGCATTATTATTATTATTATTATTATTATTATTATTATTATTATTATTTTGGTGAGGGGGGGGAACTACACCTGCCCAATGAAGTTGAGGGTGGGCCAAAGCCCTATCATTATCACCACTTCCTTCTTCATTCACCTGGGTCATGTGCAGGGAGGTTTGGCTAACCTATCAAGTAACCAGACCCACCCCTGTAGGTGAGAGGATCTAGAACTGATCTAAACTGGAAGCAGCATGTTATATTTATTTAATTATTTCATAAAATGTATGCATGGCTTGATTGAAAAACACACACACACAACTCAAAGTGGTTTAGTAAAAAACAACAAGGAAATCAAGGGGGAAATGACATCCATACTTTAAAACATGCAAAAGCTAAATCAGATTTAACTTACCTCAGCTTTTGAAGTATCTGGGCAGGTGTGTTTAAACAAGAATGTTTTTCACAGGCGCCAAAAATAATACAGTGTGAGGGCCTGCGTGATATCAATAGGCAAGGAGTTCCAAAGGGTAGATACTGCCACATTAAATGATTGCGTTCTCACAAATGCACAATGGGTATTATGTGGCACTTATAGTAGCTGAGGATAAATGATTCCAGACTGAGGAAAAGTACATGTTTGTGCTACAAATGGGTTGGTGTGTATGCAGGCATACTAAGGAGTCAGCCCAACTGGACTCATTGCAGCTTGCTTCTGAGTAAGTGGGTTCAGGACGGCAGCTGGCAGACTGCTGCGGTTGTTCTTTGTTGCTTAAACAAGAGCAGCAAATTTTCAGAACCGATAAATAAATGTGTTTATGTCAAAGAGCTGCACAAAAATGCACAAAAAATAGAGGATCAAAGATCTCGCTTTAATTACCTTTCTTCCTGTAACGACACCGATCACTCACTGATGGAATGTCATCACTGCAAAAAGAAAAAGAACAATTCCAAAAATATCAAGCCCAGGATATACAGAGTATGCAAACAAAATGGGTATAGATAAACATTAGCATTAATATTATTTATTCAACATTGTTCACATTGAACAGAACAAGGCATCCCTCACTATAGCTTTTCAGAAGTGGCTCCATATTTCTGGAGCACTCACCCGAAGGAAGAACACCTTATGCAGCTATTTTTATTCTATTTTATTTTCATGGGTGTTGTTGTTGTTGGATTTTTTTGTATTTTATTATTTTAGTCTGTAAACTTGTAAATTGCCCATAGGTCCATAGCTCAATGGTAGAGAACCTGCTTTGCCTACAAAATGTCCCTGGTTCAATCTCTGGCATCTCCAGATAAGACTGGGGAAGATTCCTGGCTTTAAATCCTGCAAAGCAGCTGCCAGTCAGTGCAGACAATACTGAACTAGATGGACCAATTGTGTGACTCAATATAAAACTATTTCCTATGTTCCTGTGTCTTAAAGGGAGGGCTGTAGCTCAGGGGCAGAGCATCTGCCTTGCATCCAGATTGTCCCAGGTTTAATCCTGGACATATCCAGGCAGGGCTAGGAAAGTTCCTCTGCCTGAAACACTGCAGACCTGCTGCCAGTCAGTGTAGACATTGAGCTAGATGGCCTGATGGTCTGACTCAGTATCAAGGTCGGCCAGCCCATGAGGCAGGCTAAGTCAGCTGCCCTTGTACCTCATGTATTGGAAGCCCAAGAGGTAGAGTGTGGCATCATGAGAACAGGCCATTTTAGTGGTAGCACTCTGCTTATGAAATGCTCTTCCCAGGGAGACTCGCCTGGTGCCATCTTTATCTAGTTTTAGGCACCACACAAAAAATTCCTTTAACAACCCACAAGTCTTAATAAAAGAATGAGCAGTCAATCACACACAGAGACAGTGGTAACCTCCTTTCTGAATGATGCTCCTAGCTCAGAAGAGCCTTTGGTACAGAGATGGGGATGCTCTCACCAGACCACAACTCCCATCATCTCTGACCATTGGGCCTGTAGGCTGGGACTGGTGGGAGTTAGGAGTCTAACAATGGGGGGGCTTCAGGCTTCCCAGCCCTGGTGAGCCTAGAAGCCTGTTGTTAGCTTGCGCAGTGGTGGTAAAAGACCCATTTCCTTCTCTGCTGACTAGATGAGACAGTCAAAACTCCATGGGCCTGCAGCGATGGTCATTGATTTAATTAGAAGCTGTGATCTCCAGCACATCCGAAAAATCGGCTACGAATGATCAAAGGATATTAGCTTTTGGGAGTCCCTAGCATGCAGCATTATCACCTTCAGAGCCATCAAAGGAAATCTAACATCATCAAAGGTGGTTGGGGTGAAATCACAAAAATATTTTATACAATTGCTCTTATTTTTATTTTATTTTAAAAGGTTTTTATTCCATGCAGGGCTTACTGTAAGCCACACCCCTGAAATTTGTGATCAGCACATCCTCTGATGTTTGAAAAAGGAACCTGTTTTATACCAGGATTGGTATTTCATAGAACTGTAAAGCTGGAAGGGACCACAAGGGTCATCTATTCCAACCCTCTGCAATGCAAGAATCTTTTGTCCAACATGGAGCTCATGCTTTACCGATTGAGCTATCCAACAAGCCAACTGACCCAGTACCATCTGCTCTTCCTGGCAATGGCTCCCCAGGAGATCAGGCAGAGATAAGGTCTTACCCATAGGAACATAGAAAGCTGCCTTACAGAGTCATACCATTGGTCCATCTAACTCAGTGTTGTTTGCACTGACTGGCAGTGGCCCTCTAGGGTTTCAGGCAGGAAGTCTCTCACAGTCCTACTTGGAGATGCGCTACCACTGAGATTCTGCCCACAGAAACACAGAAGTCAGACCACTGGTTCTTCTAGCTCTCCAGAGAGGGGACATTCCTAACTGTGCTTGGAGATGCCAGGGAGTGAACCTGGGACTGTTTGCATACCAAATGCAATGTGTTCAGTCAGGCACAGTCCCAGGGATGTGGAAGAAGCTTTTGTGGACCTGCGATACAGAGGTTCAAATTGGGCCAGTCACAATCTTTTAGCCCACTGTTTCTCAAACTTGGGTCTCCAGCTGTTCTTGGACTACAAATGCCATAACCACTAGCTAGCAGGGTCAGCGGTCAGGGATGGTGGGAATTGTAGTCCAAGTTTGGGAAACCCTGTTTTAGCCTAACCTACCTCACAGGGTTATTGCGGAGATATAACAGGTGGGCGGGACCATGTAAGCTTCTTTCAGAAGCATCTTGTGGAGGAAGTGCAAGATAAAAAACAAAAGTTAATACCAGTGCTCCCCCCGCCCCGCAAGGGGGTATTCAAGGGTACTCTGTATCAGTACCTCTTTGTTGTTGTTAAAAAGTGTAACAACTATATGGTGAGTACCGGCACCTGTTTTTCTAGAAAAGAAAGCACTGGTTATTACTATTATTATGAAGGATAAGAAATCCATAAAGACTTTTGTCACCATAATTCTGGCTTTCTTTCAGGACAAAGAACAAGAAACAAGAGTAAGGTAGTCAATAAAGGCTTCTGCTACAGTAAGTCTGGTCACCTTTCAGGTGCCACAAGTCTCTTTGCTCCTTATGCACTCTGCTCCTGAGTGTAGACCCCCAGGCTTACCAAGCCAGTCACCCCAAGCTTAATTTCGTTTTTACAAAACAAAGACTGCCCCCACCCCTTAGCACCACCATCACATAGCTGAGTTTGGGGAGCGGGAGCGCAACGAGGAAGGAGAGGGGCGGCAGCGCGGCGCATGGATGGAAAGATGGATGGATGCCGCGTTCCTCATCCCCTTCCCAAGAGGCCTTGATGGCGAAGGGGGCGACCACTCTGCGCCTTTACGCGCCGGGGTCAGATCTCCTCTTGGCCGCCTGGCTCCGCTCCGGCCTGACTGCCCCTCGCAGCCGGCAGTCGCGGGCCTCCCACGTGGAGCCGCCGCCGCCGCCTCTCCTCCGTCTCCTCCTCCTCCTCCGACAGCTGCAGACGGCGCAGCGCAGCGAGACTCCCCCGCTGGCAGATCGATGCCGCTCGCCTTTCATCTGACCGGCGGCGCTCTGGGGAGGGGAGGGGGAGGAATCCAGGCTTCCCGGAATCAGCAGCAGCCGCCGCCGCCGCCGCCGAGAGCGAGGGAGGCGAAGCGAGGAGGAGGCAGGAGCCGGCGTTGTTTACTGGCCCGGCGCACTCACAGCCGGGAAGGGAGGGGAGGGAAACGCGGGGAGGAGAGCTGCTCTGGCTCCTTCCCTTCATACGAAAAGGATCAGAGGAGGAGAAAGAGAGGCGCTGCTCAAAAAAGGCATGCCCAAGCTGCTTCAAGCACAGGGACATAACAAGGTGTGGGTCTATCCAGCTGGCCGAGGCTCTGCAGGGTTTCAGATAGGGAAACCAATAGCCTGGAGCTAGATTAGAACATGGGGGAAAATAGGAGACTGACTTCAACGAAATCAGACCAGTGCTACCTCTCACACTGACTGGCAGAACATGGGAGCTTCTGGATGTGAAGCAGGTGCTCTGCCCCCCCAGCTTATGACCTTTCCCCAATGATGGGGGCAATGATTTGGAGCAGCACAGGTTTCTAATTCATGCCAGCAGGGAGGGACCATGGCTCCCCATATGCTTCAGAATACACACATATAAAATTCCCAGTTCAGACCAGCACCTCCAGTTCAAAATGGGAAATGGTAAAAAAGAACATTTGTCTATTACAGAACCGAGGAGAGACTAGACAATACTAAGCTTGATGAACAAATAATCAAACCTACTGTTCAGTTCCAGCTCCTGCCAACCTAGCAGTTCAAAAGCACGTCAAAGTGCAAGTAGATAAATAGGTACTGCTCCGGCGGGAAGGTAAACGGCATTTCCGTGCGCTGCTCTGGTTCGCCAGAAGTGGCTTAGTCATGCTGGCCATGTGACCCGGAAGCTGTACGCCGGCTCCCTCGGCCAGTAAAGTGAGATGAGCACTGCAACCCCAGAGTCGGTCACGACTGGACCTAATGGTCAGGGGTCCCTTTACCTTTACTATGATCCAATTTATTGTAGTTTGAACTGTAAATTGTAGAAGTGGCTGAAAGCTGTTAGGAGACCCTTATTTCCCTCACAGAACCACAATTCCCAAAGTGGTCCCCTCTTCCCCAGAAACTCTGGGAATTGTAGCTCTGTGAGGAGAACAGAGACCTCCAAACAACTAGCACCTTTCATGAACTACAGTTCCCAGGATTCTCTGGGGGAAACCATGACTGTTTAAAGTGGTATGATACTGTTTAAACGTATACAGGCGGTGAACATTTCTGTTCTGTTCCTAGTCCCTGTGTGTGTTGGCAGAGTGTGTATAAGTGCTCTCTGGCCCTGTTCTGCTTCTGGGTCCTAAAGGACCCACACTTCAACAATCACACAGCAATTGAACATGTCTAAAATGGTCATCACTGTAGTACAGAGGGGTTCCTATGTTCCTACGCTGTTCATGTGACCTAATCTGACCAAGAAAGACATGTTATTAAATTCTTCATAGCAGGCTTAGCAGCTCTTCTTACAGCAGCAGTTTGTTTTCCCTTCACAGGCTTAGTGAATCAGAAGAACCACATGGCAGGCGCATCCATAAATACATCTCTCTTCTTCACCCCTTCACCACCTTTTTTTTTTAATTCACTCATGTACACACTAACCACCACACCCTGTCTTCCATCAAGCTTGTGTAGCATTTAAAAAGTTCAAAGATATGATAACGGAACAGAAAATGGTTCATCTCTTATCTCTTGGGTGTCAAGAGTCTGAAGGCTCCTTGCTGTGGGATACCACAGCCTTTTTTAGTGTGCATGTGTGGGTGGAACGAGTAGAAAGGAAAACGATTACAATAAATGTGAAGCAGAAGACCAGAGGCAAACCCCTGGCTGAGACTTCCTTCTTGCTGAGCTGAAAACCAGAAATGCAAAACAGAGGAAGTTAAAAGTGGCTTTTTATCTCCCTAGCCCCAAAGCGGGGTGTGTGGGGGTTACGACAATAGAAGGGGTAGAACCTGGGGGTGATGATTAGATGGTTTTTATTTTTAGATTTGGCCTTAATCTTGCTTCATAAACAATGTTAGCGCTTATGCGCTCAATGTAGCCCTCTGATTCTTTTTCTTTCCCATGTGCTTTGGAGATGGGTTTGGTGGAGCTGCCTGCATCACACAGATTCACATGTGTCACATGAGAGAGAAGGGGGGTAGGGAGGATAGGAAATGGCATTTGCTATGTGTAGAACCATGTTACATAACCATACTTTCATGTCTGCATCCCTCACCAGTGCCACGAGAACACTTAAACGGTACACAGCTCAGCTAAAAGAGGGATTGATTTTCCTGGACATTTTGTCCTGTACTGAAAGGCCTCCCCCTGCCTCTTTCAGTGATAAAGGAACAATAAAGGGTTCACCTGTTCAGCAAACATTACAATGATCAGGCTTCATTCACCTTTAGCGACACCATCACATTCATTAACTGATGCCTGATTGCCTAGGACAGTGGTTCTCAAACTTTGTCTCTGGGCCACACTTTCATAATAAAAATTTGCTTGTGTCACACCAAATTTTTTATTGGTGTGGTTTTATTATTATTTACATGGGGGGGGGGGAGAGAAACGACTCCTAGCAGCGCTTGATTTATAACATAGAGCACAACTACCTTATAATATGATCAAGGGACATCAGGAAAGTATAAAACAATAGAGCTACATTAGGATATTAATCATTCCCAAATTATAATGATAAATGAGCCTCTTACATATGTAGCTTAAGTATGCATACAAACTCCATGAAAGGTGTCAATTTGCTTTTGCCGGGTCATCACATTTATATTAGGTCTAATTTGGGACAAACAAACTCTCATCTCCTCATCAAGGCAAAGAAACCTTTCTCTTTTCTGATCTTTCATATTTATCAGAGCTGAAAATCCCTATTCACAACACGTGGAAAACTGTAGAACAGCCAGTGCTCTTGATGTAAGGCAGGCATCCCCAAACTCGGCCCTCCAGATATTTTGGGACTACAATTCCCATCATCCCTGACCACTGGGTTCTGTTAGCTAGGGATGATGGGAGTTGTAGTACCTAAACATCTGGAGGGCCGAGTATGGGGATGCCTGACGTAAGGCATGGATACTGTTTCTGGGTGTGTGGGTAGGTGTGCATGTAATCTGGATACTATACTATACTATACTATACTATACTATACTGAACTACTTAAATGCTTCTTTACTTCTCCCTGAATCTTCCTGTTACACTTGCCATCCTCTCTTGCCACACCAGTGTGGATCGCCACACCCTTTGAAAACCACTGGCCTAGGGCTGTGCTTGTGGCCAGTCCAGAAGGATTGCCTTCATTCTAAATTGGCTCTGGACAACACCAAATCCAATGTGGTACATAGCTGTGCAACACTGCCACATTTACTATGTGATCTGTGACCTGAAGCCTCACCCAAGGATGAAGAAAGAAACTCTAGCCAAGAAAAATAATAATGGTGTAGCATCAGCAGCAGGAAAAGAAACTAGTGGCAGCACACAGCTCACAAACACACACCACACAAAGAGAAGAGAGCATTCACACATTTAACGGTTTATTGTTGCAAATGCTCTACTTTGAACCCCAGAATCAAAACAGGTGCACTAGCAACCCTAGTTAAAAGTGTCTCTTTCTTTATGAAGAAAGTTGAAGAGAGAACAGGGGCCTGCATAAACTTGGCAGGCTACCTCCTCTCCCTTTCATACCAAATTCATTCTCTCTCTCTCTCTCTCTCTCTCTCTCTCTCTCTCTCTCTCTCTCTCTCTCTCTCTCTCTCTCTTACTGAAAAGGAAGACTTTCTGTTAAACTCCAGGAGTGAAGCAACTTGGCAAGAGGAGGATCGGGGGCTAGGGGGCACACGCATTGTGCTAATACCAGGGATCTTGTGGCCTACGGCCGATGCCTATTAAGCCAAGCTCTTTGGGGAATCTGTATGAATTCATCCTTTAAAGCCAACATATGTTCTGTGCCTTAATATTGCCAGGTGAGGACATTAAGATAGAGCAAATGTTAACCCCGAGTTTTGTGCACCAGTGCTGTAGAGTGTTCTCTCTTCTGAAATACAAGAGGCCACCACTGACACTGGCCTTCCACCAGCTCTTGAAGACACACCAGTTTGCCCAAGCCATTCCCCTGATCTCCTGACTTGAGCTTCCAACTTTAAATGGGTCTAATTGTTGTTCTAACTGTTTTAGTTGTTACACTGATTCAACTAGCTCATCCCAAGGCTCACAGGGCTATGCAGGACTATTTCCTGCACAGTCCATTTAGAAACCTACCATGCCAGGGAGAATAACTGTATATAGCTGCTCTTTCTTCCTCACCTACTAGCTTTCTATGTGCAGTGAGCCTTGCAAATAAGTCCAGAAATGTTACTGGCTTTGATAAGCTCAGTTAGCAGTCCATCATACATGATATGTTATTTATGGCATGATGGTAGCCTAAAAAGTGGGAGGGGCCAGCCAGAGAAGAACATGCTTTCAGTTACTGTACATGTGGGTAATTAACAGCCAATCCTAACAAATGCATTTCCTTGCTAGTTAGCATGAGAAGGGGCCAAGACCACAGAGAGGTATTCCTGATAGGCAGACACTCAGGCCATAGAAATACAATTGGTAGAGAGAGCTGTGTGTGATGTCATTTCCCCTCCTCCTCTGGGGAGGAAGGAACATATAGTACTTCCTGCCCCTCTTTCTCTCCTTTATCAGCCATAAAACTTCAACCAACACATGTGGCGGCCTGGAAAGATAAATTGCAATTAATATATCCTGTCCTACCTATTAAAACCCATCCCACAGTACAAACATTCCAGAGTCGCCTGGAGGAACTAATTTACAAACTGGAGCTTATTTTAAAGGGGGGGGCGACATGGCAGGAGGTTCCCATTAGAAGAAAGCAGGGCTCAACTCTCTGATAAAGGAAACTGAGGCATCCCACACATACAAGTGGTGGGAAATCCAAGGTGAAAAGCAGAGTGGAGGATGTCTGCATAGAGCATTGCTGGAGAGACTTGAAGCATGGACATGAAATATGGTAATGTAACAGCTGTTTAGCACATTAGCCTGTTGGTGTGTGGGCATCAGGCCAAGGACTGCGAAGCTTGAATTGCAGCCATGATCCCTGTGCTCTACCTCTACAGTTGGAGGCAGTCATGCTTCTGAATGCCAGTTGTTAGAAGTCATAGGAGGCGAAAGAGGGCTCTTGTGCTCAGGTCCTGCTTGTGGGCTTCCCATAGGCATCTGGTTGGCCACTGTGAGAGCAGGAAGCTGGACGAGGTGAGCTATTGGTCTGATGGAGCAGACTGTTCTTACACAAACAAAATCTTAAGGGCTGCATGGAGAAACTGTTGAGTGTTCCCCTTCCCTGTGTTTACAGCAATTGCGGTTTTGTGTTTTTGTTTCCAATGCAGCAAGGGGTGCCCTGGTCTCGCTGCATCATGAAACCTAGCTGCCACCTACTCAGACTATGTTTCCTGGAACCACTTGAAACCCAACAGATGTTTCCCTTTGTGAAGCATGCAAAGCAGAGGTGGGAGGGTTGCTGCTTGGGGTGAGGCAGCCCACGCGTGTGGTTAAGGGATAGCCCCTATTCTCGGGCTTCCCCTTTTGGAACTTCCCTTGTACCAGAGGGCAGAAGGGAAGGAAGCTGATTTAGGGGAAGAGCTGCAACTCGAGGGCTAGAATAGCTGCTCTGCATGCAGAAGATCCCTGGTCCAATCCCTGGCTTCTCCATGGCTTAAATAATGGAGAGCTGCTGCCAGTAAGTGTGTGCCTTACTGAGCAAGTTGGACTAATGATGTGATTCCATGCAAGGCAGCTTCTTATATTCCTATGCCTTAAGGGAAAGGCCGTAACTCAGTAGGAAAACATCTGTCTAGCATGTGGAAGCTCCCAGGTTGAATCCCCAGCATCTCCAGGTAGGGCTTGGAGATACTCCTACCTGAAACCTTGGAGAGCTACTGCCAGTTAGCCCCTCCAAGTGAGTTCCAAAATGTCCCCTTAAAAAGTGTCTTTCCCAAGTTTCTCTCATCCCCCAGAATAGGAAAAGACCACATATTTGGTCAATTAAAAAATGGTTTACTTACAAACACTTCAAAGGTCAGATTAACGTGCTTCAGGAAGCTGCACAGGCAGTAAAACATGGCTTAGTTACAAAGTGGTGAAAGTTCCTAAATATTGGAATAGGAACTCAAGAGTGGCTTGTGAGATCTATGGGGTTTTGCTGGAGCAACCAACTTAAACCTCTTCATAAGATGAGCTTTTTGGATAGACTGGGGAAGAACAAAGGCTTGATTACCTAGCACCTCTCAAGTTGAGAGGAAGTGGACATAGCTAAGCCTGGCAGGACAGCTTACTCTATGGTATCAACCTCTTAATGTATTAATTAGACTTAAGCATGTTGCTTATATGAGGCTGGTTATCCCAAAATCTTAAGGGAGAGGGCCATAGTTCAGTGGTAGAACATCTGCTTTGTATGCAGAAGGTCCCAGGTTCAATATCTGGGTTTAACTGTTGTTGAACCAACATTCCAAACTTGTTCCAGCTCCACATGGAGCAATCCATCCTGAACTCTGACCTTGCCATAAATCTATTATTGGCCAAAGCCCTGTTTCAACTGGGATCATTCTTTAGAGAAGAACACTATAGAGGAGAAAGACTGAACACACAGATTTGCTGGTCCATACACTCAGCAAAGCAGCACATTATCAACCCTGCTGGATTAAACAAGGGTCCATCTAGCACCTCCTCTCTACCAGTGGCCATGCACTGGTAGAGGACTCTACCTCAGTGGTAGGGCATGTGCTCTGCACATAGAAAGTCCCAGTTCAATCCCTGGTATCTCCAGGTAAGGCTGGGAAAGAACCCTGCCTGAAACTCTGGAGAGCTGTCGGTAGTCAGTATAGACAATGCTGAGTTCGATAGACCAAGGATCTACCAGTTGCCCTGACAATATGGCATGTGTTCAGAATTTGTCTGTTTTCATAGGAAATTACAGACGCTTGTGTATTTGCAACACGTATCTTACTCCAAGCATCAGGATTCATGAGACTCTGCATGCTGTAGAAACCATTCATTCCCTTAGCAATGAACAGCCTTTCATGTGCTGGCTTCTGAGGTGACTTGTGTTAGTAAACTGACCATAAGTTTCCTACTTAAAAAAGAATTAAGGATGTTTAATGGTACTCTATATTTAAACTCACAGTAGAACTGGTTCTGCCCTCAGAAGAACACTTCCAACATTCTGTAGAATTCATTATCTGGATGAACAGGTTAGGGGTGAAGGGAAGCAATGTGCTGTACATGTGTGTGCATGGGCACATATGCGCACAAACGTCAGCATGGGTCCACACACAAAAAATTTTAATGCAATCACCACCATGCATCCTGTCCAGTCATTTTCTGCTGACAGCTGATTTTGATTTCCAACCAAGTAACAACTCACAGAAAACGCACCTCAGGCCACAGGAAAGGGAAATCTAGTAATGGCAATGGACCTCGATCAAGTCTAGATCAGGAACAATGGCCAAACAATTTATCTAAATATACAAAACACATTTCCTAGATTCAGGGAATTAGAATTTGGCAACCCTGCTCTGGAGAAAACTTTAAGAATTCTAGTGTTGTTGTTGTTTTTAAAAAGGCCCCTTCAGCTTAAAAGAGCCTCCTTCATTAGCGGAGCCCACTAAGCCAGGCCAATGGCCCTTCTAGGCCAGACATCCCGCTCTCACAAGAACAGTCTCCCCTCCTGCAGTTTCCAGCAACTGGTATTTGGAAGCATTAGCTATTCCCCTCCCATAGATACAATTCCCAGAATGGTTTAATAATCCATCCCTCCTCCCAGGAAACTCTGGGAATTGTAGTTCTGTGAAGGGAACAGAGACCTCCTAACAACTCTCAGCACCTTTCATAAACTACAGTTCCCAGGATTCTTTGGGGGAAGCCATAACTGTTTTAAAATGGTATTATAGTGTTTTAAACATCTGGAGCGGATGTGGCTTATGTGTGTTACTGCTGGCCACAATCATGCCAGGTTTATCAAGAAGCTCCACTCGACCCACCTGAGTCCTGGCTGCCAGAGGTAGGTGGGGTGGGATCTGAGGCCGAGGGGAAGAGCTGGCCTGTTTGTTTGTCTGTTTGTCTCTTTATTTCCCACACTTCCATTTTATTGCTCACAGCCACGCTTGGGCACGTTTTAATTAGCTTATTACTTTTTATCTGAGAAGACACGAGCCGGGGAATAGAAAACGGCTCCCAAAAAACGTCAGCAGCTTCCCTACATCTCTTGTGATTAAACTCCGCACTGCTCCAGCGCGGCAAAATTTTATCGCAGCGTTATTTCCTTTAGAGTCATAGTTGCCATAGTTGACTTGATTAATTCTCCATGCGCTGGCCAGCCTTCCCTCCCTCCCTCCCTCCCTCCCTCCCTCCCTCCCTCCCTCCCTCCCTCCTGTTCCTGAATATTCAGAGGAGATGCTCATTAAGTAAGGCACTATCGTTTACTACAGGAGTGGCGGGAACCCCTTTCAGCCCAATAGTCACATCCCATCATGGACAGACTTCTGGGGACCACATGCCAGTGGTGGGCAAGGCCAGAGGCAAAGGTAGGCAGAGCAATGGATGCAACTCTTATTTTCGTATAGTAGGCTACATTTTAATCCCACAACACTCTGAGGTCTATACCCTCCCTCCCTCCCTCCCTCCCTCCCTCCCTCCCTCCCTCCCTCCCTCTCTCTCTCCCTCTCTCTCTCTCTCTCACACACACATCATCATAATCTTCCATCCAGGCAGGCAAAAGTTATAACCACAGTTGAAGGACACATTCCAGTCAGGCAGTAACACTCAAGGAAGGGCATGAAGCAGAGTTAATGAGGACCTGAATAAAGTATTGAGGGCCACAAAGAGAGGCTTGAAGGGCCACATTCAGTCATCCCCTGATTTGAGATCTCAGTATAATTTCACTGGGCAGAGGAATCAGGATGCCTGTCCACACAGGTCAACTCTTGTCTGACTTTCCAGGGTTTGTGAGCCTTTTATGAACCTCCTCACCATCACCTTCGGACTGGGAAGTGAACATAGAAAACTGCTTTCTACCATGTTGATCTGTTAGTCCATTTAGCCCAGCATAGTTTACTCCCAGGATAGTTGTCGTGGTACTGTCTGAAGGATTTGAAGTACAACTCCCCAATAGAGTCCTTCTTTTTACCGTAATATTTTTGTATTTCAGCTACAATCAAAGGTAGTTGAGAGAAGCAACACAGCTCTGTTTGAACTTTGTAGGTGAGCTCAATTTTTCAAGGCCCTCCACATCAGACTTTGATACAGGGGTGAGCCCATCTGTAACTCCCTTTACTTGGGATCACTGCCATGTGCACAGGCCGCTCAAAGGGAAGAGAGAGATGGATTTAATTAGGCCATTGTCTTCTGCAAAAAAAAAACCCTTCCACTCCTACCACCCCCATTCTTAAGGATTAACCCATATCTGCTCAAGTGTGCATGTTTGTTTGCTCTCAAAGAGCAAGAGGAAAAAACATGAACTGTTAACAGGCAGGATGGTGGAGGTGGTTAAAGATGCATCCCAGCTGCTGCGTTCAAATTTTAACCTGCCTACTCAGTGTAGGTGGGGGAAACAGTGAGGCTTATAGGTCAATTTCTGCCCCTCTGTCAGGCATCTAGAGGCTAATCCAGGGGAGGTAATGATCATCTGTACCAAGGGAAGAGGTTGCTAGACTAACAAGGAGTGGAATAGGCCAGGGGGTGAAGTGGTTAGAATACCAGGCTAAGACCTGGGAAACCAGGGTTCAAATCCCTGCTCAGCCACAAACAGGAGTGAACAAATCTGTCCATTTCAGTTTCACATTTTTCCAGTCTTGAGTTCAGTTCTTCAAGTCCTTGTGAAAATTCAGCAGCATCTTAGTGCAAATTTCTTTTGCAAAGCAGTGTTCCCTAACGTAATGCATTATTGTAAGTTATTTCCACTACATATGTGCATTTTTATGCACACTTCACCCCAGTATATACATTTTTGTACTCATTACATGTCTGGATAACTACACTGCAGAATTCGGACAAGTGTGACCCTCAAAGTATGGCTGCCTTTTGGGTTTCATATTGTTTTGAAAAGTGTAAATTAGGTAAGTTCACCTTCAGTTGTGAACCGAATCGAATTTAGTGCTTAGAGTCAGACTAGAACCAAGGAGGCCAGGGTTCAAATCCCCACTCAGCCATGAAGCTTAACTGGATGACCTTCAGCCAGTCACCATCTCTCAGCCTTACCTACCTCACAGGGTTGTTGCAAAAATAAAATGGAGGGAGAACCATGTATGTCGCCTTCAGCTCCTTGCAGGGAAGGTAGTACAGAAGTGTAATTTGTAATTAAATTAAAAACAACAACCACTATTCCCACTCGCATGTCCCTCAGGTTAGCTCCTGACAGTCGCTAAGCATGCACAGTCACCAATCACTGGGTGATTTTATGGGCTGTTTGCCCCCTTTGAGCCTGCTTGTTTTTCAAATGTCTTGCACTACTAGATCAGGGATTCCCAAACTGTGGCCTGTGGGCCACCAGATGTCCACAAACCTAATTTAACGGTAGGTGGTCCACAACATGTCTGTGAAGAATGGCTGCAGCAGTGGCTGTGAATAGCCGCTTCAGTGGCTGCTCTGCCATTCTTAGAACCCAGCAATCTGGTCCAGTCCAGATGGACCAGACATGGAGGGGAGGGGAGGAAGCGCAAGAAAGGAATGGAGAGGATTAGCAGTGTGAAAGAAGGAGTGATGAGGTGACTCGAAAGGAGTGGAAAGAGTCCTATGGAAATCAAATTGGAATGCGGTAAAGTACAACATATGAGAAAATGAAGCAATAAAAGTACAATTAAAAATCGCACAGCATCTAACACAGTGCATTTCCAACCACCACAACAGGCAGAAAAAGCACAAAGCAGTCTGCCTAGAACCTCAGCAATTTTCAAGTGGTCTGTTGGGGGGGGGGGTTAGGTAATGACTATTCTAGATAATTCTGGCTATACACTAGCATGCTGATGCCTCCCTGTTGTTTTACAGAGGCCCAAGTTTGTCTCCAAATCCTGTCACCACTCAACCACCTGAGTTTGCTATTAGAAGGAATGATAACTCAAGGGCAGAGCAAAAACAGATTGCTGAGCCAAACTCTAGAAAACCCTGGCAAACAGAAAGTCCTGTTCACACTGCCTTTACCATCTGAAAACTATTCCATCTATGTATGTATGTATGTATGTATGTATGTATGTGTATATGTATGTGTATGTGTAAGTGTATATATATATATATATATATATATTTGCTTTCGTAGATTTTCACGGGTACAGGAATGCAGGTTTTGGTGTCCTCGGGTGTCTTCCCGTGTAAAAGTTGGGGTGTCTAGGCGACGTTTCGACGAGGTCTCACTCGTCATCTTCAGGCTGGTGCTTTCGGCTTCTTGTTACTGGAACAGAGCAGGATCTCAGTGTTTGAGTTCCTATAAATACTGTTGAGGGGGTGTGGTGTATAGCCTCCAATGTTCTGGGCAGAGAGGAAGTTCCCAGGCTAGTGTGCCTTTTCTTCTTTTGTTCCTTAATTACTTGAGGGATATCTTGAGTGATTTCTTGAGTGATATCCTGAGTACCACTTAGGAGTACCACCCCCCTGCAATCCCTACACAGATCTGGCTGACACAGGCCACAAAACCACAGCTCGCCCCTATACACGAAGCCAAGCCAGAGCACAACTAAGTGCAGTACAGCCATCTTCTCAGAAAAACTCTTCACAAAGTTCAAGAGGTCAAGACACAAAGACTTTAGCAACTAATCCACACCTAATGACCCACCTAAGTGGTACTCAGGATATCACTCAAGATATCCCTCAAGTAATTAAGGAACAAAAGAAGAAAAGGCACACTAGCCTGGGAACTTCCTCTCTGCCCAGAACATTGGAGGCTATACACCACACCCCCTCAACAGTATTTATAGGAACTCAAACACTGAGATCCTGCTCTATTCCAGTAACAAGAAGCCGAAAGCACCAGCCTGAAGATGACGAGTGAGACCTCGTCGAAACGTCGCCTAGACACCCCAACTTTTACACGGGAAGACACCCGAGGACACCAAAACCTGCATATATATATATATATATATATACACACAGTGGTACCTCGGGTTACATACGTTTCAGGTTACATACGCTTCAGGTTACAGACTCCGCTAACCCAGAAATAGTGCTTCAGGTTAAGAACTTTGCTTCAGGATGAGAACAGAAATCATGCTCCGGCGGCGCGGCAGCAGCAGGAGGCCCCATTAGCTAAAGTGGTGCTTCAGGTTAAGAACAGTTTCAGGTTAAGAATGGACCTCCGGAACAAATTAAGTACTTAACCTGAGGTACCACTGTATAGAGAGGGAAAGATAGTTAGATTTGCTTTAATTCCATGTTTATGGATGCTGATGATTAGAGGACTGAGCACCTTCTTGAAGCCCTTAGAGTGCAAGCAGTCTCTTTGGGGTGTGGAAATAAGATCAGCAAAGCTCTTCCTGTGTCCTGTTGTTCCAACAAGCCTGCAACAGATCCCAGAGCGTCACTCTTGGAAGAGGAAAGGGGGCAGCTGCTTTGGCTACAAGGCAGACACCGTCTTCACGGGGATTAAGAGCTTTTTGCTCTACACGGTGTGCCATAATCCAGGCTGGCAGGACGCAGTCCCGATTAGTTATGCAAGAGCAGTTGTTCAAGGAGAGACTGGGGGCCAATGAAATAACAAATATCTAAGAAATGCGGGGCTTGTGAGGACCGTCCATTGCATTAGGAGGATACAGGCATTCTGAGAACCACTCTTAGCTTACAGGGGTGAGAGCATACCTGAGCATGTATAGAATTATGCATGACATGGAGAAAAGGGATAGAAAAAAGAGTTTCTCCCTGTCTCATAATACTAGAAGTTGGGGACATCCAGTGAAGCCAAATGTGGGAAGGTTCAGGACAGACAGAAGAAAGTACTTTGCCACACAACTTGTGAAATTCACACTCGTAGTGACAGCCACCAGCTTGGATGGCTTTAAAAGAGAATTAGACCAATTCACGGAGGACAAGGGCATTGATAGCTACTAGCAATGATGCCCTTCCTCCACAGTCACAGGCAGGGCTGGATTAAACATTAAGCAAAATATGCACATGCTTAAAGGGCAATAAGGGAAAGGGGGGCACGAGAGAAATTTTCCGTTGCTGGATTTTGAACATTAATGGTCACGAACTGCTCAGCTGAGCATTCATTTTCTCAGTTGAAGTATATTAGAAATCCCAAGAGAGCAACTATGCAACAAGGCATATCTCTACTATGTACAGAAGCAGAAGTGTTACGTAAGATTAGTTTTGAGGATCTTATCAAAGACTTTGCAATTAGAAAAAGTAGGATACAATTTTTTCAATGAAGTGGAAGTATACCAAAAAAAAAATATTATTTTCCATCTTACTGTAGATTTTGCTTCATTTTGAAAAATACAATTGAATTTTATGGTTTATTATTGTTTATCTTCTGATACACCCCCCCCCCAATCTTTTAAGTGTCTAGGGTCTCTAAAGGTCTTAATCCAGCCTTAGTCACAGACCATAATACTTTTGAATACCAGTTGCTGGAAGCCAAAGGAAGGGAAAGTGTTCTTGTGTTCCTGGTTTTGCGCTTCCCAGATAGGGATCTGTTTGGCCACTGTGAGAACAGGATACTGAACTAGGTGGGCCATTGGCCTGACTCATCAGGCTCTTCTCATATTCTGATGAGTGGTACAGTCCCTGCATGACATGCAGAAAGAGCCAGGTTCAGTCCCTGGCATCTCCTGTGAAAAGGATCAGGCAGAAAGTGACAGAGAAGACATGTCTTTGCCCAAGACCCTGGAGAGCCGCTGGCTCTCAGAGAAGAGGATGTAATCAATTCCTTTTTCCATCATTTCCCCATTTCTTAAATCTTAAATTCAGTTCTCCACCATTGCCACTTCCTTATTGATATCCTGATAAAACTTCATTAGGTTTTAGCACAGATTTATCCTGAAATACGCATTTTTTGTATGTAATTCCCCTAACATATACCGTATTTTTCGTCCCATAGGACGCTCCGTCCCTTAGGACGCATCTAATTTTTTTTGGGGGGGGGGAATAAAGGACAATTTCCCCCCTTTATTCCCCCCCCCAAAACCAGGTCAGGGAACAGCGGGATGGTGGCGCTGCGCCTCCCCGCTGTCCCCCGAGCTTGTGAGGCTGGCCGATGTCTGCCTGGCGCGCGGGGCGCTCTGCTTCAGGGCGCCCCGCGCGCTGGGAGGCAGGCTGCTATCCGCAGCGTGGGGAGCCCTGTGGGAACTCCCACAGGGCTCCCCACGCTTGCTGATAGCTTCCTGAAGCCTGGAGAGCGAGAGGGGTTGGTGCGCACCGACCCCTCTCGCTCTCCAAGCTTCAGCGAAAGCCTGTATTCGCCCCATAGGACGCACACAAGATTTCCTCTTCATTTTTGGAGGGGAAAAAGTGCATCATGTAGGGCGAAAAATACGGTACATCTTTACAAGCAATCTCCCCTGAAGAGAATGTGTCCCTTGCCCCAAAATGATTTTTGAGTTTAGGTTAACAGCAATAAAAACGATTTAACAAAAAAATAAAAACAAGACTAGCAGATACATATCAGATATGATGTGTCCTGCAATAAACATGTTATGAGTGAACTAGTTGTCCATGTGAATCATTTCCCTTCACTGCCAGGTTAGGGAGATGATAATTGTTCCCCACCCCACACCCCCACTCTTATGATGCATTTCTGTGCACATCTTCTAATATTCACGTTTCTGTAAACATTGTTGGCTGGAGAAGCATGAATTTCGAAGTATGGCTGAGTTTCAGTTACTGCCTTTTTTAGGAGGTGGGGAGTGAGACTTAGGAACTTTCATGGCACAATGCAAACTGGATTGCAGTTCCCCCCACATCCCTATTCCCCCATCAGTTCCTTGATTGGAGGTCCCCATGAAACCTTATGTATGCCGCCTTGAGCCCTACCACTGGGGATTGGCAGAAGATATGGACATCATAAATCAAATCAATGCTTAATAATAATAATTTTGCCTCTTCAGCTCTCCTGGACCACTCTCTTTGATTAGCGAAGAAATACGATTCAAGCTGCTTCAATTATTTATGTCCAATTTGGTTAATTCCCCCAAGCAGACTCTCTTGACGCAAAACGAAGCAAGGCAGATTTTTAAAAAGCAAAAGTAGGAAGCAGATGTCAAGGAATGTTTGCTTCCCACTCCTCCTCCACCTCCAATAAGTGTGCTTCTTTTTCCACACCTTTCTCCCCTCATTTTTCTACTGCAGCCAAAATCCAACAGATTGGGGAAAATCTAAATGTGACTTCAGAGTAGGTTTTGTTGCTACATCAGCCATTGACAACCTGGTACCTTCCAGATGATGGGGACGACAATTGTCATCAGCTTCCACCCACATGTTTGGAGTTCAAAATGGCGGCCATGTTGGCTGAAGCTGATGAGAGCTGTACAGTGGTACCTCAGGTTACATACGCTTCAGGTTACAGACTCCACTAACCCATAAATAGTGCTTCAGGTTAAGAACTTTGCTTCAGGATGAGAACAGAAATCGTGCTCCAGCAGCGTGGCGGCAGCAGGAGGCCCCATTAGCTAAAGTGGTGCTTCAGGTTAAGAACAGTTTCAGGTTAAGTACGGACCTCTGGAACGAATGAAGTACTTAACCCGAGGTACCACTGTAGTCCAAAACATGACCACGCTGTCTGGAGATGAAAGCAGCTGTGGTCTAAAATATTTGAAGGGCACCAGGTTGGCAAAGGACATGTTAAGCTTTAATCCAGAGTCAAGCCAAGCAGAAATGCTAAATGCCTGGACTGAAGAGGTTGAGGGAAGAAAGGCAGGAGGCTGCAATGCCGGAACAAATGCAGCCAGAGGCAAAAGACAAAACTGCCAGTCTCGTGTAATGAACCATCTCTCCCACTTGGCTGCATCAGGCCTGGCAGTGTTGTCAACTCCCCGAAGCGCCGCCAAACCCGGCAGCCAGGTCCCCCTCCCTCACCCCCCAGCCTCTCTGTCTGCTTCCCTGAAGGTGTGGGAGTTGGAAAGGTTGGCAGTGATAAATTGATTTCCCATGACAAAAAAACTGAGGCTGGCTGGCAGCGGGGAGAGAGGTGGATTTTACCTCCCCCACCCATGCTGCCGTTTCTGCCTCCAAACAAAAACTAAAATCTGACCTGTTCCCTGGCTTTGTGGCTTAGGGCCCTCATATCTACGGGATCACCTCTCCTGGTATGCCCCGCAGAGGACCTTAAGGTCCATGAACAACCATAGTTTAGAGGTCCCGGGCCCTAAGGAAGTCAGACTATCCTCCACCAGGACCAGGGCCTTTTCAGTGATGGCTCCGACCTGGTGGAATGCTCTGTCCCATGAGACTAGGGCCCTTTAGGATTTAACCTCCTTCTGTCGGGCCTGTAAGACAGAGCTATTCCACCTGGCCTTTAATTTGAATTCAGCCTGATCTTTTATTCCCCTTCCCTTCTCTCCCCTTCCCCTTTTATGAAGATCATCTGCTCTGAGACCCCACAGCTAATTCTACCGCAGCTAATTCTACCCTGGCCTCATGTCTTGGTTGGCTCATGTCTTGGTTGACCACAAACTTGACATGAGCCAACAGTGTGACGCGGCAGCTAAAAAAGGCAATGCAATTCTGGGCTGCATCAATAGGAGTATAGCATCTAGATCAAGGGAAGTAATAGTGCCACTGTATTCTGCTCTGGTCAGACCTCACCTGGAGTACTGTGTCCAGTTCTGGGCACCACAGTTCAAGAAGGACACTGACAAACTGGAACGTGTCCAGAGGAAGGCAACCAAAATGGTCAAAGGCCTGGAAACGATGCCTTATGAGGAACGGCTAAGGGAGCTGGGCATGTTTAGCCTGGAGAAGAGGAGGTTAAGGGGTGATATGATAGCCATGTTCAAATATATAAAAGGATGTCACATAGAGGAGGGAGAAAGGTTGTTTTCTGCTGCTCCAGAGAAGCGGACACGGAGCAATGGATCCAAACTACAAGAAAGAAGATTCCACTTAAACATTAGGAAGAACTTTCTGACAGTAAGAGCTGTTCGGCAGTGGAATTTGCTGCCAAGGAGTGTGGTGGAGTCTCCTTCGTTGGAGGTCTTTAAGCAGAGGCTTGACAACCATATGTCAGGAGTGCTCTGATGGTGTTTCCTGCTTGGCAGGGGGTTGGACTTGATGGCCCTTGTGGTCTCTTCCAACTCTATGATTCTATGATTCTATCCTCACTGGCCCAGGTAGGACCAATTCAGCCAGCTAGCCCTGGGGATTATCTAATGCTTATTTCCCCTAAATTGATTTTTGAATTTTATTGTTATTCTTGTTTTTATACTGTATTTTATGCTGCTTTTATAATTAAGTGTTTTAAATTTGTTGTTAGCCTCCCTGAGCCCGGTTTTTGAACCGGGAAGGGCAGGGTATAAATAAAAATTATTATTATTATTATTATTATTATTATTATTATTATTATTATTATATGTGTTTGGTACATGCCTCACAGGTAGCAAAGTATTTTGCTACCTGAGGCCACTGTAGGGGGCAGAATGTACAAGTTACTTGTGGGCTTCCCATCTGGTTGGCCACTTTGGGACCAGGATCCTGGCTAGATGGGCCATTCGCCAGAACCAGTGTGGCTTGGGGATGCTGGGAGAAAGCATGCCCCTCTTACCTTTAGGCCCTGCCAGTGGGCTTTCCAGAGGAATCTGACCGGCCACTGTGAGAACAGGATGCTGGTGGTTTTCAGCAACGCCATATAAATCTGTATGGAAACCAATAAGAATTACCATTTAATAAACAGCAATGTCCCTATTATCCCAGCCCAATCACTGAGGTCTTCAGGGAAGTCACTGTTAGTGGTCCTCTGTGGCTCAGATGCACAGCTCACATCCACCATCAACCTTACGTTCAGCATTGTGAACTCCTTTCCAGTTGAGGTCAGACAGGCCCTCTCCCTGCTGAACTTCTGGTGCTTACTGAATACTATTTTGTTCCAGCAGGCCTGAATTCTGATTTTGCAGTTTAAAATGTTTTTTGTTTTTTCCCATTACACTCAGTTCCTTGTTCACTGTTTAGAGGTGGCTGTAATAAAGCAGTATATAAATTGTTTAATTAAATAAATACAGTGGTACCTCGGGTTACATATGCTTCAAGTTACAGACTCTGCTAACCCAGAAATAGTGCTTCAGGTTAAGAACTTTGCTTCAGGATGAGAACAGAAATCGTGCTCCGGCCGTGCAGCAGGAGGAAGAGGCCCCATTAGCTAAAGTGGTGCTTCAGGTTAAGAAGAGTTTCAGGTTAAGAACGGACCTCTGGAACAAATTAAGTACTTAACCCGAGGTACCATTGTATAATAATTGTCTAAGCAAACAACGTCTATGCAAATCTTGAGGAAATGAATTAGCATGGATGCTCAATAAACAGATTGGATGGAAGAGCCCATTGTAAGCCTGACTGACGGCAAAACTTCTCCCTCTTTTTCCCCACCCCACCCCGTTAAAATGATATGAGCCACCATGGGAGACAATGATTTGTCTGAAAAGTAAGGTTTAAAAATGCATTTTCCAAAACAATACATGAATTGAAACACAGCTAACCTTCAAAATGTGCACTTCTGCAAATGTGTACGTCAGGGAAAGTGTGCACAATAGAGTGCATAGTAGCAGTTATATACTTTTTAAAGCACATTCCCCCTTGTGTGGTTGTCGACAAGCAAATCAGCTGCTGCCTAGCCACTATTCCTGTGCATTAGGGATGGGAAGAAATTTGGTGCAGTTTGTATTTTAACAGCATCCTACCTAATTCACACCTCCTGATCCAGTATGTGAACCAAAGTGAAATTTGATTTATTCGCATTATATTTGGGGAAATTACTTTGCACAAACCTCTATATTGGGAGAAATGCACTGATACGTTTTCAAGAAAACTTGTTCCCCTGCAAATTGATGCAGAAATGTAGAGAATGGCCTTAAGGCTGATGAAAACATGAGAAATTGAGAGAAATCATCATTGACAGACCTGTCAATTCCCTAGACAAGAGTACCTCTCACCATGGGCAGAGTCCACCTCTAAGACCACTTTCTTGAAGTTGGGAAGGGCCATAGCTCAGTGGTACAGCATCTGCCTTGCACTGAAAAGGTCCCACATTCTATCTTGGGCATTGCTAGGTGAGGCTTGGAGAGTTCCCTGTCTGACAGCCACTGCCAGTCAGTGTAGACAATATTGAGCTAGATGGACCAATGGTCTGACTCTGTGTAAGTTAGCTTCCTATGTTCCTACACTCTCATCCAGCATGTACTCTCTAACTCAACTGCAAGAGGCGTAGCTGTGTTCAATCTTCTGCAGCAAAAAGAAGGAACAGTCTTGTGCAGGGCCTGCCAGAGACCTTTTGGCACCTGAAGCAAGATGGGCTACCAGTGCTCCCCTGCCACAGATCCAGGCCCCAGTGTGGTGGGAGGCCTGGGGCATGTTGCTTCAGGTCTCCTCACTGGTGTGCCGCCCATTCTAGAGCAGGAAGCTAGCTTAGGGGCTGCAGGGCAGACCACATGGCACACCATTCCAGCCTCTTTCCACCCTTCAGAATTTGCTGCCTGAGGCAGCTGCCTCACTCTGCCTCATGGTAGGGCTGGCCCTGGTCTTGTGGCACCAGATTTATGGCACAACTGTGTGCACGTTCATTCAAAATTCAACCCCAGTCTGTGTAAACAATACTGAGCTAAATGGACCAATAAGCTGACTCCATATAAAACAGCTTTCCATGTTCCTAATTACAGCTCCCAATCCTACAAAACTAGGATTATGGAGTGGGGGTAATTTCCAAATCAGAAGCTGTGGCTTCTATAAGCTCATAAAGAACCACCCTTCAGTTTTGTTCCGCTGCCAACACCAGTTTCCAGCCAGCTGCTCTGAGTTCAACCTCCTCCGCAGGAGTCCTGGGGAACCCACTAAGCCAAACAAGAGGTTTCTTTGACTGCCACCTCTGCTTTTTGACAAACATGTTCCGTTCGGAGAATTCCCCCTTCTCCACCCTTTTCCTCCCACACCCGTACCATCTGGTTGTAGTTTGCACCATGACATGTTTCCTCTTGTGGTCCATTTGCTTTTCTTTCCTTCTTTCTTTCTTTCTTTCTTTCTTTCTTTCTTTCTTTCTTTCTTTCTTTCTTTCTTTCTTTCTTTCTTTGCAAACCCCAGAAGCAAGGAGAGAAATTCCCTCTGGCTGCAACAGTATGTTTGCATAAATTCATTTATCTATTTTCTTTCTCCACCCTCAGACATCCAATTTATTTATCAGGCTGGCTTAGAGGTGGATGGGTGAGAAGGAGAAGTTTGGGTTTTACTTTTCTGCCCCCCTAGAGACGCTGGGGGGTTAATTATCAGATTCTCTCGGCATCTGTTCCAATTTAGGAGAGCTGTTGGAGCTGGGGGGGGGGGGAGTCATCAAGTTTAGCAGCAAGAAAGGGGATTCCCGCCCCTGAGCATGTGGGTTATGCGATGCCAAATTCCTGCAAAAATGCTCAGATATGTGAAACCTCGTTTCCTACCCTACAGTATGTGGGGAAGGGCCATAGCTCAATGACAGAGCACCTGCTTGTCATGCAGATGTCCCCAGCAATTTTGGGCCCAGGAGCACATTTGTAAATACAAGGACTCCTCCAAACAACTTGTTTGTTAAGCATTCATACTGATTTGCTTGTATAAAGCTTAAGCGAAGGTTAGACCAGAGCTTTCCAAACTTTTCATGTTGGTGACACACTTTTTAGACATGTATCATTTCATGACACAGTACAGTGGTACCTTGGGTTAAGAACTTAATTCATTCTAGAGGTCCGTTCTTAACCTGAAACTGTTCTTAACCTGAGGTACCACTTTAGCTAATGGGGCCTCCCGCTGCCGCTGTGCTGCCGCCACCACAAGATTTCTGTTCTCATTCTGAAGCAAAGTTCTTAACCTGAGGTACTATTTCTGGGTTTGTGAAGTTTGTAACCTGAAGCGTCTGTAACCCAAGGTACCACTGTAATTCAGTTTTACTAGCAAACCAGAGGTTAAACGAACCCCTTTCTAGCCCCGGGAAGAGAGCGGGGTGCATTCGTGTGACACACCTACACACTGCAGCCGACACACTAATGTGTTGTGACACACAGTTTGGAAAGTTCTGGGTTAGACCATGGCCAGACTTTACTGAACATTTGTTTCTGGGGTAGGTATACAACAATTAGCATCCATTCTGCGTTTGCTTACGGTGTGTTTCCACATCTTCCCATTAGGCCACATGTGGGGAACCTTTCGCCCTCCAGATGTTGCTGGGTTATAACTTCCATCAGCCCCAGCAGGCATGGCTAGTGGCCAGGGATGATGGGATTTGTAGTTCAGCAACATCTGGAGGGCCAAATATTCTCCACACCTGTGTTAGTCATTTATTCACTCCAAACGTTTCCCTGTCACTTTCCCAACTGCACCAAGTCCTGATTCTTTTAAAAAGTGAATTGTACAGAGCCTTTTAATCTGCTTTAACTCCACAAATCTAAAGCACAAGGATGCCCTTGAATCCCTCCTGCGAAACAATGGCAATTTGGAGGCACCCAAATAAACTGTTGTGGGCGCCTCAAAACATCTTTTCTTCAGAAGAAAACTGCTCATGCTTACAAATGCCACACCAAAAAAACAGGGGAAATACCTGTCTGCCCCCAATAAACTAAAACAGGCAAAAAATAGCAGGCAACTCTACTACACACACATCAAACCATGTCAAAAAAAGAGGATGCTGCCGGCCGGGGATGATGGAAGTTATAGTAGAAAATATCTGGAAGGTACCAGCTTGGGAAAGACAGATCTACAAACATTAGAAAGCAGAGCCATGGCAGAATTAGACATCAGCATGATGGAAGACTGGAAGGAGACAAGCCCAGAGAAGTAGATCATACAGAGACACAACAGGCAGCAGGTGATTTTGTAGTGATTCCTGCAGAGGCAGCAGGCAGCCTTCTTTGCAGGAGGTTACACTGAGCTCAGAGGAAACTCTTAAGCATTTCTTATTATTTATTTCTCACAGCGCACTTCCATTCCTGGACATTGTTAAGGCTCCCTTTGCAAAAAGCGCAGGATAAATAGTAAGCCCCACTCTTCCATGGAAGAAACAAGACGCCGCCACCAACCCCCCCCCCCCCAAGGGAGGCTCTGCCTGCCTGCTTTGGGAAATGGGGAGAATCTTCACCTGGCAATTGGCTTTATTGTTTTTAATGAGCATTTTAAAACTTGCTCGTGGGGCTGGGCGGCTGCGGTCTCCTCGCTGGGTACACGCAGGCACGGCCATTAATCCTCTTTACTCCAGCCTTGATTTAATTTATCATTAGGTTCGGATGAGAAATTTTATCCTGCAACACAATTCAAGGTGATAGATGAGAGTGTGGAAGCAGGGGATCTCCCGGCCTTGGCAACCCTCCTACTTTTCTTCATGCCCCAAGCTGGGGAGTGGTTGAGTAAGTGGAATGTATGAGGGAGGGAGGGGGAAGGATTGGCTGTTGTTGAGCTGGATGGAAAAAAAAAATCACTGACCTTGCAAAGGAAGGCCTTAAAGTTCAGAAGGTGCTGGGGTCAAATCTCCAGATAGGGCTGGGAATGTCCCCTGCCTGAAACCTGAGAGCGCTGCTGCCATTCAGAGATAGACGGCAAAGCAGCTTCCCGTGTTCCTAATGCACAAGCCAGTTTCATCACCAGTAGCTTTTAATATTAGATCTGCAACTCAGGGAAAAGGAAACCTCCACCGGAGCTGGTTGCACGAGCCCTGGCCCAACCTTATGTTTGATCTAATTTACTTCCCTTCTTCCCTTGGCCCCAAACTTTGACCCGAAAGCAATCCAAAGCATTTGAAAAGTGAAAAGTAGGGCAGGGGGCTGGGAGAAAGTGCCACATAGCAAGTGTCTCTTTCTGTCTCCCACACCTACACGCCCCCATTCCCCCACGTGCATTGCAAGCGCAGATTGGAGCGGTTGCTCCATTAACCCAGCATTGATCTCTCATCACACTTGGGAGGTAGCGATTAAAAACCTCCAGCCTTCCTTCCAAATTTGTATTTGAGGGAGGGGAATGGTGGTGGAGAAGATATTTTGGCAAAGCACAGAAGCCAGCAAGGAGGGGGAAATATGGAGGGATCCGCCAATTTCAATTTCTCATTTTACCAACCTTAAGTTCAGTTATCCACATTTCTATTTCAGCTTACAATTCAATTTTTTTCCTTGTGAAAATTCAACAGCATCTTACATAAAAACACAAGAAAAGCCTTCTGGAACAGGCCCATATTTATTTCAGCTACAAAATCCAGGTAAACTGGGGGTGCATAATTTTAGGGTTCCAGCCAAGAACACTTTCCCAGACAACCTTTTTAAAGAAGCCTTCACATTCATTGCATTTCAAGTGCTGCCAAAATACCCAGAAGTTTGTAAACTAAGCATGGATTAGGCAGGCTGGTTCTTTATTCACACTCCTAATCTGATTGCCTTTAACAATTCATTACAGATAGGGATGCTTAAAGCCTTGCTTAGCAAAGCACGTGCCCTGTGGAAGTGTCTCAAGGGAGGCCCATTTGCTTTACTTCCCAAGGTCAAACAGGAAGGCAGGCAAAGAGCATGGACTAGTGAATACTTAGAAACAAGAGAAACCTAGGCCTAGTTCTCCCATATGTGGCAAGTCTAGTTATGTCCATACAGCACCAGGTAGGGGTGGTCACATGGTCATAGGCGCCGACTCCATGGGGCTTGAGGGGGCCCGAGCCCCCTCAAAAATTCGTTTGGGGGGGCTCCGCCCCCCCAATAATCTCCGGCGCCCCTCCAGCAGAGCGCCATCGCCGCCCCTCCCCCAGCCCAAAATGCACAGGGAGGGGCGGGCTGCATGCCTCCTGCCCTCCCTCCCGAGCAAAAGCTCCACCCAATTTCCTTTGGAGCTGATTAATAGGCGCAGCACGCTCTCCCCTATTCGCTCACGAGGAGGCGGCGCCGCTTTATTTGCATATTCATGAGCTTATTTATTATTCATGAGCTTTCCCGGGCCCCCCCAATATTTTTTATAAGTCCGCGTCCCTGCACATGGTAGAACGTTCCTCAGTACCAAAAAACTTGTGTGTCAGAGAGAAGGCTAGGGGAGAGCCATTCATTCATTCATTCATTCATTCATTCTTCCACACTTTCCCCATCACCAGATTTAGGGTGGTGTGGGCTGCCCCCCCAGGCACTGAGCCAAGGTGGCGCATAATAAGAATAATAATATTGAGAAGATCAATAAAAAAGCAACCGTACCCAAGGGAATTAGTGTGAAAATAAGATTGGGGTGTGTGTGGGTCAGACGGGCAATAAATTTCATCCTTGGTCAGGGCACCATATTACCAAAGTCCGCCTCTGCTTCCCCTCAGAGGTCCTCAGTGTTTCCAAAGCATAGATAATTTATTTTGTGCAGAGGAACATCTCATCATGTTGCCTTCTCTTTATGGGGTTACAGTCCCTCTGAAGGAGTAGGCAGGTAGCTCAGGGGTAATTCTGAATCACTCACTGTTGCTTGAGGCGAAGTGGCCTTGGTGGCAAAGGGCCGGCTTTGAAGATGGTTTTGGAAACTGCAGCAGGTGCAGAATTTGGGAGCCCAGTTGCTTACTGGGACAAGACAGTCTGATAACACAACACCAATCTTGCCCCAACTGCCCCCAACGGCAATGGCTACCAGATAGTTCCCAGGCTCAATTCACAGTGGTGGTACAGGCATACCTCAGAGATATTGTGGGTTTTGTTCCAGACCTCTGCATTACAGCAAAATTCACAATAAAGTGGGTCAATTTATTTATTTATTTTGTTTCCCAGTGTATAAAAGTTATGTTTACACTATGCTGTAGTCTATTAAGCCAAGACCCCTTGGCTGTAGGGGCAGGAGGTAAAAAAACTTTGGCTCTAGTCCTAGCCTGTTCCACACCCATGGCCAGATGAGGGGCAGTGGCAACATCGGGCTTCCTTCCCTTGGAAGCAGGTGGGCTGCTGCAGCTGCAGCTGACTCCTCATAAGGGGCAACATCTGCAAAGTGCAATAAAGCAAAGTTCAATAAACTCAGGTATTGCCTGTATTGCTGTATGACAGCATCTTAAAAAGCAGAGACATCACCTTGCCAACAAAGGTCCGTATAGTTAAAGCTATGGTTTTCCCAGTAGTGATGTATGGAAGTGAGAGCTGGACCATAAAGAATGCTGATCGCCAAAGAATTGATGCTTTTGAATTATGGTGCTGGAGGAGACTCTTGAGAGTCCCATGGACTGCAAGAAGATCAAACCGATCCATTCTGAAGGAAATCAGCCCTGGGTGCTCACTGGAAGGACAGATCCTGAAGCTGAGGCTCCAATACTTTGGCCACCTCATGAGAAGAGAAGACTCCCTGGAAAAGACCCTCATGTTGGGAAAGATGAAGGGTACAAGGAGAAGGGGATAACAGAGGATGAGATGGTTGGGCAGTGTTCTCGAAGCAACGAACATGAGTTTGACCAAGCTGCGGGAGGCAGTGGAAGACAGGAGTGCCTGGCATGCTCTGGTCCATGGGGTCATGAAGAGTTGGACACGACTAAATGACTAAACAACAATGCCTGTATTCACCTATTCATCCTTATTCAGTTCAGGACCTCAAGGACCGCCTCTGCCCATATGAACCAACCCAGACCCTGCAACCATCACTTCAAAAGCACTTTTTTGATTCATTCTTACATTTCTATCTTACCTTTCCTTCAAAGAGTTTTATGTGGCTTATATGGTTCCCCATTCCTCTCCTTAGTTCATGCTTGCAACAACCCTGTGAGGTAGGCTAACCTGTGAAACAGTTACTAGCTCAAGGTTACCCAAAGAGCTTTCCACTGCGAAAGTATCCTCTTTCCACCTGCTTCTCCACTGCAGCAGAAAGCAAAACATTGTACCTTGGGCAGAGGCTAATAAATCAATACTTCCAGGCTATGACACAAGTCAAATAGTCTCACAGTCTATTAGCACAACACACATAGAGGGGAAGGACATATCCAGGATCTTTATAACTAAGCAACTTTTGAAATAAAGGCTAACTCTGTTGTTAGCTGCAGGGTGCTATGAGACTTTCAAGGAACATCATGCAAGGACAGCAAGCAACCACCTAAGGATGCATCGTTTTCTGTTCTGCTCTGTATTCGTCACATGCAGCACTGTTTCCATTCAGCTGCAGTTCATCTTCTGCCAAAACCTATGCTCTTTCTCTTGTTGTCACAAAATTATGTCCCTTATGCAATTTACATAATTATTCATGCAAATAACACTGCTATTCCATAATTTCAGTGCAAAGGAAACACAGTGCAAATGTGTGCAAGCGAGAAATATAATCAATTACATATCATTTGCAGATTGAAAGCAACAACAACAGGGAATACTGATTTGCTAGATTGCTTTGTTCTAACAAAGGATGAATTCAAGAACACAATTTCTGCTCCCATTTCCACTGGAATTCTTCCAGATACTGTTGCTACTCCAATTCCCATCATCCTTGACAACTGGTCATGCTGGTTGGGAGTGATGGGAACTGGAATCCAGCAACAGCTAGAGGGCTAGAGATTTCTTATTCCTGCATTAAAAGGAGGCAGAGTTGTGATGGAGGTAGCTGGGGTAAGTAAAGGCAAGGGATGGGGCGGCGAACCTGTGTGATCCAAGAAGGTGGTTCTTTTGGGTTTTTTGCCCATAACATAACACTAATCCTACATGCCCTATTAAACAAGGAGGTGGTGCTGTGAGAATCAGATAAAACAACTAGATTTGGCCTGAGTGCTCCACAACACCATATTAGAAGCACAGATGGTTTAGACAGCAAATAAAAATGAGAATAATTTTGAAATTGGCAGAGACAGCATCCCTACCCAATGTGGTTTGTGCATATTTCTTTAGTAGTCAAAGATGTAAGGATGGAGAGAAAGGATGGAAATCCCCCCACACCGAAAATCTACATTTTTATACGGTTGTATTGAATGAAATCGTATGCAGAGCAAACCCAGTGACCTTAATGGATCTAAGTCATCTTCATTACTTTAAACTGACTCGGAAACTTCAATTGGTCCAAAATGCAGCAGCCAGATCACTAGCTGGGGTTCCATTTAGATCTCGCATAACCCTTGTTTTAAAACAGCTGCGTTGGTTGCCAGTTCGTTTCCAGGCCCAATCAAAGAGGCTAATGTTGGTGTTTAAAGCCCTAAACAACTCAGCCCCAAATACTTGAAAAACCACCTCCTTCCCTACAGACTCCCCTGGATGCTAAGGTCAGCAAAGGAGATCCTGACTTTTCCACCACCCTAAAAAGCTGACGGGGGTGGCAGCCTGGGAGAGCGCTTCTCTGTGGCAGTCCCTAAGTTGTGGAACTCTCTCCCCAAAGAATTGCGCCTGGCACCCCATTATACAGTTTCCAGTGGAGAATTAAGAGGTACCTTTTCACCCTGACTTTTGACACCAGAGATGTATATTTTTAGGACCCACCTTATTTCTGTGATTGTAAGATGTTTTAAACCGTTTTCCATATTGTGCTTGAATTGCTGTAACCTGCCCTGGGAGCTTAGGATGAAGGGCGTGTAAATCATCACGACCACCATACAACTAGCATTGGATACAATCCATAGCCTTTTTCTCTTCAGTCATCCATCCCATAGGCTCTGTGTGCGATGCTGGACACAACTTTTACGGGCTTTGAACACACTGGAGATTCAAGGTTGCTTCCAAATTAGCCCCCTTTTAGCACTTCAGGGACAACGCTTTCTGTTCAGTCAGCTGGCAGCAGAACTAAAACCACAGTTCCAAATGGCGCTTGATAGATTATTACGATTTTATTAATTGCCTTCTGCACAGGAAGGAGATAGGGATAACCTTCTCTGCTTGAGACCCTGGAAAGTGACTGTCAGTCAGAGTTGATAATGCTGGTCAACATGAGGCTGATTTTTTTTAAAGCAGCTTTCTTGGGGAACCCAAGCTCAGTGCTTTGCATGCAGAAGGTCCCAGATTCAATCCCCAGCATCTCTAGCTAGGACTAGGAGAGACCTTTGTCTGAAACCCTGGAGAGTCGCTGCCAGTCAGTCTGGGCAATACTGGGCTAGATGGACCAATGACTGAATTGGTATAAAGCAGCTTCCTATGTTCCTATGTATTAAGAAAAGTGTTGTGTGCTTTGTACACATAATATTCCAGGTTCAACCCCCAGTATCTCCAGGTAGGGCTGAGAGTGACTCCCTGTCTTAACCCCTGGAGAGCCAGTGTCACCTGTTATGTACTGAAGTTCTCACCCTGGGCCAGCAGGGGGATACTGTAGATAGTTATGCAAATGAAGGATCGAAAAGTGACGTTCAGTGATTGGATGGTTTTGTATGCAAATGAAGGATCGAAAAGTGAGGTTCAGTGATTGGATAGTTTTAGGAAATGGCAACAGTTACATTGTTCTGGAGCTCTATATAAGCAGGCTGACTGAGCTCCTCAGCTTAGTTCTGTTCCAGCTTACAAAATAAAGAGCTGCTTTGGAGAAATCGCTGTGTCGTCTGCTATGTCAACCCACAACTTAACATAACCAATGCTTTATTTTACGGTACTTTCTTCACTAACTCCTAGGCTAGCTCAAGGCAAAGACACCCAATGTTAGCTAAGTCACTCAAATAATTCAGATCAGATTCCAGAGAAACAATAAATCGTGACAACAATGTACTGAACAAACACCAAGGGAAAAAAGCAGTGTATAACTTGAGGAGAAAGAAACAGAGGTGTTTTGACAGGCCTTGTACATAGCAGGAAAAACATTCAACCAAACATACAGAGGAAAACTCCTGCAGTACTGCACAGCCAGTCAGAGACTTCCACACATAGTTTTACTTGTTAGTGTGTGACTAACAAGTAAAACTTGGAAATATAGGTTGCAAAACCATAAAATGTACCCTTTAAAGTGAGTTCCAAAGTTTCCTTAGTAGAGAAAAAGAACACACATTTGGTAGGTTAAAAATGGTTTACGTACAAACTCTCCAAAAGTAAAATTCATGTGCTATTCCATACAGTGTTCAGAAAAAGTTGCATAGGCATTAAAACTTGTCTTAGTTCCTAAATTATTGAGATAGGAACTCAAGAGTGGCTTGTAAGAGCTATGCAGCCTAAGCTTTGAGCAACCAGCTCAGGAGTCCTCACACATTGAGCTTCTCAGGTAGACTAAGCGGAACAAGTCTTGATTACCTAGTCTCTCCCACGGTGAGCTAAGACTGGTAGGACAGCTTACTTATGGTCTTAACCCCTTCATGCATTAATCAGACTTAAGCATGTTGGCTACATGTGACTAGCTATCCCACACTTCCAACACCCAGCATCTGGGAAGAAAAAGGTACAATTCCAGACTTGGAAATCTAGAAGCGCTGCTGAACCTTGGGGTTTTGGTAAAGGAAGGGGAGGAGACAGATACGAAAATATTTCAATGTATTTGAAGGAAGGCTGCACAATTATACACTGAGGGGTGAAGTGAAGAGAGTTTATTCACTTTGTCCCCTTCTCTAGGGAGACTGTTATTTTGAAGGACTTTCTGGGGTAGGGAGGCATAGTGGAGCCTTTAGAGACACTGAAATCTTAAAGGGAGGTTGTTATGAAAGACCAACTCAGGGAGAACTCTGCCTCCATAAATCATTGGGGCAAAATGAGATTCATCTGCAGGTTGCAGAGTAAAATAAAAACCTCCCAGGCATGGAAGTTCAGCCAAGATGACAGACCCGCACAGCAACTATTTCTTGAGAAGTGGATTGTCAATTACATGACCAGCACCCCAGTTTCTGCGATATAATATGAGGAAAAAATGAGTGGGGAGTTGAGCTGCGAGGAGTGCTCTGGCAGGAGAGAGGCTGACTTTGATTCCAAGGAAAGAGACATAAATTTCGGGTAAAGAACAGAATGGTCAGCACAATTTCTTCTGCTACTGACTGCTGTCCAATGTGGAAGACTTTGAAAGGATCCTTCCATGGGTAGGACTTTTGATTTCAGTAATACTCATTCCCCTGGTCAAACCAGGGAACGTGAAACCTGGAAAGGTGTTGGCACATTCAGGGCTGAGCATCAAGGCATTAAGCAAATCTGGGAGGAGCCTGCCCAGAAATTTATTGTGGCTGTGCTGCAACTCCCTTATATCAATTATTATTGTTATTTAAATTTGCATACGGCCTGTAAACTGAACATCATAAGGTAGTTCACATACAAAAACATATAAAATGAAAACACAAAATATATAACAATGCCCCCATGAGCCCCTTCCAACAAACACAATTAAAAGTCCGTAGATGGTTTAATCAGCCCAAGGCTTATTAACATAACAACAAACAAAACAATACCCCCCCAACAATTTAAGAGGCCAAAGATGGTTTCATCAGCCAAATCCCTGGGTGAAGAGGCATGTTTTTGCCTGGCACTTGCCTGGTATGTAGTGAAGGTGCCAGGTGAGCCTCCCTGGGGGAAACATTCCACAAACGGGGAGCCACTACAGAAAAAGGCCCATTCTCAAGTTGCCACCCTCCAGACCTCTTGTGGTGGGGGCACACAAAGAAAGGCTTCAGATTATGATTGCAGGGTCAGGTTTGCTTCATATGGGGAAAGGCAGTCCTTCAGGTACTGCAGTCCTTAGCTGCTTAAGGTTTTGTAGGTCAAAACTGGCACCTTGAATAGAGCCTGGAAGCCGATTGGTAGCCAGTGCAGTCAGGCCAGGATTGGTTTTATATGTTCAAACCATCTTGCACTGGTGAGCAACCTGGCTGCCAAATTCTGCACTAGCTGAAATTTCTGAACCATCTTCAGAGGCAGACCCATGTGTTGCAGTAATCTAACCTAGAAGTTACCAGAGCATAGGCAAAAGAAGTTAGCCTATCCCTGTCTAGATAGGGACACAGCAAAAGCTGATGGAAAGCACTCTGCGCCACTGAGGCCACCTGAGCCTCAAGCAACAACAAGGGATCCCCACAGTGCCCTCAAACTACATACCTGCTCCTTCAGATGGAAAGTAACCCCATCAAGAGCATGCAAGCTCCCATCCAAGTGATCTAGGGAACCACCCACTAACAGTGCCTCGGTCTTGTCTGGATTGAGCTTCAGTTTGTTGGCTGTCATCCAGTCCATTACAGAGGTAAGCAGATCCACAGCTTTCCACAACCAGATGTCCTCTTGATGTTGTGAACCACCCTAAGATCAGGTATAGGGCAGAATACAAATTAATAATGATGATGATGATGATGATTAATGGTGATGTTTTGGACAACAACTACTGGCCATGTTGCTGGGTTATAATTCCCACCATCCCTTGATGGTGGCAGACATACTGCCTTCAACAGTGGAGGTAGTGCAAAGCCATCATGACCAGCAACCACTGACAGCCTTATCCTTCCTTAACGTGCCTAGACCCTAAACCCCTTTTAAAGACGCCCAGTTTGGTTGCTATGTTCTTCATCCTGATCTCAGGATTCTGGGAATTGTACAGACTACAGTTCACAGGATTCTTTGGGGAAAGTCATGGCTGTCAAAGCAGCACATGACTACTTTAAATGTTCGGTGTGACGTTAGTTAGGAAGTAAGATCACAAGTTAGGAAGTAGGATCACAGATTAATGGGTGTTACAAAAAGGACACAGTCTTATGAAGTCAAGGTGTTAATGTGTTGAACATCCAATCTGTACCATATTGTTTTTGTAATTGATAAGTGTTTCAATAAAGTATTTAGTATTTAGATAGGTAAAAAAAAATATAGCTTCATATGATAACTCTAATATTATGAGAGAGTGATAAAAAATTCTCTGTATCCACTTTCTCCACACCATGCATAATTTTATACACCTCAACCATCCCCTCCCATCACCATTTCTCTAAACTAAAAAGCCCCAAATGTTGTAACCTTTCTTCATAGGAAAGTTGCTCCAACTATCATTTTAGTAGCCATTTTCCAGCTCTACAATATCCTTTTTTGAGGCACTGCGACCAGAACTGAGCAGAGTATTCAGAGTGCTATTGCACTATAGATTTGTATAACATCATTATATTGGCTGTTTTATTTTCTGTTCGTTTCCTAATGATCCCTAGCATGGAATTCACCTTTTTCACAGCTGCCACAGAGCGGGTTGGCATTTTCCTTGAGATGTTCATAGGGATGAGTGAATCTGTGAGCTCTGAATTCTTGAAGTTTCTCATTTCTCCAATCTTAAAATTCAATTCTCCACATCCCCCACCCCATTTGTGTGTGTTTTAAAGTCCTCATGAAAATTCACCAGGATTTTAGTGTAATTTTTTTTCTAATGCACATGTTTTGGTATGCAATTTTGTTTGAAACACACATTTCTGCAAAGCAATTTTCACTAGCACAATGCATTTTTGTAAGTTATTTTCAGTTAGTTGTGAAATTTCACCAGTATACTTTTTTTGTACACTTCATCCTAAAATATGTAACTTTCCATACATTATTTGGCTGGAGAATGGCTCTGCAAAATTCAGAGAAGTGCAAATTTCAAAGGGCAAGCTGTGTTTCAGTTTGTGTATTGTTTTCGGAAGGTTCCCATTTCCCATTTAAACCCAAATTGAATCAAATTTTCCCCCTTCCCCAGCCATCCATTTTGATCCCAGTATCTCTTTACTGGTCAGACATCACCAGTTCAGACCCCAATTGGGGGGGTTACAGAGGGTTACAGAGATTCTCAGTCCCTGGTTTTGGCAGCAAATGAAGGGGGAGGCAGGAGAACACATGTGCTGCCATGATGGTTTGCCAGTGTCACTAGAAAGGCTTTTGAAAACTTAAAATAATAATAAGAGCCCCAAGGAGGGTGTGAAGCAAGGCCAGCAAGGGGAGTGGCCCGGGGAAAGGGTTGGCAGGGTGTGTGGCCCATGTAGATTTCCAAGGGCCGGACAGAGTGACCTGGAGGGCCACATTTGGTCCCTGGGGCCTGAGGATTCTGCACTGAGAAAATACGAATTCTGTGAAATTATGGGACACACAGCCAATGGCCCATGTCAGAAGCACAGGAAGCTGCGGAGTATATTCATGCCTTCAACTGCCTGCTCACCATTACTCAGATTGTTTGTATCCCCAACGAAACACACGCGGGACTGATTTCTCTGTCATGCCAAGCACTGGAAGAGAAGACCACCTGGGAAGTATTTTGCCAGCAGTTCCCTTTCTCAACCGCCCACGCCTTCGTCCCTTCCCCTCCCACTCCTGTCCATCCAGGGCTGATGGATGGCTATTGGTTTTGGCTTCATGCGACGCAGAAATCTGTCACTTCGTGCCAGGGAGAGGTGACAGCAAATACATCAGTGTGGAGACAGCCGTCGCTTGCGGATCACTTTCAAGGCCGCTGAGGGCTGAGGTCCTTTGATTTCCTCCCTCCTCTCCCACCCAATACTAGCTCCCACCCCCACCCCCGCCTTCCACACAAGCAAGGCACAGTAAATCACAGTTCGAATACACCCAATTGGCCCTGCATTGCACATATCCCGACTCCCTGGCAAACCAAACAGCAGCAACAGCAAATGCAGGGTCCAAAACATGAAGAGCCTGCATCTGTATCAGAATGGATACTGCATCGGTATTCAAACTACATTTCTCTCTCTCTCTAATTAACATACATAATTGTTTAGTCCGTGCAACTGTTTTTTATATACTTTTCTCATTTTATGGTTGTAACTGTTTTACTTGTTTTACAATTGTATATTCTGTTTTGTGGCTCCCTCCTGAATGATTCTTTCCTTATTTTCAAAAACCAGTGCAGAACATTATAAACAAAACAAAACAAAATGAAAAGCAGAAAGAAAAAGGAACCTAGGAAGCTGCCTGATACTGATTCAGACAATTGGGTCTATCTGGAGCAGTATTGTCCACTTTGACAAACAGCAGCTCTGTGGGGTTTAAGGCAGAGAATTTCCCCCCGCCCAGCCTGGAGATGCTACTGAGGACAGAACCGGGGACTTTCTGCCTGCAAAGTAGATGCTCTACCACTGATTTCAGACAGGCAATATATTTACATACAATTCACTGAATGCTTTTGCCATAAGTCTCTGAGTATCAGTTTTGTTTGTAAGTGGAACCAAATCCCACCTGTCCTCCATGAATCTCACTGTCTCACTCCCTCTCTGACTTTTGGCTATACACAGTTTTTTCTGGGAGTATAACTTCCCAAACTTTGCTGTACTATCTTGGTAGAGAGATTCCTTACAGACCTTTCCATAATCTGACCATAGGTGTTCTAGCTACTACTAGTAAACATCCCATTAGTGCCTTACATATTATGTATATATTTAATTGAGGTGACGCACCTGGGACCTTACGGTAAAGGGCAGGAAAGAAGTATAATAATAAAATAGAACAAGTACTGCATAGTGTTTTTCTTGGAAGCACAACAACAGGTATCATTCAGTTAGTAATCTAAAGGTTAATTCTGTTGACAGTCCACCAAGAGGGGGTGATGGTGGAGGTGCTGCCTAGAAATCAGGCAGAATGGCATGATCCTAGCTGAGGTGCTCCGAATGGCTGTGTAGTTCTGAGAGAGTTTTCCCCAGTATGTGTGGTTGAGTAAGTCTCCTTGCTCTTATCTAGGCCTGTAACTAAGACAAAACCTCTCTATTTCCCCCCCCCCTCATTTCATATACTGTTTTTGTTTAGTTTGCCCAGTAAAGTGCAATCACTTTCTTTTCTCGCTGGACTCTGTCTGCATTTTTGAAGTGACTCTGGTAACTGTTGTTCCTCATTTATTGGAAGTACAGTTTATAAAGGTCAATCCCAATTTGGCACCTATTTACCTATTTGGACATATGGACAGACTATATCACAATGTACATTCAAATCAGGCTTCATGGAATGCTTTTTTTGCTAATGGAAGCAGATGATGGTGGGGTGTATTCAATGCTTGGCATAATCAGAGACTCACTGAAATGAATGAACTTTAGCCAGTCATAGGTGGTATTCAGCACCAGTCATGAAGTTGGTGGGCCCATTGAAGTTAACGGACATAACTTAGGTGTCCTTATTTATTTATCATTACATTTATATCCCACATTTTCTTCAAGGAGCTCAAGGTGGCATACACGGCCTCCTTCCTCCTCATTTAATCCTCACAACAACCCAGTGAGGTAGGTTAGGCTGAGAGACAGTGAATGGTCGAAGTGGGCTTTAGGACTGAGTGGGGATTTGAAACTGGATCTCTCAGCTTTTAACTAGGGGTGGACTTTGGTCTTTCAAATTTCAGCGGCACCCTGCGGACAGCCAAAATCTGGCACCTCCTGCCTCTCACCTCTGTATGTGTACTATGTCATAGTTACGATGCCCTGCTTTGCTTTCCTTGGCGCAGCACCCAGTGCAGAAGAACCAGTTACGCTGCCCTAAATCCACTTCTGTTCTAACTTAGGATATAGTTGATGCAGCCTCATGTCTATTAGCCTCAATGGGTCTATTCAGAGTAGGACCAGCACTGCACACAACTCAAAGTATTCCCCGCACTCTAGTCTGTTGTATTTGCAAATATATATAAAGGTATTCTGGAACAAGGTTTTATACCAGTGGCAGAAAGTCAGGGAGGCTCTGGGAAATTGTTCCTTGAACTGGCCGCAGAGCACAGCAACGTGAGCGTGGCTCAGCCTTTCAAGCTGACGGGGAGTTTCCTGGCCGCAGTTCCCGTCGCCTCCACCTCCTCTCCTGCAATGCTGCTGGTTCAGCTGGGGACTACATCTGGAGAGCGGCCCAGGGGAGTGCTGCTGGGCCAGCCCTTGCCTCATTTATGGAGAAATGCCCCACAGGTTCCAGGGGAAAGGGGGCCAAGGAGGAGAGAGACCTCGCTGGACTGCAGACAGCCAAGCGCAAGATGATTTATGGGGCTTCCTGCAGATGGCATGTTCCAGGCAGAGAGGGATCCAGACCAGGAAAAGCGGGGGGGGGGGGGGTCTGGCTGGTGCTGTCTTAAAGGGCTAGCACCAATTTACACAGCAGTACACTCGTTCCTGCTAACTGGTTTGGCATTTCAACATTTCTATTGATTGCATTCGGCTTTTCAAATCTTTTAATTCATATATTTATTTGGGCTTAACTCGCAAAAAAATTCAGCTCATTAAAAAGCTCATTAGCAAGCTTCCTGAGATGCTTCTCTGGGCCTTATGCACCATCGGATGCTGGTTTTGGCTTCTGAGCTGTGGTTGGCAGCACCCACCTTATCACTCTGGCATGGTCAGGAGCTCCATGTTTTTTAGAACATGGCTATCACCCTTCAACATGGAGGCTCACTGTGCTATCTTGGGCCAGTTGCCATATCTCAGCCTAACTTACCTCGACCACTGTGAGGATAAAATGGAGAGAGAGATCCACGTATGTGGTATATAAGAACAAAAAATAAGTAGACAAATAAATAATAGTCCACGTATATTTCAAGTAGGGAGGGGAAACTGTGGCCCTCCAGATGTTGCTGGACTCCACTCCCCATGGGGCCCCAGCATCATGATCATTATTATCATCATCATACCCCACCATATTTTGAAGATCTTTCCTACCTTCTACCTGGAGATGCCAAGAGTTGAAAATCTGGGACCATCTGCATGCAAAAGATGGGATCTGCCACTGGGCCAATGAAGGGCACCACCATAGAAATTTATATTCTATCCTTGTCCTTCCCCAGACCTAAGATACCGCAGAGAAAGGACACCTGCCTTACACTCAGAAAGTCACAGGTTCAATCCCCAGCATCATCAGGTACAACTGGAGGAATCCCCTTTCTAAAAACCCTGAAAAATCACTGCCAGTGTAAATAATACTGTAGGTGCAGCAATAGTTTAAGTTGGTATAAATGAGTTTCCTATGTTCCTATTATAAAGAGGAGGGTCATAGCTCAGTGATAAGAGCATTTGTTCTATATGCAAAAGGTTCCAGGTTCAATCCTCAGTATACCCAGATAGGAGTGGGAATGTCCCCCAAAGGAAAAGCCTGGAGAGCCGCTGCCAGTCAGTGTAGACAATATTGAAGTAGATGGACCAATGGTCCTATCTGGTACAAGGCAGCTTCCTAAGTTTCACAGACCATTACCTGGGGTGCCACCATGCTGTTTTCCCTGATGTGTTCCTCCACCCTACTCCAACACTTGCAGCATCCAGCCATGGTCTTGGAGGGGGTCAAGAGACTCTGAGTGCCACCTTGCCCCATTCACTGCAACATCAAATGCTGTACACATACACATACACATACACACTTCAGTTCGGCTATCAGTGCTGGGCTTATTTCACAGCAGATCAAACCACATCTTTGAAATTCCATATGGGTTCCCAAGGGACCCTCTCCGTATGTTTAAAATAACAACATAAAAGCAGCCGCTGCTGCTCTCACTGCCAGCAGGACCCTCCCGTTCCCTGCTAGCACAGAAGGCGTGCAGAGACACGGCATCAGCAGAGAAGCCCACGTGGAAAGCGGAGTGTGCGGCAGCCCCTCCAGCGCCTCCTCTCCCCTCCTTCCTCTGCAGCCATCTGGCCTCCGCTTCGCCTTCCAACAAACCCTGTGGCTCTGTCCCTGCCTGGGAAGCCTCCTGTTTTTAGCTCAAGATGCGGGTCCAGAGATGCATTGCTCTGCTACACCATAAAGTTAAAAGGGGAGCCACGATTACAGAGCAGCAGCTCTCAAGTGTGTCTGAGGTTGTTTGCATGTACATCCACCCCCCTCCCTACAACCAGTTGGCGACCGCAAGCAAGAATGGAAGCCCATCTGGGGAAAGAAAGCCAGGCCGCCGACCCACTTCCTCCTGCCTTCGCCTTTGGCCGGCAGACATGGCAGGAAGGCCAAACCAGAGCTAGGCGGGAGCCAGGGACGGTGGTGACGGGGAGAAATTTGATGCAGTTTACATTTAAAGGTGAACCTCCCTCATTTGCTCTTCCCAGAGCAATTTGTGAACCAAAACACAGCCTTCCTTCAAAATGCACATTTATCTGGTTTCTTTCATTATTTTTTTTGTAGCAACATTCTCCATGTGTACAAAAATAATGCATATAGTGGGGTTAAGTGCATGTATTTATGTAAATGACATACAAACATGTATTATATTGGGGGAAGCTCCTTTGCAAAAAATGTGAACTTACTAGGCAATGCTGCATGCAAAAACGTGTGTTTTGGAAGCTGGAACTAAACTGGAGATGAATCTTCAGGAGCTAAACTGGAGATGAATCTTCAGGAGGACTTAATAAATAAAATAAAATCACAAACTTCATCTTGGCTCCTGCAGATATAAAGTGCCTCCAGACTACTAGTGTTTCTCAGGAAGGATTCAAGCCCAGACCAGAGCTCTGAGTCTCTGCATCTCAACAAGGGCTATGTTGCCCTAGCCCAAACAACCCACCTTAATAAATAATCTGGTCGGGTTTTTTGCAGAGGTGGTGGTGGTGGGAAATGATGGGGAAATGCACTAAAAAGTGTGAGATGCACATTTAACTAGGAGGAAGACGTATAAACTCTTGCAAGCAAATCAGAATGAATGCTCAGTAAATAGGTCATCTGGAGACGCTCATAATATCCCTCTTGCTTCTCAGCCATGGAAGAATTCTGATTGGCACATATTAGGGAAGGGGGAGGAGGGAACCTGCATCCCTCCAGATGCAGCACTGGGCTCCAATTCCCATCAACCAGAGGACTGACAAGGGACTGATGGGAAGTGGAGTCCAACAACATCAAGAGTGCCACATGTTTCCTATCTCTGTACTAAGGGGACAATCTATAGCACTCAACGCAATAGCCCTCCTGGATCAGGACAGAAGTCCATCTCCCAGTATCCTATTGCCTATACAAGTCTAAAAGATTCAAATGAATTTCCTCTAATATAATTTTATTTGTTTATTTATTTCATAAAATTTATACTCTGCTTGATTGTAAAAGGGGGAGACACTCAAAGTGGTTTACAAACAGAATAAAACCATAAAATCACCAGTAAAAAGCATTTAAAACAACTATTTACATTTTTTAAATTAAAAAATTCCTGTTATTTTCATTTGCATATATGTACACATTACGCTAGCATGTGCATTTTTGTACACATTACACGGCTGAAGACTGGCATTGCAAAAGTCACTGAGATGTATTGTACAAAGGCTGCGTTTTGATCTGCGTATTGTTTCAGCAACTGCTAATTTGGTAAAATTACCTTTACATGTGAACGGAATCAGATTTTTACCCCAGCTATAGTGATTGCCAATCAGAGGCATGCTGTTCCTGATCTTGGGGGTAAAATATAGCCACGATTACTTGTAGCCACTAATAGTCTAATCTTCCTACATTGTGTGTGCACAGTTTCGGGTGGGAAGGACGTTGGAAGAGCCTGTATGGAAAGGAAAATTAAATATAAACCCAGCAAGTGAGCATTTGAAGTGGTCCTTCTTGCTAGCCAGAGGGCAACGCAATCCCCAGAGTCTTGTGGTGAGGCTGGAAGCTGGACCTATCTACCACTGGAAATGTTTGCAAGTCCCGTCCCCCCTGAAAAAAACCCAATCCCACAGCAGTGGGGAAGGCAGGGGAGTGCTGAGAGAAAGCATTGGGAGAATAATAAACGCTTCATCTTTGCAACATCTCTGCTCTAGAAATGGAAAACCAACTGCTTGCCCGCCCACATAGCCAGACCACTGCCCAGTCCCCAAACCTTTTCCCTCTCTGGGGCTTCCTATTTTTGGCTCAAGCAGAACACAAAAGCCCAAGCGTTATTCTCCCCACCCAACCTAGAAAGGGAATAAACCCAGCAGGCTGACAGACTGTGTGGGGAGCACAGAGTAAGCATCATGCTTCAAAAACATATTAATAGGACACATTTGCATTTATATTTCGGTCTTGAACTTCCTGCTGCTGCCGCCGCCACCACCAGCAACCCAATTCTCAGCCCTAAAACTTGTACTCACATTGGTTTGGAGTCTTGAGTGTTGCACCCATTTTACAAATGAAGAACTGAAGCCATGCACACAGGACTAATGGCACTTACAATATCCATTTACAGTGGTACCTCGGGTTAAATACTTAATTCGTTCCGGAGGTCTGTACTTAACCTGAAACTGTTCTTAACCTGAAGCACCACATTAGCTAATGGGGTCTCCTGCTGCCACTGCACCGCTGGAGCACAATTTTTGTTCTCATCCTGAAGCAAAGTTCTTAACCTGAAGCACTATTTCTGGGTTAGCGGAGTGTGTAACCTGAAGCGTATGTAACCCGAAGTGTATGTAACCCGAGGTACCACTGTACTGAACACTACCATAGAGTGTTTTCAGAACATTCTATCTTCAGAGAATACTTTCCAAATCAACTTATCCTACAAGGAAACGGGAGCAGGTGGGGCTGTGGTCTAAACCACTGAGCCTCTTGGGCTTGCCAATCAGAACATTAATGGTTGGAATCCGCACAACACGGTAAGCTCCCATTGCTCTGTCCCAGCTCCTGCCAACCTAGCAGTTCAAAAGTATACCAACACTGTGTCAGGAAGGTAAACGGCGTTTCCGTGTGCTCTAGCACTTGTTGCAGTGTCCTGCTGCGCCAGAAGCAGTTCAGTCCTGCTGGCCACATGACCCAGAAAGCTGTCTGCAGACAAACGCCAGCTCCCTCGGCCTGAAGTGAGATGAGCACCGCACCCCAGAGTCAAGTTTGACTGGACTAAACTGTCCAAGGGTCCTTTAGCTTTATGGGGTTTTGTTTTGTTTTTTACAAGGGAACCCTTGCAATGAATCAGCTGTGGGTTCTCCATGCATTGCAAAGGATTCTAGGGCATGCTTTTGTAGGCAAGAAACATTTACATTCCTTACCCCCCCCTGCCTTTGGTTCTTTTGTGTGTGCCAAATCCCAGACTCTCTGGAATGTGTCATTGAATTCTGATAATGCCTCTTGACAGCCTGAATAGGTTTGTGAGTGTAGAAACTAGCCTACTGTATGGTACTATGGTAGAAATTTGCATCAATTGCTCCACCCACTGTTGACTCTGGCTCCACCCACCCCTGGCTTGGGCCCTCCAGAAGATAGCCTCAAAGGTAATGCAGCCCCTGTGCTGGAAAAAGTTCCCACCTGCGTGCTATTATGGGGCACGCTATGCTATTATTATGCTATTATTTATTGCCGCTTCCCTCTTCTGCCTGGGCTTAACCCCCAATCAGAATTACACCCGTCCTTTCCTCCTTCTTGTTTTGTTTTGTTTCTTTTCTCTACCCCGCTTTCCCTTTGCTGAGCCGAAAAATTCCTCCCGCAGCCTCTCTGTCATCCTGCTTTTCACTCAGGAGTGGCACGGCTGTTTTCCCAAGCTAACCAGAAGCACATGAGCCGCGGTGGTGGAGCCGGGCATGGTGACAGCTGCAAGGAATTACTTGTTTGGGATCGAAACAGAAAGCGGGGAGAGCCAGCTACTTCCTGAGAAAGCAGCCCTGTGTGTCCAGTGCTCCTCACGGGTCCGGAGCAGGGGGTGGCTGAATAATGCTGGAGCAACCATCCCCATCTTTCTCAGGCCTGACTCATTTCCCCAGGGCTTGGCAGGAGATCTGTACGGGAGGGAAGACAGAGGTCAGCTTCCGTGGGGGCTACAAGAGCCTCGGAGGCATCCGCCACGCTCCCTCCACTCTGACCCCTGAGGCGGCAGCCTATTCATAGATGACTTGTGGGTGGGGGAGATGGGAAGAGTCCAGGAGAGGAGAGGGCCTCACAGAAAGGCCTACAGGGTGGGTGTGGGAGAACTTCGGAGGGAGGTAAATAAAGGATCACATTGTAAAGCATTCAGCAAGTGACAAATCAAAATTGTTCCCCTCCTGGAAGAGGGTGTGTGCACGACTGAGAAACAGAGGGAGAGAACTGAGCTGGATCCGTGCTTGCAAGTGCTCAATAGCAAGGAGAGATGGCACCCGCAATCATCAATTTTAGGGACTGGGAAATCTGTCAATTTCAGTTTCTCATTTTCCCAGTCTTAATTTCAGTTCTCCACATTTCCATGTTTCTTTTTTTTAAAAAGCCCTCATGAAAACCCATTAGCATTTTTGTGCTGATTTTGCCTAAAACAACACACACACACACTTTAGAATGCTATATACACATTTTTGCAAAGCATATATTCCCTCATATTTCTATTTCCCCCTCATATAATGCATTTTGTATGTTGTTACTAACATATGCAGTTTTGTGAATCCTTTACTCTAGTATATGCACTGCAAAATTCAGAGGTACAAACTTCAAAGGATGATTGTGTTCTCATGTTATTTCAGAAAGTGCAAATGATGTAGGGTTTTGCCTTTAAATGCAAACTGAATTGAATTCCTGACCCATCCCAAATCTTGATACCAGGTCACAGGCCCAGGAGGAACTTCAAGATCAACTAGTCCAGCAGTGTCCCATAGCAATAGTTCATGCTTCTCAGGGCATGAGATGTAAAACCTGAAGGAGGATTTGGCTCACTGCAGTGAGAGCTACCTCCACTGTTGATTTTAACATTAACTAACTTGAACTATTCCTCCTTCCCTACCGACCAACAAATCAGAATGGATGCTCAGTAGACAGATCATCCGGAAGAAGCCTGAAAGAAATGTATGTTTTTAAAGGTCTTCCGCTGGGACCAAAAAGTTCACAACTCGGACATCAGTCTCGTCTTTCCACAGACAACACTGCACCACCAGGTTGCCACCCCTGGAAAGACCTTTTGCCTGCCTCCCCTTATGGTGGGAGCACCTGGAGGAGAGCTTTAGAAAACAGCCATGGGTTCATGGTAGGTATACATATGAGAGAAGATGCTGCTTCAGGAAGCTTGGCTAGGGATTTAAAGCACGAATGTGGAACCTGGGGCCCTCTGGGTGTTGTTGGAATACAACTCCCATAATCTCTGACCATTGACCATGCTGGCTGGAGCTAAGAGGATAGGAAGTCCAGCAATGCCTGAATGTCCACAGGTTCCGCATCCCTGCCTTAAAACGTTTACACCAGCACTTTGAATTGGGTCCGGAATGTGGCTATGGTCTGAGTCAACCTTCCTCCTGATGTTTTGGATTACACCTCCCATCCATGGCTGCGCTGTGGTGGCTGGGCCTGGTTGGGAGCTGCAGACCCCAAAATCAGATGGGCACCAGATTGGAGGAAGCTGTACCGCACAAAAGGTATCCTCACCAATCTCTGAAGAGGAGTTTGAAATCAGAGACCTATTCCGGTGCAGCATTTGGCTGAGCCTTCAAGAATGCTCTCCCACCCCCCAAAAAACCAAGGAGTCCCTCAAGTTCTTTCCCATCTTGTTCAAAACAATCTGCCGCACTCTGCACCCACACTGCCCTAAGAGGCACACTTAGCAGGTGGGGCGTTGTGGCTGGAGTTTGCGCAACATGGCACCATTTCAGGTTTTTTTTTTAGAAAGGAGCTGGGGAGGGAAAACGGAGGGAGCAGGCAGCGGAGGGAGCAGAGGGTCTGCATTCCTATCTCTGCCTCTGGGGCTGCCTGGATACCTCAAGTCAGCTGTCAGGGGATAATAGGCGACGAGTCCTAATTAGAAACCACCCCAGCTCGATCTGGGAGGGTGGGCACGGTGGCTCCATCTGGCTTGATGGCTTTTCTTTCTGCGGCAGGGAAAGGCAGGGAGAGTAAAGAGAAGAAGAGACGGGAAAGCTCAGTGGCGCTCCGAGCCACTCTGGCTGGGAGACGGAGACAAAAATAACCAGCCAGCACCAGGAGGCAAAAGACTAGGGGGTGGAGGGTGGGTGAGGAGAGGAGAGGATGGAGGAGCCCGTCTGCTCTGCAATGCTGAACAATGAGGCTCATCTCTCTCTCTCTCTCTCTCTCTCTCTCTCTCTCTCTCTCTCTCTCTCTCTGCGCTTCAGAAAAGATGCAAGGTAGAAGCAAAAAGAAAGGAAGGGCAACTGCGATGGGCTGCAGGGGTGTGGGGTGAGCAGTGTAAGAACATAGTGAAGGTAAAGGTAAAGGTAATGGTAAAGGGACCCCTGACCATTAGGTCCAGTCGTGACCGACTCTGGGGTTGCGGCGCTCATCTCGCTCTATAGGCCAAGGGAGCCGGCGTACAACTTCCGGGTCATGTGGCCAGAATGACTAAGCCGCTTCTGGCGAACCAGAGCAGCGCACTGAAACGCCACTTACCTTCCCGCCGGAGCGGTACCTATTTATCTACTTGCACTTTGACGTGCTTTCGAACTGTTAGGTTGGCAGGAGTAGGGACCGAACAATGGGAGCTCACCCCGTCGCGGGGATTCGAACCACCGACCTTCTGATCAGCAAGTCCTAGGCTCTGTGGTTTAACCCACAGCGCCACCTATGTCCCATTGTAAGAACATAAGAAGAGCCAAAAGCCCATTTTATTTATTTCATTTCTATCGCACCTTTTTGTTCAAGGAGCTCAACGTGGTGTACGTACCCTCCTTTATTCCCCACAACAACCCTGTGAGGTAGGTTAGGCTGAGAGATGGTGACTGGTCCAAGGTCACAAAGGGAGCTTCATGGCTGAGTAGAGACCTGAACCCTGGTCTCCCAGGTCCTAGTCTGACAATCTAACCCCCTACGTCACACTGGCTCTCCAGCCTAACATCCTGTTCTCATAGTGGCCAACCAGATGCAAAGTCATCTCTATTTTTGGTTCTTTTGGAATAAAGATCATAAAACACAGGGAGCTGGATCACTGATCCATCTAGCTCATTATTGACCACACTGACTGGCAGTGGCTCGTTAACGTTTCAGATGAGGAATCTTTCCCAATCCTTCCTGGATCTGCCATTCGGGACTGAACCCGGGACCTTCTACATGCAAAGTAGAGGCTCTCTGCCACTGAGTTATGGTCCTTCGCCTTAGGAAAGCAGAGGTGGGGCATCTCCGTGGGTTAGAAAACATGAACATCTGAACATGCTTAAAGCCTGGAAAGGTCTGATCCACGTAAAAACAAACGCGCACAATTGCCGTGAATGCAGAGGCTGAACGGGAACCAGTAATTCCCTGGCTTATCCCTGATGCTAACCTGTTCTAGCTGTCAGCTCCCCCTCTCCTTTCCCCAAAGCTTTTTGCACCCAGCAGTTATTTGAGGCCGAGGCTGGGGGGGGGGGTGTAATGCGGCTGCCCCCACCGCTCCTCTCCCAGCTTCTCTTCCGCTGAGTTTAACCCAAGGTCAAGTAACAGCCTCGTGAGCTCTTGAGAGATTTAATTTTCAAAGCGCTCCCGACATCCCCTGCCTGACCACCACCGCCACCCCTCGCTGCTCTCTCCACCTCCGGGGACAGGCCTTGGCTGGCGGCCAAGGACTGGGCAGGCTGCGAGGATTTCGCTCTGGGCCAGGCTGACAATCAATAGGGGGGTTTGGGGGGGAGGGGGAAGGAGGGGGTGCTTTCTCCTCTTCTTCTCCTGGAGGGGGAAGAAAAGCAGCAATCCAGTGGGGGGGGGGAGGAGAGACCCTGGGGCACCTCTTGGCCTTTTCGCAGGCTTAGCCTTGCCTGCAGGAAAGCGTAGCCTGCAGTTCACATAAGAAAAATAATGCTCACCGGGATGAGATGCATCACAACTGGACTTTGTTCACCCCCTACCCCACCCCTGTGAAACAAGACAGCTGTGGAAAATTGGCTGCCCGGTAGCAGTGGGGGGTGGGATGGCAGAGGAAGAAAGCAGAGCAAGGAAAGTAAAATAATTATGGAAGAAGAATGACATTTTCCCCATTTTCAAAGAATGAATGTGCATACCCTCAAATCCCTTAGTTATTTTAGTTGGGTTAGATCTGGGGTTGCATTCGATGCTAGACCTACTTAGAGGAGACCCACTGAAATGAATGTCTATGATTAATTTATGTCCATTATTTTCAGTGGGTTTGCTCTAAATATGACTTAGTTCAACAGAAGCCCCCTGGTCTTAACAGGTGACAGAGAAAATGAGCAGAAATCCTATTGACCATATTGACCATAACTATTTGTAATAACTGGGGAAAAATGAACCCACTCAACGTTAGAAGATTGGATATCAAAATTATGGGATTATACTCATATATGTACTGAAACTAACTAATATGGATAGAGACAGGGAGAAAACAGAGCCCTTGAATCTTGGGGCTGAAAAACTGGATTATTTTTGTCAGCAAAATCTCTTAAACAAAGCAGATGGAGTCCAGAGAGAAAAGAAATCCTGATAACACTTCACTGAGGAAACAGAACAAAAATAGAGTACAATTTTAGGAAAGAGTGGTTCACACAACTCAGGTCTTGTACATAACTGGGAGATGTTTTATCTTGTGAATTGCCCTGGGATATTTTGATGACGGGTGGTATGAAATTTTAACAAATAATTATTATTTTTAAAAAAACACCAAACATAGAAGAAACCTCCCACACAACTACACAGCCAATCAGGACATGTTGTGTGCTACAGCAGCAAATGTTGTGCCACACTGCCTGGTTGCTAAACAACATCTCCACCTGTCCCCCTCTTGGTGACATTAAGACTTGCAGTATTAACCCTTAAGTTGCACATGGCATGATCTCTGGCGGAGGAACGGGAGTGCGGAGGGAGCGGACCACCCCTGGCACCACTATTCCTGTAGGGTGTTATCGCGGCAGCCCCCCCGACACAAGCCGCGCACCCCCCCACATGTCGGGTGCCACACCCCCACACGCAGCACGTCACCCCCCCAGAATGCCCATCACGTCCCTGCAGGTGTTGTGCCATGCCCTCGCGGGTGGCGTACCACGCCCCCAGGGTGCGCACCACACCTCTGCGTGCGGCGTGCCATACCCCTGGGATGCGTGCTACGTCCCCGGGATGCGTGCCACAGACCCAGGGGGGCACCAGCCATGCCCCCACCTGTTCTCTGCCCCCGGTAGCGGAGCATGCAGCTTCGCCACTGATGAAAAGAAAAGGGCAAGAAAACGTAAAACCACTGTTAGGTATATGCATTTCATTCATTCATTTTATCTATTTGCTAAATGCACTTCCCCTGAATTGTTATTATGGCAATATATTTATTTTCAAGTAATTTCCAGTTATGACAGACCAATGAAAGTAGGGTAGCCACCCACGAATCCTTCTTTACAGAGGACAGTTCTCCATTGGAAGAGATGTCTGGTTCAAATCGGAGAACTGTAAAAATGGGAGAAAGGAGGGGGCCTGGTGTTTAAGAGTTACCACTTACGAATCTTTTAAAAAGACGTGTTGCATCACACAAAAAGGAGAGGGTGAAAACACAGCACAGATCTGCATAAAATTCGAATAAGCTGATTTAGATGCCTAGATACAAATGCAGAATTAATAGGTTGCATCCAGTGCTAGTCCTACTCAGAGGAACCAACTCACCAGCCATAATGTGGAAGGCCGTAGGGCAGCTCAGTCTGCTATACTTGCAAGTTGTTGATGGGTAAACTTCAAGGTTACTCTGTTCTTTTTTCTTTAAAGGTAAAGGTTAAGGGACCCCTGACCATTAGGTCCAGTCGTGACCGACTCTATGGTTGCAGCACGCATCTTGCTTTATTGGCCAAGGGAACCGGTGTACAGCTTCCAGGTCATGTGGCCAGCATGACCAAGCCGCTTCTGGCGAACCAGAGCAGCACACAGAAATGCCATTTACCTTCCCGCCGGAGCGGTACCTATTTATCTACTTGCACTTTTGACGTGCTTTTGAACTGCTAGGTAGGCAGGAGCAGGGACCGAGCAACAGGAGCTCACCCTGTTGCAGGGATTTGAACCGCCAACATTCTGATTGGCAAGTTCTAGGTTCTGTGGTTTAACCCACAGTGCCACCTGCGTCCCTCTTCTCCCTTCTTTAGGGAGTACTTCTTTAGGTACTTTATCTTTAAAACAGACTGGCCTTCCAATAAAGGATTGCCGTCCATATAGTAGGACACACAGACACTCTATTGACATTGTCCATATACAGTTAGGATCTGAGTAGCAGACTGAGCAGGCACACAGGTCACTTGGGCACAGTCTGTTGTATGGGATTTCTATTTAAATGACAGCAATTATTTCTACATTTGCATCTATGCATATAAATAACCACATGCAAATGTGATGCAAATCTGTCTCCTCTTTTGTCCTGTTCCTTGCTTTTACATTTGTTTCAATGACACCTAAAATCTGGAAACAAGCTCTTCACCAGAAGGGCTGTAGCTTAGTAGTAGAGCAGCTGCTTTGCATGCAGAAGCTCCTAGGTTCAGTCCTCAGCATCTCCAGGGAGGGACAGATAGATGGACCAATGGTCTGACTTGGTTTAAGGCCGCTCCTTATCAGTGTTTGAAATTCCCCAGGCATCAGGTGCATTTGGCGACTGACATCTCCATCTGGTTGAGTGGCACTGCCGCCTGAGCCAGGTGACTCGCATGCAACAAAAGACGCTTCTGCGCTGCTCTGTGAGTCAGCTGGCTCGCAGGGCAGAAACTTTGCTTCTGTACTTCCCCTGCAATACTAAGCATACTTTCATAAGGGTAAGAAAGCCCCTCCAGGTGTGGCAGGGCTTACTTCCAAGCAAACATGCCTAGGGAGAAAGAGAGGGAAGAGCCCTCGTACCTACACCCCCAAACTTGCCCAGCCCCACACACCTGTCTCTTGTGAGGCAGTTGCTCAGTGCTTCGGAGCAGCCATGCTGGACTGGCCAGGCTGCCCTGAGAGTTGCCTCTGCTGCTTCCTCCCTGCCCCCCCCCCATGGCAGTATTAGTTCACATTTTGGGGGGGGGGCGGATATTGCTGTAATAGGCAAAATGTTAAATGTATGTTAAATGTTAAATATTTTAACATTGATGATATACACAATTCATTTTTTGCTTTGTAATATTGCAAGAAAACAAAAAAGGTGGCTAGACATTTCATTGTGGTAACTTGTACAGTGGTACCTCGGGTTAAGAACTTAATTCGTTTTGGAGGTCCGTTCTTAACCTGAAACTGTTCTTAACCTGAGATACCACTTTAGCTAATGGGGCCTCCTGCTGCCGCTGCATGATTTCTGTTCTCATCCTGAAGCAAAGTTCTTAACCTGAGGTACTATTTCTGGGTTAGCGGAGTCTGTAACCTGAAGTGTCTGTAACCTGAGGTACCACTGTATAGTGTATATTAGTTTTTGTTGTTGTTCTGTTTTGTTTTCTACATGGATGCTATTTCTTTTTCTGCATCTTATATTACTCTGTGCACTTGTAATTATGTACTTTTTATCTTACAATAAAGAATATAAAATAAAAAGGTGCCATTTGATGAATAGCCTACATATCTGAGTTCCTAATACTGCTTCCTATGTTCTGTCATTAGAGAAGGATCCTGGCTCAGTAGCAGAGCATCAGCTTTGCATGCAAAAGGTTCAAGCCCCAGCTCCTTCAGGTAGGGCTCCGAGTGAGTCTCTGTCTGAAACCCTGGAGAGCTAGTGCCAGTCTGTGTACTGTACTGAGCTACATGGACTAGTGGTCTGGCTCAGTGTACTGTGTCTTCCTAGATTCCTTTGCAATAAATTTAGACACCCCCCCCCATGAAAGATAAGTGGGGTAAAGAACAATAACCCAACGAAGTCTCAGCATCCTTGGGTGGCTCCAAAATGTTGAAAAACAGGATATGGGAGATGCAAAATAAGGTGGGAGGAACACACCCCACTTTCATCTCTCTTGCACAACAGGATTTTATCCTTCCTCTCAGAGTTCCCCAACCCCCTCCTCCAGACTGCTACGCCCCCCCCAAAAAAACCCCTTGTGCAGCATCCAGACGCCACAGGGATGCACGATGAGGCAGTGCCTGCGGGCCTCGCTCATCTCCGCCGCCCCTGACGCTCTTTCTGCCTCTTGCTTCACTGCTTCGCCTTTCCCTGTTCAAATTGCCTGCGGGAGGGAGGGGAGGAGGAGGGAGGGGAGCGGGTCAGGATGCCAGCCGCCGCCGTGGAGGAAACCTCCAGCAGAGTCACGGCAGCCCTGGGCTAATGGATGTGCGCCGCTCAGGCGTGGTTGGAGCCAGGAATCGAACTGCCGTCCCTGGGGAGCTGCGGTGGCGGCGGCGGCAGCAACAGAAACAAATGGCTCTTAGCAGAAGCAGAAGAGTTGAGGCTTACATTTTAGATTCTTCACCTACACACACACACACACACACACACACGTACATCTCTGAGTGCAAGATTGTGCAGAAGCCCAGCTGCCTCAGCAGGTATGGCCTTGTTAATGAGCAATTAGCTCCCAGCCTAATTGGGCAGCAGAATGGCTAATGAGCCCAACCTCTGCTGTCTGTGCCCTCATTATCCAGAGGCTCAGTCGGTGGGAATATTGAACTTCTGTCCCGCTTCCGTAAGGGCAAAGACTGGAGGGAGCACAGCTCTGGAAGAATAACCAGAGCCACTGACTGCAGGGATGCTGTTTCCACCACCCTCCTGCTCCCAAAATTATTATTATTATTAATAATAATAATAATAATAATAATAATAATAATAATAATAATAATTGTAGATTCTTTTTCTCTTCCTTCCTTGCCTAATAACCATCTGGCATCCCTCCTTGAAAGCAAAACAAAACAAAACAAAACACAAGAAGATTAATTCACTCAGACATGGGGGTAAGTCTGCTTCTAGGGCAGAACTGGGCAACTCTGAGGAAATAATTTGTCAGGTGTGTCATGGCAGTGATGGGTAGAGTTAGAGCCAATGATGATAGCAGAGATGGGTGGGCAGACTGGGCCAGAGTTCCTGATGGTTCAAGACAGAGCCAAAAATATTCTAGATAACCATGGCTGCCTCACACAATACAAGTTCCCAATCCAGTACAGGTCTACTTGGAACTATAACTCATTGGGTTTGAAGTGAAGTATGCACAGCATTTTTAATTTTAGTAGAAGACAGCAACATAGTGTCAGAGCTGCCCAAGGTCCCAGCTCACAGAGGACCAACGCCAGTTCTTGTTATATACAAAAGTCTTTATTAAGGTTCAGTTTCGATTCCAAAGCCGCGGCGCGCAGCTCTACGTCTCAACCCTAGACCGCTGAAGTTCCGTCTGAATCTCCTCCCCCCAGACACCAGTTCAAGACCCTAGCCTTGCTCCACCTCCTCCTTTGCTCCTTTCTCCTCTGGGTCCGTCTGCCCGCTGGGGTGTTGCCCTTTCTGGACTCTTCTGATGCTGAAGAGTCCCCGGATTCTTCCCCCTGCCTCCGGCGTGCTTTAGGACCTGGCTCCCAGTCTGCGCTCCCGGCTGTCCCGCGCGCCTGTGCATTTGAACTTGGCGCGCGCACCCAGCCGGCAACCTTCCTCCTGACCGTTACACTGCTCCTGTCACTGCTTCCCCCTTCGGGGGGGCTAGCTGGATCTGACTTCCCCTCCATTCCCTCACTCAGCGATAGGGGCGTGGTCAGCCCTGACTCATCTTCTCTTCCCCCTGGAGGGGAAGCCGGTCCTGACACATGGGACTCTTCTCCCCCGCTACGCTCTGGTGGGGAAACTGGTCCCGATCTCCAGCTGCTGCTTTGAGAGTCACCGCTGGCCCCTTGCTTCTGGTGCGTCCCTCCCGGGACCCCCCTTGCTCTGGCTATCGGTGCCCCCTTCTGGGAATCTTCCGAATCACTGAACAGACTCATGGAATCTCTTGCCCCACTGTCATCCTCACCTACGCTGCCCTCGGATTGTTCCCCTTCGCTCTCCGCTTCCTCTCTCCCCTGTGCCTCTGCTCCTGAACCCCTGACACATAGATACTGAAAGTAGTTCCTTTCGGACTTTAGTGTATCCCTCTGCCCCCCCCCTTATGGCACACAAAGGAAGGTTAAAAAAAATAATACCCTCACGCCATACAAGTAGAACAAAGTAATAAAATAAAATAACTTATCAATATGAATCACATAAAATACTGTCTGCTTCCACTTCCAGCCTTATGTATATGAAGCTATATCGGGGTTGTCAACCTGGTCCCTACCGCCCACTAGTGGGCGTTTCAGGATTCTAGGTGGGTGGTAGGGGGTTCTACGCCACAAGCTGAATCCTCCTTCCATCGAGCACTGGTGGGCGGTAAGGAAATCTTACCATCAAGAAAGATGCATTAGTGGGCGGTAGGTATAAAGAGGTTGACTACCCCTGAGCTATATAAAAAGAAGGGGAGGGTACTTAACAAGTGTAGGGGGCCTGGAGGGAGAGAGAAAACTAACAGAAGGAAGGATCTCAGATGGGATGGAAAAATAGGTGCAGGCAATACTGAGCTAGATGGGCCAATGGTCTGACTCAATATAAAACAGCTTCCTAGGTTCCTAAAGGAAGTGTGAAGAAAGTTGTAACATTGCCACTTGGGTTCAGAGCGAGGCAATTATAACCAAGACAGGCAAAAACTGATTTGTGCACAATTTGTCACGGGGGAGAGGGGTGCGGGGAGCAGAAGGCATACAAATAAATTGGCAGTGATGGTGGTGGTGAAGATGCCTGCAGGCATCTGGCTGGCCACTGTAAGAACAGGATGCTGCACTGTTATGATTATAAAAGTATCTGTCCACATAGCACATCCTTCCTTTGGATGCAGTTACATGGCTTTTTGCTCCCAGCAAGCAAGGACTGTACCTTCCTACATTCATAAGTGAGAACATCACCATTCACTCTTTCTCTCAGTAACCCTGTCAAGGCTCCCTTCCCAAATGCTACAATCAAGGATCTTCTGTGTAAATAAGAATGGAAGTTTTATTCAAGGTTTCCGACACTATGGGTCAAGCTATGGGCTCAGATTGCTGCAGGCACGGCTAGTGAGTTCGGGAACAGAACCAGGGATCTGAGACCAGATTAAAGATGCAAAGATGTCTCCACAAATTACTAATCCCCTCCTGTGAGCTTTTAAAGGTGAGATGTGGTGCACGAATTCACAAGACACTTTCTCCCACCTGCCCCCCCAAATGAGGATGTGGGTCTGTTACCAATGGCGGAAGTGGTGCCAAGCTCTTGGTGATGGGGTGCTTAGTCCCCCTGCTTCCTCCTTCAGTTGTCCAGCCTCCTGGTTGGTCAATGCCCCCCCCCCCATAGCTAGGGAATCTCTCTGTTCTGTGGGTGGGGCAGGACAAGAGCTTAGCACAGGGGTCAACAAACTTTTTCAGCAGGGGGGCGGTCCACTGTCCCTCAGACCTTGTGGGGGGCTGGACTATATTTTTTTGGGGGGGATGAACAAATTCCTATGCCCCGCAAATAACCCGGAGATGCATTTTAAATAAAAGGACACATTCTACTCATGTAAAAACACGCTGATTCCCGGACCATCCGTGGGCCGTATTGAGAAGGCGATTGGGCTGGATCCGGCCCCCGGGCCTTAGTTTGCCTACCCATGGGTTAGCAGGTCTGCCTTCCCACCCTAACCTCTAACAGCAAAAGCACATAGGGCTCTTCCTTTCCTGATGTTCCCCACTAATAACAGCACCATCCATGCCTCCTCTTCTCCAATGGCTACTGCCACCTAAGTTGGGTAGGACTTAAAATGTACCCTTTCAGGTGCTACCAAGCCATAAGCTTTAGCTGAGGTAGGGAAAGGGGAGGAATTTTGTTCAATTGACATTTTGTTTTGCAAATCCCTGAAACAACATGCAACGTGAAATGCAGCTACCCTTCAAAATTTGCACTGCTCAGGGAGCATCAAGGAAGCCTCTTAACAATAGGCCAGCTGGTCAAGCAATTCAAGAGATAGGAGAAAAATTAAATTCTGTTCGCAATTAAAGCCTACCAGATTTGCACTTTCCAAAACAACTGAAACACAACCAGTTGTGAACCACAACCATCCTTTCAGAACCACTACAAAAAGCGCACATTGGGAGAAAGTATGCAAAGAAATGCTTACATTCACTAAAGTAATGTATGGTGGTGCATTATAGATTAAGGGAAATTGCTTGCCAAAAAGCATGTTTTGGAGAAATGTACGTTAAAATGCTGAAAGATTTTCAAGAGAGCTCTTTTTATAATAATAATAATAATAATAATAATAATAATAATAATAATATATTGATGGACAGATGTGGAGCTGTAGATAAATGAATTTAATAGTGGGAAAATGAGAGAAACAAATAGTAAGATTTCTCCATGATCAGATTCAGCCTGGCTTGCTTTACAAGCCAAAGTCTTGCTGCTCCTGGATTTCTATGGAGCTGACAAGAGTTGAGAAAAGCTGTTTCTCTTTGCAAGTCTCTTCCGTTCAGTTGTGTCTTCTCCTAGTGCTCCTTTTCCATTTATTTCTCTCTCTCTCTTTTGGATGCTTTCAGAGAGCCCTGCTCCTGCCTTTTCCCCTTGCCCCCCCCCACCTCCCCTCAGTCATATTTTATTTATTACTTCCTGATTCTTAACGAGCCAGCTCCTTCCCCAATCATCGCTAATTAGATCGCGTGTCCCTTCATGAGCAGAGACATGCAAACGCGGCAGCACACACTTCCACCAAGGCCCTTCAGGAAATCGATGGCCGCGTCGCCCAAAGGTCACGTCGCTCATGCAGACATGGTTTAAGCTCGTAAGCCCAAACCATCGCCAAGTGGGATTAATATTGCATTCCACAGAGGCGGCAGACAACGTCACTGTGGCCTCAATGCTGCGTTGATATTACAGAAGCACCTTAAAGATAGCAGCTCTCCCCGGTTTTATAGATATCCCTCTCTTTCCCCACCTCCTTGACAGGCTCAAAGCGCCGGCTACGGGCTTCAGGTTGCACCTTGTTGATTTCAAAGTCACGTCTCAGCCTTTGATATTGTCAAGATGTTTTCCAAGCCAGAAAGATGGCCTTTGAATTTCCCCCCTCTCCCCCCCCCCGGGTGAATCCACCAATGGCCTCCAACACAGAGAAGAAGCGCCGAAGGCGTGCGCATCATAATGGAGTGGGGGAGAACTGAGAACTGGGAGAGGATGGAGAGGCAGGTGCTTTGAAGGGATACATCAAGGAGCAATGGGATGCAAGAGCATGAAATATCCCAAAAGGCAAGTGAGCATTGTACGTAGGTACCTGCTGTAAACCTGGTTCCTTGCCTAGCATGACAGAAGCATATACCAGTAAGGCCATTTCTGTTGTGCGCCCACTAACAACACACAGAGGAGGCTGCCTGCTCTCTCTCTGCAATATATACTGGTTTGGCTTTGCCTCTTTCTGACAAGGCTGCCCACGCTGGTACTACATTGGGTGTGATGTGAACGATGACCTGATCGCACCCCACACTCAATGCAGAAATGCTACCAGACTTTATGGGCTTTTCCAGAAGAGGCTGCCTGTTGCGGCCCTGTATGAGGCAGAACCATTTAGCTTCCACCAATCAACTTGCATAATGCGCCATATAATATTTATAGAATACACACATGCACACACGTTACAGAATTCATTCACACTCTTTCCTGAGCGTGAAAAGGAACCTATTGAACCATGTAGATTCACTCAGACTCCATCCTAGATGGTTTCTACTGAGTTTGCTGAGAGAGAGTAAGGCAACATCTTTGTTTGTTTATATGGAAATTTGCATCCCACTCCAACCTGAAGAGACGCTGAAGCAACTTACAATAAAAACTAATGTGCACAATCAAGAAAACAGAGTAAGAGTAATAGAGAGAGAAAATTCCAGTGACCTACAAAAGCAGCACTATAAAAACTAAAACAGATTTATGTAGTAACTCAGTCTTTGCTAACCTGGTGCCTTATAGATGTTTTAGGCTACACCTCCCATCAGTCCCAGCCAGCAAAAGCAATGGCCAGGGATGATGGGAGTTGTGGTCCAAAACATCTGGAGGACAACAGATTGCCAGATGCTGCTAAATAGCTAAATTAAAGTCCTGCTGGAAAGAAACCACTTTCAGGAGGCAGTGACAAGGAGTTCTACAGACTGGGTACCAGGACAGAAGGGATGCAGAAGAATGGGCTGCCTCCAATTGTGACAACAGCAATTTTGTAAACCAGCAAGGATTAAAGTTACCAGGTTGCAATTTTTTGGTCCTTGATGGCTCCCATTTAACTGTATGGGGTGGGGCACAGCTGTGAAGTGGAGGGGGGCAAAACCTTCCCCCTCTCTCCATGACTGCTGCTGTTGGGGGTTAGTGCAGCAAGGAGGGTCCTTATTCTTTCCACTCTTCCCACCCCCCAGTCACAACGATGTTCATTTTGCCTGGCATGTGTCGACTTTTTTGAAGAACACTCAAGCTTACAATCAGTATCAGAATCCAACAGAACAAACCTGGCATGGGCAGCAAGGCAGTTTTTGTTCTGGAAAAGTAACAGCTACACAGCAAAGCTAGAAACATGGGAAGCTGCCTTATACCGAGTCAGACTTTTATCCCATCTTGCTCAGTGTTGTCTACACTGACCGGGAGCAGCTCTCTGGGATTTCAGACATGGGTCTCTCCTAGCCTTACCTGGACATGCTGGGGGGGGGGGTGGAACCAGGAGCCTTCTGGATGCAAACCGACTGCTCTATCACTTAGCTATGGCCTTTCCCTTAAGACATTGGAATATAGGAAGCTGTCTTATATATCAAGTCAGACCAGCTCCCCAAAGCTCCAGGTGTAGGCCATCTCCAGCCCTACCTGGAGATGCTGGGGATTGAAGATGGGACCTTCCGCATGCAGAACAAGCGCCCTACCCATTGATCTATGACCCTTTCCCTTAAACTTAAGAACAGGCAAGTCTGATCCAGCAGTAAATGAAAATGATTAGAAAATGAAAAAATGTGACAAACCTTTAAAACAGTCTCACCCAAACTCCTGACAGCTGGGCTCACCTCCCCAGCTCCCAATTAAAATCAGAGGCGCACTTTTGTACTGCCCTGGTGAATGAGTCGGTGGTCCTTATGTGCCTCTTGGGTTAGAGGAAGCCAAGCTTAGAGCAACAAATTATGCAAAAATGCAGCAGGTACGCACTGCCTGGAGAGTCTGTCTGATCCAAGAACACCTAATACATGGAAATGATGAAATTACTTGCTGCCCATCTCCCCCAGTGGAGGCTTGTTGGAGAGACTCACACAGAGACACATGGTTTGGGCTCACAAGAGTTTTATGCATGCAACTCATTCATTTCAACATGGACATTTTCACTATTGGCACTGGTGTTGTGGAATGCAGTCCCTACGAAAAAACGAGAGGTTCCATCTGTATTGGCATTCTGCTGGCTTTTTAAAATACAACCATTTGCATGGACATTCCCTTGATATCTTGACTCAAGTCTCCTGTTTTACACTGTTGTGTTGTTTTAAAGGGATTGTTTTATTGTGTTTTCCCCCCATTATGCCATATTTTTTTAATTATTCTGTATTTTAACAATGTGGTGCAATGCTGGGTTTTAAGCTTTGTAAACTGCTTAAATGCCACCTGGGCATTAAGTGATATAATAATTAATTAATAATAGTACTAATGGTAGTTTCTCTAAGCGAGGGATGGGGAGGAATAAAATTCAAACTGCACTTAAAAGTGAGTCTACCTAGTTTGAAACAACACGAGGACCTAAGCACAGCCATCCATCAAAACCCCCACTTTTTTTTCAATTTTTGAAATGCAGTTCTCTAGCCAAGAAATGAGTTACAAAAATTCATATAATTCTCATACAAAACTCTCTCCTCCCATCAAATTGCGAAATTTGGCTTTCAATATGTGTTTTGCTGCTTTTATTTTTCTACATTATCTGCTCTTGATTTGGAAAACACAACCTCTGTACTGCTTGAATGTTTTGTAAACTTGATTGTGTTTTTTGTTTGTTTGTATTCTTGATTTTATGTTAATTAAAAAGCAAAACAAATCAGAGAGAAGACAGGATAGATCCCTGCCTTGGCTGTCTGGCCGTGTTGGCTTGAGGGCATCCTCCTCAATAAACTTCCTTTTCCAAACAGAACCAGTGCATGTTCCTAAGAGATAGGCACTGAACTCTCTCGTTCAACAGTCACACTCCATGGAAGCAAAGGCAGGCTGGGACAATCTCTGTGGCCTGTTATTGCACAGGTCAGACTGGGTTGTTAGAAAAGGCGCCTTCCAGGTTTGGAAACCTATGTTGCTGCAACTGTGGCTGTAGCTGGGGAGGCGGGGGAGGGCACCAGAAAAACTTTGTGGCATTAAATAAATATATCAAGAGAAGACAGGCAATGTCTGTGTAGGGCAAGGAAAAATAGCCTAATTGCTGACCGTATGTTACAAATGATTTTATGGGAGAATTTAACTGCAAAGTGGCTTTTGCTGTGTTACCCTTCTTGGCCTCGTGGCTGTTTCCATGGAAATAAATGGGAGTACATTCTCTGTCTCTCTTGTGTGCTTGTGGTTTGTTGGTTTTCCCCCCTGAAATTCTGATTAAAATCACTTTGGGATGAAAAACGGCAGCTTTCAGGGAAATCCTGCTAAGCTTTTCCTTACCCAGGTGCCATATTTTCAGAGAGGATAACAACAGATCGGACTTGGCTTGTAAGATGTTGCTCTTCAAGAAAACAGAAATAACCCAATAAAATTAGAGGTCGAGCGCAGAATCCAACTTCTTAAGTATTTTGAATTCATATTTATTTAAACAAGAAAAAGTTTCTGGTTCTTATGGGCTGCAAAGAGATGCCCGAAGGTTTGTTGGGTTTTCTATAATGCTTCTTGACTGGGGTGGCTAAAGTCCATTAAGATGTCATAAAGAGGACTCAGGCACCAGCTTTTCAGAGAGCAGTTTAACAGACTGGACCTGGCATGTATTATGTTGTGGTTCTTTATAAGAGCAGAAAGAACCAAATAAAATTAGCAGGTAACATGCAGCAATAACGCCCACCTGTCAATCATGTGATCCCGAATTTAACCTGTGAGGCTGATCCTGATATGAGAAACTGGCCCACGGAGCCAAAAAGCTTCCCCACAATATTGAATTTGACAGATCAGTGGTCTCATTCTCACTATAAAACAGCTTCCTATATATAAAGGAAAGCTCAGCAGTTAGAGCATCTGTCTGGCATGCAGAAGGTCCCAGGTTCAATCCCAGACATCTCCAGATAGGGCTGGGAATGTCCCCTGCCCAAATGTCCAGAGAGCAGAGACTGACCAATGGTCCGACTTGATGTAAGGCAGCTTCACCACAAACCAGAATATGATACAACTGAAATGGGCAAAGTTTGAGTCAGGGGCTGTTCAGCTGACTAACCATGATAGAGACTGTTCCAAGTGCATTAAATAAGTTCACCAGTTGCATTCAGTTTTGTTTTAAGATGCACCGCTTTGTCTGTCAAATGAAGAGAACTGCTGGGTGACACTTAGCTGAGAGAGCCAAGGCAAGGCCGCCAGAGGTTCTGGTATAATGTCCCCACTTGCAAATGAAATGAGACCAGCACAGGCTTCTTCTGCAAGGCTCCGGGAACTTGTAGAGAGTGGGAGTTAAACTTTTGACCTTGCATCCCTGCAAGAGACAGAACCCCTAAATCAAAATTAAACCACTTGCACCCTGACAGGGCATCCTCAGGGTCACTTCTCCCATGCCAGCACTGGATGGGTCAAGCTGTGTTAATGGCTCTGCGGGACTTTCCTGCAAAACAGCTCTCGTTTGCTGGAACAGGCCAATAGAAGCTCCTGCAGAGAACGGAAGAGAGCTTTTTATGGAGGGGGGAGTGTAGATAGCCAGATTTGCAGGGTGCGGGGTAGTATCAAGATTTGCTGCAACCATCATGGATTCTGAGCCCATGGCGCCCCCAATTAGCTCTGGCTAAATGAGGGAACTGCAGGGAGACTCAAGGAAGCTTCTTAATACAGTGGTACCTCGGGTTAAGTACTTAATTCGCTCTGGAGGTCCGTTCTTAACCTGAAACTGTTCTTAACCTGAAGCACCACTTTAGCTAATGGGGCCTCCTGCTGCCGCCGCGCCGCTGGAGCCCAATTTCTGTTCTTGTCCTGAAGCAAAGTTCTTAACCTGAAGCACTATTTCTGGGTTAGTGGAGTGTGTAACCTAAAGTGTATATAACCCGAAGTACCACTGTACAGTATTAAGGCAGAAGAGGTCACGTGATACTAGAGACTAGGGACTAGGGAACTAATTCAATTCACTTCACATTTAAAAGTGAACCTATATACCGTAATTTGCACTTTCCAAAACAATAGGAGAACCCAAGCAAAGCCATCTTTTGATGTGCAGGCTTTTCCAAATTTTACGATGCTGGTCTCCAATCAAACAAGACTTACAAAAATGCATATTTTCAGAGAGAGCATGCAAAAAATTAGTGAAATTAGCATACAAAAATGCATTATATTATGGAACTTTTCACTGCAGAAGTGTGAGTATTGTTGTCATAACTGCATACGAAAATTATTATTATTATTATTATTATTATTATTATTATTATTATTTGCTTATCTGGAGAATTTTGCACTAAAATGCTGACAATTTTTAATGAGGATAAAAAACACACAAATTGCTGCAGAAATGTGGAGAACTGAATTCTGACTGGAAAAATGAGAAATGAAGCCAACCAAAACGGACAGATCTGCCCATTCCTGCTTGACTTGCCCTTTAAAGGCTTCCAGGTCACTGCTGCTCGCTATTTTGAGCCAGCAGGGGGTGCTGTTGCTCCTCCTCCGCCTCCTCCTTACAGATCAGATGGGGAAGCTGGTGGCTGCCCACATGATGCTAGACTTCAGCTCCCATAATCATAGTCCACTGACCATGGACTATGCTAGCTGGAGGCTGATGGGGAGTTTTCTGGGAAGCCCTCCCACTTCCCTGTTGCAGATGGAGGTTGCCTTAGCGTTCCTCATGCTTTTCAACTTTGCAAGTGGGAGGCTCTCTGCCTGCTGCTCCCCGCACCCACCCCCGTGCAGAGAGGTACTTTCCTACTCCTAATCCCCACACGGGATGCAATTATAAATAGATGACCGGGAATCGTCGGCCAGGAGAGGCACACATTCTGGGACTGGGACCAGCGACCCCATCCCTTCTCATCTTACCAACACAGTCACGACTGGCGGGGAAGTGGCAACGCCAACTCTCCCAGAACGTCTCAGATACTGCTGAGCTGGGCTGGCGGAAACCAGCTTTGCAGTCCTGGCTCCTGTTCAAGCCCAGAATGTGATGAGGGCGCCACCCAAGACCCGTCAGGCAGGGAGCCTTTGCTGACATGTGCAGATTTGCACCTGTGTAAGCTGAGTTGGGAGACTCAGAGCACCGCGGGCTCCTAGGCCGTGGGGGCAAGTGGACAACCATCACGCCAGAGTGCCAAAACCACCTGGGACTGGATGCACTTTTCGCCCCCTTTGACTTCTGGGAGAAGTCCTTCAGACAGCTGTAACTAATGCTATGTTTTCGATGGCATCTAAGTGATGACTTCTTAATTCATTTTTAAGATCATGCTTGCTTAAAAAAAAAATCGCTGCAGAGATTTCTAATGTTGTTTTAAATGAGAGAATGCACATTAATATTCTGTTTCTATATCCTGTGTTCTCTTAAATGATTTCCATTCTAAGCTGCTTCAATTTTTGGAAAACTGGACTATAAAAAAAGATAAATCAAATAAACCCAAAGAGCTGTGATCAACACATTTTAAAGGAGAAAACTGGGTGGAAATGATTCTTAGAAATGTTTAGTTGGGGTTGGCGGTTATTTTAATTTAGGTATAACTGTAAACTATTTATTATTGTTGTTAATATGGTTGCTGTTGTTATTGCTTTCTATTGATTTATTGGTTTGTTTGCTGCTCGTATATTTTGTTTTATAATGTTTGATGCTTTGTTGTGTTTTTATATCTCTTGTAAGCCGCCCAGAGTGGCTAGGGAAACCCAGCAAGATGGGCGGGATATAAATTTAATAAATATTACTATTATTGAATGTGACAAAGATAAATTATTGGGGGCAGTGGAGAATGAAAAATGGCAACTTTGTGAACTTTCAGGGAAGGGCTGTACCTTAGTTGTAGAGCAGCTGCTTGGCACCCCAGTTATGTCCGAGAACATCTCGTCTAAAAGCCCTGGAAAGCCACTGTCAGTCTCATTGTAAGGCAGCACTCTATACGGAGGAGGACAAAGCTCAGCAGTAGAACATCTGTTCTACACGCAGAATGCCCTGGGCTCAAGCCCTGGCATCTCCAAGTTGGTTGGGGAAGATCCCCTGCCTGAAAAACTGGAGAGGGGCTGCCAGTCAGTGTAGACAATACTGCCCTGGTAGGCCAGTGGCCTGACTCTGTGCAAGGAAGGCAGCTACCTATCTTCCTATGCTTGCTTACAGTTTTTGAGTGCTTTACTAAGAAAGCAAGCCTGTGAATACAGAAAATGTATTTATTGAAATATTTCTATTACAAAAACAAAAATTCATGCTGCGATAAAACGCTGTATTAGAAAAATCAATACTCATCAATAAAAATCAGCAAAATCAATCACAGTGTGCAAGAGCATCAGGAACTATTGTTGATAATAGCAAAAGCCATGGAAAGCCACGGGTATGTGGTCCACTAGCAGCAAGAATACGCCACAGTTGGTGCTTCTTTGAGCTCAACAGGGAGAGTATGCCACAACAGAAAAGGTGGCGCATCCATGATTTAGAGCAAGAATCACATTGGGAGGGGCATTCTGTCCTCTTGGGTGTGTTTGAGAAAAGGAGGGCGTCTGGCAGCCCTTACTCTGGCTGCATTTACATGTAATAATAAGCCAAGAACTCTGGCGAATAATGGCTCTTTCGAGAAGGTCAGCATTTTGCAAGTGCATTCTGGGAAATCCAGGTTTCTGCAATTAAAGTGGATTAAAATGCACTGTTACCCTAGTGCCACAAACCCACTTTAGAAAAAGAAACAAACTTTTTGCAGTTAGGAAAGAGTTGGGGGGGGGGAAATGCCTTGAAAATTGCAAGATGAGCGAAGGATGAATGGGAAGATGTATAAACACACTGCAAGCAAATGAGGACGAACGCTCATTGTCACATAACTGCAGTGTAGGGAAGTCAGAGAATTCTAGCGGGAACAGGTGACAGAAGCAGAAACGGTTGATGCTCGCTGATTCATCCCGTGTCAGAATGGAAATCAATAGCGTGTCTCCTCCCCCCTGCCCATTTAAATTGTGTTTGCATTGAAATGACTTGTGTGGAAATAATTATGTCACTATCTTATACAGCAGAGAGATGTACGGTGTCATATTTAGTGAAAACTGAACTGCAGAACAAGTGGCGCTGTGGGTTAAACCACAGAGCCTAGGGCTTGCTGATCAGAAGGTTGGCGGTTCGAATCCCCATGACAGGGTGAGTTCCCGTTGCTCGGTCTCAGCTCCTGCCAACCTAGCAGTTCAAAAGCACGTCCAAGTGCAAGTTGATAAATAGGTACCACTCTGGCGGGAAGGTAAACGGCGTTTCCGTGCACTGCTCTGGTTCGCCAGAAGCGGCTTAGTCATGCTGGCCACATGACCCGGAAGCTGTACACCGGCTCCCTCGGCCAATAAAGCGAGATGAGCGTCGCAACTCCAGAGTTGGCCACGACTGGACCTAATGGTCAGGGGTCCCTTTACCTTTACCTGAACTGCAGAACAGAAACAGACCTGACTGTGACGAAGACAGGTCAGAATGGACATTGCTGCCTTCTGATAGCCCTGCCACCCTGCAAGCAAATCAGAATGACTATTCCATGAAAACTGAACATAGCATGACCTCTGTTTAACCTTTGTGCAAGCAAATCAGGACAAACGTTCAGTCAATAGGTTGTCTGGAAGAACCCACTGTGCATGCAGCCCCAAAACTCTCACTTGGCTACCCCTTTCACACAAGCAGGTGGAACCAAGGAGAAAAGGCACAGCTCAGAGTTACTTCCAAGACTGCTGTTTGCTTCTCCCTAACAAGCCAGGATTCAAGAACAACCTTTGGGTTGAAGCAGGACTGGCCCTTCCATGAGGTCAAGCAAGGCAATTTCCCTCAAGCAGCCAGGGCTGAGAAGCAGAAAATTGGTGCCCCCTCTGGCCTGTGGTTGTTTGTCTGACTGCCAGACCAGCTCCTTCTGCCCACTGTGCAAAATGCCTGCTCACTGTGGGGCCCTTTAGAGCATGGGTAGGCAAACTAAGGCCTGGGGGCCAGATCTGGCCCAATCACCTTCTAAATCTGGCCCACGGACGGTCCAGGAGTTAGCATGTCTTTACATGAATAGAATGTGTCCCTCTTTTTAATGCATCTCTGGGTTATTTGTGGGGCCTGCCTGGTGTTTTTACATGAACAGAATGTGTGCTTTTATTTAAAATGCATCTCTAGGTTATTTGTGGGGCATAGGAATTCTTTTTTTTTTTTCTTCAAAATATAGTCCGGCCCACCCCCCCAAGGTCTGAGGGACCGGCCCCTTGCTGAAAAATTTTGCTGACCCCTCCTTTAGAGGGTCTGTTCTGTGGCCTTGCTCAGAGAAAAGGGGTCGTCCCTCGGAGCAAGGTAGCCCACGAAGAGTGCCTCTACCACTGCCGATTTGCCAATGCAGCTAGAAAATCCTTTTTAAAAAATCAGCTTAAAGTTAGTATTCTGTCTGTTCCACCTGACGAAGCCACAGCAGTGCAGGTCACTCTCCTGGGCCACCACACCCAGAATGCCTCCCTCTGATAAAGGAAATCCTTTCTCAGAGCAAGAGCACCATGTTAGCAGTGGCAAAATAAGGTGGGCATGAGTGTGGGGGGTGGGTGAGTGGTGGCAGATGGCAGTGAAACCACCTGCCTCAGGTTGGCCCAATGCCATGTACCGATGCTGGATTCAAAACTGGCTAGCAATTCTGGTTTGTTAGGGAGAGACAAGCCATGAATCTGGGTTCAGACATAATGCCTTCCAGGGATTGTGGACCCGCTCACATGCAAAGGGGGAAATGTGTGTGTATGTGAGGGGGGCGCATTTATTAATCCAAGGTGCCTAGCTTCTAGGAATGTGGATACTGAAACCATTGTTCCATACAAGTCCAGTTTTACCTATCTTGACCAGCAGGAGGGGCTCTTCAAATGTCTCTTGTACCTACAGTCAAACCTCGGTTGTCGAACATAATCCAGAAGCTGTTCAACAACTGAGGCACGGCTTCCGATTGGCTGCAGGAACTTCCTGCACTCAAGCAGAAGCGGTGTCAGATGTCCAGCTTCCAAAAAACGTCCGAAAACCAGAACACTTACTTCCAGGTTTTCAGTGTTCGGGAGCCAAAATGTTCCAAAACAGAGGTGTTTGGGAACTGAGGTTTGACTGTATTTGACCACACAAACTGGAGACACTGGGGACTGAACCTGCAACCGTCTGAGTGCAGAGGAAATGCTTTTTCAGTGAGGAGTCGTCCCTGCCTTGCTTCCCGAATACCTGTATTATGAAATTATAAAGTAATGCTAATAATAATTTAAAACCTTCTGCCTCTTAATAGGAGCATTGCTTTAGCTGATTCTACTTGAAGGGAAGTCAAAATTAGCTGCAGCTTTCTGCTAGTTACATTCTGTGGCACAGCGGGGAGTGCATCTATGAAATTTTATTTTTGTACTTGTTTTATTTATAGCTCCCTGCTTCTGCCCCAGCAGGGCACAGAAGATGGCTAATCTGTGTAATAGCACCCTGTGGAAAGGGAGGAGGGGAGGCAGGTTAGCTGCAGAACATCTGCTTTGTATGCAGAAGGCCTCAGGTTCAGTCCCCAGCATCTCCAGATAGGGCTGGGAACACCCCTGCCTGAAGCCCTGGAGAGCTGCTGCCAGTCAGTGTAGACAATACTGACCTATATAGACTAATGGTCTGACTCAATGGAAGGCAGCTACCTTCCTATGTTCCTATAGGGGAATGGGCTGTGATTCAGAGGCAGAGCACATGCTTTGTATGGCAAAAGTCCCAGGTTTGATCCCTGGCATTTCCAGGTATGGGAGGGGGGGACCCACCTCAACCCCCCGGAAAGCCAATGCTAGCTGGTGTAGGTGATGCTGAGCTAAAAGGACCAAGGATCTGACTTCACCTATTTATTTATTTATAAAACAAATATTTGTATTTGAAGGTGGTGACCAAGAAACAAGAAGACTCCCACCTATTATACTCCATCTCACGGCTGAGTCTATAAATATAAAAACTCATTAAAACCACAAAATCAGTCAAATGAGAAGCATATGTATGTATATATGTATGTATGTATGTACAGTATAAATAAATAAACTACTACTACTACTACACAGTGAATAAGATGCAGCTGATAATCCAACAAGCATTATTGTCTGAGCAAACAGTTTTGTTTTTAACAAATCCTAAAATACCACCCGTGGCATCGCTTGTCAGGGCTCAGATGGGTGGTGATGCCATAAAAGAGGAGCCACCAGAGAAGGCCCTGCTGACCGCTGAGAGGCTTTCACAACCAAGGTAGAGAAAGGCCTCTGAAGCTTGCATGTTAGGAGGCAGTTAGAAGGGGGGGGGGGACTCCTGCGAGCATCTTTGCTCCAAGTGGTACAAGGCAGAAGTTGGTATAAGGCAGCTTTCTTTGGTCCCATAAATTGTTAGGGGTGAAAACTACAGTCTTCCTTGGGATTGCAAGGATGTGCTTCAGAGCACACCTGGCAGCCTTCCCCCACAACCTACTGCCTTCCAGACATTTTTGGACTATAACTCCCATCAACCGCAGCTCATCCCAGGAAAGCAGGAGGGACCTAGGGACCAAGGGCTAAATACAGCTCCCCAGGCCTCTCTCTTTGGCCCCCAAGGCTGTTCCCAGGTCACCACAAGCCATGACCCCTATTCACTTTCACCTGAGCTGCCTCTTGCTAAACCTAGATGACGAGGCGGGCTGTGTGTGTTAGCCTGCGTGTTGAAATCTATCTGATTACTGCACAGCAGGAACTTGGCCTGATATTTAAAGCAGTTGTGGGGAACTTTTGGTTTTTCCAGATGTTGCTGAACAAGTCCTATTATCCCTAGTCCTTGCCCATGCTTGCTGGGGCTGACGGCGGCTGCAACATCTGGAGGGCCAAAGGTAAGAGGTATAAAGGTAAGTCACACCCATTGCTCTACCCACATTTGCCACTGGCCACACCCACAACCAGCCACGTGGCCCCCAGAAAGTTGCTTATGTGGCCCTTGGGCTGAAAATGATTCCCCAGCCCAGTCAAAAAGGTTGCTTCCCAAATAAAGGTATCGCTCAGCTCTGTGTGTCTTTACAGCTTGTAATTCTGTGTTTTTGTTTTGTTTTTACAGTGTTGAAGGGTTCCGCCCCCCCCCTTTAGATCCCCTTGATAAAGAGATGACTCTCAAAATGTGTCAAGCACGTAGCATTTGGGCAACTGTTCGGCATGCGGGTTGCTGGTACCTCACATATAGCTTCTTAACCTTCCTCGCAACTCCCCCAAACCAGGATAAATTATGGAAAATACAGTTAGGTTGTGTAATAGAAGACAGTCTTAGTTTGCACAGTACTTTCCTCAGCATTTACTGCTGTTGTCCTTTGAAAAACGTAGCTGTGTGTAACAGATTCCCAGTCGCGGAATTCCCATTTTTTCGGGTACCGGATTTCGTACCGGGTTTCGATGGGAGCACAGAGGCTGCTGCACCCCCTACAGGTGGTAATAGGGAAAGTGAGGCTGTGCCAACGGGAGACGCGTTGCTTCCACGGTCTTGGCGTCACAAATGGATCACCGGTCTGTCCGCCTGTTGGCACCAACCTCCTTGGCAGGGGGGCAAGGGAGGCAGCGCACAGACGTCAGAGACACAGCCGCACGCAGACACACTTGGAAGCGTGAAATCCAGCTCCCCCGCTGCTGACAGCCAGAACGGATTGGACAACTTTAGCTCATTGCTACGGGGGGCAGGGGAGAAGAACGCACATGGCAGGCGAGCGAGAATCCTGTTCTGATCAACACCCAGCTTGGAATTTCCCCATCTCCTGTGACTTGGCTCTATCCTTGGCTGCCGTTCCCCAGCCGTGCCTGGAAACTGTGAGGTAAACACAGCTGGCCTTGAACTACCATCTCCTAGACTCTTGCAAGCCAATGTCAGAACCAAACAAAACACAGCTTTTGGTTTTTCAGCTACTTTACAAATAGAAGAAACTAAAGGTGATGGCGGGGGGGGGGAAGGGGGGCGGATTGGCTAGACAGCTCCAGCTGCCAGCAGGGTGCCTTTAGCAGAGGGCAAGGCACTGATGAGTTCATGGTGAGGTAAAGGTATTTCTGAAGACCAGTATAAGGAACAATGCAGAGGTTACAAGGTGATTGATCGTATGCAGTTGCAGCGGCAAAGCAAGGCCGTAATGCAGTTCTGCAGAAGAGGGGGAAAGACCTCAAGATGTGGTACTGGGTGCAGAAAGTTTTTAGTCCTCGTGGATGCCTGAAAGAGTGTCTGGTGGAATCTCAGAACTAAGCCAGAAAGACGGCTGATTAAGTGCTCCTTTGTGGCAGCTGGCAACCTAGCACATCAAAGTGCAAGTAGATAAATAGGTACCGCTCCAGCGGGAAGGTAAACGGTGTTTCCGTGCACTGCTCTGGTTCGCCAGAAGTGGCTTAGTCATGCTGGCCACATGACCCAGAAGCTGTATGCCAGCTCCCTTGGCCAATAAAGCGAGATGAGCACCGCAACCCCAGAGTCGTCCGCGACTGGACCTAACGGTCAGGGTTCCCTTTACCTTTACCTGTGGCAGTGAAAGCCCTGGGTTCAATCCCGAATGGCAACTGCAGGGAGGGCTCAGAAAGACTCACTGCTTGAAATCCTAGGGAGATGCAGCCAGTCAGTGTAGACAATACATGGACCAGTGGTCTTGCTCAGTAGAAGGCAGCTTCCTATGTTCCTAACATAGGAAGGAGGTCAATAATTCCTAGTAGTTGGCGAGCAACTTTTATATTTTATACAAAAATAAAATAAAACATTATTGAAACGCCGCTCAGAATTATCTTTCTCCATTCCCGTACAGAGGTACCTTGGGTTAAGTACTTAATTCGTTCCGGAGGTCCGTTCTTAACCTGAAACTGTTCTTAACCTGAAGCACCACTTTAGCTAATGGGGCCTCTCACTGCCGCTGTGCCGCCGGAGCACGATTTCTGTTCTCATCCTGAAGCAAAGTTCTTAACCCAATGTAATACCGGTATTTCTGGTTTAGCGGAGTCTGTAACCTGAAATGTATGAAACCTGAAGCGTATGTAACCCGAGGTACCACTGTATTATGAAAGCTCATGATCCCCCAATTATTTTGGTAATGGCAATACAATTTGGGAAAGAAGAAAGGGCATTTTCACACAATGCATAGCTTATAGAATTCACTGCTACCAGATGTGACAATAAAGGCAGGCTTAGATTGCTTTAGAAAGTGGGATTAGACAAATCCATGAATGAGGACAGGTCTACCAATAGCTATTAGTTATGATCGCTGAAGAGAACCTCAATTTCCAGAGGCAGTGCACCTCTAAATACTGGCTGCTTGGGGGCAGAAACAGCATAAGGGGACTGACCAGGGTGTGAGTTGCAGTCAGATTCAGTATAAAGCAGCAGCAGCACTCCCACCCCCCAGAAAACCATCTTTTAGAAAGGAAGAAACGGAAGCTCCACAGCAGGCAAGGCATTAGGAGGAGCTCCAATGTTTTATCTTCTGGTGGCTTTTGCTTTTCAAGCTGCAGCCTTATAACGTTCAGTTTGTTTCTTGCTTAGTCCCTTTGAGACCTGTGGTGTACCGTGAGTGCCCCCTAGTGTCTATATGAAAGAACTGAGCTTTATTTAATGCAGTACTACAAACTAGCTAAGGGCCCGTCAATTTGATGGGTGGTATTTGGAGAGACTGGGCTGCATGGGAACAATTCCCTTTAATAGCTGCAAAAGTTTCCAGCAGGGAGAGTGAGAGAACCAGAGTGGAATGACCAAAGAGGAAGATAATGCGGGATAAGTGGAAATGTGGAAATAAGTGGAATCTGGGAGGAAGGGAAATTATTATTTTTTCCAGGACGTAAGAAGCGCCCTTATTCAGAGTCAGATCATTGGTCCATCTAGCTTGTTATGTATACACTGACTGGCAGTGGCTCTCCAGGGTTTCAGAAAGGAGTCTCTCTCAGCTCTACCTGGAGATGCCAGGGATTGAACCTGGAACCTTCTTCATGCAAAGCAGATGCTCTACCACTGAGCCATAGCCCTCTCTGTTCTTAAGAGTGTTTTTTAAACAGGACTTGAATTGGTCAATATTCTCCGTGAAGTAGCAGTTGTAGCCATTTTAGGCAACTCAGATCTCAGCCAAAGGACAGTTGATCTCCCCTCCCCAGGTAGGGGAGATATGCTTGTCTGAAGCCCTGGAGAGCTGCTGCCAGACAGTGTAAACAATACTAATTTAGATGAGCCAGTGGTATGACTCAGTATAAGGCAGCTTCCTGTGTTCCCAATCAGTTCATTTTTAAGGGCTGGTACGTTCAGTCAAATAGTTAAATTAAGTCGATAAAAACATTTTTGATAGAATGAAACAGTGCCCCCCATTAAACCAGGCAGCAGATTCTTAATTACGTTTTTAATAAAAGTTCTTGCAAAAAGTACAGATGGCAAGCACCATATTAAAAGACACATTCCTTCCATGCTCTCTCTCTCTCTCACTCACTCACACACACACACACACACACCACACAGAATGTGGATTGAGCAGGGAAAGACCAAAGTGGGGCCTAATTGGGCCCACCCAGCCTCCCTATTTGGCCTGCAAGGCCACTTTGGCAAAGGCATGCCCACCTGCCCTACAACCAGATGACATATATGGTGGCAGTTGTAGGGCAAATAAAGACATGGCTTAACTGAAAGGGGAGGTTGCAGGCACTGCAGTTCAGCAGCATCTGCACACAGCCCCATGGACAACACTTTACAAGCACCAACTGATCAGCTGATTATGCTTAGCATTATGCAAAAAAGGTCACCTGACATCACTGTGATGTCAGGTGACCCTGGCAAGACAAATCTGGTCCATGGGACAAATCATGTTCTGGACCACCAACCAGATCCAGTTCCCCTTCTCTGTTCCAAGAGAACTGTTACTGCAACACGTCTGCAACCCTTTTGAATGATTGGATTTCATCATGTGCAATTTTAAAAAGTGTTATTCATTAATTGGTTAATCAGTTGAGATTAACCAAATCAGTTGAGATTAACTAAAGTGGGTGGCAGCCCAGTTTATTTCTCATTCTGTCTCACAGCAACAGAAGGCACCATGTAGTGAAACCATGTAGTGAAAATGCTCAATATATGTCTGAAGGGAAATGAGGACGTCTTGTAGCTCAACATACTGGCAGCTTCCTTTGAGTATTAGAGCTATCCATAACTTAGTGGCAGAGAATTTGTTTTGTTATGCAGAAGATCCCAGGTTCAATCCCTGGCATCTTTAGGTGGGGCTGGGAATGCCCCGCCCACCTGCCTGAAACCCTGGAGAGCCACTGCCAGTCAGTGCAGACACAATGCTGAGATGGACAGGCCTGGGTCAGAGTTGACACAAGGCATTTTTCCTAACTCTTAAGAGAAGGGGTGTAGCTCAGTGGTAGGACATATGCCTTGCTTGCAGAGGGCAATGGGTTCAATTCCCAGCATCTCAAGGTAGGGCTGAAAACGCACAACCACAAAATGGCTGCCACGGGGAGCATGGCATAACACAAAATTAAGAGACAACCATCCCCCAAAATATTATGCTTATCATGGGAAGTCACGCTATGCTATGATGGTACTGATTGTGGAGATCACTCTCGCACACACAAAAACACACAGTTGCAGTCTAATAATAACAAGAGGAAGCTTTCCTCAGTACCAGGGGAAAATATACAAGGTGGCAACTCCGCTCTCATTTTACAGAAATTGCTTAGAAGGTATCTGTACATTTTGCCCCATACTCTTCTTTCTAGGAGGGTTAGGGACTTACTTTTTATTGTTAAACGAAAGCTCACAGTCTGGGGCACCTGCCCAGGGCACCACTGGGAGCCTTCACGGGTGCCCAGGTGCCTGCCAGGTTAGTGACCCCTGAAATAAGCTGCCATCAAACCAAAACATAGACAGCAGTGCCATCTAGTGGTGAAAGGCACAAAATTACTCTTCCCAGGATGGTTTCATACTTGTTATTAGATTGTAGATGGCGTTCGCAGTTATTTTTGCTGTGGATTTTAATATTTGCAGGCTGGATGCTTGTTATATTATGCTCACTGGGTTTCATTAATTTGAAAAAATTAAATTAATACGTGGGGCCAAATTCCACGATTCCGATTGCGGCAAACTCAGAGTGTGGAGATTTTACCGAACAACAGATGGCAATATCTTTCTTTAGAACTATGCAGCAATTGTTTGCACAATTTCACACATATAACTCTTATTAAAATCAGCTAATATGGTAATCCTCTCCCCACTGAGCTTGGAGTAACAGGCCTAATTGAACTCCGTGGGATTACTTCTGAGTAGGCATGCAAAGGCGGTAAATTAATCTCTGTGTTGCAGGAAAGATAACAAAAGGTGAAAGGAGAATGAGAGGTGAGACCTTGAGAGACTGTGCTATGGAGGGGGAAAAAATATATTTTCACTTTCTGTCTCCAAAGAACATATGGACTTGTTTTGGTAAACACCATCAAAGTCAAGATCCCAAAGTGTCACTGAAACACTCAGATTGTAGACAAAAAAAATGTATTATGGCAGAAGTTTTTATGCACAGTTCACCCTATCAGTTGCATGAATTGTTGTTCCAAGCTGAATGAATTATCACACACACGTGCACCCAAACACTTTGGTCTTCAACCAGCCAACAGCAAATCCCTTCTCCACCAGGTGAGACCAGCAGGCTTGAAAACCAATCTGAAGTCTAGAATAGGTAACAGGTGTTTCAAACCAGCCTTCTCTTTCTCTGATTAGCTAGATTGGCTCCCCTGAACATCAGTCGCTCCTACGACTTCATGGTTTGGCTAAAACACTGAAAGATGGGAGGCTAGTTTCATACATTTAAAGCTCACAATCCTGGGAACTGTAGTCTACCTTCACAGAGCTACAATTCCCAGCACCCTTAACAAACGGCAATTCCCAGGAATATTTTCATTTGGGAGGGGGTTTGGATGTGCTTTAGATATATGGTGCGTGTGCAGGCTCACAAAAAAAAGTGTGGAAATTTGCACTTTTTCTACATTTTGTGTCAGATCCTACAAATGCTAGAAACCGGGGGGGGGGGTTTAAAAAAAAAACAAAAAACCAGAAAGCTGGGACTCTGGAGATTATAATTCATTCAGGGGAAAGAGAAAGACTCCCCGCTCCTGACAACCATGACTCCCAAATAAACAAGGACAGAACTGAAAGCCTTATTTTGAGAAACGAAGCCTTTTCTTTTAGAAAATAAAACAAAATCACCGCAGGAGAAGAATTACAACTGAAGGACTTGGCAAATAAAAAATAATTTTTTAAAAAATGAAAATTGTAGGTGCTTCTCTCTGAGGAGAGGTAACCCAGACCCTAAACATGGAGGAAGTTGGCAAAAGGGTTGTTGTTTTGGCGTTAGTTATTAAAATACAGTCTTTTTTTTCCAAAATAGAGACACACTTCAGATGTTTTCCCACTGCCCTTGATACTTGACTCCAGTCCACTCCAACCCCATTACTCTCTCACATGTACAAACAGCTGGTTTTTCTAGCAAGGTCAGTAAGGAAAAATAAACTTACTAAGTGTATGAAATTAGCTTTCATGCCTCGCAGCCATTCTCCTTCCTCGCTCTCCATCTCTGGACAGTGACCGAGAGCGAGGGAAATGCAGCCGCTTGATTGGCAGAGGGGCTGAGTAGGCAGGCCCTGCTGCAAAATGCCGCCGCGGGATTGGCCGGAGGAAGGCAGGGCTGAGGCCTGCCCGGTTTTTATGCTGAAGACCACCTTTCTTGAGTGGTTTTTAACCAAAAAAACCCCAAAACCTCACGAGGGGAATTTTGTTTGTTAATGTTTCAAACAAGTGAGGGGAAAGATGTTTAAATGAATGCTTAAGGGGGGGAAAATGTGTCTAAAATGAGCGTCTGAGGGAGGTAAAAGTGCTTAAAATGAGTGCTCCAAATGTCAGGCTCGGCCCTGAGGTAGGGTTGCCATATTTCGAAAAGTAAAAATCCAGACACAAAAGTTTAAGGGAAAAATAAATTCAAGTTTTTGCCCAATGTTGTCGAGGTTTTTTCTTAGTTTTGCCCAATGTTGTTCCCAGACATTACAGTGATTTCCGCCCGGAAACTGTTTCTGAAGGCTGAATAATAATAATAATAATAATAATAATAATAATAATAATAGTAATAATAATAATAATAATAATAATAATAATAATAATAATAATAATAATAATATATTTTTACCCCACCCATCTGGCTGAGTTTCCCCAGCCACTCTGGGCGGCTTCCAATAAAACACCAAAATACAGTAACTTATTAAACATTAAAAGCTTCCCTAAACAACCATATGACGCTTCCCTCACAAGTCCCCAAACAGAGGCAGCTCAAACATGGGGACAAGAGAACATGTGAGCATCACATTCGACTGACCCGCACACCAGCACAGTTATTCACGTGTTGTTCAAGGAGGGTCCGGCCCATGTGCAACAAGTGTGTGCCCTCTTTTGCACGTGCACACTTTTGCATGTGTGCTAGAGGCAGCTTGCCCCCCCCCCCGTGCTTTGCATAGCATGTGAACAAGCCTCCAGTGGTTGACTGGAAGCCTGCGGGCACGCGAGATTCCAGCTGATTTTATTGCAAGTTGTGCAGGTGCAACAGAGGCAGTATGGATATAAAGAGGAATCTCGGGAGGCCTCGCCTGCGCTATAAATTTAATGCAGTATTATAACTCTTTAAACAGGGCTTCCCCAAAAAATAATCCTGGAAACTGGTTTGTTAAGAGTGCTGGGAACTGAAGCTGTGAGGGATCTCCAAATACCACACAGCACTCTTAACAAACTACAGTTCCAAAGGTTATTTAGCAGAAGCCACCATCGTTTAAAGTGGCATAAGATTGCTTTTTTTTTTTTGCATTTTTATTTTATTTTTTGTATCTTTAATATTTTGTTGGAAGCCGCCCAGAGTGGCTAAGGATATGTATGTATGTATGTATAAATAAATAGTATTATTACTACTCTCATTTACTAAACTTATTAATCACTTGATGTTACAAAAGCAACTCAAAGCAATGTACAACAATAAATTGCTCCAGAACAGCTTGATGGGGGGAGGGGCACACGTGGAGGCAGCAGTGCTTCTGAATAACAGTTGCTTCTAAACTTAAAGCTACGTGCACCTCCTCCAACACTGCGGAATGCCTCAGTAGCCCATGTGTAGTAAAAGGCTCTAGGGTGCATTTTTAAACACAGTTTTGTTTAAAGCAAAACTTTATAAATACCCCTCTGACGATGCCAGTCTGTGTACAGCATAACATGTATCTCAGTAGGAAGCTACTTTTTTTAGTGAATACTGCCACCTGCTGGCCAAATTCAAGAACGTTACGGGCGTCTGGCTGGGCAGGGATATGCAACTGTTATTTGGAACAAAAAATGCTAATCGTGACCATTCATTCAAGCACCCGTCGCTTAAGAACATAGTAAGAGCCTGCTCAAGTCAAAGGTCCAACTAGTCCAGCAGCCTGTTCTCACTGTGGCCGACCAGATGCCTGTGATTCCCAGCAACTGATATAAAGAGGCACACTTCCTCTGAGAGTGGAGGCAGAACATAGCCATCCTGGTTCTATAAATTTGTCTAATCCTCTTTTAAAGCCACCCTAACTGGCCACATTACTCATGGCAATAGATTCCCTAGTTTTAGCTTTGTGCTATGTGAAGACATCTCTCCTTTCGTCTCTCCTGAACCTGGTCATGGTGGGCAACCACAAGCCACCATAGAAAATTTCCCACAATCTTCATGGCATAGGCATTCGTCCAGGACACTGTGGGAAATTTAAAATGGCCGCATGGTGGTGTAATCCAAGGAAGACTCCGCAACAAATGGTCCTGCTGTGGCAATGGCATCTCACCAGCCAACTGAGGGTACCAGGTCCTCTTCTCCAGGTCTGCCTCCAGGACATAACTCTTTGAAAAACGCTCCAGTAGCCACCTTGCTGTATTTAAAACAAACACAGAAAACCTGTGGCCCTCCAGATATGGTCGGACTACAACTCTCTCATCGATATTTATTGGTAATTTGGATGTTTATTGAGAGCTTTGCAACAAAATGTTACTGGAGCAATAAAGTAAAATACAAAATGCAATGGATTGCCAACTCAATAAATTAACAGTAAAACCAGTTCTAGAGTACTATTATATGGTTATTATTCCATAAAATGGCTGGGTCGCTTTTAAGCACTGGCTATGCTGCTTGGCCTGACCAGAGCTGTAGTCTAACTCATCTGTCCGGCTAGCTAGATAATCCAATACACAGTGATGCTTAATTCACATTTAAGGTGCAGAGACCACTTGCTATGAGCAAATGGGGCACAGCCCCACCAACCCCCTGCCCACCTTCTTACTTACAACCAATGGAGGGTGGCTCTGGCTGCCACTGACTCTGCTGGTCTCCGTTTCTGACCAAGCAGTCCCAATGGGCACCAGCTACTGCATTTTAGTGAGAAAAGGGAAATTTGGGTGGGTTTGAAGAGTTTTTTGACTCCTTCCCCAAGCCACTTCCTTCATGCACACAGCTCCAATCCTTTGGGGTTTCTCCTTGAATGAGACTATTTCTCAGAGTGTGCCCTTCTTCTCCCAGCCCTCAATGAATGCATCTTCTGTCATCCCAGAACAATACATTTCAAAGGCGTAGTAGGACAAAAGCTTTTGCTTGACATGGACAGAAATTGATTGGGGTGGTGACAGTGGCATTATCTTGTATCCGTTTCCCCGAAGTGGAGAGAAAAGAATGAAGCAGCAGCCCGAGGCAGGGAAATGGCATTTACATTTAGATGAAGGTGTTTTCTGCAATGGATGAATTCTAGTCACTTGGCATCGTGTTCAGCAGAGCAAAGGGAGGACAAGGGCTGGGGTGTGTGTGGCAGAGCAAATTACCCAGAAGAGGGAAGAGAACAGGAGACAGGATTAGACACAACTCCACAAAGGGTCCTGGCGAGTCCATTGTGCAACATTTGGGTACCCGGGGCTGAAAACCTGAATCACCTCCAGGTTAATTAAGGTGGCAACACCATCTCTTTATTATAACATTACAGTATATACCCTGCCCTCCTGCCATGACGGACCCTGAAGTGGCATTAATGATATTCTCAAGGTCAGAGCTGCTTTGGCAGGGGTTTGCTAGTTTCTTCCTCTATCCCAATCCATTTTCCTTTTGTGTCTTGTCTTTTTAGATTGTAAACCTGAGTGCAGGGAGTGTCTTTTTCATAATGATTTGAAAGCTCCTCTGAGATCTCTCTCTCTCTCTCTCTGCCAAAGAACAGGATTATAAATAAATATTTACATTTCCTGGATCAGCAGCAAAAATCTAATTTAAAAGAAACCAAAGAAGAGCAAAAGCAATGGCATGAAGGGTTTTAGGGCTCTGGTGCTTAACTAAGGCTGTCATATTTCAAAAAGTAAAACTCCTGACACTCGCAATGAGCTTTTTCAAGGAAACCACCAAAATGGTTGAGCTTTTGGGGGGAAACCTCCCCCCCCAAAAAAACCAGCATGTTTTTACATGAGTAGAATGTGTGCTTTTATTTAAAATGCATATCTGGGTTATTTGTGGGGCATAGGAATTCGTTCATCCCCCCCCCCCAATATAGTCTGGCCCACCACATGGTCTGAGGGACAGTGGACCGGCCCATGGCAGAAAAAGGTTGCTGACCCCTGGTCTAAACAGAAGTTTCCCCCTTTCTCTCTCCCTCTCTGTCTCACACAATCACACGCACAGCAGAGGGAATGCCTAATCTATCATGACACCTGCTACAAGATTCACAGGCATCATCCAAAACCCAAAGAGAGCTTGGGACAGCCATTAACTCTCAGACTAACCTACCTTGAAGGGTGGCTGTGAAGGAAAACACAGGATTAACTCCATGCACACCCAACCATCTTGACACCTTAAAGGCAGGACAGGACACAAATGTGTTACTTGAGAAAATATGTAACTGAATAGCCTGTCCCAACCATGGCATATGGCAATAGTCCACCTTACAGGGCCAAATGTCCAAAGGGACTGTGCTGCCTGAAATAGGACCCACCTCGTTTTGTTACCTTGTTGTAGGATGGTCTTTGTGCAGTTAAGAGGAAACAGATGAGAAGATGCTTAGGATGAAGCCAAGCCACTCTGGTTGTTGCTTCCGACGAGGTTCATGGTTAGTGAACCCACCCCAACCTCATGCCCCATTAAAACATGCATGCCACACTTTTCAAACAAAATCAAAACTGCCATAGTGTAGCTTGGTTTTTATTTATGTCCACAAATATTTCAAAAAAATTACAAAATACTCAAATGGAGAGAACACAGAAGTCACGATTTCTGGGTTTTCTACTCTGTTTTACACTGTGTTATCCCATGGTAAACCTACTCATATATACACTAAGCCTCAAGATATATATATATAAATGTAGCTGTCAGAATGTATATTCTGCGTTTAAACGGTGCAGTGAAACTAGCTCAAACCAGGACGACACAGAACAAGAGACGGTTTGATTTTGAAAAAATAAAGTAAAATCACACACGCACGCACACACAAAAAGCAAAATAAAATAAAATGGATTTTTGAAGTTCAAAGCAAAAAATAAAATCTTGCTTTAAAAAAGTTTTTTTTTCTGAAAAGGTAACTGTAAAAAGTTGGGAGATTCTAACAGAGCATGGTGGTCTTGGGAGAGTCAGGGCAAATAACACTGTAGCTAATCATTTAGATCTGAGTACAAAGAACCTCTGGGCTCCCCCACCACTGTGGAATGATTCATACTGTTACGTAAGCATAAAAAAGAAACCCAAAAGGTTAAGAGCTTATGAGGAAGCACAATGAATTGCATGTAAACTGCGGAGGGAAAGGCGTAATTAACTGGTACCTTTTGTCTGTCTTTCCTAGACTGGCGAGTTGCAGGTGTTTGGACTACAACTCCCATCAGCTGTGTGGCTGATGGGAGTTGTAGTCCAAAACACCAGGAGAGCACCATGTCAGAGGAGGATGGTCTGCAACATCCATGCCAAGTGTCTCCTGAAGGTACTGAAATTTCAGTTCTGCCAGGGGACCACGGAGAAGGGATTATGGCCACCCTCACCAATACGGCTGGTTCTGTTTTCAGTGGGAATCGATGACAGTTAAAAACTAGATTAAGCTTGCTGCAAGGAGGTGTCTTCAAAAAGACACAGGCAAGACAGAGGAGGACTGATAATAAGCAGCTGGGGATGTCCTGCCTGTTAAGACAGATCATTATGCAAAGTTTATTCCATTCCAGATGACAGTGTTAAAACATGAGATGCCAGCTAGGCTTTTAAGCAATGACTCTGTCTTGTTAGCCTGCATCTTGCTGGACATTTAGCACCATGAATTTAGAGTTTCCGGATGCTCAGTTCAGTGCTTCAGCTCTCGGTGGTTCAGAAACTGACCTGAGAAGAGGTGACCATGACCCCGTGTGGCTTGTGTGACCAAAATATGGTCCGCAGTTAGGCTAACTTCAGAACCACCTGGAGGGGCTGTAAGGCAGGTGGATGGCTTAATAACCACCAGCTCTTTGCCACTGCACAGAGACAAGAGGCGTGGACTGCCAGTAAGGAAACAAATGGGAAAGAAGGATGGTTTGGGAAGGAGGAGCAGGAGTCAGGGAACAGGGAGAAAGCTCCGCTCTCTGGACCAAGGTAAGAGGAACCCAAATTTCTGTTGGGCTGGATTAAAATTCCACCTGCCGTATGTGCTGTTTAAGAGACCGCTGAACGATTAGCTACGGGGTTATCTGATCAGGCCCAATGGACTCCTACCACCACAAATAACAGTCTTCACAGCAAATGAAGCAGCCTTCCAAAAGGAACAAGAACCAGGAAATGTTATAATGAATGCAACTAACAGGAAAATGTGTTATCACACAGCCCTGCAGATTCCTGCACTAATCCAACTCATATTTTTTTAAGAAAAAGTGTAACTAAACTAGCAGTTCGAAGGCAATTAAAAAATAGGATTCATACAGTTGTCATGTGCTTGCGACATTGACAGCTTCTGACAGAAGATGGTCAACCCCACTCTAAGCCTTCAGAGTTTCCCTGCCTTGTGCATTGGAGAGTGTGATTTTTTTTACAAAACAAGGATATCTCCTAAGCTACTGCAAACAGCAGGCAGGAAAAAGGCTGCCCGAGGCACATTTATTGAATCTTATTCTCACTCCACCATATCCCAAAAGAGCATTCAAGATGAGGATTTTTTTTGGGGGGGGGGGAGAAATTTACTCTGCTGCCATTAACTGGGGGTGAGGGGGGGAAGAGTGAGATCGCCCTGGTCAATTGTGCCCTTGAGGTAAGACCAGGTGCAAATCCCCTTCTGTGCCCAGCAAAGCACACACACAAAAACAACACAAACCTGCTAATATTGGACCGATTAAAAACAGGAGCGCAGAGGCGGCTTCCAGCTTTTAAGAGTGAAATTTAAGCTTTGCGTTCAGGGGGGCAATTTCGAAAAAACGCACAGCTCTGAAGCAGCCCCTCTGCCTGTCCCTTTTCTTTCAAAATGTGTAACTTGTCAGGGATGGGAGGTTTCGATTCGGCACTATTCAAATAAATTTTATAACATATATAGAGATATTACTTGAAGGGAAATGGTTTGCATGTAAACTTCCATGCTATCTAAAGGACAGTCTGCCCCATATCTCATGACTGGTGTGGGGCTTTGATGCTGGAAGGGTTCCCAGGCACACAGTGGGTATGCATAGTGCACATCCTGAGATGGAGAATAAAGGAGAATTTCCTCCTTGAATTGAACGCCTTGTGGGGCTTGTGGCCAAAGAAACATCACTGCATTATTGTTGGCTTAATTGGTAGACTGTGTGTGTGTGTGTGTGTGTGTGTGTCTGCATTTATGGGACACAGTTTCAGTTTAATCCTATGTTTGTAGAGGAAAGGGGAGACATGGAGTAGCCTAACATTTCAAGAGCCCATTTCTTGAAAACTGCTACCTTTCCAACTTCTGCTTCAAAAAAACTCTTGCGCTGGTGGAAAACGTGACTGCTTTTCGACAGAACCAGTGCAGGAATATGCGGTCTTGTTCACCGGCTGAGGAACTGAGTTATGTCAAAAACAAACCTACGAGAATGAAAAGCGATTTAGGATGTTCGTGGAACAAATGAATTAAATTAAAAAGAACAGCGCACACGCACACACACACACAAAAAGAAAAAGAGTTGTGTGTTCTTGTTGTTTTTTTAGAAAAAAAACATATTATCCCTGCAACTCCCTTTAATGCTCATGTTGCTACCAAACCGTCAAGTCAAGCTCTCGACCATTTTGAAATTACTGACCCCTCCCCCCATGTCATCTTCCCTTTAATTAAAGGGATAATTATATATATTCCTCTTATATTAAAAAATCAACTCTGTATTCTTGTCAACATCAGGTAAGAAGTAACGGTTTTGTGATGTTACTGAAGAGAGAGAACAAGAGGAAGAGAGAGGAGGAGATGGAAGGAGGGAGAGAGAGAGAGAGAGAGAGAGAGAGAGAGAGAGAGAAAGAAAGATAGATAGATAGATACCAGGAGTTTGTGGAGATTATTATAATTTTTTTAAACCCTAACCCAAAAAAATTATTTACAGACTTAAAAAGCCATGCTGCAAAGCTCTCTTTAAAATTATGAAGTTTTCCTACAATGTATTAAAATAAAAGTAGATTTTTTTTCTTTTAAAATTCTTGTTATAGCACTTGGATTTTCAGAGGGTGTTATGCCACCTACTTGCCATTCTTGTTTTTTGTTTTGTTTTTGTTTTTAAAGTGTATATATATATATTTATATATTTATATATAAATTGAGTGTATTTCTTTGTATGCACAGTGGCTTGCATTAAGTTGTGAACCTGATTCTAGCACCTACTCAAAATGAAAAAAATGAAAAAACGAACCCAACCCACCCCCTCAAACAACCCCCCCAAGAATGCCCAAGGAATTTCTTTGAATACTTCCATCCAGTTCTGAGGGGGTTGTTTCTCTCTCAATAGGCTTCTTAACAGGTTTTACCATGCAAGGAGACTCCTGAAACTGGTCTTGGAAACTGGTCTTCTCTACAAATGAATTCTATAATATATGTGCTGATTTTAAAAGTCTCTATAGGTTGGGCTTCCTTGTTTGTTTTTTCTCCTTTTTTCATTTTAAATAGAGAAAGGTATCTTGAAAAGATAAAATTCTCTTGTTTTTCGCAGCGTGTGTGTGTGTGTGTGTGTGTGTGTGTGTGTGTGGATAAACACATTCCATTTCTTCCCAAGGACTGGGATCTTCTGCAGCCAGAATTACAAATAAATAATTTATTACAACTGCTTGTCACTTTCTTTCTTCAGTCGGCTAGAAGAGAAAAAGAAAAAGAAAAAGAATTCAGTTGCTTTTTTGGGTTGGGAACTTTTTCCTCCAGCCTCTGCAGTCTCTCCCCTCTCTCACAATGCAGAAGAGCTCTCTGCCAAGAACAGACAAATGTGGTAGTGAAGTAGACCTCTGTGTACCCCCCCCCCCCTCTCTCTCTCTCTCTCACACACACCCTGCCCCATAATAAGAAAAGAGGGTGTAACAGGCCTTGGGGAAATCCCTCTTCCTACCAAAGACTGAGCAGGGAGGAGTTATGCACCCATCCACATGTTTTCCCAGGGACTCTGGGATTTTCAACTAGGACTTCATATTTGAAGTGAACATCCAGCCCTGTGAGTTACGTATGTGTCTTTGCTTTCATGTGCTCGAAAATAGCAGTATGTGACATGAGGCTCTGTGGCCAGCAGGCAGGAATGGAGCCTTTGGACTGGCTGGGCCTGCAATAAAAAAACACACCAGGAGCCTGGCCTTCTGCAATGGCCAGTTCCCCAAGCAATACCTTCATGCTCCACTTCTAGGACCCAGGCCTTCAAAAGGCTGAAGAAACCAACCTTCCAAATCTGATCAGTAATGGCCCTGACAACCTCTTTCTGTGGTTTCTCATCCTGGAGCTGCCACCACTGAGCACCTGTTGAGGCCCCCACCCTTAATAGAGCCCCCACCCAGGCAACCCTTGGAGCCTCCTGGTCCTGTGGCTGCTGTCTGTTCAAATGCCTTCTGAGAGCATCCAAGCAGGGACCAGAGTGAGGAGATGAAGCACCTCTCTCTGCTTGCCATGTACGTTCTAGGCAGCTGTACAAACAGAGTACAGCACAGCAAGGAGAGGAGGAGATGGGACCACCCAGGGAGGGGGGTCCTCCAGTGGGCATCTTGCCTGAGGACCCTCCAAAACCTGGAGTTGGTCGTGGTATTTTATAACAACAGTGGGTATAAGAGCAGGAAGACCCTCTCCTCCCTCAGAAAAACAAACCCAACTCTGAGGGCATGTGAGACACTTCAAGTTTGACACCTCTGGTGTAACTAATCTGTAAAGTGATAGGAGCCTAAAGCAAGAGAGCAGTTGTGCAAATGTGGCCAGTCTGGGTCTCCACCTTATGCTGCTGCCAGAACACGCCTCTCCTGGTTCATTCATTCAGTCATCACTCATTCATTCATTCATTCATTCATTCATTCAGAACATGCCTCTCTTGGTTGGTTGGTTGGTTGGTTGGTTGGTTGGTTGGCTGGTTGGTTCGTTCATTCATTCATTCATTCATTCATTCATTCATTCATTCATTCACTCATGACAGGCAGCCCTCTAGATGTTGCTTGACTCCAGCTCCCTTCAGCCCCAGCCAGCATCGCCATTAGTCAGGGATGATGGGAGTTGTAGTCCAGCAACGTCTGGGAGGGCTACATGTCCCCTGTGCCTAATTTATGGTATGCTGCTTTTCAGGTGTACCTCACAAAGCAGTTCACCAAAGACAGATGCACAATTAAGCATCAATTAAGAAGGAAATGTGATATAAGGGGACTACCACTGCGAGGTGGGTGGTGGCAGCTCGCCAGACCACTCCTTTCTCCTCCCCTCCTCCCTCAGGGCAAGGTGGTTGCCCACTTGGGCGGTATACAAATTCAATAAAGAATATTAGTAACAAATAAATAGAGTAGGAATTGGCCAAGGGGCAGCATGCACGCTAAGGAGAGCTTGCCCCAGAGAACTTCTTCCTCCGCTGACAGCATGGGCCCAGCCTTACCTGTAATAGTCTTCTTGGCTGGGGAGGTGGCCCCCGTGCATGTGGGGGTGCCCATGCAGCCACTGCTGCTCCATGGCTAGTCTCTGAAGCTCTGCTGACTGAGCATGCATGGCCTGTAGCTGGTGGGCTGCTGACATGGGAGGAGGGATGCCGCCAGGGAGGTCACGTGGGTAGGGGGTACCTGGGAAGAGAGAAGAAGAGAAAAGGTTGTCGCACACAAGTTTGGACTGGCCAAGGCATGCCTGGTAACTGCAAGCTGGGATAACAGTGACTGAGCAGATGGGTTGCACCCAATGCTAGTCCTACTCTATGCTGAAATCACTGGAAATGACTTGTGTGGGTCCACCCTGAGTAGGATTTACTTGGATGCGACTCAACTGTGGAACGCCGTCCACATAGGAAAGGGCCTGATCCCTGGTACGAAGAGTCTTTGAATGAGACTCCCCCAGATCACAGCCTTAATTTCATAAGTAAGTCAGTCCAGAGACAGCTGGGATACCAGGATAAACACGTTAAATCACTGTTACCCAATAAAAACCTAAACTAGGTGCATTTGTCTATTAAAGACAATTGGCAATAATATCCACACGATGTACAGAAGCAGGATACCTCTGGACACCAGGTGCTGAACAGCATCCCTGCAAGGGGGGGGGGGGCAAATGCTCTGGTTGGAGGAATCTGATTGGCTGCCGTCAAAACCAGATAGCCCTTAGGTCTTGTATATTTCATCTGCATCGATCTTTCCCAACTTGCCACCCTCCAGATCTTGCTGTCAGACTCCAAGCCCCAACAGCCCCAAGCAGCATGGCTAGGGATGATGGGGGTCATAGTCCAATAACTTCTGGAGGGCATAGGTTGGGCAACACTGGCTTCCCAAGGGCTGCTACTGCACACTTACCAAAGACCGGGTGCCGGAGCATTTCGTGTTCGTGGGGCGGTTGCCCTAGCAACGGGTTTGGGATAGTGCCGGGAGGATAAGGGAAGCGCGCCAAATGGGGCCCGGCTGCCAAGGGGTCCACGAGGGGATGGACAGGTCCTGCCGAGCCTGCAAAAGGGAAAGGTTGGGGGCGGTAGGAAAGAGGGGGAGGAAAAGCAACGACAACTTACCACCAGGCTCAGAAACCCTCATTTTGTTCAGGGGTCAAAAGCAACATTAATACTTGCGCAAATAGCTGAGCATAACCGGTAATTATCAGAAGCCTAGTCCCCCCTCCAACTGTGGAGCCTACTTCTCTGTCTGGAGTGTTCGCAGTGACATCGGGTGGCCAAACAGTCTTTGAGAGTTAAAACAAAAGGGGAGAAAAGGGGAGGGGGGGAACAGGAATGAGCTTTCTTATTAAGAAGGAAAAAGGGAACTGCGTACAAGAACAACAGAAAATCAATTCACCATTCATTTACTATTCCTTTTTTACACACGTCCCATAAATGCCCTGGAGGTGGCATCTGAGGCTCCGCACACAAGACACAAAGCGTATCATAAAATTAATCATCAAAACATTTTAAAAATAAGCCCCAATAATGCCACAGAATGGCAGAGATTCTTTTTCCTTTTTTCCTTAGCTCTCCTAAGAAGGGAAGTTTTTCCTAAAAGGAGGGCAGTGAAACAGCGGGATGGGTTCCTCAAGGTGAATGCCTCTGCTGAGAAGGCTCTAGACCTCATTGCCGCCAGAAGACATTCAGATAATAGTGACACTGTCAACAATGTAAGGGAAACATGTGCAATATAAGCCTCTTAGAAGTGTCGCCTTTCCTGCTGAGGGTGGTTGATCTGCACATCTGTCTGCTAACCTCCCCCCTCCCCCTAGGAGTTTCATCTCACCCCAGAAAAAACCAAGTTCAAGGTCCCAGAACAGAAAGAGACACCGTCATAGGGTTGCTATTTGAGGAAGGAGAAAACAAACAACCACAGGGGGCTGTTTGCACATTCGCTGACAGATGCAGCACAAGCTGTTCATGTACTACCTAGCACAGAGCTTCACATCTGGAGACTCCTCTATTTTTAAACAACCAGCTCCTAGCTCTTGTGGCTGCTGGGAAAAGCTTGAAAGTGCAAGGGCAGAGCCTGGTGAAATCTAATGCATGATTTCAGAGTTGCAGAGTCCCAAGCCTGCTTTCTGTCTCAGAGAGAGACAAAAGACAGACAGACAGAATCATGTTGGGGAGTGAGATATTGTTTGTCTAATGATTGATCAATGGTGAGAAAAATGCCCTATTTGCTAGCTCAGGGAAATTATCTTCCTAGTCATTACTGCTTCACATGCTCAGAGGCTGGGCAGAACATCTGAAAACAGGTTCTGGGGCCAGGCCCCGGGCAAAGCGGAAATCGAACTCAGCTCCTGTGAAATCTCTGAAGCCCCTTCAGAACTTTACTTATAAGAAGGAGAAACCTTAAAATAAAACTGTGGACAACAGCAAATCTTCTGCTCTGCTTGCAAGATGGAAGATCTTCATGTGGGGGAGGGGAGAGAGAAGGGGGCTAATTGGACAGGTGCTTCGTCAAGGTTCCCAGAAAACGGAGAAGAGAATCTGGTCAGGTCGTTTTGACCCCGATTCTCATCCAAGGGAGCATATGAGCCCCTGGCTGCTTTAATTAGGACGTCTGCAACCTGAGTCGCTGCATGTCAGAGCAGCCTGTCTCAGCAGATTTCCTTTCGTCCTGCAGTTGCATATATACATATTCTCATACAAGACCTTCCTGGTGAGCCTTGCGTTTTGTTAAGATTCCTGATCCCAGTCACCTAATTCTAAGGGATTCCTGTCCTAGGTCACTGCCTCCAGGGCCCCTCTATCACATGTCGAGAGAGGTCATGTTCCAACCCATCATGAATCAATCCAATTAACGACACTCAGAAGATCCGCTGCAAACGGCATGCGTGATGTGCTACACGCAAGGCTTACAATACTAACCCACCAGGCAAGAGAAACACAGGAGCACTCGGATCCTGAATTACAGCCTGAGGTTTGTATCGCACCTCGGCCTGTGAGTTAGCAGAGAGTCCACAGAGCTAGTGGGACCCCTCAGGGAGGGGCTATCAGCAAAGACAGCTTCAGGGACACAATCTGAACCTATTTCTAAAGAGTGAACAGTTTTAATCCCCACAGAATTTGACATCGGGGGGAGAGAAAGAGAGGAGAAAAGTGTCATCTTGAGTCAGACTCATTGGGCCTGCACTGACTTGCAGTAGCTCTTCAACTGTATGGAAAAATTTTGCACACAGGAGAGTGTGAGGTCTGTGCCTCCTTGACTTCCTTGCTCAAGACACCTGGAGGCGTTTGGTTAAAATGGCTCTCCAGTGAGCACCACAAAACACCCCAAAATCTGGACTGAACATGTAGGTCACTGGAAGGTGGTGGCTGATGAACCTGTCTTGGGAATGACTCTGGACTCTGGCTCTGTTCTGAACACAATCACCCTCCGTCTCAACAACAGCATGGAGATGCTTGGTGCAATTAGCACAAGCACAACTCAGGAAATGCAAGAGTGTCTTATACAGAGTCAGCCCATTAAATTCAGTACTGTCTACACTGACCGGCAGTGGCTCTCTGGGGCTTCAGGCAGGGAGTTTTTCTCAGCTGTTTCTGGAGATCCTCATCATCTGCTTATTTGATTGGGGGAGCACCAGAGCGCTCAGTCACAGAGCATCTGCCCTGCATGCAGAAGGTTCCAAGTTCAACCCTTGGCATGTCCAGGTAGGGAAAACCATGGAGAACCAGGGCTGCTGGTTGGAGCAGACAATGCAGAGCTAGATGGACACATGGCCTGACTTGGTATAAGGCAGCTTCCTATGTTCCTACATCCCTTTCCCCAGATGATGCTGGGGACTGAACTTGGAAACTTCTGCGTGCAAAGCATGTACTCTGGGCCCTCCATTAAGGCAGGGATAGCCAACATGGTACCCTCCAGATGTTTGCTGGACTCCCAACTCCCATCATCCCAGCTAGCATGGAAAATGATCAGAGGTGATGCGAATTGTAATTCGGCAACATCTGAAGGGCGGCACCACATGGGCTATCCCTGCTTTCAGACATAGGAAAGGAAGACACTGTTCAACCAGCTTAGTAGTCCAACCAGCTTAGTACTACCTACACTGATTGGCAGCAGTTCTCCAGGGTTTCAGATAGGGAGCCTTTCCCAGCCTTACCTGGAGAAGCGGGGGATTGAACTTGGGACTTTTCGTATGAACAGCAGTTGTTCTACCACTAAGCTATGGCTAGCCCCGTCCAGCATAGAGGGGCGTATGCAGCTTGCAAAACACTGAGCAGGGCACAAGGCCTTCCTTTTTGTATACTATGCTATCCCCGCATGCCCTTGGATCTGTCATGTATGATCTAGCTGAGATCCCTGCATTGCAGGGGGTTGGACTAGCGGACCCCCAAGGTCCCTTCCAACTCTACAACTCTATGATTCTACAGTTTCTTTTGAAACCAGCTTTATCACTGAGTTTCCCTGAAACACAGAGCGAGCTTTCTTCCTGAGAAAGCTCTCTTGTAATAACGCCTCGCCTTAACCCAGAAAGCAGGGGCAGACTCTCTCCATCTATTTTTAAATGCAAGATTCACTTTGTTCTGTCTGCTTGCACAAAAAGTACATCTGCAGTCTGATACATTTATGGAGATCAGTACATTCTGTACTGCGGGTGGGGAGGCTTTTGTTACTGACCTTGGCTGCGAGAATGCACACACGCTCCCTCCCCTCCCAGTGTCTCATTTAACTCCACTGTTATCATCCCCAGGGGGGAAAACAATTCCAAATCACCCACCTCAGTATGCAAAAAAAGAAAAGAAAATTGGGGGGGGGGGACACCAATGAGACCAGCAAGCTCCATGTTGTCTACACCAATGGCTCTCCAGGGTTTTAGGCTGGGGTCTTTCCCGCCTGGAGATGCCACTGGGGAGTGAACCTGGATCCTTCTGCATGCAAAGCAGCTACTCTATCCTGAGCCTGGCCACTGGTCCATCTGACTCAGCACTGTCTGCACCAGGGATCTTACACCTTTTCAGATCCCAGGACCCACTTTTAACCCAAACACACATTTGAGGACCCATTTCTGAAACCCTTTACCATACATTTGCATGGTAATAGCGCTCATGTTGGATCAGGCCGTGACCCGCGAGTGGGTCCTGACCCACCAGCTGAAGATCAGTGGTCTACACTGACTGGCAGCAGATCCCCAGGCTTTTTGGCAGGGATCTTGCCTACCTGGAGATGCCAGCGAGGGACTGAGCCTGGGAACTTCTGAACACAAAGCAAATGTTCTGCCACAGAGCTACAGCCTTCCCCTTAAGATGTAGGAAGCTGCTGTACCCGGAGTCAGGACACTGGTCTCTCTAGCTCAGCACTGTCCAGGATTGGCAGTGGCTAGCCAGGGTTTCATATGAGTGTTTTTCTTCCTTGGAGATCCCAAGGGAAGACACTGAGGATTCAAAGCAAGTGCTCCACTACAGAGCTACAGCCCTTCCTCAATATTTAGGGGGGGGGATGGAAGGTGTTGGTGCTGGGAGTAGCATTGGGCAATATATCAATACATCACCCAGGACTGGTATTGGGCCGGGGGGGGGGGGAAGAGACATACCACTGGTGAAACCGCCATCGCACTCTGCCCGGCAGAGGGGGAAATAAACTGCATCAGTGAGTTGCCGATACAGCTTCTTCATTCCTCCGCTTCTTTAAACTGCTTGACCGAGGAGAGCGCTGCTGCCCTCTCTTCAGCAAAGTACTTTTACGGAGACAGAGGTGGGATGGGAGCTCCGTTAGGTGCTCCCCCCTCCCCAGCTAAGAGAGCCCTAACCCCGCTCCTGCTTGCACTTGGGTAGGAGTGGGATTGGGGCTGCAGCCTTGCTTGGCTGCCTTCGTCTGGGAGGGGGTGCTGCGCCTTTCCTCCCAGAAAGACACGAGTCCCCCCTCTGGGTGGAAGGCAGCCAGGCAGTGTGGGGGCTCTTTGATGCTGCTAGCGGGCAGCACACCCAGACAGGTGAAGGCTAAGCAGTCAAATGCACGGAGCCTGACAGGCTTAGTGTGCTTGGCTACTGCCGCCTGGTCTGTTTTCAGGGAGTGGGGGGGCAAATGAGCAAGGTAGCTTGCCTGCCCCCATGCCAGCGGAGGTGGCCAAGAAGTCCCAAGATCCTTGCTGCTCGAGCACGAGTGGCAGGGACTCCGGGGCTGGCTCTGCGGGGGGCAGGCAGCCCCCAGCCCCCAGCTGAGCCTGGTCAAGGAGTCCTGAGTCCCCTGCTGGTTTCGCATGGGGGACTCTGGGCTGCCTCTGCTGGGGACAGGAGACTTTCGGGCCCCCAGCTGAGCAGCAGGCTGGGGCCAGCTGTATTTGCCACAGCCCGCGAGGTGCTTACGTAAAAGCGCCTCAGCTCCCATAGTGAGAGCTGTGGCAGTTTCACCCGGCACCTCGCTGCCTGGGGCCAATGCAGCTTTTTTTACAACATTGTGGTTTATCGCTAAACCGCAACGTTTGGCTGGCAATACGCTGTAGTGTTGAAAATCCAACATCGTGCAACCCTAGTTGGGAGGAAGAAGGTTAAAAGTGCCCTTTAAGCAAGTACAGGGATCTAGCAATGGAAAGGCAAGCAGTGAAGCCAGCTCCTTGCCTGTGCTTATGTGTGCGTGCACGCACACATGTGTACACACACACACACACAACTCTGTGTGCATGCTCTGGAGACTCCCCATCTCTCTCTCAACAGTTTATATTGGCTACAATTTTCTCTAGGGGAGACAAACCATGGGAAATATATTAAACATGCCTCCAAAGCAGGGAAGATCACCTTCTAAAAAGAGCAAATTTTGCTCGTGGTCAGCACTCTATGAAAATACATGCAACTCTCCCCTCCCCAGTCTTCTGCCCCCACCCAGAGTGTCCAGGAAACAGAACCCCAGATACTGTAAACAGACAGACACAGCCTCAGTTCTTTAATGGGAGAGGAGGGAGGGGAGTGGTGTTTTTAGTTCTACCCCAAAGGGGAAAGCAAACTGCTACACTTGGAGGTTATGTTACGGGGGGGGGGGATCACCCTCCTCCTGTGATGCTGGGTGTCTTGGGCAACGTGGATCCTGCTGGAGGGATGCATCATCGGCTCTGTGTTCAGGATCCTTGAAATATTAAAGTCTTGTCTCCCTTCCTGTCATCACTGGTGGGCCTGTGGGTTTTCTCCAGCTAAGTCCTCTTCAGAGTAGAGCCACTGAAACTGATGGACATGACCAAGTTAGGCTTACTTACGTTAGCCGTGTCCATCAATTTCAGTGGCCGATGAGAACTTAGTTGGGATACGACCCACTCATTTGTTTCAAGCTGTTCTGAATATTTTTTTTAATTGCTGCAACCATCCCTGGGAACTTATGGGTATGGGTGGGGGGCAAGAAACTGAAATGATGATGCTGGACGTTCTGCTAGGACAACACACTTTTCAAGAACAATCAATCCATCACAGAGCTTCCTACCCAGTCTGGAGCCTGTTCCTACAATGCACATGCACCAGTTTTAACCACTACCCACTGCAGCACTAAAGACTGGTGTGTATCACCAGGTGTCACACAGAAGAGGCACCTTCCTTGAAATGGGTCAGGGTGCCAACAGAGGTGCAAAAAGTAATCTAAACTGGAGGGCAAGAATACCCCACTTTGCACGATTCTTTGTCCTCCCTGAATGCCAGCCCTCTTCCAAAACATTCTACTAGAATGGAGAGCCTACTGAGCTCAAGGACGGATTATAGCAGTAAAAGGAGTAGAGAGTGACAGAGGACAGTGAACTCGGGAGACCTCACTGCAGTCAGAGGGGGGTAGGGATTCCACAGACCCCAGCTTAAGACACATGTTAAGGACAAGTGGGCTTGTATTTGAGATCCTGAATGCCTCTCTGCTCTGCTGCAAGGCTCCCTTGCATAACTTCTTCTAAGCTGGAAGCTCAGCAACGTGGCTCCTGCTAAGTGACCAGACAGGAGGAGGAGCTGCACTGAGTCCATGACCCTGCTGGCCTCGCTATTGCCCAGAGTGGTTGTATCAAAGGCATTTCACATCAGAAATGTGCTTCGCAGTTTCTTTTAGGTTTGCCCTTAAAACGTTCCACCGTGTACATTTTTTCTTGTTTGGGTGATGAGGATCAAAGCTAAGTAAATAAAGGGACTTCCCTCCACAGGTTGGTGGTGGTTCAAATTCAATATGGTCCTCTTTGCATCACACTAGCGCTGAGTGCATCACTTCAAAATGCTCCTGTAAAAATGCTAGCGGTTTTTTTTACTCCGCGTAAAAAACAACAAAAGACTTCCTGCAACTTGAAAACTAACACATGAGGGACAGAAATTCCAGTTTAGCTCTCCTAGGTACACTACTTTTTTCCATTTGCTGGGAAAAACACTCCCCCAAAGAAACAGGCGGCCCCTCCCCACCCAGCTCAAAAAGAAATGGACGGCATCAGGGGCTGCACACACAGCATGGAGCAAACCGCTGCTACAGACTCACCTTGATGCAGCGGGTCCTGTTGATGGAGGTGTAGATGCGAGTGTATATGCGAATGTTGGTGATGATGCGGGGTGACGTTGAACATCTGCAGCCGGGCCAAGGGGTCGTTGGTGAGTGATGCCATCCGCTCCGCATGTATCCTCTCGGCGGCCAGTCTATCCGGGTAGCTCATTTCAGGCCGCAGCTGGGGGCCTGCCAGAGCAAGTCTCTCCCGCTCCAGGGGGTTCAAGCCCGGGTGGAAGGATGCAAACGGGTGCGGGCCCGCCGTGGGGGGGATAGTGAGGGCGCCATGACGGGCAAAGTGCTCCATGGGGTTGGTGGCGGGGTGAAGCGCATCGAGTTCCGGCGGCTTCACCTCGAAGCCCGGCTTCATCCGCTCCCGCAGCTCCCTCTCCCGAAGCTCCCTCTCCCGGAGCTCTCTCTCCCGAAGCTCCCTCTCCCGGATGGTGGGGTCCACATTGTAGAGGCCGGGCATGTGGTAGGCCAGCAGAGGGTCAGTGGGGTTGAGGGGCACAAAGAAGGGGTGGTTGCGGTTGGTGGGGGACATGACGTGAGGCCGCGCGTACTCGCTGAGGGTCCGTAGCGCTGGCGTGTCGGGTCCAATGTACGGGGGGACGGCGGCAATGGTGGTGGGAGGAGGTTCGAACGACGGTCTCATGTGCGTTGGGCCACTCAGCTGGGATTCTCCAAGACGTCCTTCGTGCGACGAGCTGGATGATTTCTGCTGTACCAAAGAGGGGAGAAGAGTTTAGTGGGGGAACTGAAAACAGGCTCAAGATCTTTCCGTAGCTCTCACACTATCCTTCCTTCACAGGGTTGCTCTCTCCCCTGCAGCAAGGAAAAAGGTCTCTGTGCCACAGCACTGGCAGCCTAGGTTTACCCACCTGGAGCATTTATGGAAGGAAGGTGAGGATTTTCAGAGGCACTCAGAAAAGAAGTTTTGATCATTTGCAAGTGTTGGGGAGGCTGCAACCCTCCAGGTGTAATTGGATGACAAATCCTGACATTCTTGACTGTGAGTTGTCATTCTGCACTGTCTGAATAGTCCTCAGCTTGCCCCCCACCCCCGACCCCTGAAACAAAATTTCTCCAGCTGCTGCAGTTCCAGGAATTTTATAGCCAAAGCTCCTCTTTGACTGTGGAATTAAGAGCACAAGAAGAGTGGCTGCTGGATAGGGCCAAAGGACAATCTAGCCCAGCATCCTCTTCTGACAACTGGCCACCCCAATAACCTAATGGGAAGCCCCCAAAGCAGAACTTGAGTGCAGCAGCAGAAGCAGCACTCTTCCCAACTGGGATTCCTAGTATATGGAATTCAGAGGTGTATACTTCCTCTGACAATGAAGGTAGGGGTGAGCACCCAAGCTTCCATTGGGTCCCCAACCAAGTCCACACAATGCTAATTCAGGGCACCTGCCCTCTGCCAGCCTCTTTTTGCATGCCAAATAACCGTCTGAATCATGCGATCTGAAGTGGAGGTGAAGGGGCAAAGAGGAAATCCTTAATTCAGAGCAAGGGAGGAGGAAGGACCTGCCCCCTCTCAAGGCCACAGGGGAGCAGCGAAAACCCTCACATGCCAGGCCCGTGGAAATGCAACCGGACATCATGCAACCACAGCCTCCGTTGGGCTCGAGACCCGCCTGGATCACCCCCTCACGGCTTGACAGACAGACAAACCTACCGCCGCTCTTTCAGCTTCTCTCTCACGCTCACGCTCTCTCTCCCTCTCCTTTTCCTTCTCTTTCTCCCGCTCCCTCTCTTCTCTTGCCTTCTGCTCCGCCTCCCTCTTGGCCTTCTCAATGGCCTCCTCGCGCTTCTTGGCCAGCTTGGAACCTGCCAGCGGCGTGAAGTACAGGTCTGTCCTCGCGCAGGAGTTGTAGCCGCGGTCCAGGTGCTTGTAAAACCTGGCAGCAAAGAAACCGGGTGGGGTGGGGTGGGGTGCAGGGAACAGGGGACACAAAGCAACCATAAGCATTTTGAGAAGCAGGAGGCAGAATGAGATCCACCCCCCACCCCAACAGCCAGGAAGAAGTTTCCGTGTGCAACATATGGGGGGGGGGGAAGACTCTGGTAAAACTGGTAAATCAAAAGATGTTGGGAAAATAAATGATTACAAAACCATGCAGGAGAAGAATACTAACCAACCCAGTGAATCAAAGTAAGTTTTTTACATACATGCATACTGTACACACACACACACACACACACACACACACACAAATGATTAATCCAAGAAGACAAATCAATATCGCAATATGCTTTGTGTTGTGCAATCTTTCAAGAGAACATTCTTTTTAATGCTCTTGAGTGTTTTCCTTATGTAGAAGTAAAACAGGATCTAAAGAGGTGTTCTACAGCCTCAAAATGCTGTACATCCCTGGCTCATATCTCACAAATTTTCCGTGCACCTTTTTATAGTTTCCATGTTGTAGCAACCTGGGGAGCTTTTAGAAGACCCTTATTGCTAGGATGGGGAGGAGAGAAGAGACTCTGTGTGATGACGCTGCCATTTTAGCAATTTTCCTGTGATCCTGGCCCTCAGAGAGCCCCTTTAGGGCAGGGGTAGCCAATGTGGTGCCCTGCAGCTCCAATTCCTATCAGCCCAAGAATGGACAACTGTTAGGAATGCTGGAAGCTGCGAGGCCAATGGCACCTGCAGGGCAGCATTATTGGGTGCACCAGTTTTAAGGGGATCCCATGCTCTCCTAAGAAGGCAGCCTGATCCACAGCTGTGGATGTTCAAATCACCAAACCATCATCCAAAGTGCTGGTAGTGAGGGAGTTATGGATGGGCAGAGGTTGGAAAAAGCCCCGTGAACTTTTATACAGGTGGCAGTTTCCCCAAAGCTGCCCACGCCCTCCCTTACCTAGCTGACTCGCTGGCGTGGCTTGGCGTGTCCACCACTGTCGGCGCTGGTGATGGGCTCCGGGGCGGGGGAGGTGGGCTTTCCGGCTCCTCCGCCTCATCCGGCGCCTCTTCCTTGATCTGGATGGGTGGCATCGTGCAGGGCGTCACCACGGGGACGTTCCCAGCGCAGGCTGCCGACGTGGAGCCCGTTGCCTGAGGAGGGGCGCTGGGCACGGAAGGCGGCGTGGAGGTCGATGGGCAGGAGGGAGGCGTGATGGGTGGGGGCCCCCCGGGGACAAACGGGTGCTGGGGGAATGGGGGCTGGGGAGGTACCTGGTGGAGGCTGGAGGAGGAGTGGCTGGCGGAGGGAGGGAGGCCCTGGCTTTGCGTCAGGACAGGGGGCTGCGCCGGGGAAGGCTGCAGCGGCTGGCTCTGGGGCATCAGCTGCAAGGGAGGAGGGTGGGCGGAGGGCGGGTGGTGCGTGGAGAGGGAGCTGAGCGGCTTCAAGGCTGGCGGTGGCGGGAGGTTGGAGTTCATGGAGAACGGCGAGGGCCCCGCGAGATGCTTGTGGGACGGCGGCATGGGGAGCTGAGGGATGGGGGTGGTGGGAGGCGGCTTGATGTGGGGCATGGTCAGAGGGGCCGGGAGGAGGGGCTGCTCTCGTGGCGGCGGGGGCTGCTGCTGCAGCGGAGACGGCGCCTGCAAGGGGGGCTGCACCGACGGGACCTGGAGTGCTGCGTGGGGGTGGGGCACAGCCTGGGGCTGCAGGGAGACCTGAGACTGAGACGAGGACGAAGGCAGCGGGGGAGGCTGCGGCGCGAGGGGGAACGGTTGGGCAGGGACCGGGTGAGGCAGGAGCGGCTGCGCCTGGAGGTTGTGAGGGAGGGGCTGGATCTGGCTGTGGAGCGGAGGCTGGGGGTGGGGCTGGGGGACGGCGGGAGGCTGGGGCTGGCTGGAGGGCACAGTCAGGGGCTGCAGCGGCGGGTGAGGAGACGGCAGCCTCTGGGGGTGCAGCGAAGGGGCCTGCTGGATGTGAGAGTGGGGAGGCACCGGGGCCTGAGGCTGGCTGCTACCTGACTGGGAGACGGATGGGGAGATGTGGGGAGGCACCGAAGAGGGGAGGCCAGAGGTGGCTGGCAGTGGCAGCTGCGCTGAGACAGGGATGGAAGCGGGTGTGGGCTGGGCCAGGCCATTGGACGCCTGCAAGACTTGCTGCTGGGCGGACGAATCCGAGTCGCTCTCATTGTCCTGGGGGCTGGGGATGCTGGGCGAGGTGCTCCGGTTGTCCTGGTCGATGTCCTTCGGGTCGCTGCTGCCCTCGTCATTCACGCTGCGGCTGTCAGAGCTCTCCCCCTCACCTTCAGACGGGGAGTTGGGCCGGCTGATCTCCTGTGGACAAAAAGCATGGAGCAAACGTTTAAAAAGGTGTTTAAAAGGGTGTGGCTTATGGACACTGAGTGGCTTCCCAAATGCCGTTTGTGTGGGAAGGGCTGTAGCAGAGTCACAGAACCAGAGTGTAGACAACACTCAGCTTTATGGGCCAGTCGTCTGCCTTAGTATAATGGTATTTCCTATATAACAGCCAGGTTTGGGAGTAGACAACAGGGGGCATTCAGGCCAAGCGCAAGGCACTTGTTCCTACTGTAGAAATTCTAAATCTTACTTGGTATATGGTGTGATCTCACTGGGTAGTTTTCCTGTGCGGCAAGCCCCACTGAAAAGGAAGGAGCTGCACAGCAGCATGTGCTCCCCAGGGTGGCCCCCACACAAGAACTTCTGAGTGCCCTGTGGATCATATTTGCCTGCTTCCCACTCTGCCACCCTTAATCGCAGCAATCATTGAACTGGAGGGGACCATGAGGGGCATCTAATCCAACCCCTGGCCATGCAGGAAACCTTTGCCCAAAATGGTGCTCCAAAGAATGGCCCAATGTTGAGACCCTTGGGCCCCAATATTATTTTTTTATCCTTTCAAGTAAATAAGGGCCCTGCTGGAGCAAAAGGCCAATCTAGTCCTAAGGGCCCTGCTGGAGCAAAAGGCCAATCTAGTCCACCAGCTGCCAACAAGGATGCCTCTGGGAAGCCCACAAGTGGGACATTAAGACAACAGTCCTTATCCTGCCACTGCTCCCTAGCAGAGAGGGATTGCTGGCTGGACACAATGATGGTTTAAAAATCTACCTTACCAAAGGCCTTGCCCCAAAGGTCTATGTCAGGCTTCCTTCACCTTGGCCCTACAGATGTTTTTTGGCCTACAACTCCCATGATCCCTAGCTAGCAGGACCAGTGGTCAGGGATGACGGGAATTGTAGTCTCAAAACATCTGGAGGGCCAGGTCTATGTCATCCAGAGCTGGCTAGGCCCACAAAAACAGAGGCACATGCATGTCAGGGTCTCTCAAACACATCTTTTGCCATGTGATGGCTGGGGGCTGATGGGAGTTGCAGTCCAAGACATCTGGAGGGAGGCAGATTGGCACAGGCTGCTCTAACTGAGACCTACCTGTGTTTTGGTTTTCTTGGCGTTGATTCGGTCGGGCTCCTCGGTGTCAGATGCTGCCTTTTCTCTCTGTCTCTTGGAACTCTTGAGAGGAGACGATGCCTCCTCTTTTATCTTCTGCTGCTGACGGGAAAGGAGTGGCGTTATTAGGGGAAAGCGACAGGAGAACAAATGGGAGTTCTTGTAGCCTGCCTGCAAAGAGCTTCATACGGATGACAACGGAACAGGTTATGTTTCTCGCACAGCAGGATGAGGGAAATTAACGGTGTAGGAGTCAACCGCCCACGCTGTTGCTTTTCAAAGCAGATCTGTGTGAATTCCGGGGCTCTTGGAAGCCTGTTTGGGGATTCCACAAGGAGACCAAATGCAGCCTCAGGGACTGCCCTAGGGTGTGCCCATGAGGACCATGTGATTTGAGGAAGGGTCTTAAACACACAAGGGTGGCGCTGTGGGTTAAACCACAGAGCCTAGGACTTGCCGATCGGAAGGTCGGCAGTTTGAATCCCTGCGACGGAGTGAGCTCCCGTTGTTCGGTCCCTGCTCCTGCCAACCTAGCAGTTCGAAAGCACATCAAAGTGCAAGTAGAAAAATAGGTACTGCTCCGGCGGGAAGGTAAATGGCGTTTCCGTGCGCTGCTCTGGTTTGCCAGAAGCGGCTTAGTCATGCTGGCCACATGACCCAGAAGCTGTACACCGGCTCCCTCGGCCAATAAAGCAAGATGAGTGCCGAAACCTCAGAGTTGGTCAAGACTGGACCTCATGGTCAGGGGTCCCTTTACCTTTACCTTAAACACACACAGGAGTGACCAGCCACATTTAGGAATTCTGTATCAGAACAGCAGGGGTTCCTCAGCAGAATGGGGGGAAAGCTTTCCTTAAAAACTTTTTATAAAAAGCAAACCACTGTAGGGGAAGTTAGCAAGTGTGTGGGGACCTTTAGCCTTCCAGTTACTGCTGAGCTGCAGTTCTCATGCTTGGGCTGACAGGAGTTGAAGTTCATCAACATCTGGAGAAGCCCCTGGTTCTCCACACCTGGGATACAGCATTAGACGCTGCGGGGAAAGTTTCAGCTTGGATGATGCCACCCACTTGCCAAGTCTTGGCCTGAACTCTTCTCTGGTGAGTTACCAGGAAATGGGTCGGAGAGCATCCATGGGAAGAGCCAAAACTCACCTTGGTGGACTTCTTCACCGAATCCGCTTTGCTGTCATTGCTTGAAGTGCTGGCAGCGCTGGGGGAGTTGCGGCCGCTGGACCGGATGTCTTCGTTGATGGGGGAGGCTCTACCATCAGGGCTGGTTGGCTGCTTTTTGCGACCGCTGCGTAGTGTCGACATCTGCTGGTTTAAAGAGAAGGACAGGAAGCGTGACAAAGGCTGCCTTTGGGTATCCCTACAGAACTTAAGCCTCCCCCCTCAATGGAATTTCTTCATGGATGCCATCTTTGGTCAATCACCCTTCCTTTTAGTGTCACTGGCTGGTTTTCACACCAAGGAACCCTCAGAGATGGGTCCAAGCTAAGTTAGTCACCAACAGCTAAAGTGACATGGATTTCTCTGGGGCCAAAGCACGGCAAGCTGGGTCTGGATCCAATTCTCAGAACACAAAGTCAACTCCTTTGTGCTCCCCCAGACCCCATCCCAGCTCTGGGCCCTGCAGATGCTTTGGATTACGACTTTCATCACCCCAGCTAGCTGGGGATGGGACTCATCTAGAGGGCCTCTGCTGGCAAAGGCTCCCTTATTATCCTAAGTATCACCGGCAGGAAAACAGGACACTGCTCTACAGCCACCCTCAATTCTTCTCTTTCAATTTCAGCTATGGAGGGCTGAAAGCACAAGGCCACTGGTGTTCCCCCCTCAGAGTGAGGCAAAACGCAAGAGGGACACCGCATTGTTTTTGATGGTCCAGGCCGCAAGAGAAGAGAGGAAGCACAATGATCAAGCTAATCATGTACACCTAGTATGTTTACTCATGGGGTAGCCACTGGCATGTTATGTATTTATCAGCTAATTAAGTTGATCTGTTCTGACTCTCCTTTTCTTCCCTGAGAGCAGCAAACTCTGCACAGAGTAAAACCTTTCGCACTGAATTATTGCAGCCTGATGGAAACTGGGCAGCTCCACAAAAACCTGGACCAGTAACACAAGGCCTCCTTGCTCTGTATTTCTTGTGATATTTGGATGCAGCCAGAGGATGGGCACCCGCCTTGCTTCTCAGATTTTAATAGCTTGCCCATGTTTTTCCAGCCTTTCTCTGAGCTGTGACCCATTCATTCCATCGTGCATGTTGAAGATTTATTTTCCTGCCTATGGATGATATGCTTTGGCCGCTGTTTTACTGAGTGTGCTTTACAAGTTTATTGTATGGATTTTAATGTAATGCAGTATCTCCCACACCCCATGATTTTATGTTGAACTTTGTGCTCTTAAAAAAATATCTCACTTGAAGTCTCCTAATGCGGCAAGTGACTAATTAATTGGAATCATTATCTTATGAAAAAAGAATTCATGTAATCTAAGTTTTAAAAATACACCGAAATAATAATAGTAGTAGTAGTAGTAATAATAATAATAATAATATGAATGAATATTCATTCATTCGTTCATTCATTCATTCAATAATAATAATATCACAGCCTTTAAAAGTATTGTAAAAATAAAAATTATTATTATTATTCCATCTTATATAAATAATTGGTATAATAAAGGTTTTTAAAAATACAGAGACACAATACAAGAGAGCTGGTCTCAGAGGGTGGGGAGAAGGGCTTGGGGGCAGCCCATGGTTTTCCTGAAACAACTGTGAATGGCTTCTGCAGATTTCTGCTGTGGCGGGAAGATTATGCAGCAACAATTAGCAGTGTTTCATCTGCTCCCTTCCTAATTTAGCATCTGTCTGGATAACGAGAGATCATTAAAAGGAAGAAAAAAGAAAGAAGATGAAGCCAAATCAAGGAGCCGACAGTGGAACCTGACAAGGTGTTTGGCAGGTATCTTGATGTGACAAAAAAGGGGGTTGCTTAGACGTAAGCAAAGAGGAAGCTCAGCGGCCAACAACCCCAACCAGTCAGTGATAATGAGAAGCTGCACCTAAAACATTCTTCCACCTTCCTCTGCCTCTGATGGTGTTGGGAAGGGGAGCCTGCCTGTTTTGATTGGAGGGGCAAGTTGGTTGATATACAGATCCTCCAAGCCCACAAACACACCAAGCAGTAAAATTTGGCAGCTTCTCTGAAACTGAAACTACACAAAGAGGAATCCTGGCAGCTCAGTGGTTAGAGCCCCTGCTCCACATTCTGGACATCCCAGGTTGATTCTTCAGCATCTCCTAGGGAGGACTGAGAGACTCCAAACTGAAACCCTGAACAACCAGTGCCAGGCATTTCTGAGCTAGACGCACCAATGGGCCTGACTCAGTATAACGGAGCTTCCTGTGTTCCTAGGCCTTAAGGAAAGGGTCACAGTTTAGTGGTGGATCATCAGCTTTGTGTTCAAAAGGTCCAGCTTCAGCACCTCTTCTGGAGAGTTGCTGCCCACAAGAACGTTGTGCTAGATAGAACAATGGCCTGACTAGGTAAAGGCAGGTTTATGTGTATGATTCATCTCTCTACATCCCTTTCCCCTTAGGTGGGCAGGCTGCCTCAACAAATCACTGACGGCCAGCACTGGGAAGACAGCCTCTTGGCGAGACACAGCCTCTTTACTGTGCTCCATTAAGACCTACCTCTAAGATTAGCCGTCAGAGAGAACAAGAGAGAGAGAGAAGGTGTATCACAGGGTGTGTGTAGAGAATATCTGGTACTTTGATTCAGGACTTAACAGTGCTCAGGCCCAGAAGCTGTTACTTTGCCTTTGGTAGTGGGGTTGCAGGGCAGGTCTCAGGCAGCTTACCGAGCCTCGACTCCGCCTTGTCCTCATGCTATGCTTCCCGCTGAGCCCATCATCTTCCTCTTTGACAGGCTTAAACATAAAGGGTGGCGGGTCCACTGGCTTCTCGATGGGGGGAAGCTCCCCGTACTTCTTGAAGTGGATGCGGCAGTCAGTGCACAGCAAGATGTTCTCCCGCCCGCCGTGGTGCCAGTCCTTGGAGGCTGTTGTTGGGGAGGGGACAGAGAGTGTTAGTATTATGAGACATTAGGTGCAAAGAAGGTAACTAACGCACACCGTATTTTTCGCTCTATAAGACGCACCAGACCATAAGATGCACCTAGTTTTTGGAGGAGGAAAACAAGGGGGGGGAAATTCTGAATCTCAGAAGCCAGAACAGCAAGAGAGATTGCCGCGCAGTGAAAGCAGCAATCCCTCTTGCTGTTCTGACTTCTGGGATAGCTGTGCAGCCTGCATTCACTCCATAAGGCGCACACACATTTCCCCTTACGTTTTAGGAGGGAAAAAGTGAGTCTTATAGAGCAAAAAATACGGTACTTATATGCTGCTTCAAACTGCGCTACAGGGATTTTACTTCTGGCTTGACTTATACAGGTGATGAAAGAATGAGGAAGAATCTTCACAAAGCAGGTGGCAGTTTCCCCTTCCTAGTTCACTTGCAGACAGTTTCCTAGTCTTTCACAAAGGCAAAACCTCCCTGGGTTGTGGGGGGTGGGGTAGACAATCCGAAAGGGGAGGTTGTAGCCCTCCTTTCTAATCCTGGCGGCTCAAGGTACAGCTTCTTAGACAAGCTCACCTAAGGATGACAAGGGCTTCTGCTACACTTGCAACAATGGTACAAAGGGCCTAAGAAAACATCCCTGACTCCGATAAGCCCTTGAGTTAAGGTGGGCACTCTGGCAGAGAGAAGAGAACAATATATCAATGGTCGGAAACCTCAGGCCCAGGGCCCAAATGCGGCCCTCCAGACCTCTCTATTTGGCCCTCAGGACTTTCCCCGCAGGCATTCCTCAACAGCCCTATGCCACACCCTCTTTGAGCGATTCTGCCTGGGTCCTCAGAATTCTCATGCCTCTCGCCTGCCTGCACGGAGAGATGTGCACGTAGGAATCTCTGGCTTCTACTGTGCAATGATAAAGAGCCACCTTTGTCGCTCATCCCCGCTTTGCCTCTGGCTCACCCACCACCGGAATGTGGCCCTCAGGCTGGAAAAAGAGTCCCCGCCCCCAGCCCCGTGCCCATGCAAAGGTGCGTACTGGTGGTGAAGCAGTGGCGGCAGGCGTAGCCTTTCAACTCTTGCTCGCTGTCCTCGCTGTCAAAGTCATCTTCACTGGCTGAACTCAGATCCACTAAGTGCACAGAAAGGAGGGAGGGAAGAGAGAAGAGAAGGGTAGAGCAAATAACTTAAGAGTCAGGAAGTTCCCCCTCCTTTGGCGTTGCTCCTCCTGTGGCATCTTGTTGCAGCAGCAGCAGAACCATCCATTAAAAAGAAAAAAGAAAAAACTGGAAGGAAAGAGACGTGAGGGCAGCTTCACGAATAACAGATTTGTTGTGGTAGCGCTTTTAATAGGCTGGAGCCTGCTTCATGTGTACAGCGTTAGCCCAAGTTGGCAGACAGATATTTAAGGGAGGGCAGAGATGAGCAGTGAACTTTTCTGGCCCAACCTAATGCAGGGATGGTTGAACCGGCCGCCCTCCCAGATGTTTTTGGATTCCAACTCCCATCGGCCCCAGCCAGCATGGCTCATGGCCAAGGAGGATAACCATTTTAGGCTGCAAAACAGACCGTGTGTCTATTCAAGACTGTAAGATCCCGTTGAGGCAGGGAGTGTCCTTACCCGCACCCTGCACAGATGGAACCAGATAAATAAGCAGAAGTTGAATGAAGCAATGGTGCTTGGCTCCCAACTCCCATCCTCCCCAGCCAGCAGGATCAGTGGTCAGAGAATAGGGGAGCTGTAATCTAGGGACAACTGGAGGGCCACAGGTTCCTCATCCCTGCTCATACATTTTATCCCTAAACCACAGTTGGAGAACCTGTGTTTCCCCCACAATAGGCTGTTGGAATATCTCTTCTGCAGTTATAAGGAATAGGTATTTTTACGTGGCAGCACCTACACTTTGGAACTCCCTGCCTATTGACAGCAGACAGGCACCTTCGCTACACTCTCCTCGGCGCCTCCTAAATGCATTTTTGTTAGATGAGGCTACCCAGCTATGTAGAATATCGATGAATGTTTTAATCTGCCACCAATTTTAATCTTTTGAATGTTTCAAATAGTTGTTTTTGCCTATAATTTTATTGTTTTACTCCACTTTGAGGGTTGTTTTTTTATAGTCAAGCGGTGTATAATTTTTATTAAAAGAAAGAAAGAGCTAAGGGATTTTTTAGGCCACAAAAGAAGCTTTGATCAGATGCACAAAGTGTTTCCCCATTTTCAACAAGTACACAGGAGTGAGGAACCCGTGGCTCTGCAAATGTCACTGAACCCCAACTCCCATCATCCCTGACCATTGACTATACTGGCTGGGGTGTGAGGGGAAACAGGAGTTACGTGGCACCTGTAGCAGTGGCTGTTCTGCAGGAGCAATGCATTTGCATGTCCGTGCCACACAGACTGTAGCTGATTCTCTGGGGTTCTGCACGTGGGGCCTTTGTTCTATGTTGCAAATGATAGAACTGGAGTTAAGTGCAACGTTCCCATGCAAATCGGGGCAAACGTAATCGCCTCGATAGCCAAGGTGAAGCTTCGCCTATTATTTCCCCAGCAGCTTATTGCCTGAGCTTCCTCCCGCGCAGCACAAAACCAATCGCTTGCTGATCCCAGGCACCTGCCATCCGCAGGGATAATGAACTGAGAGGGCGAACGCAGCCGAGGGCTTGAACTCCATTTTCCCGGCCGCGTTCGGTCATAGGCAAAGAGCCATTACCTTCTGTTTTAGCCCCATGCATCTAAACAAGAGACAAATGTGTTGCTTTTAAGCCTGCTACTTACAGAATTCACTGGAGGGGGGCCTGGAGGGAGCATTCACTGGAGTGGAAGCCGTTCGAGTTTTAATTCTCCGGAACACTGCTTGCCTCCGATGCCTGCGGTGAGCCCGGGAACTGGCCGCTTCGGGGGTTTTCTTCCAGTAGTAATAGAAGGTGATCAATTCTCCCTGGAAATGGAGAAAGAATCACAAGGTTTGTCAGAGCAGCATGCGGGCTTCCCAGAGACATCTGGACCACCAATTCTGGGAACAGAGTGATGGGCAAGCAGATTTAATCTTACCTGGCAAGGCAGTTCTTACATTTAAATGACCCAGGAAAAGAGAAAAGGTGCAGAGGTTTAGGGTTTAGTTATTGGTGGGTTGCATCTGATGCTAGCCCTACTCTAGAGCACACCCATTGAAATGAAAGGCCACGACTAACTTAGATTCATTAACTTCAATGAATGTGGAGTAGAACGTAGCCGGACACAACCCTGAAATGGGAAACAGATGATCCAAGAAGCTGACTTATACCAGGCCAGACTATTTCCCCACTTAATCTTTGCCAGCCTGGTTTTGGGTTGGGACCGAGGGGAGCTGACACCTTCAGGGAGAGGCGATTCCCACGACCACATATCTGATCCTCACGGCTAGGGATGTTGGGGAATGAACCTGGTACCCAAAGGGGTGGCTGGTGTGTGTTGGTGAATTGAAGCACAGCTGCTTTCAAGGGGCAGGTGGCCACGGAGCACTCCTGTCCCCAGTGGGCGCTAATGATATCGCTGCTTTCTTGCTAAGGTAGCAGATAAATGAGGCAAATAGCTTCACCGTCTCTGCAAGGGGATTTTGCACACTCCGGTTGCTCTCTCCACATCAAGATGCTTCCACACAAGACCGAGCATGGCAGCAACTCAGCACGGTGGAGAGGGCAGGTTGCATGGGGAAGAACCATGCTGCCAAAGGATATTGTAAAAGGAACACAAGGTTGTTATAGCCTGCCGAAAACCACAAGAGTCAACCTAAGAGGGGTCTGCAAAGTTAAAACCAGCTGTGAGCTAGATGTCACTGGTGTGTCAGAGGTGGAAGAAGCAGCCCTAATGCAATTATATTTCATTGTTTCATGTAAGCCACTTTGGAGAGCCATTTGAAGTGAAAGAAAGACAATAAAGATTTTTTTATTTTTAAAAAATTGATCGTCCAAGGAAGTCTCTGCAGAACAGTGCCTAGTTTCTTGGGCTGGGATGGCAAATTAGAAGACGTGGCATAGGCCCCTGCCCCAAATGATATTATACAAGGTAGTCATGCTTCTTTTCCTTTTTCAAGCTGGTACTTAGATTCTACTGTTTGGTATTGGAGGGCATTACCATCACAAAAGGGAGGAACACACAGCTTTATGCTATATATGGATATTAAAAAATAAGCCACCCTAAGACTCGTGGCTGGGGGAACACACCTGAGATTAAAACATATTAAAGACAAGGCTACAGCCACAGCACCCGAAACTGTATTAAAGCAATCTATTCTTTTCTAATCTGAATATATACAGCCACGTTAAGATAATTAGGCAGTAAAAGCGCATGCCAAGAGAAGTCTGTGATAATTCCGCAGCGTAATGAAGCTGGCTTACGTTCAAAAACTGGAGTAGATGATATTCAAACTAGCAGATGTAATGTCAAGTTAAAGCGCAGTGTGTGGTTTTAATCTCCTTTCGCTTTGCTTTGAAACCCCATCATTTCCGAGCGGCTTGTCTGCCTCAAGGGTAAAAGGCGCTGCCTCTTTCAAGTTGCAAAGGGAACGGGAGGTGTTCTAAGGAAGCCTCTTGAAAGCCAGCCTCAGAACAAATGCACCTCAATTGCCCACAAGAGAAGGCGCCGGCGGGGGGGGAGGTCCCTCTTTGAACCTATATGCGATCTAAAAATTCCTATAAACCTCAACCCGTTATGCTCCCTGGGACACGTCTTGCGGGTCTGTGCACGAGTGAAACTCCCAGCCACAGACGGAAGGCCAGCAGCGGTACCGCTAAGTGGAAATGTGAACCTGGAAAGCTCCTGCGAGGGGTTTGCAACATGGCTTCAGGCTTTTGGAAGACGAGAAATGTGACACCAGGAGCCGTGGATAAACAACAGGGAAGCATTTGATTTTGGAAAGAATTCAGCCTTGTTCTGTGTCTTACATAAACTCTTGGCACCTACTGACCTAAAGGAGTGTGTGTGTGTGTGTGTGTAGGGGAAGGGCATGTAGAAGGTCCCAGGTTCTGTCCCCAATGGCATCCCCAGGTAGGGCTGGGAGAGACCCCTGCCTGAAACCCTGGAGAGCCGCTGCCAGTCAGTGCAGGCAATGCTGAGCTAGATAGATCAGAGGTCTGACTCAGTTTCCTATGAGTACCGTACTTTTCGGACTGGGAGGGAGCAGCTTGTTTTCAGGCAGGATAGATTCGAGCATTGTCTGGGTCCTAGTGCCCCTACCACTTTTTTGTGCTCCATTCTATTGCTGCTGGTGGCTGCTTATCACTCAGGCTGCAAGGAGGAGCGCTTTTACACAGCTAATGGTGAATCCCCTGCAATCCAAGTCCTCCTCACTTGCTCAAATCTATTCTGCCTCAAAACAAGGAGCAGAAGGAAAAGGCTGCAAACTGTTAAATGGAAAAAACCCAGGCACAGGGCAAGTAGCTTAAGTATACCTTTAAAGCAACAGTGCTCTTTCCCTCCCTCCTCCCCGCTCAGCTCACCGAAAAGCTCCTTCTCCAAGCGTGCTCCCTTGAGTGCTTTTCCTTCCCTCCCCACTTAAAACGTGGTTACAAAGCAAGGATCCACATGGATCCTCAGGATTTTTGCATTGGGCTACCCCAAACTCACCATCAGATCACATGTCTGTGGCCACAGCATGAACCATAAAAATCATGCACCCACTGTTTCGTTCAGAATATTTTTTTCTTGTTTTCCTCCTCTAAAAACTACGTGCGTGTTATGGTCAGATGCGTGTTATAGAGCGAAAAATACGGTATGTGCTTGTGTGCTAGCTGTGACTACGTAAGCAAGCACAATGGAAAATAGGCATGAACATTTATAGGTAGGTATGGAGACTGTGTACGGCACAGCATTACGAACAAGGGATTCTACAGATTGGAGATTGTGCATTTTTGCAAGGCAAACACTAACTGTGAGTGGTAGCCAATGTCAGTCCTACTCAGAGTAAACCCACTGAAATTAATCTCCATTACTAACTTAAGAGATATTAATTTCAATGGGTCTACTCTGAGCTGAACTGAGATGCAACCCTATATTGCAGCTATACATTTGCAAAGCATTTTAAAGTTTTCAAAGGTCTTCATTATCTACTTGGGATCCTGACAACAACCCTGTAAGGTAAGCTGGTACGGATGCTGAGGCTGAGATTTAAAGAGTGAGTTCGTTGCATCGGTGAGATCTAAACCAGAGACCTCCAGAGTCAGTCTCTAGGCTACTGTGCTGTGCATCACTGTGTACACATGTTCCCCAGGGCAATGTGTGAAATTGAGGCAGACACTATGGATGTTAATACAGTAACTAGAAAATGTAAGAAGGGCATCCAGATAATTCAGTTCCCTTGAAACCTGCTGATGACCGTCCACTGTAACCAATCAATGTGCAAAAAACCACACACAAAAAAACAACCACCTTTAAAGCTGTCAGTCTTGGCATACCACTCATATCTAAAAGCACAATGCTTAATGTTTATATACATAAAGTATGGATATTACTGACAAGCAGCCCTTGAACACAAGGTAAAACAAATCCGCATACAACTGAGTTCTTGAAGGAGCTGAATCATGGAATTTTCAGGGCGTCATTTGCAGAAAAGCAGCAAAAGCAGGGTGGTTGGCTGGGGGAGGGCAGAGATCAGCCTGATTAAGCTGTATCTGGGATGGTCTGGAGATGGGTGCCCTGAGACAATGGTCCTAAATATGGCTCCGATGAGTATGAATCTAGATCACAGTTTGGCCCCAATCATTTACTGTGCTATTTTGGAGAGGAGGAGAGAGATTGGGGTGGATTTCGCCATTGTTTAGCCCCCACCTCCATGATTCCTTACAAGCCTGCAACTTTTATCACCCTGTATTCTCACAATATTTTAAAAACAGCAGCCAGGCTCTTAAATGCTTATGTTATGTTCCTGCTCAACTTGGGAAAGTAGAGAGGATGGAGATACTGGTGGCGGGAACAGTGCGCGTAACTCTGTGCCCACAACACATTTTATGCCCTCGCATGTTCTTTGAGCACCTGAACAGGACTTTTCTCAAAATGGCTAACTAAATGCTTCTGGGAAGCCCACAAGCAGGCCCTGAGTGCGACAGCAGCACTCTCTGCATCGGTGATACCCATGAACTGGTATTCAGAAGCATAATGTCTCAAACAGTGGAGACACAGCTATCGTGATTGGTGGCCCCATTTAAAGCTGTCTACGTTGTATGTACTATCACTACATTCTGCAGTAGCAAATTCCATAGTTTAACCACTCACTGTGTGAAAAACTTTCTGTTGCTTGTCCTGAATCTCCCTGCAGTCCGCCTTCATTGGACAGTCCCAATCAGCTTTGGTATTAGGAGGGTGGGAGGAAAAGTTCTCTCTGTTTTCTCCATACCCTGCATAATTGTATTGTTTTATTCCAAGTACAGTTGCACCACAGATTCCAAGGTATCAGCAGGTTTTACTTTTAATCCCTTTCCTAACAGACTCTCTGACACCTGCTGCATGCTGGGCTGACATTTTCATCCGCTACCAAGGACAATCCCAATGTCTTTTTCCTAGTCCACCACTGCCAATTGGTGCCCCATGACTGTATATGTGACACTGGGGAAAGCTGAGGTGGAACAAGTGGGGCTGAGGATGCCAACCTTCACACATTCTTTAGGTACCTGCCAGCAGGTGTTATGTCATTGAGTGATGTGTTACATGCATGTGTGGATAAGCCCCCCCCCCCCCCCGGTTATCCTGCAAAAGCTGGAATGATAAAAGCCCTTAATGAAGATTAGGCTGACCTACAATTACAGAACTGTAGTGTTGGAAAGGACTCCACAGGTCATCTAGTCCAACCCCCTGCAATGCAGCAATCACAGTTAAAGAATCCTTGGCAGGTGGCCATCCAACCTCTGTTAAAAATCTCCAGTGGAAGAAAGTCTACCACCTTCCAAGGCGATAATGTAAATTTGGGGAACTGTGAGAGTGATACTCTTTGAAACCCATAGGGTTCTTGTGAACACGCTACATAGGGTGACTATCACATACTTGAAGCTTTCAAGTCTTATTTTAAATGTATTATTGTTTTTGCGTTTTTAACAGTGCCTAATTATTTGATGGGACGCGGGTGGCGCTGTGGTCTAAACCACTGAGCCTTGGGCTTGCCGACTGGAAGGTCGGTGGTTCGAATCCCTGTGACGGGGTGAGTTCAGGCGGTTTGAATCCCCGTTGCTTGGTCCCAGCTCTGCCAACCTAGCAGTTCAAAAGCACGTCAAAGAGCAAGTAAATAGGTACTGCTCTTGTGGGAAGGTAAACGGTGTTTCCATGCGCTGCTCTGGTTTTGCCAGAAGCGGCTTAGTCATGCAGGCCACATGACCCAGAAAAACTGCCTGTGGACAAACGTCGGCTCCCTCGGCCTATAAAGTGAGATGAGCGCTGCAACCCCAGAGTCGTTCACAACTGGACTTAACTGTCAAGGGTCCTTTCCTTTTTAAAATTATCTGATATGTAAATTGCCTTGAGACAGTTATAAGGTAATAAATGCATGTATTACACACATTTCTGAACAAGTCACCCTGCAAGGTCACCATGAAAATCTAGAATAAAAACACTTAATGAATGATTATTAGGATTACCCCTCTGAAAACGTAAGTTTGTGAATTGTGAGAAAAACCCTCGATCCATCTCTGAAACCCTAAATACACACAAACACATTATGCACACATTAGAAACCTCTGCCAGCAGGCTCAGTGGCACACAAATCCCACCCCAGGCTTTCCTAGTGGCCTCTCCTATCAAAGGCTATCATGTCTAGCAAAGGAATTAAATGCAGGAGTGAAGTGAATCGGAGAAGATTAGCAGCAGCATATTGGTGACTGCCTGGGTGGCAGGAGCTTGAGCACAAACAAAAGGACAAGCTGAGAAAGCTTTGGCTCTCCAAACAGGGGAGGCAAAACAGCTCCCGGCTTCACTGCGAGGGAGAGTCTAAGTCAATTGAACTTTAATCAAACATGCATAGTGTGTGCACGCCACTGAAAGCCCATCCATCGTGCATAAATTCAGGGAACAAAAAGCAGCTGCAGAAATCAATAGCCTACTGAAACATTAACACCGGCAATCATTGATCAAAAGGGCCCTTTATAAAAAGGGCTGCTTTGCAAATTAGCCAGTGGTGTCAGTGTATGGCTTGTTGTTTTTTCCTGCCCACAAGCCAACACAGGAACAGGCATGGACAAGCCTTGCAAAGGGCATTTTTGTTCCTTGCTGATCTCACATGGAAGGAGCCTTCGTTGCCTATTTCTTCCTATCTCTGTGCTGCAACTATGGCTAGCAAGACAAGACAGGATGATTTGACACCCGGTTCCAGGACCGAAGAGAGACCAAAATTGCCACAATGAACCTTTGTGTTCAGCACAGTTTTTCTAGCTCCAAAATATGCTCCCAGTCAAGCCAGCTTACCTTCAGTCTTTTTTTCTTTTCTTTTAAAAATATTTTCATGGCAGTGACTGAGTGTTCCCAGGCAAGAAATACATCAAAGTCACTTGTGAATAAGCCTCAGCATCAAGTGTGATTTTGTTCCGATTTCACCCTAGCCATCTCGCCATGGACCAGAAGGGCTGATACTCAGATTGGAATATGCTCTCCAGCCCTCTTCCATTGTGATGGGAAGCTGCCTTCATCTACCAACCGCAAAAGATTTCTCCCAATCATGACTCTGTTCTACCTTTTGTTCAGATTCTGTCCCAATGCCCTCCCCTTTATGCTGTGATTAATGGGCCAACTTGGGAGCTCTCTGCAGCTTTGGGGGAAATGGGTAGGGATGGTGGACCAAGGAGTCAGTAATGGAGCATGAAGCCCCAGCGCTTCACAGATGCCACTAAATCAGGGCTGGAGAACTTGTGTCCTCCAAATGCTGCTGGAGCAGATGGGAGTTGGGAATCCAACAACATCTACTGGAGTTAGGATTCACCTCCCCTGCACTAAATGATCCCCCACATGCCCTGGCGATTTCGGCCATGAGACCTTGGCCATTGCCCAATCTTAGAACCCTGCTACAGGTGAGCGGGACTTGCTGTTCGGTGCCATCCACCACATCCCATGAGGTTCCTGTGACATGAAAAGTGGGCATAGGCCACCCTTGTCACACACTATGCAGTGATGGCCGTGTGACACAGGGTGGCAACGTCGACAAAAATGAACCTCATTTTCTGAGCTCTGAAATAAGAGACAGATAAGAATGGGGGAAGTTCCAACACTTCCGTCCCTGTCCCCCCCAAAAAAACAAGCCAGTTGATCATCACTGCTGGTCAATATACCATTTCATAAGCAGAAAATGCAAGTATTTCATGTGGTGAGAGATTATGCTTATGTGTGGTAAGGCAGTATCCAGGATGATGATGTGTGCTCGATTATAGAGGATGTGGCCTGCTAGAGGATGAAATTCAGTCAGTGAGGCCATTTTCTTTTTTTAAAGAGACAATGTCTACCTGTCAATCAACTGGTGCCACTTCAACAGGTAAACGACAACAGAATTGATTGTGTTTTGGCTGTGCAGGTTAATTCCCCAGATGGGAACACAAGCATAGCAAAAGCCCAATGCAGGGCTGTTTGAAAGCCCTTTTGCAAACAACCCCTTGCTGGTCTCAATGGCATCACATCAAGGAAGAAAATAAAACACCTAGGACTGAGACCTACAAGGACAAGGGAAGGCTCAGCACTAAAGATGTCAAAACATGCACAAACACAACACTGTATCGTACCTCATCCCCACATCCCAGGCAGATGCATTTTCCAGCCTATCTGGAGGTGCCAGGGATCAAATCTATTCAGCTAGCTGTAGTCCTTCCCCAAGGGGGTGCTGTTCTACAGCAGATGCAACATTTGCTTAATTCAGCCCCTATTTTTCATGATAAGGGTGTAGGATTCACTTCTTAGTTTCTCTGTGACTAAATTAGATGTGAAACATTTTAATGCCACCCCTCTGCTTGAGGCGGCCTACAAAAGCGTAAATAGAACATTATAATCCTCCAAACAGGTGCAATGTTTGTTGGTCTTTAAGGTGCTAAAAGGCTTCTGGTTTTTGTCCACCTCCATTTTCTGTTTTTAAGTGCATCTTGTAATCTGCCTGGAACAATGAAATGCAGGGCCAAGCGGGTTTTTTTTTTTAAAATAAAACTACTCCACCTTGAGCAATTCTCGGCTTTAAGTGTTGCCTGCCTTGCTTTCTTGCACCTCCTTATCCTTATCGGTGGTTTCTCAAATGGAAAATACACAGTACAAGCTGTGCTGGTGCGTTTATGTTTCAAGTCTTGCCTTAGGTAAACACAGGATTAACAGTGTGTGCTGCAGAATCTAAGGGGCTGGAACGGAAGAATCACACACACACACACACACACACACACACAGCCCGCCACGTGAATGCATCAGCTTACCTTTCAAGTACCTCTTATGGCATCACAGAGCAAACAAGTCCCTAATAATTGCTCTTTAATTTCCCGAGGGCATAACTCTACCAAGAGGAGGAGGGGAAGAAAAGCAGAGAGAGGTTGAGATGCAATGCGCAGCCATAATAAGACTCAGCAACCAGTCAATGGATATAGCGATCACTGCTGGATGATACCAGAAGCATCATGGTTCAAGTTAAAAGAGGGAAGAAGAGACAGTGAATTTCTGGAATGACCTGGAATAAAAGGTTCTGCACTTATTGGCTCCTGTCAGTAAAAATCATACGTCTGGCGGGAAGAATCTGGGTCTGGCTTGGGACGAGGAGGGCTCTCCAAGGCAGGAAAAATCGACCAAGGAAGCAGCTCTTTCCCCACCCGTTTAAATTGTTCTGCAGATATCCTTCTGCATTTATTGAGCATTCTCTTTCTTTCTCTCCAAACCGGGAGAGAAACCCATCAACATTCATAGTAAATAAAGACTACCTTGGTTAATAAACTCTGAAGATTGAAGTTTGAGAGCTGTGTGACTGAGGCAGAACTGCAGCGAGCAAGGTTGGCAATTTCCTGGGGAAAGACTGAATCTAGTAATGGATATTAAGGAAGCCTATTCTGTCTTTCGGTTACAGTTCTGCAAATATGAGGTCTTCTTAAAGAGCTTCAGATCAAACCACATTGCCGTGGGGACAGCTGCTGCCTCACTCAAAACAAAACCTTGAAAGTTAACTTTCAGGTTAATGGGGCCTTCAGGCCAAGCACCCCTGTAGACCTCACAGTGGCTAAAGAGATACCTATGGGAAGACCACAAGACCTGAGCAGAATGGCACTCTTCCCCACCACTTGATATTCAGAGGCAATGGAGACAGAACATAGCCATCAGGTATCATGGCCAGAATAGGAGATTTATCCAGTTCCTGGTGGGTTGTGATACATAGGTGATGTCTGTGCTTGGCTTGGCAGGTCAACAAGTTGGCCAGGCCTCCTCTGGATTTAGCAAACTGCCTTGCAGGCCCAAGGAAGAAGAATAGAGGAAGTCAAAGGGCAACCAACTTTACAAACCAATTTGTGCTCTTTCAGTGGCAGCTTCAGCCTCGTTTCATTAAGGGGTGATGGTCCTGAGCGTTATCCCCACTTTTTCCTTCACCCACGAGCGTCTGTCAGTGGTGACAAATAGTTTTGTGCCTGTTCTAATTAAGCAGCAAGTCTCAGCAGATTGCACAGCAGGGCTGATTAATGTCCACCCTGGGTCTGTGGGGACTCCGCACATCCCCAGAAATATCTTACTAGGAGTATAAAAAGAGGCATTTAAAGAAACAATTAAGATTTCCTGCAGCATTATAAGAACACATGATTAAAAAATCCCTTCCCCCACCTGAGGCAAAATGACTTCCTAGGGCATTCCTCCGAAATGTCACAATCTTAGAACACGCTATAAAACGTATACGTGGGAAATGTTAAAATTACAGCTTTCTCAGAGGGTTCTCTTTCCGCTATTCTTAGAAGACAGCTCAAGATTATTATACTTCATTTCTCATTCAAACCCAAATGCCTGATAAGGCTCAACTTACTACCCCTTGTTTAAAAATAAATAAGTGGGATAATTAACGAGATGAAGCTTTTTCTTCAATACTCAGGATCTGACTGCTCCATCTGGAGTCATCAACTTCTCATGGTCAGACTTGCTAGTAACCCTAATTTAACACTTTCTCCCGCCCCCTAAAATATGTGGTTTGACTCACTTGCCAGGATTTGCCACACGTTTGTCATAGCTGCTCACTGTAGCTTGTTGTAAAGTGTTACCCATGTGTATTTTGTGTCCTTGATGTCATGTTTAACTCAGTTCTCTGGCACCTATTTGGGCACTCACTCTTACGTGTGGTTATCAGCGACCCGGATGCCAAGTGAGTGGCAACCCACATATGCACGCATGCGCGTGCGCACGCACACACACACACGCCTTGTGTGAACACCACTATGATCTCAAGTTGCTTGGTTTTGTGTGTGCCAGATTCCACCTAGAAGAGGGAAGGAAGGAACTCCAGCCCTTTAATCCTATCATATTTGTCAATTCAGCGGGAGATACATAAAGGGTGCTGTTAGTAATGACCAAAGGAGTGCGCGGTCAAAGAATCAACCATCTCACTTGGAATTCCATCCATCATTAAAGGATTCCACAGAGTGAAGCAACAGGGTCACAGTTTTTTCCTTTGCCTGTGCAGAAGCAAGTCCTTCCACCCAAAGCCATTTCACACAGTCAGTTTGTGGTCTAGGAGATGGGATTGTGTGCATGCCCAAAGGATTTATAGCTTGGCTTTCAGCAGGGGACATAGTGACGATTTGTAAAAACAGGCCAACAAACTACCTGCAGTTTTGAAGCACCTCTTTCCTCTTCTATTCCCCTCCTAGGTTCTAGCAGAACCTGCAATCAATGATGTTTCAGTGTCCAATCTTGCCTTGTCCTTTATGAACTGGTATGGTTCACATGTGTTGATTTATGAACGTGTGAAGCTGTCTCAATGAAGTTATCCACCTAGCTCTGTACCATATAGATGTAACACTGATTGGCCATGGCTTTCCAGCATTTCATGAAGGTGTCTTTCCCAGCCCTATCTGGAGATGAGGGTGTTATGTTCTTAAACCAGCATTCATTATCACTTGCCTGCCTGCACCCAAGAAGCTGGTATCCAAATAAACAAAAGGAAAAAACCAGCCTGTTCCACTCCTATGGAAATGGAAAGTTTTGAGTAGGGACTTGTACACTGAAAGCTTGTATTTTGTGAACAGCCATCACGGAAAGGCAAAAATCCTGGCTTAAAAAAACACCAGGATATGCATGAGCTGCACATGTGTTTGTGCAGCCCCTTCCTAGCTGCTTTCCTTCACCTTCTGAGCAAGTGGACAAACAAGCCAAGATTCAGCACTCAAGTTTTAGCTTCCTCTTACGTTTGAACCTTGAAACCATGGCTTGCAGCTTCCACCAAACAAGCCAGGCTATTTAAACCATGGCTCCATATTCTGGCTTTTCCTTTTTTGAAACTGTTAAGCTTAGTTTCTGGGTTCGCATGTAATGGGAAGCTATGGTTAAGTGCTTAATCCTGTCTTCTTCAGTTGATCACGGGAAGGGGGAAGCCAAGGGGCTGAGAAGGGGCCTTGCTCACTCCCATGCAGCATGTGAATAAACCAGGATTTCCGGCTTACTTTGATGTGTGAACACAGTCAACACATGCAACTCGTCCTCAGACTAGTTATGGCATCCGTGGTCACATATGGATTTCTGAATCAGTCCTATGGGTGCCATCCCTTATGGTTACTTCCTTCTCCTGGATGAGAGACAAAGGGAGTGAATGCATGCGTGCACACTTTGCTTTTCCAAGGGATCTTGCTTTTCCAAGACCAGATCCAGTAGAATTAATATTAGCCTTGAAGAGCACAAAGAGTTGGAAGAGGAAGTGGAAGAGTGTCACTCTTCCAACTTCCTCTTTCATTTCTATGTACTTTTCAAGGGGGGGGGATGGTAACTACCCTCTCAATGCCTCACAACACTAAAGGGGCAGTAAGGAAGGTGGTCTCAGTGGCTTTGCGGGCACCAGTGGAATACCCAAACAGCACCACTGCACCCATGGGTACCGCACTGGTGACTCCCTGATTCATGTGGTTTGGCAAAAAAATCTGTAGCTTTGGATTTGAACCATCCACCATCATCTTCTGAATGGGAAACAGAGGGATTGTTCTTCCGTAACCTATAAATTTGGATTCTCCTCAAGGAACAGGATGACAATCCGGATTATTGGGAAATCACAGATAGGGTCATGAGGAGAGTTTGGGGCCTTATTTTATTCGGGGGTGGGTCAGACCTCAACTCTAGTCTTTCTGGAGCAAAGATGTGAATAGTGGTACTTACTGGAAAAACACAGATTTCACAGTACTATAATTTGCTTATAATGAGGGTAGGGGAAAGGGAGAAGGGAAAGAGCAAATGAAAGTTCATAAAACCACCACATTCATGCTTGGCAGAATTATCTAGAGGGGAGGCAGACAACACTCCCCTCCAGTTCCACGGGTGCTGAATATATATTTACACACAAACAAGCACAGAGAAGCAAGCCAAAAATAAAAGACGAAAAAGTGCAACCATATGACAAGATAGTTAAAACACACACATACACAGAGAGAAAGACAGAGAAAGAAGCCTGATCCAAGCTATAAGCAGGGATTTCTGTTTTTCAAAACCTGCTTTACATGCCCATTTCAAAGAGAGACACAAAATACAGATGAGGGAAGCAAGCCCAGTTGAGTCTTCGGATTATGCAAACTCACTCTTGGAGGCCCAACACTAAAGAAGGCTACTTAGAAGTAAGTCCCAGTCTAAAAGTGATTCGGCTGCTTGGTATGCAACCTAAGGATCACAAGCTTTAGATAATTTTGAATCAGGTTAGCAGCCTTGAATAACTGTCCATTGTATGTTGGTACTGGCATGCCACACTTTTTTCCTCTTCCAAAAAACCAACACTACAGTGCTAGGCTGTTGACAATGTATTTGCTATGACCCCACTGTTGGCTTCTCAACTTAGAGGAAGCTGGATGCTTTATGTCAGGATTTTTTTTGGGGGGGGGCGGATTAGCATAGCACTGTCATTTGGCCTCCCAGGCCTGCTATCTTCTTCATTCTCATTCTATCTCTCCCTGCCCCACCTACCACAACCACAATTCTGGGCTTGCAAAGGGAGAGAGCGAGAGCGAGGGGGGGGGGGGAGGAAACCATAAAGCTGTTCGAACCCCACCATGCTCCATCCCGTAAACATTTTCCTATTTATCTGCCCTTCATTACATGTGCAATCTTATTATCTCTGCACAGCATCAAAGTGACAGCCGTCAGGGTCACCCTATATAATGTACGGCGGCAGTGTTACATTTAATGATGGGAGCGAGACAAGACGAGACGGATTGGGAGGGGTGTGTGGAACACTGCAGGCTGTTTTAAAGGGATCATCAGTTATATCTGTGCATTTCCCGAGGTGATAATTGAATGACAGAGGCTGGAGGGAAATCCATTTCTGAGCTCAGGGAAAGGGCTGTTAAAGAGAAAAATGCTTTTGTGAGGGATTTTTTGTTTTTGTTTTTTTGCATGGGAGGCATGTAATGGCTGCCAAATAGGGGAGAAAAAGCCTCCACCACCCTTATATTTCATAGGTTTTATTTGGAGGATGGGAATTATCAAGCACAATCGAGCTTTTGAAATTGAGATGTTTATTTTTTAAAAAAGGAGCTGGGACTTCACTGCCTCCTCCACAGCATGAAGTATTTTCTGTTGTGTCAAATCCAATTAATTTAAATGAGGGATCCCTTTCCCCTCCCTTAGCTCTGCAAAGGAGACGTAAAACACAGGGGCTGGCTTCTTCCATCTCCGCCATCTGGTTTTAAAATACGAAGTTAAACACTATCCTAATTGCGTCTTAAGCAGGGCTCAAGTTTGCTTTAGCATTAAGGCAAGAGAGTCTCATTAATCTCCATTCTTTATAAATTCAGCAGTGCTTGAACAAAGCTGTGAGTTACTAAAAACTTCATTAGTTTGGTGGGTGGGGGTGGGGAATGACTACAGAACACTGAGGAGCACACCATGAAGCATCTTGCTAATTAAAACTAGATTACACTTGTCATAACAAACACTTATTCCAAGTAGCAAATCAGTGCTGTTTCCATTCCATTTGTTCATTCAAAATGCTTCTCCAAGTCATTCATGCAAACCACAGGGAGCCTGGGTGCCACCATCCTTGCTCAATCCTGCTGCAGTTTGCGTCTATCTAAGGATGGACAGATACTTGATGGCGGGGCATCAGTCCCCCCCTTACTTAAGGTTTTTTTTGGGGGGGGTGTATTTCACTTTTCTACCTTCAACCCTGTGTTCAAAACTCATATTGCTCTAGGCGCATTTTGCGACAGGGAATTTCATTAGTGCAAGCAGTTTCTGAGCTCTGAGTGCAGTACTGGGCCTAAGATTTCAGATTAAAACTGCAGAGTGGAAGGAAAGGAGGACCGTTTTCTGCCACCCCACTTCCAGCTATTCTCTGAAGACTGGAGAAGAGACCCTCTTAAGAATATTAGGGGGGTGGGCAGGGGAAAGACTAGACCATGTGTAAAATGAACACAATATTTGAGCTGCAGCTCATTCATTTTCAGCTTTGCATTCTTGTTATTTAAAAAGCGCGCCTAGACATTCCGTTGTTGCACCCATAACCTACGTTTAAGGTGCCATTTAGTTCCTAGCTTTCATATCTCAGTTTCTAACACTGCTTCAACCTATTTTCTCTGAAGTCGGTGAGGCTGATGTTGGTGGAGTCAGCTTTTAAAAGTAAGCATGCTTAGGATTGAAGCCTTATTCCTTAAAACCCACAAAACAAACTTGGGAAGTCATACCTGAATCCTGAGACAGAACTTATTTCATTTCACAGGAATGTTGGTGCCCAGACTGGCTGGAGAAGAAACTGGGACATGTGCTTTGCAAAAGACACATCCATAGTCCTGAGGTACTGGCACAATGGTGTCCAGACTGCAATAGCATCCACACTCAAACCACCTCTCTCACCTTGCTCCTTTTCAGGGCAACATTAGCAAAAATTGCCTTGATTCAAGAAATCAGCCAGTAGCTGCCTCTCACCCAGACCCACGCATCTTATTTGTTTCACAAGATTTATATATCGCTTGACTGTAAAACACCTCAAAGCAGTTTACAGTGGTGCCCCGCAAGACGAAGGCCTCGCAAGACGAAAAACCCGCTAGACGAAAGGGTTTTCCGTTTTGGAGGCGCTTCGTAAAACGAATTCCCCTATGGGGTTGCTTCGCAAGACGAAAAAAATTTTGCATCCCCCTGCGGGGTTTTTTCCGCTTTTTTTGCCCTTTTCTTAAGCCGCTAAGCCGCTTATCAGCTGTTCCGCTGATAAGCCGCTTAAGAGCTGATCGCTGGAAGCCGCTTGACAGCTGTAGCGCTAATCCGCTAAGCTGTCAATGGGCTTGCTTCGCAAGACGAAAAAACCGCTATACGAAGAGCCTCACGGAACGGATTAATTTCGTCTTGTGAGGCACCACTGTACTAAAAGAATAATACAATAATGTTATCAGCAAAAACAGTTAAAAGCAACTATTTAGAACACTAAAAAACAACAACCCACAATAAGCTAACAACAGATTAAAACACACAGAATCACAGAGTTGGAAAGGACCCTGAATGATTGAACCTGCAACCTTGTCATTATTGGCACCACACTCCAACTGAGCTTGCCTAAACAAAAATACTTTCTGCACATATATAAATACTGTGTCCTCAGTTAAAGAGTGGACAATGGTTGAGAGTGTTTTGCTAGCCCAAAATTCTTTAGCAATTCAGTTGGCTAGGACAGGATGCTGCTGAATTTAAGGTGAACCTGCTCCCCCACCTGACCTCACCTGGTAACCATTTGCATATACTTCATCAGAGACTCTTGACAACTCCTCAAGGTCTGGTATTGCCTTATTCTTGTACTTTGTTTGGACACAAGGTTATTATGTCAAAGAATTTGCAGAACCTTTTCTTTTCTATGTCTTGCGGTGAGGAAATCCAGCCAGAATTTAAAGGAACATGACTTGTAGTAGGGAGGAGAAACTGTCGAGAGCTAAGCCCCACTGTGAGTTCTTGTAGGATATGTTTAGCAAAAATAAGGAGCAGCTCTCTCCTAGGCTGCTTATGTTTGTTCACTGACCTGCACAACACATTTCAGTCAGAACAGATGTTTATTGTTTTCCGTACAGATCCATGACGCAGCTGCACAAGGGTTGGCTTGAGAACAAGCCAGGGGCTTGGCCTAAGCATGTAAGGGCAATGCCTCAGAGGAGGAGGATGAGAAGTCAGAAAACACAAGAGAGGAGGCTTCACGGCAGCTACAGCCCTCTGCCTGTGTTCTGAACAAGTGTACCCAGAGAACTCTGGAGGCTTGCGCTAACTACAAACTTGCACAGAAATGCCATTTTTTAGCTTGCTTGGAAAACAGAGTGTCTGATGGAGCATTTCACAGATAACTTCTCCCAAGGGTCACTGGGATAAGCTGGCCTTGTGCAACAGGACAGAAGTGCAAAACCTCGATCTGTGAAGGACTGCAAGGCCCAACTACCAAGAGGTCCTCACCTCGCTTTCTTCGCTCAAGCCTTTTCCTTATTCTCCCCAACCCTCACTTTTCCAACACAAAGGCAATCCAAGGCTAACAACAACTAACACATATAAACCATATACAGTGGTACCTTGGGTTAAGAACTTAATTCGTTCAGGAGGTCCGTTCTTAAGCTGAAACTGTTCTTAACCTGAAACACTACTTTAGCTAATGGGGCCTCCTGCTGCTGCTGCGCCACCGCTGCACGATTTCTGTTCTCATCCTGAAGCAAAGTTCTTAACCCGAGGCACTATTTCTGGGTTAGCGGGGTCTGTAACCTGACGCGTCTATAACCTGAAGCATATGTAACCCAAGGTACCACTGTAAACATTTGAAAACAGAACCATCAATTTCAAAAGAAAAAAAACAAGTCTCAGAGCAACTTATAAACTGCCTCATGTAAATTATGTTGTGGTAGCCTTTACAACAAACCTGTACAGTAGGCCAGTATTATCAGCCCCACTTTTGCACCACAAAATAAGAGACTCCAGGAACCTTCTATTAAGTCTCTGGCCCACTATGCTCCATCAAATCTCTTCCTAGCACATGCTCTTAACCACAACCTGTTGAAGCTGCTACCCTCTAGGTTGAAAAAACAGCAATAACCCCTTAGATAGAATTTACAAGCTACATGGGAACAAAAATAATTTTAAAGAGCTGCTGGGTCAATTTAAAGCATGAATAGGGACCCTGGTGTCCTCTAGTTGTTGCTGGACTCCCATCACTCTTCACTACTGGTCATGCTGGTTGGGGCTGATGGGAGTCCAGCAACTTCTAGAGGGCCATGGATTGCCCAGGCCTGATTCATTCAGACCGTGGGGTAGCCCAGATTCTGGGGTGGCCCAGAAAAGCCTCCCCATATATCACGCTGTGAACGTGCCACTCCAGGAAACACAGGACCTATCTGGTTCAGTGTTGTCTGATCTGACTATTGTCAGATCTCACCTTCAAATTTTGAAAGGCTGCTCGCTACTTTGCTGCCCTGCTTCCATCTGGCCTGGGAGGGCAGAGCCCTGACTGATTCCAGCTTAAAAAGCAGCCGTGGAAGGCACTGGGGACAACCTTGGTGACAGTCCAGAAAAAAAACATGCTGCTGATGACGCCTAGAGACGAATTGGGATTGGGTAGTGTTTGTGGCGCATTGTTTTTGTTGCCCCCCCCCCATTTTTCTGTTATACCTTATTATGAATCATGAGGATTGTTTAATTTTATTGAATAGATCTTAATATTTCCATTAATTTGTTGCTTAACTTTTGTTAACATTTCGTAACTTAGTGAATTATGTCATTCCCCTCCTCCCAATGTTCTGAGATGCCTCCAGCAAAATTTCCTATGGAAAGGTGGCACAAAAATAAATGAGGATGGATGGCTGCCACTCCCCAGGGCCTCCGACAGGGGTCTTTGCCCAGCTCTACCTGGGGATGCCAGGGACTGGACCTGGAGACCTTTTGCATGCAAGGCAGATGCTCTACCACTGTGCCATGGCCCTTCTCCTAATGATCTAGGAAACAGCCAGTAAACTTTTGATCAAATAAAGGTTCCTGTTGCAGGCCTTCAGGAAACTGGTCCAACCCTAGAATTACAGTGCAACCCACAGCTACATTGCACTGGCAGGCGAACAAGTTCCAGAGGCAACTTCTGTCTGCCTCTTTCTCCAAATTACCCGCCGTTTCTCTTTTTTAGAAGAGCCAGCTCTTCTTGCCGCTTTCAAAGCGCCTTCTCAACCTGCGTGTCTTCTGATTGCAGTGGCATTGCGCAAGAAGCGATATTAAAACATCACTGTAATGTTTCTGCTGTTAAACTGCAAACAAGCTGCTACGGACCCCCTTGAAAGGTCTCATAACAAGAACTTTCCCTCATACATGCAACTCAGGAGAAAAAAAGGAGGGGGGGACACCAAAGCTGCACAACTCAGTAAAGAAAAGAAAGCAGCTATTTCTACAACTGAATTGCTTGGTCTGGAAGTATGGAGTCAGTGCAGCGATGAAATTAGGATCTTAGTGCTTCCCTCCCCAGCCAAAGCTATCTGAGGAGTGAAATAGTCCATCACTCTTGAGAATGACAACCTTGCAAATTCAGCCCATGAAAAGTTACTTGCCCACAAAAAATGTTTGCAACCGTCAGACATAAATTAGGCTGAAGCCACAGAGTAGTGTTGCATTTAACTAAGTCAGAGTAGACATACTGAAAATCAATGAATCTAAGTTAATGATGTTCATTAATTTCAACGGCATAGATCCAGAGTGAGTCCCACTCACAAGTAGATACACTCAAATTAATGGGCATTTCCATCTTAGGTTTAATCATTTCAGTGGGTCTACTTGGAGTATAATTAGGCTGGATACAACTCACGGGGTTGACTTTGAGCAGGACTAACGCTGAATACAACTCATGGCCAATTTTTTTTTTAAAGAGGTGGGAGCAGTATGAGAGAGGATGTGGTTCTGAAGGTACATTTCTTTCGCCTCACTTGTCACTACAAGTTGAACAGCTTTGAAAACCTGCAAAGAGAGTTTACCAGGGCTGATGTGGGACAAATGCAGACAACACAAACGGCAAGCTCCTTCTAAACTGGTAATATCCATCCTGCACCAGACGTTTGTGGCCCAATGGCAACTGGAACAGGCCTTCTAGGCAAATGTATGCAATCAGTCATGCGACAAACTGACCGCAGTCTGAACTAGCACACTGCACAGAAGGGTGTTCCCATGTGATGAGCTATTTGGTTTGGACTGGGCCTTAGCCCTCATCTTACACAGGTTCGGGCTACCTGTAGCGAAGTTTTGTGCCATGAAGGGGAGAGTTGAAGCTGCCTCCCTTTCTCCCGTGAGATTATAAACCGCACCCCCACTGCCTAGTTGCACCTTGCACCCCATGATTAGGGGACTGAAGTAGAGAGAAGTAGAGAGGTGGAATTTGAACCAAGTGCAGGCATTCAGAAAGTGCACTTAAGTCAAGAGTGCATGCAAGGAGAGGCACGTTTTCAAAGCCACGTGCCAGAGAGCGAGAGAACTTCCTCCTGGCTGACACAAGCACAACCACTGCCCTCCGAATTCTGCAGGAAAATGTTCCAAGGCACTAGAGCAAACGCTCAGCTTGGCGGCCAGGCCCTCCTCCATTAATTAGGAGCGGGCCTCAGCTCTTCACTGTGCCTGCTACTTAAACCATTCATCACGTCCCCTTTCTCAATAGCAGCTTTTCTTTCCCCTTTTATTCTTTGCCTCCCAACTAACTTCCGGCTTCTGTTTAACCTTTCCATTTGTATGTTTGTCCAGGTGCAGAGCTGATAGCTGGCGGGTCTGCCAACAGCCCATCACTAGCATGTAAAAGGGGGGGGGAGTGAGCAAAAAAGCAACTTTCCCCTGTATGAAACACGCTGAATAGCCCAGCCAGCTGACACATCTGTGTTTTAATAAGAGGCCATTTTGCAATATCCGGCATTTCATGACAGCTGAATAATAATAAAAACCTGGAGGGGTTGGTAGTGGAAGCAGCCACTGTACACGGCTCAGTGTGCCAAAGTTACACAACCTAAGTTCATTGATTGTTTTTTATAAAGGCTGGTGACTAGGAGGATGCCATTTTATTACATTTTTTTTGTATCTTATCCTTCTGGCAAGGAGCTAAGGGCTGTTCTAGGCAGAGGGCTGGTATATATTATCCCCAACAACTCTGTGAAATGAGGACAACAAACTTGCCCAAAGCCCCATCCAGTGAAATTCATAGCTGAGTGGGGATTTGAACCTGGATATCCGCCTGCCCAAGGCTCACATAAGACACTGGCAGATTCCAGGTAGGCCCCCCAAAGCTTGAGGCCCCACCCTACAAGGTCATCAAATTCTAGCCATATTACAGCCACTTCCAGAAACATCTGGTCTCCAGGTTACATCCAAGGCCAGTTTTCAAACTTGAGCAGCCAGCTCCCATCCAAGCAGGTTATTCTAACAATCTTATCACCTTAAGAATTTGATAGCAGAGTTTGTTTCTTCTCCTCTCTGGACCCTCCTTTCCTTTTGTGTTGTGTCTTTTTAGATTTTAGGCGTCAGAGAACACGGACTGTGTTGCTCTCATTAATCTGCAAACCTCCCTGGGAGCCTTTCTGGCTAAAAAGCAGGGTATAAATACTTTAAATCATCATCAGTGTACCATAATGGCTTATGATGACAAAGATTACTTTCACACTGTGCATTTATATCAATTATATACTAGTTTGCTTCTTTGTTTTATTTAATTTATTTGCCTTTCTCCCAATGCAGGATCCAAGGCAGCTCACAATGTAAATTCAAAACATATACATTTAAGTAAACCCCGATCAGATACAAATGTTGTTGTTGTTTTTTAATTTTTTTAAAAATAAGTTCCCATATTAAAAACCGCAATGAATCAAAACAGCTTTAAATGATTTAAAAGCACAACAAGAGAAGAAAACACACAACACCTACTATTAAAAGATCCTGCAGCAACAGTCATGCCATGGGCCTGACCAAACAACAAAGCATTTATTTGCCTGCCAATGAAAGGAAAGCAGAGAGAGGGTCAGGCTAGCCTCCTGTGGAAGGAATTCCTCAGTCTGGGAGCAGACACTGAGAAGGACCTCTCATGTCCTCTCCAAATGTGCCTGTGAAGGTTGTGGGACCAAAAGAAAGGCTTTCCCTGAAGATCTCATAACTTGGGTAGGGTCATATGGGAAGATATGATCCTTTAGCTAGCACCTGCAAAGGCTTTCATTGGTACCCTGGGAAGGTTCTGTAGCCTTATGAGGCTTTGCCCTCGGGTGGGAAAAATATTGCGCCTGGGAAAGGGAAGTGGGAGTCAACAGACACTCAAGGAATAGTTTCGGAGAAAAAGGTTTTATTTCTACCATCCATGAACTGGTAGAAGGAGCAAGTGTGATAAGTCACAAAAAGCATGCACGAGTTCACAATCATGTGCACAAGCATATATACCCCTTTCCAGTTCCCTCCTCCCTTCTCCTCCCTCAGGAGTCCTCTGAGCATGAACAGAAAGCTGTCTTGGGACTATTGGGACTCTTGGCACCCTTCCCAGGAAAGGGGTTTCAGAGTGTTCAGATATGTTTCAATCTCTTGTTCTGGCATGGTTCCTGGACAGAAAGTAAGTTGCAATGTGGTTCTTTAGCAAGGCCAGAAGGCATCAGAGAGGCCTGAGAAACAATGGACTGTGTTCCCTACCTTTGTTGCAATCTTTTTAGTTACAGCAAGCGGAATGTTTCTGGTGCTTAGCTAATGCCTTTTAGCTGCTGAGAAAAATGATTTTGAAAAGCTTTGAGAAGCTTTGAGCCTGCTTTGGGGGTGACTTCGGGCCTAGGTGAGGTCACCTGTCCTCACCTTCCTTCAGTTCCTCTGAGCGTTCATTTAAGAAAAGAAGCAAGACTTAACTCTCATAGAGAGAAGGCTATGGGGCAAATTATGTAGCTACCTTCTAAGTTATTTATGTGAAACGAGAGCCAAGTGTTATACAGCCACCCTGTGTATTTTTCCTGGTACTGAGGATTGCTTGCTGTTGTTACTGGACTCTGTGTTTGTGTGTGTGTGTGTGTTGTAATCAGTATTGTATAGTACATAGCTGATTTCCTATGGCAAGTATAATCGGGGTAGTTTTCTCTAATGCTATGTTACACCACGCTCCACAGCAGCCATTTTGGACTATGCCACGCCCCTCATGGCAGCCATTTTCTGGCGCTCCCAGGACTCTCTCAAAAATTGCAATGTGCTCACTGGTTCCAAAAGATTGGCAACCCCTGGTTTAAAAGGAGATGGGAGAGACCTCCTGACATGGTGTAAGGCAGCTTCTTATGGAGAGAAAGAAACGAAAAGACAGGATAAAAACAGAAGGCTGAAAAGGGAGAAGGACACTGGCATTAAACAAGCTCATGCGAATGACTGGAGAGAAGGCCCAATAGGTTGTCCCAATACTGTGGCTGGTGGTTTCCAACAGGGAGGCAGCCACAGCAACAACAGCAGCAGCATAGCACAAACACAGATGTTGTTTTCATGCAAATTATCTTGGTAATAAAAATTAAAATCAAGTGAACACAGCAGAAGGAACAGAGTAGATCACTAAATGGGGGGGGGGGAATGAATTGCAGCATTTCCCCATGTAAATGCAAATAGCTTGATCTAGAGCTTTCTGTTACTATACAGATACAGTAATAAATTAAAGTTGTAGCAATGCTAGGCCTATGCAGAGGAGATCCACTGAAGTTAATAGGCACAATCCTAATGAAGGTTCCTTAATTCTAATTGTCTATTCTGAGTCAGACAAGCACTGGACACAACCCATAGTCTTTAAACTCATTTGCTTTATTGTTCTAGATTTTCTTTATCTGATGCAATGAATATGACTGGATAATGCGCTCTGTGTGTGTGTGTGTGTGTGTGTGTGTGAGAGAGAGAGAGAGAGAGAGAGAGAGAGAGAGAGAGAGAGAGAGAGAGAGAGGGAGAGGGAGGGATAAGAAATAGTATTACTAAAAACATCTCCTGGAAAGTTTTTTCCAAGTATCAATGGGTTGTGCAGCTTGTTCTTCATAGAGATTGTTTAGTTTTCTATTAGAAATGTAAAGTTCCCAACAGAGCTGGCTTAAGGACCTTGGTTAAATGAAAACACTCAATGGGTATTATGTGTGTTAGTTGGCTTACCAATGCCAGGCTATTTGTGTTATCAACAACTGTTGCTTTTGTGAATGGGCATGATTAGCAATGTAATTATCACAATCAGTACTTTTCTGCATTTCCTAACCTCCTGACCAAACTATTTACTGCTACTCCCCCCCATGTTGAAGTGGACTGTAGTCCATTGAAAGCTTAGGTAAAGGTAAAGGTACCCCTGCCCGTACGGGCCAGTCTTGACAGACTCTGGGGTTGTGCGCCCATCTCACTTAAGAGGCCAGGGGCCAGCGCTGTCCGGAGACACTTCCGGGTCACGTGGCCAGCGTGACAAAGCTGCATCTGGCGAGCCAGAGCCGCACACGGAAACGCCGTTTACCTTCCCGCTGGTAAGCGGTCCCTATTTATCTACTTGCACCCGGAGGTGCTTTCGAACTGCTAGGTTGGCAGGCGCTGGGACCGAGCAGCGGGAGCGCACCCCGCCGCAGGGATTCGAACCGCCGACCTTTCGATCGGCAAGTCCTAGGCACTGAGGCTTTAACCCACAGCACCACCTGCGTCCCATTGAAAGCTTACACCATAATAAAGTAGTTAGTATTTAAGGTGCCATCAGACACTTATGAGAAGTCATGTTCCAAAGCATTAAGTCTTCTAAGTTGCCAAAGAATTGCTAGTTCTTGAAAAACTTCGACATTCCCACTTCACTTTTGTAATAACGTTTTTTTTAAAATAAGGAATTCAAACAGGCATTTTACTGGCCAAAACCCATTTCTCTCCCCCGAACCCCACCTTACACACACTTCAGGGTTTGTGACAGAACATGTAAATGTTAAGTACGATGATGCATGCATTTGCTGTGAAAAGACATCATTCCAAAGATTTGAAAAGGACAAAACTGTCAGAAGTCACAAAAATGAATCACAGATTAAAAGTGAAACATAATTTACCATCCAGAGAATACGCTGCAAAATAACCAAATGTCTTTTGGCACCTTCGAGACTAATTCATTACGGCATAAGCTAATACAGACTATAGCCCACTTCATCAGATGCTTAACGTGGGGACGGGGAACCTGTGGCCCTCAAATTGTTGTTAGACTACAATTCCCATCATCCCTGATGAGCATTGGGCTGGCAGGGCTGGGGCTGATGGAAGCCACAGTTCAACAACCAGAAGGCCAAAGGTTCCCCAGCCCCTAGAAATAAACCAAGGAAAAGCCCACATTACTAAGACACAACTTAATTCAGTCTGATAAGACTGATACCAGTTTAAATGCAGTGGTAGCTGGTGCCCATTGGGACAGGTGGGGCATAAGGGAAAGGAGCAGAACAGCAAGGGGGAGCCAGAGGCAATGGCAGACAGAGGCAACTAAATTTAGCTTTCTCTCTATGTTCCTCCCTGCTGAGTTCTACAAGGACAACACTGAGACTAAGAGGAGGAGAAAGCTGGCAGTCATTGCCACCCCCTGGATTGGGGGGTGGTCAATAGGAAGGGCAGGGAGGTGGGCACTGGCTGAGGTTGGTGGGGCTGGGCACCATTTGGCATAGTGGACCAGCCTCCGCTGTTACAATGCCTGCAGTTATACTGTGGCACGGTTGTGTGGCTGGGCATCACCAATAGCTATTAGAATATAAAACAGTAGCCTAGTAAGCTCTTCAACATATACCACTTCCCCTTTGGGGCAACTGCAAAAAAAAGCCAGCAATGGCTGCTGCTGATCCCAGATACAACGTCCATCAATGCCTCCAACGCCGTCCCTGCACCTCTCCTTTGGGTAGTGCTAATTACGGCCCCAAACAAAATATTTATGAACCTGAGAAGTCCTCTGAATAAAGGACAAGGAGGCAATAATGAATTATGCTCAACATTTGTTAAGCCAGCACGGGGCAAACATCTGCTTCAAGGTTGCGGTGCAAACATTTCTATCAGCTCTGCCATCTTGTCTGGAAAATTACAAAGCCTGGAGGGGAGTATGCTATTAAAGTTTCAGCCTTTTGTAGAGAAGCCTCCCCCCTCCCCCCCACCACACACACACTCTCTGATGCAAGTGTCATGTTGCTGCTGCTATGAGTATAATGCCATTTTTTAAAGTGCCACTCTCAAGGATTTCTTATTCTGCACGCACCCAGCGAAACAACCCACGATCAGGTAGACACAGTCAAGAGCGAGCAGGAAATCAACATGAACAGAGAGCAAAGCCAGAGAACATGTGAACATCTATGTGAGAACAGCTGCATTTAATAAAAGTTTCTCATTTCAGAAATATAACGCTTTTCATTTCACCCGTTTTGAGTTCTACTGCCGTACCCATGTGGACTAGAAACCTGGCATGCCTCTTAAAACTCAGCAAAATAGACTGGGCAGTCCCTGTAGCTCATGAGCCACATGCAGCCCATGTAGGTTATAATACAACGCACACTGTTTTCTTGACAGGCTGATCGTTCTTCTCTTTTCAACTTCCTAGAAGACGGTGCACATCTTAACTGCTGATCACGCCTACCTAAGGTCTCTCGGAGCATTTCCTCAGCATGCATCTCCAGATACAAGGGCCAATTTAGAAATGGAGATTCAACTGTCCTTTTTATCCCCGCAAGCAGCTTGGGAGAAAGCGGGGGTGGGGAGAGAGAGAAGCAGAATATAAAAGATGCAAATGGCAGGAGACTTTAAGAGACTATCTCCCCTTACCATTAGTTCTGTCTCCCTCCCGCTCTGGAGCCCTTCAATCCAATGACTTCCAAGAGCATGGAGAGAGGAGGGGGCCCGGGAAAGGAGAAGTAAATAAAACTCGAGATTAGATCCCATTCTGGGGTTATTTTCTTTTTAATACCGGTAACTAAATTGTGGTGCAGTTGCCATGGCTACCATCCGTGCCAGCCTCCTCTGCGAAAAGCCACATATGAGCTCACGTGATGCGCTCAGCCAGAAGGCGGAAGGCCACGCACATTCCAATTTTGTAACAATTTGCCATAATAGGGGAGAGATGAGAAGACAGTCAACTGGAAACAAAAAAATGAATTTTTGTATTGCAACAAGGAAGAGAGACCAACGGACCGGGGTTGGACAGCATATTTGCTCTCTGTCACCTTGTGTGCGAGAGAGAAACAAAAAAGCAAGCCTCTATCAAACCTGAGGGCAGCATTGTGACTTTCTAATAATAATACAAAAGAGAACCCCTCTGCAGCACTGATGTGGAGAAAGGAGAATTGGCTAACAAGCGCTCATCTATGGAAAGACAGGCCAGATCATACATTGTGATATGTGCAGACAAGCAACAGTTTTAGAATCCTGTGCTGGAAAAAGCTCTTTAAAAGGCACAGGGCATTAGTGGCTATTTAACACGCTAAAGAAGAGAAAACCCACTTAACTTATGTAAAAGAAGAGACTGTTTGCTTCCTGGCCTCCAAGAAGGAAGCAGAGGGTCTTGCTGGTTTTCACCAAGTGTCAAAAAAGCATGCCCAACTTGAAAAAAAGAATTCTCAGGACTTAAAAACAAATGGAGTAAAAACCACCTTGTGAGGACAGCGGGCTGTATCCAATGAAGTCCTGCTCAGAGTAAACCCATTGAAATCAATGAACCTCAGCTACTGATGTCCATTATCTTGAATGGATCTACTTGAGTGGGGCTAGCATTGGCTAGAACCCCATTTTCCTGAAAGGCAGATCAGAAAATTCTTTTTGTTCTTTTTAAGCACACCACAAGTAGTTGTTGTTTAGTCATGTCTGACTCTTCGTGACCCCATGGACCAGAGCACGCCAGGCACTCCTGTCTTCCACTGCCTCCCACAGTTTGGTCAAACTCATGCTGGTAGCTTCAAGAACCCTGTCCAACCATCTCGTCCTCTGTCGTCCCCTTCTCCTTGTGCCCTCAATCTTTCCCAACATCAGGGTCTTTTCCATGGAGTCTTCTCTTCTCATGAGGTGGCCAAAGTATTGGAGCCTTCACGATCTGTCCTTTGTCCATGGAGTTTTCTTGGCAGGGATGCTGGAGTGGCTTGTCAGTTCCTGCTCCAGGTGGATCACGTTTGGTCAAAACTCTCCACTATGACCTGTCCATCTTGGGTGGCCCTGCACGGCATAGCTCATAGCTTCTTTGAGTTATTCAAGCCCCTTCACCACGGCAAGGCAGTGATCCATGAAGGGGACCACAAGTAGTACAGATGCATAAATTACAGAAGGATTATCACAACACACACACAGTTGTGCCAGACAGACCCTGGGGTAAGAAGAAGTGGGGATGGAGCTTGGCTGAGCCACCTGGCAGTAACAACAACAGCATCACCAACTCATGGCTTTGAAGCAATTTAGGTCTCTGAAATAAACAATTCTGCCTCTAATCATATATTTAAAAGAGGGACGGCAAAGTCCTAGGGCCGAGGAGCCTGGTAAGGCCTCCCAATCCATTTTTTCCCCAGGCCCACAAGACCCTAACTGATTTGGGGTTGGGGAAGGATTGCAAAGAAAACACGGTGCTGACACGGGCATCCTGATGAGGATACAACCTGCCCCCTCCTCAGACTTGATTGAACTTTTGACAGTGATGGTGGATGATAACCACTCCTTATCGTGAGAGTCTAGGGTACAAACACTGGGGTGGCTCCTGGAGGCAAAAGATGATTAACCACCCCTGCTTTAAGTGGCATAAATTGTTTCTCTTATCTCATTCCAATCATCCAAAGTTGTTCAGCAGCGCTTTGATGATGAAGCGATGTGTTGGGTGGGTGGAAAGTTCTAGATCGTTAACATTTTGGGGATTAAAATTAATAAGGGGGGGGGGGAGAGAGGGAGAGAGATGCCACACAACAACAGCCACAATCAGCAATCAGCTCATCAACTCATTTATTGAATTTCAACCTCTGGGCTGAGCCAACATGGCCACAACATTCCAATTAAGGATGCTCTTTAGCATGTCTTATTGGTTTTCCCTGTAAACAATTGACATCACTCTGAAACCATTCAGCAATCTGCAAATTAGAGCCCCTACAATGCCTGCTTCCTCATCCTATGAACCGCAGAGGCCTCACTTCAAAGGTTTGCATTACTAAACATTTCTGCATTTTACGAGTGCCGACTCTGAACCTCAGAAGGTGATGTCATTATTAAACCCTGCCGTGCGGTTCAATAGCTGCTTTTTGCGGTTTCACTCACTTCCTAAATTTGGAACACAGAATGTCTTTCGACAAGTCTTCTTCGGAGGCAGGGCGAAAGGCGTCCCAGGGTGAAGTGAGCTGAACCTGGCCGCCCAAGGAAACGCAGTCAACCATTTGCTTAAAAATTGAGACTGCATTGTCAGGAAGGGGACTCACTGGGTCAAAGCAGCCCTGAGGGAAGGCATCAAAGGACAGGAGGAGGAGACATATGCACTTCTCTTGAAGGGCTGTTACCTAATTAAAGGGTTTTAATTGATGGGTACACAATATCCCTCTGAAGAAGATTGCAGGTGTCTACAACCAATTATTTGCGGGAGTCTTCCCTGGGCCACGGTGTGCTGTGGGCGAAGCAGAACAAAGCTGCCAAGAGCAAGACTTCCACAGGGCAATGCTGGAAATAATTATTAACGGGATGGAGCTTGGCAATTCAGCCTGCACAAGGCAATGGCAGGGCAGAACAGCTGTTTCCCCACTGCCCTTGAAGGAGCAGAGGCTGAAGGAACAAAATGGAAGCCTTCGCAGTGGGCTTCATGTGCATGGAGGTTTCCCTTGGCTTCGTGTTCTGTGCCAAGGCTGGAGGGGAGAAATTCCAAAAGAAAGGAAAGCTTCTGGGACAAGTGATCTTTTGGGCTCCTCCTTTTCCCTTTGTAGCAGGGCTCTATTGAAGAGGAGTTGTATCGAGAGGAAGCAATCCAGAGATCCCAGGTCAGAGGGTTTCCAAAGCAATATTTGGTCTGATCGCCAGTGCAAAAATTCATGACAAGCAAGCGCTATGTAGAGGGCCACAACAGGCACATCCACAAGGAGGATGTGAAATAGAAAACCAGTTTGGGGTGTGCTAATTCAGCATGATGTCTCCCAGGGGATATAGAGCCACATGGACCACAAAATCCATGTTTGTGACTTGGTAAAAGTGAGACAGCTTAAGGCTCAAAGACCTGAGGTTATTTCTGGCAAAAATACCAGTTGTTTTTGCTAGCCTGGTGCTGTCTTCTTCCTGACATTTTAGACCACAACACTCATCAGCCCTAGTCAGTGTGGCCAAAGAATGCTGGAGCCCAACACCAGAAAAGTCTACCCTGGTGTTGTGCTGCCTCAACAGTCACTTGATTCTGTTGATGTTGAATGTTTGTGTCCAATAAGTCAAACCGATTGATTCCTTGGATCAAATTATCCAGCAACACTGCATTGTCTATTTTCCTTACACTGCACAGCCAGAATCTGGCTTTTCCAGGGCAGTGGATTATTGGCTTGAGATCCAGATGACTAAAGTTCCCTGGGTGCTAGTTTTCACCTGACCAGCTTTCAACAAATGCAAATCTACAGACTATATTTTTCCAATGAAAGGCATCTCTTGATATATAACCATTTTGCTGTTTGAGTCCAACAGAGCAACAGCCATCTATACGGGGACAACCCAGTCAGTTGGGTGGGGTATAAATAATAAAATAATAATAACTCCTACTAAACTGTGCAGCGGCAGAACCATCCAAATGCTAGTCCTACTCAGAGTAGGTCTGTCTTGCTAATGAGCATTGTTAACTTAGGTCTATTAATTTCATTGAGTTTATTCTGAGTAGGTCTTATTTGGACAGAATTCATGTTCTTCTGCCAGAGACTGGCAAATTCCTGTGTGGCAAACTGAGCCAAAGACCAGCCAAGGAATCCATCTAGAAGCTAAACCCATTCACAATGTGGAATTGCTGACATGGATACTCTTGTGCACATACATTTTAAAACTGTAAAATGTACCAGAAAAGATGACATTCCGCTCTCAGAATTATGCAACCAAAGCATGACAATTAGTTCTCATTTGAACTGAGATTTTTCAGGATACTAACAAAGCCACCAAATTTGGCAAACAATCACCAACAAAAGCCGCAACCGCATTTCTAAACTCTCCAGCTGCTTTTGTCTTAAGCCCCTTTTCCTGCACTAAAAATTTAAGCCTGTCAAAAAAAAAAAATTGTCCCTAAAAACCTTCGCAGATGAAAGACAAGCCTACCAGATTTCTCCTTTGAGGCTGAAACAGTGCTCCAATATAAACAGTGTGGAAATTCAGAGATGCGGGTGAGAGGGTTAATATTTTCTACCCCTTTTTTATCACCGTGTTGTTTCTTTTTCATAAACTTGAAAGCTTTGCGACAAAAGGATTTGCTTCTGAAACTGGGCAGCAAATACCCAGATCATCAAATGGCACAGCATAATAACAAGCGCCTGGAGTGCTGGGACACAACACGGAAGGCCTCGCGTGTCCCGATTCTGCCATCGCAGGAAAGTGAAAGGTCCAGATGAACAACCCACAGAGTTATTATGGGCTTTGCAGAGGACAGAGCAATGCAGGAAAGGAGGAACACGTGCTGTTTGAGCAGCCCTGTGTGCGTGAAACAGCCCCTTGTGCATTTTATCAGAGGGCCTGGAAAACGGCAAAAGCCCACCAGGACAGCATTTCAGATCCCAAAGCAGAAACAACAACGACAACAAAGTATGCATTTTCTTTGAAGCTATTGGCTTTCCAAATGAAAGCCATCACGACACCCAAGCTCTGCTAGTTTACTGTGACAAATGAAAAAGCCAGGCAGGACGTGTGGCCTTTGTGTCAACTGAATTGGAGGGAAATCAAGCATGAATCCAGAGAAATGCAGCTGTCAAAGCTCCAAAAACACCCTTTTCTGGTCAACTAGGGGGAGAGGGAAAGGAAAGGAAAAAAGATCCATGTACCATATTCAAAGGAGTTTAAAAGCGATGCGGATGTAACGCCCAACTACAGGGAAGGGCTGTAGCTGAGTGGCAGTGCATCAGCTGTGTGCCGGAGGTCCCATGTTCTATTCCCAATGTCATCTCCAGGTAGGGCCGGGAATATTTTCTGTCTGAAACCCTGGGGGGCCGCCACCAGTCAGAGTAGACAATGCTGAGCAAGATGGGCCAATGGTCTAAACTGGGACACAGCAGCTTCCTATATAAAGGCCTTCTACAAAATGCAAGCAGGCCCAACCATCAAACATCGCCTACTCGCTTTAGGGAGAAACAACACCTGTGTTGCTTGCATCATGGGAGAGATTCTGGATGGATCTGCTGCAAAAGACCACACTGGCTGCTTTTTGTTGGGATGCCTCCAACATCACCAAACACCTGTTTCTATTAACAGTACAGCCCCCAATGCACCTTGCTGCGCAGAAGCTGCAAGATGCTTTTCCCTGAGTTGACTCACAATACATCTCACGTCTCACAATACAGTCGTACCTCGGAAGTCAAATGGAATCCGTTCCGGAAGTCCGTTTGACTTCCAAAACATTTGGAAACCAAGGCGCGGCTTCCGATAGGCTGCAGGAAGCTCCTGCAGCCCATCAGAAGCCGTGTTGGACGTTCGGGTTGCAAAGAACATTCGCAAACTGAAATACTCACTTCTGGGTTTGCGGCGTTTGGGAGCCAAAACGTTCGACTCACAAGGCGTTCGTGATCCAAGGTACGACTGTACTATGACAGTGTGCAGTCAGCATGTCCCTAAATGCAATCCTGTGGCTAGACCTTCATGCCAAGGTGATTTAAATAATTTGGGCATGCACCCACCACTGCAGTCATCAGTCAACTCTGTACCACTCGCCATAGTTCCTGTCCTTGAGGAAAATGCCATCTCTTTTGATAAGCAAGTAGCAGTGTTTGAAAATGTTGCCACTGGACTCAGGAATCAGGAATGCAAAGCGGACAAGTTGAAACATGGGGGGCAGGTTCACAGAGTTTGGGAGACGGAGATAAGAAAGTTTTCAAAACCTTCGGTTGCCAGCTAACAATCGTGGGTGGTTTATGTTTCTGTGGTCTGTTTTTTTATTTGCTGATGCTTCCTCCAAGTCTTTTTCTCTCCGGTACCCCCCCCCCACATTCTCAGGGGGTTTCTTTCTTTTCAGCAATATCGTGCAATTATTCTGAACAGCGCTGTCCATCTGTGCTGCATGGCCTAAGATTGCTGAAACAGAGAGGTATTTGAGAGCACTGTAATTGGGTGGGGTGGGTGGGGAGGTCATGTTTGGAGAATACAGGGAGCATGGAATATTCTCCCACCATCCCACACAATGGAAAACAAAACTCTACACTGAAAATGCAACATTTACCTTTGTTGAGCCAAGACACTATTAACAATAACAGCATTAAGAACCACCTGCTGGATTAGGGAGGCTAGCAAGCAGGATCTGAGTGCAACCCACACTGTGGTTTCCAGCAGCTGGTATTCAGAAGGATTACTGCCTCTGCCTCTGGAAGCACAGCACAGCCATCTTAGGCTAGGAGAACATAGATAACTTTGTCTCCTATGAATCTGTCTCATCCTCTTTTCAAGACAACCAAGTTGGTGGCCATCACTGCCCCTTGTGGGAGTGAACACCATAGTTTTAACTAGGCTGGGGTCAGCAACCTTTTTCAGCTGTGGGCTGGACAACCGTCCCTCAGATCATGTGGTGGGCTGGACTATATTTTGAAAAAAATATATAAACGAATTCCTATGCCCCACAAATAACCCAGAGAAGCATTTTAAATAAAAGCACACATTCTACTCATGTAAAAACACCAGGCAGGCCCCACAAATAACCCAGAGATGCATTTTAAACAAAAGGACACATTCTACTCAAGGAAAAACACACTGATTCCCAGACCATCCATGGGCCAGATTTAGAAGGCGACTGGGCCACATCCAGCCCCTGGGCCTTAGGTTGCATACCCCTGCACTAGGTGGATGGTGACTTTCTTTTGTCTGTGCTGAATCTTAAAGCAGCCAAAATGTGGGTGCTTTCCTATCCCACTGATTTCAAGGGGAAAGTTAAGTACCTGCTTAAGTGTCGTCCATCAAATCTGACGGATTTAAAAGCACCTTAAATTCGGATGGGTTCTGTCCCAGAGTAAGGTGGTAAATTCTTGAAGTTAGTAACATCAGTGTGTGAGAAACTTTAGGGGATAGTGTTGTGCTGTTAACAGGCACCAAACTGCACCTGTAAGCTACAGACGATGGAAGAACAAAACTGAAGTCAAGCCAGAACAGGAAGCAACTAGAGCAAGCAGAGACTACTGTTTCCAGCTCGTGAGGAAGTCCCCGACATTTGTTGGTCCATCTGTCTGCCTCCCTTCCTTGTGGAATAAAATAAAATGGATTTGGGTGTCCCTAGGGCTTGTACTTGTTAATATGGATGTGTAAGCTCTGAATTTGTTTACTTAACAAAATTTACATGCCACTAGATTACAATAAAACCTCTAATCAATTTACAATAAACAAAAAACCCCCACATCTTTTCGCTAAATTGGTGCAATTATTCTACACAGCACTGTCCATCTGTGCTGCATGGCCCAAGATTGCTGAAACACAAGAGGTATTTGATAGCACTGTAAAAAGACAGTTTAAAAATGTATCTAAAAATCAACAGTAGGCAAAAAGGGATTAAAGTGCATGCCAACAATTTACATGTCTGTATAGGCTTATCTAAATAAAAGTATGTTTAGCAGCTGCCAAAAAGAGCAAGTGAAGGCAGCTGCCTTACATCAATAGGCGGGGAGTTCCAAAGGGTATGTGCTGCCACAATAAAAGACCAATTTGTTGCAAGTATTATGTGGCACCTCTGGCAGTGCCAGTTCTGCAGATCAAAGTGATCAAGTGGACATGTATGGCTATTGCCATGCCCCTGGCCATCACACATTTAACAAGCTGTATTGCTCTGTTTATATTTTGCTGGAAGCTGCTTAGAGTGGCTGGGTCTACCCAGTCAGGTGGGTGGCTAATCATCATCATCATCATCATCATCTTTACCACCACCTTGGAATCATTTTGCTACTTTCAGAAGAAGAAGAAAACAACAAGCAGGTAGTGGTAAAGAGAGATTTTATTCATTTATCTTCTAGTTTAAGTAATGAAAGTTTGGGAGCCCTGGCAAAAGTCATCTCTTTTGCTGCTTCTTCTTTCTTTCCTTTTTTAAGGCAAGGGAACATAATTAAGCTTACTGGCAACAAAGCTAATCAAAACTCCAACAGGCACAAAGGGAAAAAGAAAACATTTCCCGTGTATCACATCCTCCCCTCTGGCCCGGCGCCCAGGGCTTTCAGTGCAACTTTTGAACAAAGAGGAAAGCCACCTAATATGTTTCGCAACAGCATTAGCAAAGGCCCCACCCCCAAGCAACCCTGGCTGCAAGGAAGGGCTTGAAGCAAGGCCTACCTTTTAGGTCAGAAAAGCCCTGCGTTCAGAAAGGGAGAAAATGCTACTGCAGGAGGAAGAAGGCTCTCTGGCTACCCAGCTTCACAGAGCGTGGAATAAGTCCCTGAGCCACGGCAGGAGAGGGCAGGGCTGCCCCATCAAAGCTAGTATGGGAAGTGGAAGAGGAGGAGGAATCAAACTGGCATTCCTCTTTGCTCCAATTAACATAGGGCACTATCCGCCAGGAAGTTCTCCCATGCATGCAAAGCCACTTCAAAAGAGGCAAAAATGGAAGCATTTCTTGAAGTATTCCAAAACAACTGAAAGGATGTTCTGTGCAACAAAGCGGATGGGGTGTCCCAGGCTGGCGCAAGGAGAAGTGGAGGCTGTTGCCTTATAGCAAATGGGGCACTGCGCCACCAACCTCCGTGTGCCCACTAATTCAGCTCCCACCTGCCTGACTTACTTTCAACCATGCCCAGCACTGACTGTCACTTCTCTCTTCTTCCTTCATTGTGGGGTTGTCTCAGGAAGGAGGTAAAGGTAAAGGTAAAGGTACCCCTGCCCGTACGGGCCAGTCTTGACAGACTCTGGGGTTGTGCGCCCATCTCACTTAAGAGGCCAGGGGCCAGCGCTGTCCGGAGACACTTCCGGGTCACGTGGCCAGCGTGACATCGCTGCTCTGGCGAGCCAGAGCCGCACACGGAAACGCCGTTTACCTTCCCGCTGGTAAGCGGTCCCTATTTATCTACTTGCACCCGGAGGTGCTTTCGAACTGCTAGGTTGGCAGGCGCTGGGACCGAGCAGCGGGAGCGCACGCCGCCGCAGGGATTCGAACCGCCGACCTTTCGATCGGCAAGTCCTAGGCGCTGAGGCTTTAACCCACAGCGCCACCTGCGTCCCACCAGGAAGGAGGTAGTTGGAGGCAAAAAGCCAGAGTTAGCTGGCTCTGCCTGTCGTTCACTCTGGCTCCACCTATTGTTAGCCTCCTTGCCTTCAGTCCTAACAGGTCCAATAGCCAACAGCCACTACTGGCAATGAGAGTCATCCTCAAAAGAGCAGAGTCTGGGGCAAGTCTCCTGGGCAAGCTGTGGGCTGGCTCATCAGCCATGCTGGAGATGGGTATTTCCCAAACTCTCTACACACTCTTTCCTCCCTTCTTTTCCTAATTCCCGTAAGAAAATGAGAGGGTAGGAAGGGGAACATTTCCCCCCCAAAAAAGCCGATAGAGGACTTTATTTTAGCCTCCATGTCACCAGGTGTTCAAAATAGGCTGGCACCAATCAAGATGGTGCCAGCCTATTCTGAAAGGTACCTTACCCCTTTTATTTCCCTTCTCTCTCCCCCCCCCCTTTTATGACGATTACCCGCTCTGAGATCCCACAGCTAATTCTCCCCTGGCCTCCTAGCTGGCCCAAGTAAGACCAATTCAGCCAGCTAGCCCTGGTGACTATCTAATGTTTATTGGATGGATTTCCCCCAAATTGATTTTTGAACTTTGAATTTTATTGTTATTCATGCTTTCATACTGTATTTTATGCTGCTTCTATGTTGTATTACAATTAAGTGTTTTAAATTTTTTGTCAGCCGCCCTGAGCCCGGTTTTCTGAACCAGGAAGGGCGGGGTATAAATAAAAAAAAAATATTTATTATATTATGTTGAGGCTGGCCACACCCAAAAGACACAGCTTCTTCTCCAATGTTATGCTATTTCAAGTGGCTATGTAATACAGTACATCAGTGATGGCCAAACTTGGCCCTCCAGCTGTTTTGGGACTACAACTCCCATCATCCCTAGCTAACAGAACCAGTGGTCAAGGATGATGGGAACTGTAGTCCCAAAACAGCTGGAGGGCCAGGTTTGGCCATCACTGTAATACATGAAAATCTAAGGCCACCTATCCTAACCTATCCCCCTCCAGATGCTCTGGGCTACAGCTCCCAATGGCCGTGGTGGCTGGGGCTGATGAGAGATGTAGGCCCAAACATCTGAAGGGCATCAGGTTGTCAAAAGCTGACCTAAGGAAGCTTTTTTATAAAGGCAGTTTTCGCCCAAGCACAGCCCCTACCATGAGCCTTAACAAGGCCACTCACTAACTGCAGAGGCCTCTGCTGGTGTGTAGCCAAACAGCTGAAGGATCCTCCCTACCAGCCAGGAATGCAAACTATGCTTCAAGGGTCAAGCTGAGATGTTTCAAACAGGAAGGAAGGAGACTTGTCTAAAAAGCTGAAACTGCTTTATACTTCTGAGACCATGCATCATATTTTCTCAAACCGCGTAGGAGATGGGCACACATTTTGGGGCAGGTGAAAGAGAAAAGGGCCACTTAGGTCTTCCTTATCTTAGCTGAAAGTGGAGAGATCTCTCTCTTTGTCTAAGCGGGCAAAAGATACTGGATCAGCTTGGAATATAAAAAGAGAGATTTGCAGAGGGCCAACTGTAGCTCCCCAGGAACAGAGGGAGCACCTCTTCAGCAAGTGATGAGGGAGCACAGTTTGAAGATGGTTCAGAGGGAAATTGCTTGTCAAACTTCCTGCTCTCAGGACGATGTTTTCATATTGACTTGTCTGCTGAAGAGTCCATTTATGTGCCTTCTGGGATATCCCTGGAGATGGCAGAAGATTCCAAGTTTACACTGCCTGCTGGCCATGCCAAAGGAAGCTCCTCAGAATGAGTCAGTTCAGTATTGTCTACAAAGACTGGCAGCAGCAGCTGTACCAGTAGTTGCTGGGGACTGAACCTGGGACTTTCTGCATGACAAGTGTGTGCAATATCACTGACTTAAAGCCCTTCCCTAATGGCCAGGAGAGTCACAGGAATAAAGCATATGCCTTAAGACTGCTGTTTCAGTCCTTAGGGATCTCCAGATATATGGGACCCAAACACAGTTGTATCGTCAACAAAATTCACATTGTACGACAATAAAATACAATACAAAAAATAAAAGAAGCAATAACATTACAACTAAATCAGCATGAATAGTTAATGTGATGGATAAGCCATCTCCCATCTTTAACCACAAATTCACAGACATGCCGCAGACCACTGGGGATCACAGTCTGGGAACCCCCGGCATAGAAGGAAGACGCACAAGTTTCCAAAATAGTTACAGATAGGTAGCCGTGTTGGTCTGCCATAGTCAAAACAAAAAAAATTCCTTCCAGTAGCACCTTAAAGACCAACTAAGTTAGTTCTTGGTATGAGCTTTCGTGTGCATGCACAGATGTGTATCTGAAGAAGTGTGCATGCACACGAAAGCTCATACCAAGAACTAACTTAGTTGGTCTTTAAGGTGCTACTGGAAGGAATTTTTCCCCCCAAAATATATAGTAGATGATGTAACAATATGAGGAATCACATAGGAATTACTGGGGAAAAACAAGAGCATTCCAAAATTTTAAAAGTGTGTGTGTGTGTGTGTGTGTGTGTGTGTGTGTGTAGAAAAACCAGGCAGCAGGGCATCAATTTCCCCTGCAGAATTTGGCTCTGCTCTCCCAAGCAAGTACCTTCCTCTCCCAGAAACCAGCAGCAGAGTCATTGGCTCACAGCACAGGCAAGATGCAATCTGCTAATGGCTCCCCTCTTGCTTGCAATAATATTTTACTTCTAGCACACAGTAAACCTGATGAACAAAAGCAAACACCATGGTTTCAATCTCCTAAGTAAACTAGAAAACAGAGCTGCTGCATAAATAGCTGGCTTGATTTACTGCCCGTGGTAAACAGAGCTAGCAGAATCCAATGTTGGCACCAGAAGGCCAGCTCCTGTTTTATGATTTCGGGGACAACTGCATCTGGAAATATATTTCGGGGCACGGGAGGGGCTACTCAAGTAGGGCAGCAGCCAAGAGGTTAAAGAACTTGGCTCTGCTCCCAGAGGCTGCAGGGGACAGGCGCTTGCTTTCTCTCACATCAAATGGCTGCCTCCAACTCAACTGAGCCCCAGTAGCTCACCATCATAGTCTTTGAAAGTCCATAAACAAGTGTAGCCAGCATGCAACATCCCAGAAATATCTTTACCACTCTACTCCAATAAGCAGCTTGGCTAAGGGTAAATTTTTGTCATTGTGAAAATTGCAAACAATTTAAGCTGACATGGTTCCACACTAGAGAACCTGGGTCTTTTTAATTCTCTGCAGATCCTTTTTTTCATATGTGCATGGATAACCAATGGTTCCTGTTCTAGATGTTGTGGACTCCAACTCCCATCATCCCCAGCTAGCATGGCAAATAGCCAGGGATGGTGGGAGATGCAGTCTGAAAAAATCTGGAAGGAACTATGTTGGCTACCCATGCAGTAAACTATGTGCATGTTTAATTCTTTTCTGTCTCTTTTTAATACTTCCCTGTTATTAAAGCGTACTTCCTTGTCTTGGTTGCTTAATCCCTCACTGAAATCTCTCCAGAGGGATTGGTTCAATCTCTCTGTGGTGGAATGTCGCTTTTCCGCCTCCACTGGCACAAATTTGCTTTTTCCCATCTGCATCCAGCAGTGCATTGAGGTAGATGTGGTGGAAACAAGGCTGTAAGCCTTTTGGATATGCATAGTCTCAAGGTGGGAAGATGCATACCTGCCAGGCCCATTCAGAACACCTGTGCAAGGCAAAACTTGAAAACCAAAGACTTGCTGGCCAAAAATAGCACTGGAATTGCATACTCGGCTGAAGTTTTAAGCTATGAAGTCATACTCAGCACAAGCAAGCAGAGTCTATGCGCATGGCAGGATTACACAAGTTGTCAGAATGCGGGTCTTCAAGCAAAGCCCTTCTTGCTATCAGCTAACATGGTAGGTAGATCATCAGCTTTAACAATCAGATCCTCAACCCATTTCAAACCCAGAAAAATCTTCAATTAACTGCTTTCAAGGCATCTCCGCTAACTTCAGAGATCATGCCTACTGGTTCACCTTTCATCATCTTTCTTTGATACTAACAAAATTTTAAAAAGTCATTACTACTGGTCAAATTTTTAAGACAAGTACATGGTACTTTGTGTCAAGATTCCTGCATTGCAGGGGGGTTGGACCAGATAATCCTTGGGTGCCCTTCCATCTCTACAATTCTATTGATTCTAGGATCCGTACCAGTTGATAATGGAGCAAGAGCAGCGCCATGTGTTTCAACTGCTCCTTTCCATCAGAAACTAAGTTCACGTGGAGAGCTAAAGGTATTGCTTTGGGCAGGTGAGGCCAGCTCAAGAAAGAACCATTCTCACTGACGTGCTACCTTTCCATGTGCAGAAACATGAGAATTTCCCTCTCCCCACCCACATCTGGGTGTTTATTTTACATGTACTGTCAGTCTCTCTCTCTCTCTCTCTCTCTCTCTAAGACACAAGGCCTCCCCACACCGAGAACTTATAATTTTGGGATGTTCTGGAAATCTCCGTTTCTCATATCCCTACGTTTGTTCCTAGAACAAACAGTCTGCGTGTGGTGTGTGGATCCTTGCTTAGGTGGCACAGGAACACAAGATACCTGCTGGATCACAGCAGAGGCTGGTCTTTGCTAAGCGTGTTTGAGATTAATGGTTTAAATGAGTGGGGTAGACTAGACATTCAGTGGGGAAACATCCCTTACCGGGGGAGCTGGGGGAGGGGGGGAGATGGCTTTGCAGCATATGCGAATGGCTTGCCAATTCTGAGCAAACCAGCAGGCCCACTGTTGCAGTCTGTTGTGTGGGTGAGAGTGGGCAAAGATTTCAGGAGACAAGATTGATTGCGCGACTCGGAGGCCTGCATTTGTACATATTTACATTGAAGGGAACCAAATGAAGAAAAATGGATGTAAAACACACACACACACACAATCCAGTGTGCATTGGAAGTTTTGTGGCAGCTATTTTGTAGCACTGCACAAGAACTAAGCATTCTGGAGAAATAGATCCATGAGGCTTGAAACATAGGATGGAGTAGAGAGGATGGGCTTCCATAAATGATGCCCCTGCCAAGCCAAGGACCACTCCTACAGCCTGTTGATCACCAGGCTGGACTTTAATGCAGCATTTCTGCTGTGGCTAAATACAAAAAGAGAGGGGTTGGGGGCAGAATCAGGCCATTATCTGACTTAATAAACGGAAAACCAGCCTGCAATTTCACAGAAATGAAAAATTCCTCCCCCTCCTGTAATATCCAGAACGAGGCAGGCCAGAACGAAGAGGAGCAGAAGCAGGGGTTGTTTATGTTGGCAGCCGATTCCAGCCCTAATGGGAAATTTCAGCTTTGGTTGCATCAGGAAGAGAGATGAGGGAGGGAGGGAGAGAGCAAGTTATTAAGGTGGGGGAGAGAAGGTATGGTATTTGAAGAGCAGTGGCAACAACAAAAATGCTTACATGGCAAGTGAGAAAATTAAGAGCCAAGGCCCCAACGCTATATTAATATGCCTCATCATTAGGGAAACAAACCTTCTACACAAAAATAAAGACTTCCTGTGGGAAAGCAGGGCAAGAGGGTTGTGTCCATACTGTCTATGCACAATTAAGGCTCTGCTCCCGGCATTAAAAAAAAAAAAAAGAAGTGTTATGAGATCCACATTTAAAAGGGGTGGGAATGTCTGAGGTTCAGAGAAGTCAGGGCTTTGCACTGAGGGGGTGAAAAGCCCTTGCCTAAGCAATTATCCCATTCCCTTCATTAAAGGAAATGTGCAGTTTAAGTGGGGGCAGGTGGGGGGACGAGGGAGAATCATTAACTCCAGCCAGCCTGCAAATGCCCTGCTGCATCTGTTCACAGTCAGCCTGCGTAGATTGCACAGGTGGAGCTGAGGACCCCAACAAAACTTCCTACCAAACTTCTGTGGGCTTAAGAAAAAAGTACAGTGGTACCTCGGGTTACATACGCTTCAGGTTACAGACTCCGCTAACCCAGAAATAGTGCTTCAGGTTAAGAACTTTGCTTCAGGATGAGAACAGAAAAATTGTGCTCCGGCGGCGCGGCAGCAGCAGGAGGCCCCATTAGCTAAAGTGGTGCCTTAGGTTAAGAACAGATTCAGGTTAAGAACAGACCTCCAAACGAATTAAGTACTTAACCCAAGGTACCACTGTACCATATATACTTGAGTATAAGCCGACTTTTTTAGTGAGTATAAGCCGACTTTTTTAGTGAGGGTCCTTTCAGGCTGCTCCTTCCTCCTCCTCTGCCTTTGCCGCTGTCCGCGGCAACAGAGGAGGAACGAGCAGCCCGAAAGCAGCCCTTTGGGGCTGCTTGTTCTTCCTCTGCCGCTGCCGCCGCCAGCCGCTGCCTCTCGGTAGCACCCTAGGTAGACAAGGGGACGGGAGGGACTGGGGGGGAGAAAGAAGCCCCCTCTGCTGTGTGCACATGCACACACAAACACACACACACACACACACACACTGGCCCACCAGGAGGTTTGTGGTGTGGTGAACTGGCTTATACTCCAGTCAATAAGTTTCCCCAGTTTTTTGTGGTTAAATTAAGTGCCTCGGCTTATATTCGGGTCGGCTTATACTCGAGTATATACGGTACCATGACCTTTTCCAAACCACATGTGCAGCATTGCAATACATTGTGTGTGTGTGTGTGTGTGTGTGTGTGTGTGTGTGTGTGTGTCTTTTCAGCAGAAACTTTTTAAGAAAGCCAAATCGTGGGATTATGTAACACTAGATTAAGTGTTAATGAGCCAAGAATGCCACTGTTTGTCTAGGACCCTGAATCTAAAATTAAGTAACTCTGGACGTTGGAAAGGGCAACACTGTGGTAATTCTTACCTCCCATGGTACTAAAAGCGCCATTTGTTTAGCCCGGGCAGCCTGTCCCAACAATGCTGCCCTTGGCCTGAGAGGAGAACCAGAGACAGAAATAATGCCTTAAAAAAATAAATACACCTTTGGGCGCAGTCCAGCAATTTCAGGGTTCCACACATCATACCTCATCCCAACCTGTAAGCTGAAAGCTTATTTGGCCAATCCCTCAAAACAAATTCAGATGCAAGGGTGGGATGAGGAAGCATGTGGTACCGTACTCTTGGAATTGTACCAGTTGAAAATTCAACTCTGCAACCGCACATTTAGATACTTTCCTAGCACCCCCACCTCTCTCCCTCTCTGCACGTGGAAAGGTCACATTAAGATGTCCCAGCCTCTCTGACATGCTAACTTCCTACTTTGTGGTCACTTACAAAACATGTAATCTTCCCCTGGCATTTTTGTGCACTACAATCCCAAGGAAGACTGTACCACTGCCCTTTCGGGAACATTCTTAATTACTTTCAACACACCTTTATAATAGCAATGGAATAAACAGATACATTCTTAGTCACCCTCAGTTATGGCCTTTCAGGGCCCAGCTGTGAGATCTGACAGATGTTTCAGTCCAGTATTTATTAGAACACAAATTATTTTAACTGTAACATGCCCAGAGAACTAGCCACAGAGCAGGCTAGAAAATATAAATCAATAGCTGCACAATAAGATTAAAACCTTGGTTTATTGAGAAGAAAGGATGAAGGGAGTGTATCTGTAGGAATAGGATCTCCTTAAACCCTAGATTAAAAGACAACAACAAGAAGTTTAACTACCATTTAATTTTTAAAAATGGGGGGAGGGGAGTGTACAAATTATGACAATGAAACATGAAAATCAACCTATACCAGGTGAAAAGTCAGTTACTTGCAACAGCACAGCAAGTAACTATCACCTCCAGGCGAACAGAAACTAACCCCTTTGTAAAAAGAGACAGTTCTTTCCATTCAGGCTATCGAATAGCAGCAAATAACTTAAGACAGGTTGGTATGTGAAGGCAGGCAGGCAGGCAACTTGTTATAGTCTGGTTTGCAAAGGAAATATGTAGCATTAATTTATATGTCGGTAACTGAAAATAAAAATGCAAACCCTTCTTCCTCTCCAAGGTTCACATGCCCTGAACTATCCCAATCCCTCTAAAATTGTTAGGTTTTCCTGTGTCAGACACAGCACACTGGTTTCTGTAAGCAGGAGACCAAACTCAGAATAAGAGGTGGTGATGGCCATCAACCTGGATGACTTTAAAAAGGGATAAGACAAATTAATGGAGGATTAGGCTATCAGTGGCTATGAGCCATAATGGTGATACCCTAGCTCCACTTCCCTCCAGGATCAGAGGCAGTACATCTCTGAATGCCAAACTCTGGGGAAGCGAGGCTACTGCAATCTCGTGTCTTCCTGGGCTTCCCAGAGACATCTGGTTGGTCATTGTGGGATTGTGGATGCTTGACTAGATGGGTCTTTGTTCTGATCCAGCAGGGCTCTTCTAATATTCTTAGGAGCCTTGGTTCCTGCACAACCAGCTCACAAAATGTGAATGCAGAATCTGTTTATAAAAACATGCCCACCAGGAGCCCACACTCATTGGCAAGAGGTGCCCTTGCCACACTTGAAAAGCAAACATAGCAGATACACAGGATGTGGGAGTCCTTTCCCCCCGCTCTATTGAATTATAGAATTGTAAGAGTTGGGAGGGACCCTGAGGAACATCTAGTCTGATGCCCTGCAATGCAGGAACCTCAACTAAAGCAACCATGACAGATGGCCATCCAACTTCTGCAAACCTTCAGGGGAGTCCACCACCTCTGGTGGGAGACTGTCAAACAGCTCTTAGTGTCAGAAAGCTCTTCCTCGTGTTTAATTGGAATCTCCTTTCTTGTAACTTGAAGCCATTGGTTCAGGTCCTAGCCTCCAGAGCAGAAGAAAATGGCTCCATCCATTTAGATATTTGAAGGTGGCTATCACACCACCTCTCAGTTGTCTCTTTTCCAGGCTAAGCATACCCAACTCCCTCAACCATTCCTCATAAGGCTTGGCTTCCAGACTTTTGATCATCTTGGTTACCTTCCTCTGCACACCTTCCAGCTTGCCAATATCCTTTGTAAATTGTGGTGCCCAGAAGTGGACAAAGTACTCCAGGTGTGGCATGACCAAGGTAGAATAGAGCTTCCCTTGATCTGGACACTACTGCTGATGCAGCCTAGAATGGCATTTTTTGGTTGCAGTATCACACAGTTGACTCATGTTAAGTTTGTGGTCTACTAAGACCCCGAGATTCTTTTCACATGCGCTACTGGCAAGCCAGGTGTCCCCCATCTTATATTTGTGCAGCCTCTTCCTGCTTAAGTGTGGAACCTTACATTTGTCCCTATTAAAATTCATTTTGTTAGGAAGCTGCCTTACGATGAGTCAGACCATTGGTCCACCTAGTTCGCAACTGTCTACACCGACTGGCAATGGCTCTCCAGGGTTTCAGACTCATCTCCACCTGGAGAGGCCACTGGAAATTGAAGCCGGCACCGTCTGCATGCAAAGCAGGTTCTCTGCCCCTTAATTAGGGCACTTTCCTGCAGCATTGTGCTTGGTTGCCGGTGGCAAGGAAATCTCCACTAGGAGACTTCTGGAAGGAAAGAATTAGGAAAGTTGCTCCTTTATGCCATGGGTGACTAATATGTTTCTTTTATTAATTATTTAAATGCACTTATATCCCATCCATATGTGAAAGCAGGCTAATAAAAATCATGGTAGGCTAGCAATTTTTGTGGGCTTGTTTGCAAGATGAGGAAATTTCAAACCAGAAGGAATTTAAGCTCACACTGCCATTTAATACACATGCACAAACTCAAGTCGGAGAATACTAGCCTAAGGCTATGATTCTAATATAATGTGCAGAAGGCACATCCACTCAAGAAGACCCAGTTAATTTAATGGGCCTAAGTTAGCCATATCCATTAATTTCAGCTGGTCTACTCTTGAGTAGGACTAGCTTTGGCTACAACTCACCGAAACTAACTCCTCTTCACTGCCCTTGGACTGGGTTCTCGGTCAAAGGACGCAAATGCTAAGTAAAAAATTATGGGGTCCAGATGCTTAGTATTTAAATAATAATAATAGTAAGCGCAGGCAAACTCCAAACAATATCATCCAAAACAAAAGAAAGATCCTCAGTTGTAATGCATTCTATCTGGCATTCCCAAGGTCAAATTCAAGGCAGTCACCACCAGCTAAATTAACCAAGGCCAGGTAAATATGCCTTGGAACTTGCACCCAAGGGTACAACAAGCTGGTCCTAGCTGTGTCATGATCCCAACAAACAAGAGCCACTCTTCCCCTTCAAGGCTCGTGTTGCTCTAGATTCACTTTCACTATGGGGTTGCCCTTTCCCTCCCTCCCTCCCTTCCTTCCTCCCTTCCTTCCTCCCTTCCTTCCTTCCTTCCTACTGTGTTATCCCATTCTTAACAATTTCAAGCAAAAAGAAAAGGGTGGGGTGGGGTCGTTTTAGGAGGAGAAAACAAATCAAGAAAGCTTGTAAAATCAAAAGCATTATTTTTTGTCTTTTTTAAAGCACACAAGAGCAAGTCTGTGTCCGGCCCTGCCCTCTGTCCCCCCTGCCCCCACCCCAATTCTTGAGCTCTGCCTGATTGAGGAGGCAAGATCAAGCAAGAGGAAACCTGTGGGCAAGAACAGGAAGCAGAGATTAAACAACCCATTGTAGGTCAAAGGTTACTAGCAGATCAGTTACCACTAGAGGCATGAGAGGCTGACGCTCAGTTGAGACCCCAACACAGGACATCAAACAGCTCGAGCTTCAATGCCCCATCTCCTCTAACACAAAATGTTTAGGCCTCCCACAATAAAAATGTGGTGCTTGAGTGGTGTCAGCACCCTGAGTTCTTTTTTACACAGAGCCTGTAACTCTTCCCTGCCCCGCTTTTTCCCTTCTTCTAAAGGGGAGGGCACAAGTTATGACTTGGCAAGTTCAAAGTCCAATGAGGGTGACTGTGCGAACCTCCTTTTTCCCACTTGACTTTGCAAAAAAATAATACACACACACACACCCGTATCATTACAGAGAGTGAATAATTTAAAAGGACTTTGTTAGATACGTTAAAAAAAAACTGCTCACAACCTATTTCTTTATATATTTTTAGAAAAGCCAATGTTTGTTAGGGCGTGTGTCCATTTGTTTTGTTTTATTAAGAAAAGGATATAACTTTCTTCCCAGAGCCTTTGTCCAATGAGAAAGTTATTAAAATGCAGAAGTTTACTTTTCCTTTATAATCGTTTGTCCATAGCGGGGACAAAAAGCAAGAAAAACTCTGCAGGAAGCCTGCCTGCCTGGTGTATGTGATGTTACAATTAATCCTTCACGATGACAGGTCCTCGTGTCACAGCACAGTAGCTCAACAGTCGTATTTCGCACCATGGAGGAAAACCTCAGAGTCCAAGTTACTCAATTAAATTAAAACCGTGACTCACAATCACAGTGACTCTCTCCCTGCCCGCCTCTGTTCAGAGAAATGAAGACGGCGACATTTTCGTGGCAAAGAGGTTCCACCATGAGAAACCATTCTTTAAGCATTTGCTGAACAATCACCTTGATGTTGCTTTAGAAATATGCAAGTGTCCCATGGAGCAAGCACCCAGGGACAAATACTACCTCTGCCTGCCGTTTTTCATTGCTCTTTTCCTAACCAAAAGCCAAAAAGGGAGCCTGTCCCCTCTACAAGCGGCAAACAGAAACTACCAGCAGCTCTGAAAGCAGAAGCTTCTAGAGATAGGAACTACTAGACCTCAACCGATCCTAATCTCCCCTGCTTTCTAAAAGGAAAGGCATTTATTTCTTATTTTCTCTAATGCAGGCACCTGCAAGATTTTCAGCAAAAAAAATAATAAATCTGTCAGCTGGATGGTTGTGTAGTGGCAGGAAGAATCCTGTCGGCTGCGAAACAAAAACTGTCATCTGCTAACGGCTGAAGCGTTAAGTGACACACACACAACAACCTCCCGACACAGCCAGGGCAGACACCCCGACCCACCCTACAGAGACTTCTGTCCCTCGAAATGTAATTAGAATCGGCTTCAATACGGCCTTCAAGTTTAGTAATGCAACGACTATCCTTGCAAATACTATCATCACATCATCCATTTAAAATTAGGTCTGAGCTGTGTCCCTAAACTGCCAGCACCATCTGATCAAACACGCGTTTGTAAAGTAAACTGGTTTACTTTCTCAAGGCTATTGCTTTGAGGGGGGCAAACACACACCCGCACACAACAGCTCTGAAAACTGTCCCAGAAGCAGCTGAGTTAAAAGCCCAGCACAGGGTTAAAAGGCAACAGCTTTGTACGATCAAATGGAGGAATGCAGAGTGCCATAAAACACGCACACACAAACAAGTTACATAAAGTCCACGGATACTTACTGTTTCCTTATTGGGAAGCAGCTCTTTTCGGATCCTGAAGAAGTTCTTCCCATACTGTCTGAGCCCTTTAATGAAGCGTTTCTGTGTTTAAAACAAAAATAGAATGTCAGCAGAGGCAAAGAGAAAATCTCTTTAACCAGCACGGTAGTTTAAAAAGTTACTGGATTAGGGGTTCCACAAAAACATGCACAAATATGCAGGTTAAGTCCTACAGAAATTGCAAATTTTCAAATTGCAGTCTCAAGTCTCAACCAGGATTCAATGATTATTTTTTTTTAAGAAACACACGAGAAAAAACAACCTTTTAGCTCAAAATGACATCGGCTGTGTGCTTTGTTTGGAGGGCTTAGAGAAGGCAAGCTGCTGGTTTCCGTGAAAATAAATGTTGAAAACCTGAAGCAAGATCTAATTCCATCTTAAACTGGGGGTGGAGGAGCGAGAGAATAGTGCTTTTCCTTCTCTACAATTCTGGACAGAGAAGGGGGTAGCTGTCTGAGCTGTGAAAAGATGAAAAACTCATTCCGAGCTCAAAGCATCCAGGTTTCTTTTGAAAGTTTATATATATTTATACAGACAGACATATACGGAGAAGATTTCCAAATAAATCTCTTCCAGGAAAAGAAATAAGACTGCTTCACTATTCCCCACCTTTTTGGGGGGTGAATCAGTCCATATTTAGTTCCAAAATCCAGGGCTGCCGAAGACTTCCGTTTGGGCTTCCCAAATAATCCAGTTTGGCAATGATTAAAAACAAAACAAAAACAAACCGCAACACACAAAATACAGCCCAGCCCACCTCCCCAAAAAACTCAACACTTCTGTGTTTGCAGACTTCTCGGTTCCAACACTCCTCCCCTAAATACACAGAGAGTGGGGGTGGGTGGAGGGGAGAAAAGAAGAGTTTCAAAGTGATGTTTAAATCCGGATTGAAAAGAGAGCCGAAGAAGGAGCAAAGGGTTTTTCAAAGCTCCCCACAAAACACAAGCACGCGAGCACACCGATTGCACAAAAATGACTGACGTACAAACTGACACACACACACAAACAAACACACACCCTGCGGAGGGGTGATTTCCCTTCTGGGAGGGGGAAGAGGAGGAAGAAGAACAACTCCGAAGCAACAAACCAGCCGCCGCCAAAGCAGAGAGCAGCGTTTCTCCTGTGCCTGTTTCAGCCGCTGCTGAGAGTGGAGGGGAAGAGTCAAAATCCGGATCTCCAAGTAGGGGCGTCCTGCATGGAGGTGGCAGCGGAGGAGGCAGCAGCCGGAGGAGCCGGGGATCGCTTGTTACCCGGGGAGGCTCTGACACTACAAAAGGGGAGGGAAGAGGCAGCGGCGGCGGCGGCAGCTTAACATGTGATCTGAGCTGGGCTGAGCGGCAGAAGGGAGAAACAAGAGGCACCGGGCGAGCTGCAAAAGGCGGCCTGGATCACCTAGGCAGACTCCCCGCAGCAAAGGCTGTAGGAGGACCGTTAGCAAGAGGGGCAGCCGATGCAAGGGCCCCGCAGAGGTTCCTGGGGTGCAACTCTCATTATTCCCTGCTAATACCACCAGGCAGTAAAGGTAAAGGGACCCCTGACCATTAGGTCCAGTCGTGACCGACTCTGGGGTCGCGGAGCTCATCTTGCTGTACTGGCCAAGGGAGCCAGCATACAGCTTCCGGGCCAGCATGACTAAGCCACTTCTGGCAAACCAGAGCAGCACACGGAAACACCATTTACCTTCCCGCCAGAGCGGTACCTATTTATCTACTTGCACTTTGGCATGCTTTCAAACTGCTAGGTGGGCAGGAGCAGGGACCGAGCAACAGGAGCTCACCCCGTTGCGGGGATTCAAACCGCGCCGACCTTCTGATCGCAAGTCCTAGGCTCTGTGGTTTAACCCACAGCGCCACCCACGTCCCAGAACCACCAGGCAAGTGAGTGCCAAATCTAAGTGCAATATAAATGCGGCTGCTTGTTCGGATGATCATGGCAAAGTGGCTCACATGCATTAATGCTGTAATAAAGGGTGGCCGACTGAAGTCCTCAAGATGCTGTTGGACTCCAACTCCCTAGCAGCCAGCATGGCCAATAATCAGGATGGTGGGACTTGTCCAGCAACAACATGTTGGATAGCCATGCTGTGCTGATTACAACACTCAGCATGACAGAAGGGTGGGCTAAGACCAGGTGTGGGGAACCTCTGGCCTTCCAGATGTTGTTGGACTACAACTCCCATCAGCCCCAGCAAGCATAAGCAATGGCCGGGGATGGTGGGAACTGTAGTTTAGCAAGATCTGCATGGCCAAAGGTTCTCTACAGAGGAAAGGAAGGAGACTTGGCCCAAATCCCATACTTATTTAAAATACGTATATCCTGCCTTTCTACCTGCAAGGCGGTTTAACAACACAAACATGAAGCACAAAAAAATAATACCACCACAAACCCAATCACAAGTCAGTCTTAGTGAGTTTACGGCCGGGGTGGGGTGGGGGGATCAAACCTAGGATGCTGTAAACAAAGATTTATACAAATCTAATAGCAACATACAGAGAGGAAGAAAGGTTTTATTCTGAGTTGACTACAAGATAACAATCTCCCTGAGACCTCAAAAAACCAACAGCCAAGTGCTTAATTAAAATAGTAAAATATATTTAATAGACTCGTCCAAGTATGTTCAGAAATCGAATAGGTTACTTGTGCTTTCTGCCCAGGGGAAGGGTTCTAAGTCACTGGAAATATCAGCACTACAATGATTGACATTTGATCCAGTCTCTATATTTTAGGAAGGTTTTGGCTGGATTCTGGCCATTGCAACTTTCTACCCCTCTGTCATGGTCTCCTGACCATACCTTCATGCTCCGAGTTAGTAAGACAACTATCCATCAAAGCTTAGACTCTAATTAACACATTGAGCATACCCATGGCACACATATCTGAGCAGATCTTCCAAGGGGAAACTCTGGGGTTTTGTTCTGCAAGAGGGGATTGGGATCTTTAAAGGAGAATTGCCAACACTTTCATTATACAAATTCCCAGCACTCTTTGGGGGAAGCCTGCAGGGGTTGCCAACCTTTTGGGGCCCATGGGTACGTTTACAAACAGGAGAAATTCTCATGGGCCCTGCACACACCACAACCCAACACACATGTCTACTGTCTCCAAAGATGTTTCTTGAAGGTCTACTTTCACTGGGAGACGGGGACCCTCCAGGCACAAGGGAACCCTGTGGGTGCCCATGCTAGCAACTCATGTAGCATTGACACACCCAGGTGTTTTCTTCTGCTTATTGTTTCTTTGTTCTAAAAGAGCAACAGACTGCTAGGTAGCCAGCCACCTAACAGCCATTTTCATTTTTTTGAATGTAGCTCTTAGCACCCAAGAGTGTGAATGAAAAGGCTCATCAGCTGTCTTTATTACGGACTTGTCTGCATATAATCCACTAAAAGCTATCAACACATTTGTGCTCTAATTTTTATGGGTCCTGAGCAGGTACTGAAACTTGGATCGAAACATATTGAGATGCTCGCTAAATATAACCTAATCCCCAGATACAAAAAGTCTCCCCAAATAAAGTCTATTTTTAATCCATCTAGAGATCTCACTCAGAAAGTCCTTCTAAATTTTATGCAGGGGGTGGAGGGGGCCATGTAGCCATAAACACAAACAAGGATCAGTTTGGATTTTGCTACAGAATACAAGTAGATTGCGTTGGCTGAGAAAGATACTCGGTTTAATGGGAGTGGGTGGAGAGGTGGTAAAAAAGAAAGAAAGACCCTAAGTAAGTGGGGCTGCCAGAACAAACCACTGGGTTGCATCCAACTTATGTCCTATTAGAGCTGACCTGCTTAAATTAATGGGCCTAAGTTGGTCATGTCCATTAATTTTGATAGGTAGGATTAACACTGGGTACAAGCCACGGATCTCTAAGCACCATGGAATTTGCACCATTGGGATGGTGGTAGGTGGTAGCTTCTGTTCTTTCGTGGGCTTGTGCGACTCAGTTGGCTGGTCCACCTGGCTCCAGCTAGAAATGTTCTGAAATCAGATATGTCTAGCAACTCTACCTGCTGCTGTGACAGAAGGCCAGAGGTTTATTTTTAAACAGAGGAGCAAAAGCAACCCAAAGAAACGTCCCTCTAGCAGAGACATAAAGCACCAGGCCTCTTCCTTAAATAACCACCAGCTTCCACCTTCCTGTCCTACTGGTGAAGCTCTATTACCCTTAGCTACTGCTTCCTGTAGCTTGGGGACCATTTTGCGGCTTGCTCTACTCTGACCCCAGTTTAATCCAGCAATTTCTGAGGTTCCCAAACCTCAGTAATCTCCCCGCCAAGGAACGAGATCCTTCCTCTCCTGTGCATTACTCCTGTGGTTTGCATCCTCATTTGTTAAATGCATTATGACAGGTTATTTACTTTGGCCCACAGAGTGGGGAATTGCGGTTTCTTCCCCTCCCCGCAAAAGAATTTAACAATTGTACCAGTATTGGGGGGGGGGGGAGTTTCACAGTTCAAATAAATCTTCTTCTTTTTGAAAGAAATGGGCCTCCATTTATTAGACCCTACATGCAAGGGGGATCCAATGACACCCCCCCCCAGGTTTTGTACTACAATCTCCATCAACAGCCCTATTAGACATGCTGGCTGGGGCTGATGAGAGTTGTAGTCCACAACATCCGGGGGGGGGGGAGAGACGGGACCGGACGGACCGGACCACATTGGCTACCCTTGCTATAAGCTGCTTCACACCTTCAGAAAAACTCCTCCCCAACTTGCTGAGTGTTTAAGTGGATTCTGGGGCACATTTAGGAAGGGGGAAGACCCTTAACAGTCTTGCATTGTCTAAATTGTATAGATGCTAGAATCCCCCAATTGTTTTACATTTACAACACAACTCTGGACCCCTTCTCAGTAAAAAGCATAAATTTGTCCAGCCTTTTCCAGTCTCTAGATGTCTTGGACTACACAACCAATCAGGCCTGCCTCTGGTCCAGAGCCTGCAACACTTGCTTGAAAATGTAATTATCCAGACCACAAGTCTACCTATTCCAGCATATTTTTATTTATTTATCTCACCTTCCCTCCAAGGAGCTCTAGGTGGCATATGTGGCTCTCTTCCTCCCCATGGCAATCCTGCAAGGTGGGTTAGGCTGAGAAACTGTGACTGGCCCAAGGTCGTCCGATAAGTTCCCAGGCTGAATAGGGGTTCGAACCCTGGTCTCCCAAGTCCTAGTCTGAGACTGGCTCCCCCTCTTCTCAAAAGTCACAACAACTTGCAGGAACTAGTTCAGGAATCTGTGGCCCTCCAAGTGTTAGTGGACCGCACAACTCTTCCCACCCTGACAATTGACCATGCTGGCTGGGGCTGAGATGAGTTGGGAGTCCCGATAAAATCTGGGGGGCGCACAGGTTCTTTACCACTGTGCTAGATCTTCCTCTAGATTTTGGTCACACCTTCCTTTTGCCTGTCCTACTCCGACCATTTCAGTGGGTGCATACTCAGTTCGCATGGAAATTGGTTGGACCTGTTAGTCCTCACCATTATGCTGTTCCCTAGAAAACATGTAATATTCCCTTGCGAATCAGTGGTCATGGGAAAACTCTACTAGGGGAGTTTGTCGGCCATCACTAATCTTATTAATGAACCCCTGGTAACATTCTGCAAGGAACTTCAGGGTTTAGCAATGCTACTGGAGAATACTGTTCCTGGTAACCCTAGGATAACTGGATAGAAAAATGTTTTTAGCTGCTTTCAAAAATTTCGTAACTGCTTTTAAATGTTTCAAATTGTAATTGTTTTGGGAATGTTTGCAACTGTTTTGTATTTGTTTTCAAAATGTGTATTTCATATATAAATTCAATATATCACCATCATCTCATACCACACCCTGTTTTTGAAAGCCCTTGTCGATTTCGGAAGCTAGTTTGCCACGTATCATAATGTGCACAGATTATCCAGAGACACAAGCCCAGAGCCTTTTCAGGGGCACACAGACAGTTGTGTACTTATTAGGAACCTGGCTATAGTTTTTGCAGATTAGCCACCACCATCATAATTATTATTATCAATACATATTTCAGCTCTGCTCTTCTATTCAAATCAATACTCAGAGCATCTTACAAAAGATAATAGGGTTTCTCCCCCCCCCCCAGCTTTCCATCACATCTATGTTGAACTTTTGGAAATTTATTGTGTCCCTAGAAAAGCAGAGGGCAGAGAACGAAAAGGACACGCTAGCTGTTGATCTCTGTTTTTGATAACTGATTAACATGCTCAACTGTGGTTTACCTCAGGAGCATCCCTGGTTCAATAATTTAAAGCTCTGAATTGCTTCTGTTACACACCACAGGGCTGGATGAATGTGAGCCATTTAAAGATGAATCCATCTTTTTATAAAAAACAAACAAACACTAGTTTAACAAAGTGGCAACAGTCAACTGACAGATCCGGAATGCAGATTTAACAGGTTATCCAAAAACCTTGATGGAATGTTAATTGTTGCGTTTAATCACAGCTTGTGACAATTATGGTTTGCATCCAACCAAGTCCTACTCAGAGCAGACCCACCAATGGATCTAAGTGAGTCAAGTCCATTAATTTCAATGGGTCTACACTGAGTAGGACTAACAGTGGACACAAAAGTGTGCTCATATTTTATTACACACAAGTGGAAACTGCAATGAAGTGCTTCATGGCCCTGAACAAGTGTAATCCTCAGTGGGCTGTTTGGGGAGCCTTTTTCTCCACCCCACAAAGACTCTATCCCTAAAGCCTTTTTGTACTTCTGCAAACCTGGGGTCTCTCCCATGTCTTCTGACACCTCTTTTGTTGTGGAAGGTGCCTCTTGGCATACAGAAGTAATGCTACTGAACACATGCAACGGCTTCCCCCAAAGAATCCTGGGAACTGTAGTTTTTAAGGCTGCTGGGAACTGCAGCTCTGTGAAGTGTTTATAGGACGGGAGGAGGTGCTGTGCTATATATGCACATTAAATGTATGGTGTGTACTCAAGGACAGTAACACAAGGCAGGCTGCCAGCCTAGAACTAGAAATTTCATAAATGTTCTCCACTCATATGGCACTTAATTTTGATATTCAAAATAATAATTCATAGGAAGGTGGCTTTTAAAGGACATGGCTGCCTTCTAGGAATGAGTTACACGAGTTAAGAGCCAATATATAAAATATCTACTTTATAATATCCCATCTCTGCTCCAGAAAGCTTTTTCCTTTTTACATTTTCTGCCTCCTCTGTTTAAACGTTTGCAGTAAAAGCAATCTTTGAATTATTTTCATATTCTACTCCAGGGAAAACTGAAATCGCTCCAGAGGAACAAAATAAATAAATAAATGCAGGAATCTATTTCCCACAGCAATGATATGCTAAATCAGGAGTGGGCAAAATAGAGCACACATACTCCCCCCCCCCCAGCTCCACCACACACACTCCAAAGAATTGTATCTGGTACACATGCTGGAGTTTAATTCAAGTCTTAAGGTGAGTAAAACCACAAAGGCAGGAGGAAAGCTATTCATTTGTTCCAGAAGGCAATGAAGCACAAAGTCAGTTTCTAGACCAGGGTCGCTGCGCATTTTTGCTGAAATCAACAGGTGCTTTTCCTTCCATCAATAATTTTCCTTCATCTTAAATTTAGTATGCTGGCTGTTTAGCCATAATAATAAATATTCATTCATTTATTCAGCTCATCTTACAAGAAACAGATGTGTATACACACGTAGGGTTGTTCATGTGTTACACTGAACAGGCACACAATCCATTTACACAATATCTACACTGATTCCTGTTCATATTTAACTGTGCACCGTCCGTGTACACAGCAGCTGAGCTGTACAAACAAGTGTATGCCCTTTTTCCACAAAGAGACAGCTGGTCCCTGAGTCCAGTGTAACATGGGAACAAGACTTCAGTCTATAAACAAATGTGGGATAGCCACCTCTGAATCTTCACTGACAACTCAAAGCAATACAGATTGGTAAAGGTAAAGGGACCCTTGACCATTAAGCCAAGTGGCGGACGACTCTGGGGTTGCGGCGCTCATCTCACTTTACTGGCCAAGGGAGCCGGCGTTTCTCCGCAGACAGCTTCCAGGTCATGTGGCCAGCATGACAAAGCCACAAACCAGAGCAGCGCACGGAAACGTTGTTTACATTCCCACCAGAGTTGTACCTATTTATCTACTTGCACTTTGACGTGCTTTCGAACTGCTATGTTGGCAGGAGCTGGGACAGAACAACGGGAGCTCACCCCATCGCGGGGATTCGAAACGCCAGCCTTCTGATCGGCAAGCCCTAGGCTTTGTGGTTTAGATCCCAGCGCCACCCATGTCCCTAATACAGATTGGTACTAGAAGCTAAAACCAATTCCCCTAGTAACCAGTTCCCACGGACCTCCTTGGGATACGGATATTTGCAACAGGCAAGTGGTCCAGGGCCAAGCCCTGAAGACAGCTTAGGAAAGAAGAAAACAACATAAACACCAGGGATGTATTTATAGGCGCCTAAACTCTGGCAGCAGCAATTCCTAAGGTATGCCCTGCCCAGAGGGAGGAAAGGCCTTCTGTTGCATCTCAGGTCAAGGCAATCACCCCTCTAAAATGTGCAGGGGTGGTCAGAAAAAGAATAAGCCCCTCACCTCGTCACCCCCCACAAGCACCCATTATTGAAGACAAAAGTATAAGGCGGGGGGACAAATCTTTTTTGTGAAGAGAGGCTGCTGCTCTTCACAAACTCTTCTGCTACTACTCTTCAAAAAAGATGGCTATTTCAGGAGTGGGGAACCTCAGGCCTAGGGGCCAAATGAAGCTCTTCCAGGGGCCCTCTCTCCTCTTCCTAGTGCTGGATCAGGCCTGTGGCCCATCTAGTCCAGCACCCTTAACTCACAGTGGCCAACCAGATGCCCTAAAGGAATGACCGCAAGCATGATGGGAGAACCACAGCACTCTCCCCATTGGTGTTTCCCAGTAGTCAGAAGCACACTGCCCCTGACAGTAGCAACACTAAGCTGTCTTTAGTACTTTAAAATGACTGCTGAAGAATGAGCAATTTACTGTGGAAAACAGGTTCATCATCATCAAACCTTTTATTGGCATCACATCCAAACATCCAAAACAAAGGAAAACAGGGTGGGGAGGGAGGAATTAGGCGAGCCGGATCTTCCACAAGCTGACAATTCTCAAAATGCAAGTGGGGTTGGGAGGACTAATCCATCCCACCTGTGTCTTAAAATATTTGTCCATTTACAACAATTTTCCTTTATAAATGCTCCGCCTGCTTTTCTTTTCAGGAGAGGACGGTGGCAGTTAGTGATAAATATGAGCAAGATTTCTGTGGCCTCACAGAAATTAATGCTTGCTGAAGGCCCCATAAAAAGAACTGGTCATTGGGATTTAAAAACGCAAACGCAGCGTGTATCCGGGTAGCACTTTTTTTATTAAAAAAAAGCAGCATTAAGAAATTCTGTGGCTTGATGGATCAGCGGCTATTGTCGATAGACAATGCAGATATGTGCTTTGCAAAAATGGTTGCCATGGCTATTGAAGGGCTAAAACACAAGGCCTCCTAAAGCCATTTTGCAAGCTGACGCTCCCCCGCGTTCCCTCTGCGACATAATTTATTAGGTTCTCTGGTATCCCTGCCACGATGTGTAAACAGGGGGGCTATAAATAACCAAGAAGCGACTAGAAACAAGCATGCTAATGTTTGCATATGTGTTACTTGTAGGCCCCATATTTTATCTGCCGAAACAAATGGCATGACAAGATACACAAAGCCATTATGTTCTGACTAACGGAGCTCAGATGGCATGTTTATCAATGTGGCGATAATGCCATTCCGGAGGCTGCAGCTAAGGTTATGCACCAGGATTTCCATTATCAAGGGATTAGAATTTGCCAAGGAAGGCTGCAACCAAGTATTAAAATCCAGCACCCAGGAATCTGCTTGGCGTTCATGTTTTTTTTTGGGGGGGGGGGAATTGTTAACGAAATTATTTCGTTGCTAGTGCAAGCCATCCCAGACCTGCAAGTTTTTTCAGCGTGCTTAAAAATTCTGATTTGCTACTGAGCTCCATCCAAGGAACTCCAGCTATACAAATGTGATGAAGGAAAACTAACCTTGCAAGGAAAAGTTTGCAGAACTCCGGATGGTGGCACCCAAGAAGACGAAACAGAGAGGTCTCTACCTTGGGCATTGGAATGGTGTCAGGTAATTCTAGCAGCCTCTAATAAACCCATAAGGGGGCAGGACCAAGAAACATGAGGGACAAAATGGTGGCTACTGGCCATGATGGTGGCCATAGTCTACCTTGACTGTTGGAGGAAATATGCCCCTGAACGCCATTTGCTAGGGAAACAAAAGCGGGGAGTGATGTTATTGCACTCAGGTTCTGCTTGTGAGCTTCCCTGAGGCATCTGATTGGCCACTTTGACAGCAGGATGCTGGAGTAGATGAGCCTTTGTTCTTGGGTTTTGGTTTTGAATAAGGTCTCATAAATGTCAACTGAATCACTTCTTCTTTTCCTTACTAAATATGCCCCTCCAGGGCATTTGCAAAAATGATGTATTTGAAAAAAAAGAGAGAGCAAACGTCAGTGTACTTGTTAGAGGCACATAAACACACTCACAAACACACCTTCAGCTTTGAAACAAAAGTGTTATAAGCCTTAAAAAAAGGGGGGTGTGCCAGCTGCAATGGATTAGCTTGGAATAAAAATGATAGCATTTGTATTGGTACAAAATAAAGAGTGTACACAATAGGTTTTTCTGGTGAGTCGAAACTCATATTTTTCACTTTGCATGCCAAAGAAGTATATGTGCCCTGGCAGTTTCCCCACAGACTACACCATTGGCACCACTTGTCCAGGCTTGGAAAATCATAGAATATTACTCATATTTTGGTAAATTTGTCACTGTATTTTCTTGCCATACAGAAAAATCTAATAAACCTTAAAAAAGAGAGAGCTGTGCACAAAAATTCCTTGCTGGGATGACCAGGCAAGGGGTCAGGGATTTTTCTATGATGCACATAGGTTAATTCCTTCCTTCCTTCCTTCCTTCCTTCCTTCCTTCCTTCCTTCCTTCCTTCCTTCCTCTCTCTCTCCAATGATGAACATGGCTACTTTGGCGCAGGCAAAGTAGGCCAAAGAGCCTGTGGATTTGTGTTAGGGCAGTTTCTATGGGTGATCACCTTTATTATAGCTTTCCATAGGCATTTGGCTGACCACTTTGAGAACAGGATGTAGGACTACATGGGCCTTTATCCTGATCCTGCAGGACTGTTTTATGTTATTACAGGCAGGCAATGAATTTGGCATCAGGTGCCCTTTCAAACGTGTTGTGACAGGGGAGATTATCGCTTTGTTTTTGTTCTTATTTTTATTGTGTATTTTGTGTTTGTGTTGTTGTGAACCACCCTGAGATCTACGGATGAAGGGTGGTATACAAATTTAAATAATAGTAATTATTTTTATTAGGAAACTGAGTTTGTGTGATCTGGGTTACAGGGTGGGGTGTCAATTTGGGGAAATTAATTTAGTTTAAGATGACTTTATCTAGCGATTGTGCTTGTAATGAATGGGGAAACTGATGTGATTTGGAAGAAATAGTGGGGAAATTTGTTGGTTTGTCTTCTATGACATTAAAGGTCTAAATTTGCATTTCTTTACGTACCTTAACATAGGCAACTTTGTGTTGATAGGCTCGCGGTCTGAATCATTTAAGTATGTAGTACCCCGCAGTAACCCCAAGTGCCAGGGGCTGGAAGAGACTCTCATATACACCTCACGTACCAAGGTATATTGTGTACGTTCATATCAATATACACATGTTGTACTTCTTATGAAGCGATCTTGATGCTGTAAATACTTTTAACTTTATTTTATTGTTGTTTTGGGGTATATTGTCTGGGTGAAGTCCAGCTAATGGCGTCTAAGGGCTGCCTTCCTCAAGCAATGGGAGCAAACAGCAATGCCGCCACCTCTCTTTGGAGTTGGTACGTTCCGTCTACTCACATGCACAGCCAGGCTGTCATTAAAATGGCCTCCCTCAGGGGAATACCAAAGGAGCCCAGGATGGTAATCGGCTCCACCTCCATGGCGCTAAGCTGTTGAGCCTTTTGTTCCCAACAATAGGCCTCCCGCCGAACCGCCCCCTCCGCCCGCCTGGAAATATTGGCAATAGGCAGGCGTGAGCACAGCTGTGTGTGAATTACATATATAAACAGATTAGATTTGCAATATTTACGCCGCACACAAACACATTAATAAGGGCATTTGCATACACACTTGGCTAAAATCAGATGGCAGGCGGGTAACCTTTCTTGCCCAGGCATATTCGTTTTGGATTATTGTGGAAATATAAACATGCGTGCATGTGCATGTGGGCGAGTGCGTGCCTGGGTTGATGTGACCTGAACGCAAGAGGGGGAAGAGGCACGAAGAGCGGCAACTGTGCACCTGGCAGGCATGGAGAACGTGCACAGACTGATGGCACAGATAGGGGAAGCCTGTACGCTGCCCAAGTGAGGGGGGGGAGCAAAGTCAGGTGGAAGATGGTGAATTTGCCAGAGATCTTTTGCAGATCTGCCAATTCAAAACGCAAACAACGCACCCTGACCAGGCAAATGTATAAAACATTTACGGAATATCCACAGCTCAGCAGGAGAGCACCTGCTTTGCATGCAGAAGATCCCGGGTTCAATCATTGGCATATCTTGGTAGGGCCAGGAAAGAGACATACACACACGCTCCAGTCTGAAGCCCTGGAGAGCTGTCGCCCATCAGTGCAGACCAACTTTTGTCAACCTGGAGCCCTCCAGATGTTTTGAGTCGCAATTCCCATCATCACTGATCAGCTGGGTGGGGCTGATGGGAGTGTTGGACAAAACACCTAGAAGATACCAAGTTGATGGAGGCTGGTGTAAGCAATACTGAGCTAGCTGGACCAATGGTCTGACTTGGTATCAGGCAACTTTCCATGTCTCATGTTCCTAAAACACTCTGTTGATGTCAGAGTCTCAATCATAACTTTGGGACCAGAGATAAGCAGGGAACAAAATGTTTCAGACTCGTTTGAAATTTGACATCAATACGTACTTGGAAAGAGGCAATGAACAGAATTCCCTGGGTTCTCTGGAGGTTGTGTGCGTTAAATGTGTGCTTTCATGTACACAGTTGCAGGTATCTGTGCATGTTCTTCATCCAACTTGCACTAAACTAGTTGTCAATTCCAACTCGCCACCCCTGTATTATAAACCTCCCTCCTAAGGCTGACTTGTTCGAAGACAAGCTCCTTTCAGGACTGTTGGGAGTTGGCCTTAGGAGATCATAGACTAAGTTCACAGAAGGACAGGAAATGCCCATGGAATTGATTAAAATCCACTATTATTATTATTATTATTATTATTATTATTATTATTATTATTATTATTATTATTTTCTGCTGGGGCAGTACAAAACTGCTTTCATGACCTGCCTTGAACTTTCAAGACAGAACAGGCAGCCAGTACGTGGTTTACCTTTTAGAGAGTAGGACAAGAACCGGAAAGACCTAACTAGGTTCAAATACCTATTCATCTCTCTCTCTCTCTGCCTAACCTACTACACATGGTTGTGCAGATAAAACGAAGGTGGGGAGGAAAGATTCCTGAGTAGCCATTCTTGAAATCCTGGGGAAAGAGTGAGATTTGAATGTAAGAAACAAGTACACAGGTGTATATATGTATACACATCTTTATATATCCACCACTTCCTATTCCGCTCAACAAGGAATTTGACTATTTCTCCCTCCCCACTAAAATGCTTTCCTCAAGCGTTATCAGACTTAAAGTCAACAAAGCTCAGGGGCAATTAGCTCTAGACTGCAGTCTATCCCCATCCTATTCCTCTGGTTTAGTCCATCTTTAATTCAGATTTTAACTGCTGGAAGTTGATGTTAAAGCAGAGGGTGGGGGGGAAGATTTTTTTTTTAAAAAAAAAAGTTTGCTCAAGCTGGATTTCATTTATCAAAATATAAAAGGTGGTTTAAGAACCTGTCTCCTTTATGTCACGATAAGTCACGGTTGGTATCTGTATTCTGTCTGAATTGATTTTATGTATGGATTGTTGTGGCTGTTGTTTTACATGGGTTTTTATATAAATACATGCTGCTTAACTGTTTTTATGCATTGCTTCCAACTAAACCTGCAGACACATTAAACATTTAAAGCACATTTCCTCCCCCACCCCCCAAAAAAAGAATCCTGGGAATTGTAGCTCTGTGAGGGATATGCTTCAGGTCCCAGGATTCTTTGAGGGGGAGCCATGTGCTTTGAATGTATGGTGTGTCCTACTCAAAGCAGGCCTAAGTTAGCCATGCCTATTAACTTCAGTGGTACAATCCTTTATATGCCAATGTCCAAAAATCTTTATTGTGTTGTGGTTTGTTTCGGGATGCCTCGTGGGAATGGATTCATAGACAAAATGAAATAATATGGATTACGGCAGCCTTCCCCAACCAACTGCCCTCCAGAAGTTTTAGAATATTACAACCAGTAGAATAAAACACCTGGAGGGCACCAGGTTGGGGAAGAATGCCTCCCACTTTACTTCAAACCAACCACACTCTGGAACCAAGCTTTTTTGTTCTTGCCTTCCCAACTACGGTGTGCTTGAGCAGAACATAACTTAAGTCTGTGGTCTGGGCATTATGTTGGGCTTGTTGCTCCTGCTATAGGAGGGGCAAAATAGGAGCAAGCAGCTCGCTTGTGGCGGGCCATCAACTGTGGCTTACGGAGACATGTGATTCCTGCCACAGAACATCCCTCTATTCTAAGGCAAGTTGCTAAAAGCAAACAAACCTCAGCCCCCTAGTCTTTCCTCCAACACAGAAGTTAGAGAAAGATCAAACCGGAAAGAAAAGAAAAATTGGCATAGAAGAAAGCATGCTATTAAAGGTGACGAAACATCTAAAAGGGGTTTCTCTCGCTCATGGTGATGAAGGGGGGGGGGGACTGTGCCATTATCATAGAATTGTAGAGTTGGGGGGGACCTCAAGGGTCATCTAGTTCAATACCCTGCAAGGCAGGAATCTCAACACACAGTGCTCCATCCAATTTGAAACCATACCAGATCCTGTTTAGCTTTGCAAATGTGCTGGCAGTTTTATTGCTGCACTGCCCCCTCTGAGCTCAGAACTGGACCACCCTGACCTCATAGTCCAACTTTTAAGATTTCACCCTTGGTACATCCAGAGAGACCTGTTTTTACATACCAATGGATAGATAAAGATTTCCCTGTACCACCTGGAGAAAAGGAAGAATTAGATCGTTTCCAACCCCGCGGAATCCTGTACTGAGGAGGACATTACCCCAACAGGCTGCCAGCAGTAAATCAATTACCCGCAAATGAAGAGTATTTATTCCACCCCCACTCTTAATAGCTGCCCCTTGATTATTGACTCTGTGTATTTCCATTACACCTCCCCGAGACAACGCGTCGAAGGCTGCCCTCGCTAAGCTCCCCTGCTCTCAACATTTCATGACAGCTCCTGCTAAAGGTCCGTTCCTTGCCTCCTGGGCTCAGCGTGCTCGCGGCCTCCTCGATAAATCATCCGCCAACCGCGGCTCCATCGCTCCAGCCCCAGGTTGCCAGGCAACCAGCACAAGAGGCAAGTCTGAGGCCTGCTGACAAACAGCCAAGGGGCTGAAAACAACAGACGTCTCTCTGTCAAAAAATTTGTTTCGGGAGAAGCAGCAAACACACACACACACACGCACACACACAGCCTCCTTTTCGCTCCTCGCTAAACACTGCGCGACTGTAAAGAATCAAAATCAAAAGGACTTATTGTAACGAACACGAACGCAAATGCACACAGAGGGGGAGACGTAGACACTTCCTGCTCAATTACTAATTGTTCGAGAGCTGCGGGGAGGCGGCGATCACACGGGCTGTATGGCAACAAGCGAGGCAATCCGGCGCGTGAGATGAAGTCAGAAGCACGCAACTGGGAACACTATAATCTGAGAGAGAGGAGGGGAGCAGCCCTTCAGCGGCAGAAGCAGAAGCTGGTGCACGGATCAAAGAGGGTTTGGGTTTTGAAAGGGGGCGGCAGGTGGAACAAGAGACCGGGCGCCTCTGGGTTCTAAAGGCGGAACAAAAAATCAGTGCGCGTACATGAAAATGCACACACACACACACACACACGGCACTAGTGTTATATTGGTTAAAGCAGTGTTTCACCAATGTGCGCTGTTGTTGGACTACAACTCCCATCATCCCTAGCTAGCAGGAACAGTGGTCAGGGATGATGGGAATTGTAGTCCGACAGCAGCTGGGGATCCAAGTTGGATCCAACACTGGGTTGGTATGTTGAACTAGGGCCTGGGAGACCAGGGTTCAAATCCCCACTTGGCCATGGAGCTCACTGTGTGTGACCATGGGCCAGACACTGCCTCTCAGCTTAACCTACCTCGCAGGGTTGTAAATGAGGAGGGGTGGGGACAGCCACGTAGGCCGCCTTCAACTCACTGGAGAAAGAAGTATATAAATGCATTAAGTAAATAGATAAACATACATGCACGTGTGTATATGTGAGATCGCCTAACGCCATCTGTATGCCCACTCAACTGCTTGGATTTGCAGAACTGACACTGTTACAGGTGCCAAATATTCCACATTTGTAACAAATTGGTATTTCAGTGTGGCAGTGCCCAAACTTTGAAACTCCCTGCCAAATGACATCAGGCAGAGATGCCTTCACTGTACTCTTTGCAGTACCTGCTCAAAACATTTTTTTATGTAGGCCACCCTACCTAGACATGCAGAATATTGACATATGTTTTAATTTAATTTAATTTTGCCTATTGTTGATTTTAAATTTTGTAAGGTTTTAAGTATTTGTTTTTAATTGTATTTTTACTGAGAATTTCATTGTTTTATTCTTCCTATAAACCACTTGGAGGGGTTTTTTTTGGGGGGGGTTACAAAAGCAAGCAGTATATACGTTTGTTTGTGTGTGTGTGTGTGTGTGTGTGTGTGTGTGTGTATGTGTGTGCGTGCATGCGCATGCGCAGAGAGAGAACACAAACAAACAAATGATATGACAGCAACCCTGACAGTCTGGAAAAGTGATTTGTGAAATGCACAGAGGAGAGATCTTTATAAACAATGACAATGAACTCCTCGTGGTGCAATAGGTATAGCCTTGTGAATAAAAGCCAGGGAAGGAGCTGTTGTAGCATAGTGGCATCTAAGAGGCTGAAAGAAAGCTCCCACCTCCCCAATTTGAACTTTGCTTCAACTAATTCACTAGGGCTGCAATCCTAAGCCTGCTCACCCAAGAATAAACCCCATTGAAGGCAGAGGGATTTGCAATTTATGTAAAAAGGCAGAAAGACTAGGCTGTGGGTGGCTCAGCTCTGCATGTGCAATAAGGAGAACAATATACTCAACCACTTTACAAGGATACTCTAAGGATTATGACAAGATAATGAACATGGAGGTCTCTGAACATTAAACTGCTAGAAATAATATTATTATACAAGGAGGATGCTACTAGAATGTCTTCCCACCCTTACCGTTGGGAGAACGTCCAACTTTTGGAAGGCTCTCCACCTTGGTTGCCTGGAAACAAGTGCTTACTCACCACAGGTGACTCAGAGAGTGGCCATTAACAAGCCTGGGTTACTCCACAGCCTCTTAGAGCCTCAACTCAAAGAAAGTATGGCTGAGGTTTGTTTAAGGTGAACTTGCCAATCCATTTACTTTAAAGAGGGCATGGAGTTGGAACACCAGTTCCCTTCAAGGCTGGGTCTACCACACTGAACAAGTTTTGCACTGCCATTCAAGGGGGATCTGGGGAAAATACCAAAAGAGCAGATCGCCGCTCCCCATTGATAACCAAGCACCAAAAGTTAAACACATCCTTGACCCAGAAAAAACAAACCAAGGATTTTCCCATTAATGTAAGAACTCTGCTGGCTCAGGCTAATGGCCCATCTAGTCCAGCATCCTGTTCTCCTAGTGGCCAAGCATGCTGCTTCTGATGTTGGAGGTAGACTACAGTCATCCTAACTAGTATCCTCTGTATCCTCCATTAATTTGTCTAAACCTCTCTGAAAGCCATCCAAGTTGGTAGCTATCTTTACTTCTCGTGGGAGCGAATTTCAGAGTTCAACTAGGCGCTGTGTGAAGGAAGGTGTTCTTCTGTCTGCCCCAAATCTTCCAATATTCAACTTTATTGGATATTCACAGGCTGTACTCACAGGCTGAGAGATGGAGAAAAAAATTTCTGCATTTCCTTTGTCCACATCATGGCTTTTATATACCTCCAAGAAGCGCCCTAACGCAACTAATCTGAGTTCTGATTAAAGTTGCTTTATGCAGGAAACAAATCCACACCCAACCACAGCCAGATTTACAGCACTGCTTAAGATTTAATCTTTCCGGGAGGCACTTCTAAGTGATAATTTAAAAAGCCAAACAAAAAAGAACATGATATACACACAGCCACGTCAAGTTTAACAGGCAACCAAACACAGGTTATAGCCAAAAACACGTGTGTGTGTGTGTTTCTCACACACACACACTACTGTTCTGGAGTCACAAGCTTTCAGATCTAGGAAGCCTGGCTCTGGCAAAAACTTGTCTCTCCAATACACTTAACAGTCTAGGATAATATATGCCAAAGTCTCCCACCGTGAGCTGACAGAAGAGAAATCCTAAAAAACCCATGATGTATTAGCTACTTCTTGCTTCGTGGTTTTATGTTCCCATAAACCAGATTAGCGCTCGCATATGCAGAAATGTTTTTGATCCTTAGAACTGGAAACTTCCAAACAGCCCGCTTAACTCTGCAGAGGAAGGAACAAGTCAAAAGGAAAATTCTAAATATAGGAGCAAGGGAGTAATGAGAAACATGTGTAGCACAGTTAGCTGACAACACCAGTATCTCCAACCCCCCCTCCGAAAAGCACTGGCTTGCTCCGTTTCCTTCTTCTAGCTTCCCCCACCCAACCCCAATGGCAGAGCCAACACGGCACCCACTCTTTGGAGAACTCCAAACACAGAGATTAGGGAACAGGGGTGGCCAACGTGGAGCTCTCCCAAGTCTTGTGGACTCCAACTCCCATCAGCCCCAGCCAGCATGGCCAATGGTCAGGCATGACCGAAGGTGGAGCCCAAAACATCTGGAGGATGCTACATTGGCCACCCCTGGATTTGAGTCTCAACATCAATGTTCTCAAGGCACGCAGGGTATTTTAAAATCATTTGCCAATGACCCAGCATTGAATACTGAAATTAAGTCCTCTCTTTGGACCCAAACTTGGAGCTCCTGGACTCAGCAATCTCCTCCCAATTTCGCTTCTCCCCACACAAATCCAAACACAACAATTTACCTAACTCTGCAACACAAACCTGAACATCATCCCTTGGGATCATCCTGGTGGCTGTTGCTCCTAATGATTCTTGAGGTGCTTTTTTATTACTATTTGGGGAAAGGGCCTGCGATGGCCAGCTGCTGTCAATAATCCATCTACAAGGCCTATCTGCTGGTCCTGAATCCAATGGCCATTGGAAAATTGGGAAAGGATTTCAAACAACGTGGCAAGATTTTTATTCTATTTGGCAGAGGAAAAGCGAGACTGCTTTCATTACCGACACTAAACCAGTCTCAATAGCAGCTGACAATATTTCTATAGACATCAGAAGATCTGGGCCTTCCGCAAGGAACTGTTTTGGTTCTGAGGTGAATGCAGATACCTTTTTTCTCAGCCATCTGAGCAAAAATATTTTGTGTTTTGTTATAGCTTGCTCTCTCGCTCTCTCTTTAATGACAACAAAAGGAAGAAGGAAGAAGAGAGCAGCATATAGGCTCTTTTCATAAAGCTACTTTAATGAACTGGAAGCGTGCATTTGGAAACTGCAGCTGTTCCAAAGAGGGAAGAAATAAATCTCCTTAAACAGAAGAGGAAAGTGAAAGTGTCATGTCTCTGAACCTAATCCAAGCGTTAAGATGTAAGCCGTCAATAGGCAAGTGAAGGCAAAAAAAAAAAAAAAAATAACTAAATAAGAGTCAGGGCGGTGTAATGGCTAGAATGTGGGACCAGGCCCCAGAAGGCCATGGTTCAAATCCATGCTTGGCCATGAAGCTTACTGAGTGACCTTAAGCCCAGGCACAGTCACAGGCACAGGCCCTTGGCCTAACCTACCTCACAGGGTTGTTGTGGAGATAAAAGGGGAAGCATCATGATAACTTGTAGTAAATTTTTGAATTATGGATTAAGGACAAGTTCTTAATAATTGGACAAAAATTGAAGCTAGTGATAATAATTGGACAATAATTGGAGTTAGTGGTGAGATGCAGAACGAAAAATAAAACATAAGGATCCACAAAAGGGGGGGGGGAGGGAAGTCAAAGGGGATATGATGTCGATGTTTTGTTTCCTTTGTTGTTGTTATTGTTTGTTTGCAAAATTGAAAACCCAAAAATAAAATTAAAACGGGGGGAGCACCATGTATGGCACCTTGCACTCACTGGAAGAAAGGTAGGATACAAGTGTAGTTAATAAACTGAACAATACAAATATAGCAAGACTTTTCTACCGTTCATGAAAACAAGACAATAAAAATTAAAAAAAAAAACCTGACACACAAGGGAAAGGGGACAGGGAGGGAAGAGGGAAAAAACAACAAAATAAAAACACCAACACCAGTTTCTAAGCAGTTGCTCCTATAATGTCCAACTGGCACAGTTCGGGCAGGAGGGCACAGGAGGTGCCTGAAGGAGCTGGGCCTTCAGCAAAGTGGATGAAACAAGCCTTCTGCTTACTATCTCTCCCACTGAGGCAGCCTGGTGGAATGGCTGCCCCCCAGATGACAATGGAGGGGAGAGAAGGCCTTACGGGGGCTGGCCTAGGAATTCTGTTCCCTACATAGCAAAGCCCCTCTGAAAACGAAGGGAGTTCAGAAATAAGCACGGGGATTCAGGAGGGTGGGGAGTCTGCTGTGCAAAGAAAAGCAGTAAAAACATTTTTTAAAAATTCAACACTGGGGGCAGACGAGACCTTGGGTGTGCCTGAAGTAGCTCCTTGGATCCTAGCCCAAATATGCAAGACACTGTAAGTGATCGCTTGGAGAAGGCAAGCCAGGCCTAGCCCTGATTGGAGAGAGCAGCAAAGAGCTTGGCCGGAACCCAGAAAGTTAAGAAGATTTCTGTGCTGAAGACGCTGAAGCAGCCATCGCTGTGGACACCCATCAGGCAGCAGCTACCAACCCAGCAACCCCCCCCCCTGCCCTTCCTCCCCGCATGGTCCCTCGCCGCTCATGCCTTTGGCTGCAGCGTCAAGCGTTGCGCAACAAGCGCTGAAAGGCCGCGGCAGGGCCCAGTTTGTTCAAACCTCCATTAGGCTTTTGTCAGAAGCGTTTAAGATCTCCGCAGAAGCGACTGATCCGTTTCTACAACGTGGCTATCCAATTACCGGGAGAAGAGGCTGGGCTCACACGGCGAGCTTGGCAGCAATGGATAAAAAGGAGCTCTTTCCCCTCCTCCCCGCAAGCAGATGATTCATAAGTTCCCTTTCTTTTTGCACAGGGGCCTCCGTATAAAAACATCTAGTTTAAGGGAAAGTGTGCCAATTTCTTTTTCGAACGTTACCAACGAAGGAGGTTTAGGAATGGAAGGAGGAACATAGGAGGCAGGAGAGAACCTGCAAAGGCAACACCAGCTCAGTGGGACGGGAGCTTGAGAACAAGGCTGGCTCACGAGTTTTCGGCACCCTGGAAATTACCTGCCCAAACAAAGCCTGTGCCACTCAGTTCTGCACCAGTGAGAAATGGATTTCTAAAATAGGTTTTGAAAATGAAGATGTCAAAAAAAAAAAAAAGACTACCTCCATTCTTCTCTCCCCCCCACTTTCCCCCTGAACCAGCTCCACCACCCCAATTCCAATTCGTATCTGGAATGTTTGATTTGAGTGCTTGAAATTATTCCAAGCCAGTGGAGGGTAAATATGGTGTGGTGTTTACTGGCTCTTCTAAATGCATGAGCTCCCGCGTGACCAATCTCACACAGCACAGCCTAAAAGCTATATAAATCTTAACAGGAAATTTTGAATATATGACAGGGGAAAGGGAGGGAGACAAGGAAGAACTGGGTGGTGAATTAAAACAGAGATTCAGAAACCATCCAAGGCTGAGGGATAGCCTGGGTGGCAGGAGCTGGCTCGTCCTCGTGGTATGGACACTGGGACGCGTTGCCCTCGCAGATCTGATCTGATCTAATGGTGCGGGGGGGGGGGGGAGACTGCGTCCAGGGAGGAGCTGATCGTTGTCAAGGGAAAGACAGAACCTGTATAACTGCATTATCAGAATTTGTGCTTCAGCCTGCTGTTCCCTCCCACTTCTTGTTCCTTTCCCCTCGTACGTTGTGTCTTTTTAGCAGGAATCGTCTTAGGACTGATTTTTGCAGCTAACGGGTGGGGCATGAACACCTCAAATCAGGAAATAATAAACAGTCCCCTCGTACGTTGTGTCTTTTTAGCAGGAATCGTCTTAGGACTGATTTTTGCAGCTAACGGGTGGGGCATGAACACCTCAAATCAGGAAATAATAAACAGTCCATGAAGCCTTGAAGTCAAGCTAAGTGTTCAGCATGTAGTCTGAAAGAAACACAAAAACGCTGGACACGTTCAAGAACTAAGGATATTAGGGCTGCTGTGTCCATTCCAACTTTTTCTTTGGTTAACTAGTGCTTATTTCCCTCTTCCCTCCCCATTCATTTTTCCTTTTGTGCTCTCCCTTTTTAGATTGCAATCTTGAGGAGCAGGACTTTGTTGGCTGGATTGTGTAAATGATCCTGGGGGCCATTTCCAGCTGAAGAAGCTGGATATAAATGCCTTTAATGAACAAACAAACAAACATGCATATATACATCTGACAGTACTCTTGCTGCTGTCTCTGACTTCTGAATTATTTTATTAAATTGTACGCATTATATTTTAACTTGTTTTACTATATGTATCTCACCTTGGGTACATTTTTTTTTAAAGGCACTACAGGAAAAGTAGCAAATTTTAATTTTGTAAGCTCCCTCTTCAAGAGTTATCCTAAAAGACAGGGTGAAATAAATAAAACTCCACTTTCACGGCACCCTTTTTGGGGGCAAAAGGCAGGTGAGCCACATACAGTGGTACCTCGGATTAAGTACTTAATTCGTTCCAGAGGTCCGTTCTTAACCTGAAACTGTTCTTAACCTGAAGCACCACTTTAGCTAATGGGGCCTCCTGTTGCTGCCGCGCCACCGAGCATGATTTCTGTTCTCATCCTGAAGCAAAGTTCTTAATCCAAGGTACTATTTCTGGGTTAGCGGAGTCTGTAACCTGAAGCATATGTAACCTGAAGTGTATGTAACCCGAGGTACCACTGTATTATAAATAAAAATTACAGCACGTTCCTAGTCAAGTCTGCTCAGAAGCAAGCCCCACTGAGGTCAATGGGTCTTACTCCCAAATTAAGTGAGAACATGATTACAGCCTTAATACAGCTGTAATTTTCACCTTTAGAGATTTTGCAGCAAGCGTCAATGCTTAATGGAACAGCCCAATCCATACTTACCAGCGTAAGAAAATAAGAAGAGCCGTGATGGATCAGGCCAGTGGCCCACCTAGCCCAGCACCCAGTTCCCACAGTGGCCAACCAGATACACTAATGAGAAGTCTGATAGCAGGACCTGAAGCCAACAGCAACTCTCCCCCCACCACCTGCGATTACCAGCAACTGGTATTCAGAGGCGGACTGCCTCCACCAGTGAAGGTCGAACAAAGCAGTCATCGCTAGTACTTGTAAGAAAGCTGCACTTTGTTCACTCCCAGGCTAGAAGCATGCACAGGATTGAAAACTAATTCTTGGAGCGCTTCTCCAGCTTCTTTGAAACCTTCTATCCGACAGGATAATCATTAGCTTTACTAGCACTCTGTTACCCTTCTAACTAATTAAGAGCCTTTGGATGGATAAAGAAAATGATTAATATTTAGATCAGACGTGCCTACTACAGGAGGAGAAGCCTATTAACCAGAAAAGTGACACCTTCACAAACTTAAATTAAATAATAGCTCCCCCAATGCAGCTTCAGAGCCACCCATGGAATGGCAAGTCATTTAAATAACGTGAACTGAAAGGCAGGGCAGTGACGGATCGCGGGCTCTCCTTCACCCGCTCCGTTATGGTCCGTAATGGAAAGCCCGCTCGTTTTTCAGACTAACTGAATGTGGTTCCATTGCTTGCATGGAGGAAAAGCAGGGAGAGGCAGAAGCAAGGAGATTTGCTTCATTAAAGTGGTTTTTTTAAATAAAAAATTAAAAAACTCAATCACAGAGAACTTGCTTTTGGAAGAAATCTGTTTGATGCTAATGGGGGAAAAGATCAAAGACCGATGTCTATAACAAGAACAGAACCTGGAAATGAGGCAGAGGTTACAAGCCCAAGTGTTGTCCTTTTTTCAAAAATACTAGGGAATTGGGTGGAAGAGGCATTGGAGATTTCAAAAATAGATGCGAGGAATCCACGCTTGTTTCGGAAACAGAAGCCTTCACCTCTGGAGAAGGGCACGCTGTGAAGCTGTAGAGGAGGTCCTGAAATTCCTCAGCATGGAAAGCCACTTTCGCTTTACATAATGATCCAAGGATTTTAGGACTAGTTAAAAACCAAGCCTCTCAGACATTAAAAATCGCAAGTTCTTAGCCAGAGAAAAGCCTTCTATTTCAAGAGAGAGATAATTATAATGGACTCTCATCCTTTCAAAGCCAGTTAAGGAGCCAGTTCTTTCTTCCTCTACAATGTCTAACTCCCTGTTTATCACGCACTCAGAATAGCCTATTACAAAAAGCACACCCACCCACTTCTCGAAGAATTTGTGTTGTGGGCTTGCATAGAATAGATAATCCTTTGCTCCCCACAACATTTCTAACAGGGACCAAAAGCAATACTGTGTATTATCCCCTGCCCCACAAGAGGCTACTTCTACAGAGATAAAGCATCCTCTGTTTTTGCAGAATTAAGCACTGGACTCATCTCTCTCTCTCTCTCTCTCTCTCTCTCTCTCTCTCTCTCTCTCTCTCTCTCTCTCTTTCTCTATGCCAATTCCAGCTCTGGGAATGCGAGTGAGTGCGTATCCATCCACTCATCCTCCTCTACAAAGCACAGCTGGCGTGCTGCACTCAGGTAACATCTGAACCATCCACCTGCTCTTAATAGACTAGCACAGCGCCAACTAGACTCTCCTTCCACACCCACATTTGGGGAAGTTACAGTTCTTCGGCAGAATCATTTCCCCACAAGCCAGATTACCCCAGAAGACTTGACAGCCATGAAAGGAGCAGCAGTTGAGCTGCCCCAAAGCAGGCCCGTATGGCCATTTTCTGGCTATCACATGTGCTGTGGGGCTCAGTGCTACCATTTTAGGATTCGGGAAGGGGGAGGGAGATGCATGGCAAAGGTTCTAAAGGTTATTCTTGGGATATATTCCAGACCAGTCTTCAATCAATTGGGTGCCCTCCAGATGTGTTGGACTCCCACTCCCATCAGCCCCAGTGCTGGTGGGTCAAACCATCAGGGAGGCACCAGGTTGTTCTAGATTCAAATGCAGATAAAGTTGTGGTGTGTTTTGGATTTTCTTTGGGTAGCAGAATTAGAAAGGGAATCTTCAGGGAGGTGCACCTGCCGCAGTCAAGCTTCATTTTGGGGTAGTTTTGTTACAGCAGGCTTTCTTGGGTTTACTTCTTTTTCCTTTTTAAATCGAGATGCAACTTTTGCTGCTTGTAAACGCATGTGAATTTTAGATTATCTGGCTGCTACATTTTGTATTTTGCTTTGTAGGATGCCCTACGGAGTTATTTCTAGAAAGGGAACGAAAGCATTAGAAATACTAACAATACTTAGGAAGAATTTCCTAAAAACGGTGATGTTGGGATGATCAGCTCCCCTGCGGAGCCCAGCTCCTGCCACTAGGTGGCTAGCTTTAGAGAAGAGCCCACACACCATTATTTGCAAACCTTCTCTCAATTAAAAAGAAGAGAAAAGAAAAGCAAAACGAGGAAGGGAAAAATGCGGGAGTGAAAACTCAGACATCAACCAATCCATTTCTATCCCCGTCTCCCCGTCTTCTCAATACAGCGCCTCATGACAGATTATTCTAATTTGGCTTTCCACTTTTGGCACAACCACTGGCAGCCAGTCGCCGGTCATTGGCTTTGAGCATTGTGAAGCTGGCTGACATTAGCTCCCTCAAAACTAGAGATTCACCCTCAAGGACTTCTCCTTATATAATCCGAGCTGTCAGTCTCTATACCCCTCACCAGCAGTGCTCCAGTGGACCTCGTTTATAAACGGGAAAATTTCATCCTCATATAGATCAAACTGATTTAATGCCACTGCCACCGTGCGGATCCAAAGGCCATGTTCACATGAACAATTTCTTTAGTTTAAAAACCCCTTTGCAGATTTTCTCTTAAGCCCTCGCTGAACATTATCCTCACCACAGTCCTCTTCGTAAGGCCTGTCCTCTTGACACGTGGGGAACCCCACATTGTATAGCAATCTCTCTCTCTCTCTCTCTCTCTCTCTCTCTGTGTGTGTGTGTGTGTGTGCGTGTGTGAGAGAGAGAGAGAGAGAGAAAGAGAGAGAAAAAACAAGCAACAGGAACAGGTGAGCAGGACTGCTCACACTGGGTCTCTTACACACAGAGTGTGCATATGCTGCCATTTGACTGGAGACACACAGGCTGTGTTTGCACATCACGGTAATCCACAGAGGAGTCTGAACAAGCCCAAGCACAGCCCTGGACTCATGTACATCTTCCCTATGTCCAGGGCTTCAGCTAGAGTCTAGTGCTGCCTTGAAGGAACCTTGGTTTGATACAGTGGTACCTTGGGTTACACACGCTTCAGGTTACAGACTCCGCTAACCCAGAAATAGTGCTTCAGGTTAGGAACTTTGCTTCAGGATGAGAACAGAAATCGTGCTCCGGCGGTGTGGCAGCAGGAGGAGGCCCCATTAGCTAAAGTGGTGCTTCAGGTTAAGAACAGTTTCAGGTTAAGTACGGACCTCCGGAACGAATTAAGTACTTAACCCGAGGTACCACTGTATTCTGTTTGAAACCTTGGTTTAAAACCCACCTGGATCAGTGGCTATGATTGCTGGCTTACTAAGATAGCCAGAGTTTGTTTTAGACCAAGATCCCTGGTCTGAACTGTGACATTAAGGCAATGTTCCATAAAAGTGGGGCCAAGCCCTCCTTACATGTGTGGGGCCAGTGGTGGGGAATGCCCGTGTCTAGGGCTTTGCTTATGCTTGGCTAGGCTCTTCTATGTGGTGCTAAACCATAGTTTAGTGTTACATGCAAACTGGGCCATAGAGTGTGCCATGGGAATCCAATCCAGGGTAGTGGGATCTGCTGCTTTCAAGTGAGTGCCTGCTTTTTGCTTCTATTTAGGCTTTAGCTGGAATATTGGTACATCAAACAAAAACTAACAAGTGTCCCAAGTTTCCAGCACTTGTGAAAAGAGAAAAAAAAGAAAGGAAATCCCAGCGTAGCGCCACACCAGAAAATACTTGTCTTCTCTCCACTTGGAGAAGAGTGAGGCACCGGGTTTAAGAACATAAGAAGGGCCTGCTGGACAGGCTAAGGCCCATCAAGTCCAGTATCCCATTCTCGCAGTGGCCAACCAAATACCAGAGGGGAACCCTCAAACAGGATCTGAACACAACAGCACTCTCCCCTCTTGCAGTTTCCAAGAACTGGTATTCAGAAGCTTTCTTGCAGGCAGAGCACTCCCATCACAGTCAGTGGCCATCAATAGCCTTCGTGAATTTGTCTAATCCAGGCATAGGCAAACTTGGCTCTCTAGATGTTTTGGGACTACAGTTCCCATCATCCTGGACCACTGGTCCTGTTAGCTAGGGATGATGGGAGTTGTAGTCCCAAATCATATTGAGGGCTGATTTTGCCTATGCCTGGTCTAATCCAACAGGGTGGGAGTGTTGGGGAGCAAGCCTTAAGCCTGCACCCTCACCTATGTGCAGAGAGGAGGTGATGAATATGCAATGAGACCCAATGTGCTTTCAGCTGAATGCAAACTACAGTGGTGCCCCGCAAGACGAACGCCTCGCAAGACGAAAAACCCGCTAGACGAAAGGGTTTTCCGTTTTGGAGGCGCTTCGCGAAACGAATTTCCCTATGGGCTTCCTTCGCAAGACGAAAGCCCATAGGGAAATCTCCAGGGACAGCGGGGAAGTGCAGCGCGTCTTCCCCACTGTCCTCGGACCTCCTCCGAAGGCTGGCGGTGGGGCGGAGAGCCCTCCTCCCCCCGCCAGGCTTCGGAGGGCTTCTCCGAAGACTGGCGATGGGGCGGAGAGCCCTCCTCCCCCCGCCAGGCTTCGGAGGGCTTCTCCGAAGCCTGGCGATGGGGCGGAGAGCCCTCCTCCCCCCGCCAGGCTTCGGAGGGCTTCTCCGAAGCCTGGCGATGGGGCGGAGAGCCCTCCTCCCCCCGCCAGGCTTCGGAGGGCTTCTCCGAAGCCTGGCGATGGGGCGGAGAGCCCTCCTCCCCCCGCCAGGCTTCGGAGGGCTCCTCCGAAGGTTGGCGATGGGGCGGAGAGCCCTCCTCCCCCCGCAAGGCTTCGGAAGGCTCCTCCGAAGGCTGGCGGCGGGAGGAGGTCTCTCCGCCCCACCAGCAGCCTACAGAAGGCTGCTCCGAAGGCTGGCGGCGGGAGGAGGGTTTTCCTTCCCACCGCCAACATTCAGAATGCTGTTCTGAATGTTGGCGGTGGGGAGGAAAAACCCTCCTCCCACCGCAAGTCCCGGGAACAGAGGAGAAGCGCTGCACGCCTCCCCCTCTGTTCCCGGACCTGTCCTGAAGGCTTGCGGTGGGAGGAGGGCTTTCCTCCCCACCGCCAACATTCAGAATGCTGTTCTGAATGTTGGCGGCGGGGAGGAAAAACCCTCCTCCCACCGCAAGTCCCGGGAACAGAGAAGCGCTGCGCGCCTTCCCCTCTGTTCCCGGACCTGTCCTGAAGGCTTGCGGTGGGAGGAGGGCTTTCCTCCCCACCACCAACATTCAGAATGCTGTTCTGAATGTTGGCGGTGGGGAGGAAAAACCCTCCTCCCACCGCAAGCCCCGGGAACAGAGGAGAAGCGCTGCGCGCCTTCCCCTCTGTTCCCGTACCTGTGCTGAAGGCTTGCGGTGGGGAGAAAAGCCATTCTCTGCACCGCCAGCCTGGCAAGCGGTCTCCATAGGAACGCATTAATTGATTTTTAATGCATTCCTATGGGAAACCGTGCTTCGCAAGACGAAAAACTCGCAAGACGAAAAAACTTGCGGAACGAATTAATTTTGTCTTGCGAGGCACCACTGTACCCTTGAGCCTCTGTGGAGGAATCCTTCCCACCCCAACATGCTTATGTTACTTGAGTGTTGAGCCCAACTCTGTCCCACTGTTTCCTACACCAAGCTGAAGCACGGAGGTAAGGTAAGGAATGCCCCCCCCCCCGACTATTGCTACTCAAGGGGACTCACATGCCTATCCTGTGGCATTTTTCTAGGCAGACTGCAGTAAATCTCAAACCCCAGCAACATAATTTTTGAGTCCCTTTCTTTCGCTCATTTGGCTGCATATCATTTGTGAAGAGGAAGGCAAAAGAAAGGGTAGAGACGGAATCCTGCCAGTGGATGAGAGGGAGAGAGACATAGAGAGAGAGAGAGATTTCAGGTTTTACAGTGTCTTCCAAGCAATGGGTCTTTGTTTAAGTTACAAAGCTGTGCCGTTAAATGTTTCTATACACAGAAGGAACAAGATGTGCATTTTACAAACACACACACAGAGCGAGAGAGCGCACCAGCTAAAATGACTCGAGTTCTGTTGCTAAGGAACTACAAAGGATAATGGTATTGGCCCTCTTTTGTTTATGAAATAAATTGCTTTGGGAGAGAACAAACGCAGCCCTTTGAGCCACCTTGTGTCTTGTTCTCCTTTTTTAAATGAACACTGGAAAATGACTGCGAACAGCTGAGAGTATAAGCAATCACCATTTTTTCTTAAAGGAAGAAAAGGCACCCTTGAAAATGAGATGAAATATGCAGTTTCAACAGCCAAAGTCTATAGCATTTATTAATCTTTTGAGCAGTAGATTTCTTCCTTCCTACCCTCCCTCACCGCCCCCAGCAAGAATGAAAAATGCCCCCCACCTTTTTTCTGCATGAAGCAAAGGACATGTGAGACTAGAATATTTTCTGAAAATCCTCCTTGATTAAGGATGTCTGTGTCAAATTAAAAAAAAAAATACTGTTGCCATTACAAATTTGTTGGGTATTTAGCTTCTGGTCTCCAATATATAAAAGAAAGCAAGACCTTTTAACAAGGGCAACTCACCAGTGTAAATATTTGTGAGACGCGAGTGGGAAGGGGTGAAGATTGTCAATATGGCAAGGGCGTAATATCTAAAAATATTCCACGAGGCAGAGAAACATCGGATCAAGCATATGGCAGGTTAAAGCAAGCAAAGATATAAAGGAAGCTAGGAGAAAGCGAACAATTATTGGCAGCAGTTCAGGAACCAACATGAATGAGCAGAAGGCACCAGAGTCGCCCTGTTTGGAAGTCAAGGCCCTGGGTGGATTCAACAGGAACATCGGAAGCTGCCGTATACTGAGTCAGACCCATGGGTCTATCTAGCTCAGCATTGTCTACACACTCACTGGGAGCAGCTTTCCTGGGTTTTCAGACATTTGCAGGGAATTTATCAATTAGTGTGGCAGAACCCACACTTTGGAACTCCCTGCCTATTTACATGTGGCAATGAATCCTTCACTGTAGTCATTCTGACACAGACTTAAAATGCTTTTGTTTAGGCAAGCCTCTCCAGATACATCAGAAGTTCAGTGTGTATTATTTATTTTTAGCTCCTGTTTGTTGCAATCGTCACGTTAGTATTTTTAATACTTGTTTTTAACTGTTTATCAGTAATGTTAATGTTATGTTTCATATCTTTGCAAACCACTTAGAGGTTTTCTTCGTCTTCTTTCTATTCAAGCAGGATATAAATTTTGTTTAAAAAAACAGATAAAATAAAATAAGAGGGAGCGTTCTCAGGCTCAACAGGAAAAGCTGGTGATTGAACCTGGGACCTTCTGCTTGCAAAGCAGATGCTATTCCACTAAGCTACAGCCCTGTGCAAGGAAAAGTGCCTTCTTGGTGGTGGCCCCACAAATTATACAACTCCCGATTTATTTGTGCATCGGCTCTTAATAAACTTAAGTTGGACAAAACCCATTACTGTAATAATAATCCTGCTAACAGAGATCCTTTCGCTGTGGGCTCAGGAATTTGTGCATACAAATCATGTGTTCATCTAATGCTAGATTTCTTCTTGTTATGCCCACTTTATAATTGCACACTCTGGCACGACCGGCTCTGTTGAACTGGTTCATCCTCACAACCCATGCCCCCAGCCCATTGTCATGCTGTTAAAAGGGGATGTTTTTCCATTATGCATTACGCCTCTGGGTACCAGTTGCTGGCAGTCACAGGTAGGAAGTGCTACTGGGCTCAAGCTTGGCTACTGGACTTCCCACAGGCATCTGGTTGAGCCGCTGTGAGAACAGGCTGCTGGCCTATAAGGGTCATTGACCTGATCCAGAAGCCAGGCCCGTCTTATGTTCTGTTAATTGCACTTTAAATTCATGGTCTTTTTGCCCCAGTAAGCAGCTCTGCCCTTTTAGGCACTCTACGATGTCTGGTTTCAAATGAACCAAGGATGAAAAGATGTTTTGTTCCTCTCCTTGAGAACAGATATACCAGGAAGCATTTTGAGATGATGAAAGCCACGCAACTAATGTCTTCTCCGGGCAATCTCAGTTCATTGCATTACAAACATCTACCAGTGCATTGGGGAAAATTTAGTTTGCCGTATCTTGCTATTTTTTGGAGGGGGCGGGCAAGAAGGGGGATTTTAATTCGTATTTATAACAAATGGGAGCTTTGAACGTGAAGCCAGGTGTTGAATGGTGCTTAAAAATTTATGAACTTGTAAATCCACGAACATGGCCAATTAAGGTTTATCACTATCAAGGATTAACCACCCTTGGATATAAAGTTAAGAGGTTATTTGAATCGGAGTTGTTTACTTCCAACCATGCAACATCTCCCACCCCCAAATAAAGCTACCTAAAATATTTAAAAGGTGGTATACTTCAAGATGAAAGTTACAGTTAAGGTTACAGTGTGAGATTTCCAGAGAGACAAATCTAGGATTGTGCATCACTCAGTATCCTATTTTTCCCTATAAGGTATCTAACATTGGGACACTTTAAAATTCAGCTACAATGGACACCAGGTAGCAGAGAATTTGAATGCTAGGATATGTAGGATATGTCTGCACTTGAAAGAGGTTGTCTACCCCTACAGTAAGAAAATATCCCCCTGCCTTCCACTTTTTAGAGTATTGAGTTTTAGTAAATGTGTAGATTTATGAGATGCCCCTTCTATCAATTATTCCAGAATCTGAAGCTAACAGCATGGACACATGTACTTGATGGCTTTTATTTCTATCTATATACTGACGTAGCTAAATAATACAAGCATTAATATACTGATTCCTATTCATGATGTAATGATAAAGACCAAATCCTTTAAAAGTGTATTTCAGGGTGTTTTGGGAGTGAAGGATAATGCTTTCTCCCCTCTTCCCAGCTGGTTGTCTATATCACACACGCAAACCCAAACTCCAGCGCAAGCCAGTTCCCCTTGATTTTTGCAAAGGCGACCCGAGTCCTGGGTCGTAAAGTGAATTCAATTAGCAAGCCTGCTGTTCTTCATAATCAACATCAGGATGCTAATTAAGGCCCCAGCGTCATGCTGCACAAACATCCCCGCGCATTACGGGGCTCCACGGCAGCCGGGAACTCTGCCTTCAGCTAGCATGCATAAACAAACAGAATTAATAACTATCCGAGTGTGGACGGGTGACTTAATCGGTTTCGATTAGATGCAGCTCAGCCTGGAGCCTCTATTATTTAAATATATTCACAGTGTTTAATTAAAAAGCCTAACAAACTGGGGGTGGGATACTCGTCCTTATCTATATTTCTCCTGCTTTTGTTATCCTTTCTACAGATTCAACGTGTGTGCAGAGGTGCACATGCTTCAGATAAAAGAAGCCTGGGCCCTCCATGCCGAGGCAAGCAGGGAAGCCCCTTCAACGATGCTCTGCAAGTTCAGAACCTGTCATCGCAGGGACGTGGAACCTGTGACCCTTTGGACAACATTGGGAACCCTGGCTCCCATCAACCCCAGCCAGCAGGGCCAATGGTCAAAGATAATGGGAACATCTGGGAGGTTAAAGGGTCCTTTTCCCTGTATTAGCTGGATCATCATCAACAACAACATCATTATTTCACTTAGATACCATTTAACGCCAAAATAAGCATTCCATTTTGGCATTCAGTGTTAATTTTTCAACAGATTAAATGCTTTTGCTAGTGGCTGGGAAGACAGTGTGGGAAATATGCGGGCAGTGTCTGGTGTCATCTTGGAAGGCAGAGGCAGGCTCAGCTGGCGGCTAGGGGAGGGGTTCAAGGGAAGTAATGGTTCTATGTGGGCTCCCCACCCCCCACCCCAAGGCATCTGGTCATCCGCTGTGAGAACAGGAGGCAGGAGTGGATGAGCCACTGGCCTGATCCAGCAGGGTTCCCCTTATGTTCTTATGCATTTGCCCAAAAGCAGCAAAAGCAAAACAGTGCAAGATGAATTGAAACCGGGTAACTTGGATCGTATATGAGTCTTGCTAATGCACTCGTCGTAGAATCAGATGGTTGGTCCTCAGTTGCCCTCCCAGAAAGCAACTGGAAATTGAGATGAGGCCTTTTCAGATTTCCCTTTGGAAATTTCTCTCCCTCTCTCTAAAACACACACACACACACACACACACACACACACACACACACACACTTGCTGTGTTAGCAATTTTTCACAACTTGTGCCATTTTGGATTTGGTTTTTATCTGCTGCTGTTTTAAACAAACTGCCATTGTGACAGTTTTCATTATTTTTGTAAGCCACTATGTGGTGGTCCCAATCTTGCTGTCAAGCTGATCAGAGAGACCACCCAGGCCTAGTATGTCCATAGCATCCTAAAAGCTGCATGAGGTTATTTCAAACCTAGGATGAGTCAAATAGTGATGCTGTTTGGACCTGGATTATTCTCTGAGTCCCTTAAGAAATCCACAGCCTACACAGCATTGGGGGTGGGGGACGTGAGCAAACTTTGTGACACCCCTGCAGGGTCCCTCTTTCTCTTTACAGAGTAGGACTGGTCCGGAGCGAAGAATCAGGGGTCTAAATAAATAAATAAGATCATGAAGTTCCGAGGGCGGAGCTTTAAGAACTCCTTACAAATAAGAGAACAGCTTGAGGTCTGGCTTCTGCCGACAGTGGAGGCCTGCCAAATGGAGCTGGGAAGCTGGGGAGGGGGAAAGATGAGATGATAAGCGGAGACTGACAGCAGCAATGCCGAGCTAATGATTGCCATTCTGCGCGCCCACAGCGCTCACTTTTTAGGGAGTGAGGTTTCATTCTTCATTAAGAGCGCTTTGCCTTACTTTCTGATTTGTAAGGCTCCATTCTCTATCTTTTAAGGCTGGCTGTTGATCAAAGCCGGGAGCTGAAATATCGGCGGCGCTTTCAGCATATAAAAGCAACTTGCAGGGGGCAAGGGAAGAGGAAGGAAGGAGGGAGGAAGGGAAGGAGGGAAAGAGTCTTCAGAAATAGGATGGCAGAGTCTAAGCATGGCGTGAATTTCTGTGGGGAAAGCATCTTTTTTCATCATGAGGGTCTCATTCCCTTCTGGGCAACCTCCTGAATGTCACTTGCCTATAAGCCACCCTGGAAAACTTTGGGGGGGGGGGCTGAAGAGTGTGGCAAAAATGCTTTAGAATAAAATTAACAGGTAGGGCTTAACCCCTAGGCATGTGGGAGTTAGGTAGAGCAACACTCTCGCTTCCAACTGAGAATAGGAAGTGTCACTCTAGCCTTTCCTTAGCTCTGTGATGACAGCAAAAAGAGCAGGAGATGCATCAATAAGCCAGGGAGTCAGTTGGCCTGCACTACAATTTGCTTAAGCAACACTGTTACTGCACCACCCTCTCTTCCAGATCTTCTCTTGAATGCTCCCTGCTTTCAGAGACTCCCAGATACTCAGTGGCCCTTACACCATAAAACAACCACTGTTTTGTCTACCTTAATCCAGCCCACCTCCTTGGCAAGAATGCATGGGCCTAACTGATTGAGAATTCTCCCTAAGCAGGAGGTTTGGAAGCAGCGGGGTGATGCAGAACTCCTGCCCTGCCCAAACCGCGCTAAGAAAAAGTGCCACCCATTCGGGACTTAGACAAGACCCATTCGCCGACACAGCCCCTTAGTTACACTACAGCAGCCCATTGCCACAGTTAAGCTGTCTTCATAGGTAAGTAAAAGAGATTCTGATGCTCGGAGCTTGCGCCCTTTTATTCCTGAGCTTTTCGCAACCCCAGAAGAGAAGGAAAAGGAAGAAGGAAACGGGCTCAAAGTAGCCATTTTTACTGGCCTAGCTCCCAACCTCAGAATGCCAAGACTTTGGCTGGCACAAGTTTCTCCCTTTGTTCTGGGGCTGCCCTATAAAGCTTCCAGGCCCTAGATGTGCTGTCTGGAACCTCAAAGCAGCAGCTCTTCACCCTGCAGCTCTTCACTCTTTGGACTATAATGGGGAGCACATTCAGGCTGCTGCCTTTACTACTACCACCACCACCCCGCCTAACTTGAGCCCCATTAAAGCCACATTTCCTGCAGCTGCCCATTAAGCTGCAAATACTCTGGACAGGGGCTACAATGCCACCAAGCAACGTATGGGCCTAGCACGCGGCTGGTGCCGAGTTCAAACAACAGAGGAATGGCACCAGGAAGCTGCCTGCCTGCCTGCTTTATCTTGATTGACAAAGCCCTCAGAATCTCTGCCGAAGCCACCCGAGGGGGGAAAAAACAACAACAAGCACATCTGACACTGAAACAGCTAAGAAGCGCGTTTTCCTGGCAGCCGGGTTGGGACAACCCAGGCGAGACAGGCCAGGGGGCGGCCCAAGGCAAATCCACAGAACTCTCTCGCGCCCGAGGGCTTTGCCGCTGAAAAGCCGACACAGGGAAGGAAAGAACCCAACTCCGCTTATTCTACGGCTGTAGCATTAAGGAAGAAAGAATACATTCCCCGCACCGCTTTGGCTAATTAGGTACTGGCTGCTAACAGACTGATGCAGCAGCTGCTGATCTGTGGGGTGCGGGAAACCTCTGCCTCTTCCTACAACCCCCCAAACCGATGAGATCGTAAGGAAAAGATTGGAGGAGGTTAAGCAGAACAGGAGCGGCAGCAGGTCCCCTCACCACTTCGTCTTCCGTCCAGCACTTCTCAATGAGTTTGGGCACAGGCTTCTTCACCAGGCGCTGGAGGGCTTTGCCGGCATCGTAGTTGCTTTCATGTAGCTAAGAGGACAGAGAAAGAGAGAGAAAATGTAAACCAGATCAGCTACATAACCCAAGAGAAAAGGCGGTTGGAGTCAGAAGAAATGATGCTCTCCACTTCTTCATTTTAAGGAACCTTCCCCCCCCCCCAAGATCCACAGCCAAAGCAGATATTTAGGGTGGGTGGGTGTGCACACCACTCACCCACTTATTCCACTGGAAACAAAAATATGCCAAAAGCAACAGACTTTTAAAAAGAAACCAGTTCCTGCACAGCCCTCCCTGGTTCATATTTAGCCAGATGGATGGAAAAAATTACCGTTCCAGAGGTTGGTATTTGCTTGAGGAACTGAGGAAAGGAATTCTGTGTGTGTTTGAAATTCACACCAAGCCCTCCACAGGTGCTGGTTGTTCCATATATTGGGGAGGCGGGGGAGGTGTCTGGAAGCCTGTGTGCCAATGGGTTGAATCTGATATTAGTCCTACTCAGTGCAGGGCCACTGGAATTACCAGGCATGGCTAACAACTCCATTAATCTGAGTGGGTGTGAGTATGACTTTATTGGCTACGACCCATAATATTTGGGGGGAGGGGCAGGGTGGGGGTGGGAGAAGCTTGTTCACATGGCAATTACAGTTTTCGTATTAGGTTCCCACAGGATTTGCAAGGGCTCTACCTTGAAGATTTTCCATAACTGACACCAGGAATTTGGGAAGAAAAACAAGGCAGGATTAAAGCCCATCATGCCCACCATCTGGTGCCTGTAGTGCTCATTTAAAAATGTGTCAGGCCCTGCAAAACAACGCACTGGACCTAAACTTCTTGGAAGACTCGGGATGGATAAAAGACAGGACTTCATCACGCCGTGCATAAACTATGGAACACGCTCCCACAGGAGGCAGGGGTGGCCACCAAGACGAGCACCCTAGTGTGCACTGAATTCAAAAGAAGTCGGCTGATACCATTAACTCTCTGGAACCCACGACACCAGGAGATCCCTTGTTCAAATTTGCAGTTCCCAAGCAGATCTCACCCACTGCTCCCAAGCAGCCGAAATCATGCCTAGGACCCCCAGGGCAGAGGAAACAGCATGTCCAAGTGGAAGCCCAAGGCCGGAGCCATACGGCATGTGAGGTTGACTACGCCTCAGCTCTACTGGCGCGTTCAGGAAGACGTGGGGCAGCAGAGCCAGCTATAAAGCTGCTCACTTGAAGCCGGGCCCTTGCCGAAGCGGCACCTTCTCCTCTTGTGCTCCCTGGGACTTTTTGCTAGAAAGCTCCCCTAATGTCCAGAGCAGGGGGCCTGCGGGCCAGATGTGGCCCAGTTGCCTTCTAAATCTGGCCCACGGACAGGACGGTCCGGGAATCATCATGTTTTTATATGAGTGGAATGTGTGCTTTTCTTTAAAAATGCATCTCTGGGTTATTTGTGGGGCCTGCCTGGTGTTTTTACATGCGTAGAATGTGTGCTTTTATTTAAAATGCATCTCTGAGTTATTTGTGGGGCATAGGAATTCGTTCATCCCCCCCCCCAAAAAAATATATAGTCCAGCCCACCACATGGTCTGAAGTACGTTGGACCGGCCCATGGCTGAAAAAGGTTGCTGACCCCTTGTCCAGAGCATCTGCCTGCCTCGCCAGACACCTCCTTTACCTCCCTGTCAAAGCAGGATTTTGAGCCACATAGTGGGGGTGGGCGGGGAGGAATGGGGGCACACCAGGCAAGTCCACCCGGTGCCAAAAAGGGCACACGGGAAACGGGTCGAGTCACTGTGGGCAACCTCCTTCAAGAACAACCCAACCCCTGCAAGCAACAAGCCTTGAGCTTAAACAAGGCACTGGTGCCACAGAAACCCATCAACTCTGTATCACGCTGCTAAGAGTCAGGGAGACACAGAGCCCAGCAAGAACTGCTTAGGTGAACCTTCTGCCTCTCAAAAGGATTGCCGCAGGTTTTGTCAGTAAATAGAAGCTTTTGTTTGTAAACCTGCTGTTGCTGCCGCTGCCGCCACCACCAGCGTCCATGTCAGGCCCATGACTATACTGGCAAGAGAGCGGAACAATGATTTCTTCCCCCTTTTCCTAGACCATAAGCCGGGATATACAGCTAAGATACCAGATCCTGCTGAGCCTGAATTCTGACAGGCAAAGGAGGCTGGCATGTCTCAAAATGCTTTTAATGTTCAGTACATGTGCCTGGGCGCCTGCCTCAGGTGCTCTCCTTTTTCAGGCTTCCACTCTCTAACCTGCAGTATTACCGTGTCCAAAAGCCAGAAAAGACTCCTGCTTGTATTTCTACTTATCAAACATGACCAATGTGCCGATTTATATGAAGCAAAGTAAGGAGGCCCCGTTTATCAGTTCCTGTTGTCCTTGACCAATGGCTGTGCTATCTGGGTGCTAGCTGATGGGAGATGGAGGCCAGAAACACCTGGAGGGCCACGTCTGCCTTAAATGAAACCCACAAACACCACACCCACACAGCTGTTCCCAATTTTGGCTGTGGGTGCCCTTGTTGTTGTTTAGTCGTTTAGCCGTGTCCGACTCTTCGTGACCCCATGGACCAGAGGACTCCAGGCACTCCTCTGTCTTCCACTGCCTCCCGCAGTTTGGTCAAATTTATGCTGGTAGCTTCGAGAACACTATCCAACCATCTCATCCTCTGTCGTCCCCTTTTCCTTATGCCCTCCATCTTTCCCAACATCAGGGTCTTTTCCAGGGAGTCTTCTCTTCTCATGAGGTGGCCAAAGTATTGGAGTCTCAGCTTCCAGTGAGCACTCAGGGCTGATTTCCTTCAGAATGGATCTTCTTGCAGTCCATGGGACTCTCAAGAGTCTCCTCCAGCACCATAATTCAAAAGCATCAATTCTTCGGCGATCAGCCTTCTTTATGGTCCAGCTCTCACTTCCATACATCACTACTGGGAAAACCATAGCTTTAACTATACGGACCTTTGTTGGCAAGGCGATGTCTCTGCTTTTTAAGATGCTGTCTAGATTGGTCATTGCTTTTCTCCTAAGAGAAAAGCAATACTAGGGTGCCCTAGTAGCCTTCAAAAGAGAGTAGTCCTCACAAAACATATGGGTGCCTGCACCCTCTGCCTGCCAGGAAGCTTAAAACTGAATCAAGGCTGATTGGTTGCCCAGCTGAGCTCTGTGGCATGCAAGTATAAGTCAAAGAAAGGCACTTCTGGCCACTGTTGATGTGGACACTTTCCACACACTTGGGCCACTGGATGATACAAACAGCTTACAGGTGCCACAAGACCCTCCCCCACCATAAAAAAGTTGCCACCACCCATCTAATGTGAGAGTTTGGTCAGCCTCCAGATGGGTGGTTGGGGATGCTGTGCACATCAGCCACAAGCAACTCCAGACTGTCCCACCTTACATCTGTGATTAGGCTGAAGAACCTATGAGGCAGAAGAGATGAATCCCAGTCAGGTCTATTTTGAGAAGGAGGAGGAGGAGGAGAAAGAAAACTAAGCCTTGTCTGAAAGCAGGATTTTTCGCTTGGCGAGGTACTCCAGTCCCTGCCTCCCTATTCATGACTCATGGAAGGAATCTATTTTTGCCCGGAGGAACAGAACAAATTAATTTCCTTCCTTTCCTTTTACTGAACAAGCTTAACAAACTGGAAGGAGAACAGGGGCCGAAGGAGGCCAAGAACAATGGGCGGATGGCCGACTGCTCCAGGCTGGAGAAGCTGGAGGATGCTTTGGGACAGGCTTTCCCAACCTGGTGCCCTCCATATATACTTTGGACTACGATTCAACACACACTGGGCTGGGGCTGATAGGAATTGTAGCCCAAAAGATATGGAGGGCACCAGGTTGGGAAAGGCTGGTTCCAAGGCGTTTGTGGGACTCGTATGATCAGGCCCCACACTGTGAGTCTGGAGCCAGTTTTACATGTTTTCAGTTGCTCTCCAGCTCTTCAGTATAGGTGCGCAGTGTGGCTCCACCCACTTGGAACTCAAGCTCCTGAGCATGTCCACAGCATGCTGATGTACACGTACGCACACAGGCCTGCCGTAGTCCTGCCAACACGCACATCTTTAGTGCTGTCGCAATCCCACACCTACACATGCTCAAGCATGTCAAGAACAGCTCAAATGTATGAGAGTGGCATTGATCTTGCTCGCCCTTGACCAAGGTCAGACGATTGGGGTCTATGTAGCTGATACTGATGAGCAGCGGCTTTCCAGGGTTTTCAGACATTTTTTTTCTACTACAGAATAAGATATTTGTAGCTTTTATGTTTAGCAACTTCTCTGCAGAGATCAGCATTCCTGAACTCCTCCCAGCTCTGAAAACTGCCATCAAATCATGATGTTTAGCTGGTGGTATATCCCAAAGTTGAAAACCAGCTCCGTCCTTATTTCAGACATTGTGATATATCAGTATATTGCGATGTTTGGCTGGTGATATATCGCGGTGTTGAAAACTAGGTATTGGCCAACCGTAGTTCTCTTGCTGGTTCTAGTGCTTAAAGCCTTAATTAAGGAGCCACATTAGTACACACTGCAGCAGTTGTAGGGAAATTGTGGTCCTCTAGATGTTGCTGAACTACAACTCCTGTCTGCCCTGGCCATTGGCCATTCTTCCTAGGGCTGGTAAAGAGCATAAGCTCAGCATCCGTTGCTCTACAAAATAAATTAATCAAGAATCCCATTTCTTATGACAAAAGAGCTCTCTCAAAGGCATTAAATAGAAAACTAATTTACATGGAAGCGAAGTACAACTGACTAAACGAAGTCCTTTATCCGTGCACTGCTTATGAACGGAATCCTCAGACAGGGTGGTATTCAACTTTTACTCAGAGTAAACCTACTAAAATCAATGGGCCTGCCTTAGCCTCATTCATTGCTGTGGGTCTACCCTGAGTACCACCCACCAAATGGAAGTGTGTAGGACATACATACACACAAGATGCAAGCCATTTTATAGTTGCCCCCCCAACACAAAGGGGTGTTACACAGAGACAACACATGTAGAAACAAAATATAAAAAGTAAGATAAAAGAATGAGAATGAATAAATTTATATCCTGCAATTTGGATAATGTCAAATATTCATTGATGCTGAATATATATTTATTGGGATTTTACAGACCACCAGCCATTGAAGAACCACTCTGTGATTTAACATACATCTTCTCTCTCTCTCTCTCTCTCTCTCTCTCTCTCTCTCTCTCTCTCTCACACACACACACACACACACACACACACACACAAATAAATGAAGAGCTACCAATATGTGCCTTTTAAATCACAGCAGTTCTTTCCTGCTGCCCTGCCCACATCCCTCAGCTACGACAACAGACATTAAGCAGCTCTGGATCTCAGGCAAGAGCTTATTAGCATAAACTCCACCACATTAGTACAAGGGCTGGGGTGGCTTTCTTCTGCACTGGGGGTGGGGTGTTGCATTTTGACACCCGCTTTGCAACAGAACTGCCATTTTCTGGCTGCGTGATACCGCAAATAAATTCTCCTCTTGGCATGGCTCAGCTGTCAAGCACCTCTGTTCGGTAATGAATCCATGAATTACGTCTTGCCGCTCTGACATCCCCGGGTCTTGCACATCAAAATATTGTTCTTCAGTTGTAATTTATAACTTAATTTAAACGTCCCTTTCCTCGTGACCTTTCCCTACATCAGAAGAGCATCACATCTGGCAGCTCCGGCTTCAGCAAGGCACTCTTCTGCAATTACAGTCATTATGAGCCCTGCCTGAAAGCCATCGCAGGCGCCGGGGCCTCAGTTCCTGCTACAATATTAAATAATTGGAGTCCATTAAGAACACAGCTAAATTTCAGACTGACGTTCACAGGAGGGAGGGGGCAGGAGGAACCTGAACAGGAGCAAAAGCGTTGCCAGGCTAACATAAAACCTTTCCATTAAACAAGGCAGAACTGACCAAATATCCTTTAAGCAGGTGGCATTTCCAGGGATTACCCCAGTTGAACTGGAGTCACTGTAAAAGGGCCTGGTATACTTAAAACATTTTAAGAACTGCTGTTGAAAAGCAGTGTAAATATCTTTTAAATGAACGCATGGGTTGTGTTGTTGTTGTTTTAAAAAAACCCTCTGCATCCAAGCAATCAAAATCCTGCAAAAAGTTTAATTCTGCAATCTGAATGAAATTGTGACCACAAATTATATTGAGGGCAATGAGACTATGGCTAAGAGTTGTAGCTTGCAGCAGGTACCATCAACTCACACAGCCCATGGGGCAACTATGCACCACCACCACAAAAGCTAATTTACGTAGCCTTGGATGGTACAACCGAAGATGTTTTCCTGTTGTATGCAAAAAATTCCACATTTTAAACAGCACTAGGAGAACATTTATCTAAGATCAAGGAGCATCCTCTGTGATGTGATGTGTTAAGCAGAGGCAACAGCATAATATTTTGCATGTAGGCTGCATCATGTACCTCCCAAAACGTTTATGATTTGACTAGTTTACCAGTCAGGTGGAAGGTTATAAACTGTAAGCATTATATATGAATGACTAGAAGATGGCTAAGGATTGTCCACAACCAGGATGTGAAACCATGATTTGGAACTGATTGCAAGCGATGGCTTGGATTAACTATTACCAAGCATTACAACTGCAATGGGCAAGCCACGCTGAAGGCCTCTTCAACTTCTCCACTTACAAGGTGACAAGACCTGCTGATATCTCCCTGACGACACTGTATGAGGTCAGAGCTTAGCAAAGCAAGTTGCTTAGCAAAGCAAGTTAAAACACACTGCCGCTGTATGTTTGGGACCTTAACCTGCAAAGAAGCCATGGTTATGTAAGCATTGTGCTCAAAGCCGGTTCACATTGGATTCCATCTGGGATCCAAGCCTGTCTTTTAAGAAGCCAAGCCTGCCTTCTTTGCAAATAAGAGGACAAAATTTGCTTGTCAAGCTGCAAGCCGCTCAAAGGGAGAGAAAAAGACCACCCTCCACTGTTCTATGCAAGACTTCTTACTGCACCGTTGGCCAACCAGCCCCTGATCTGAAGCATCAGGGCTTCCTTGAACATTAAATGCTTACAACTGGCCAAAAGACAGGAAGGGAAATCATAACTATAACCTATGCTAACATACCTTTAAATGGTTTCCCTATGCTTTCAATGTGGTTGTCTGTGAAGTTAATGTACAAGATCTAGTCGGAGGGCAAGTTAAGCAAACCAAAGCAGGAAGTAATTTGTCTGGGTGACATCTTGCTTGTAACTGAATATCCCTCAACAGGCATTAAGCTGCCTTGGGTGTCATTCAGGAAAACAGGCTGCCATGTAATATCGCAGTTTATGGAAACGTCCCACTACTCCTTGTTATTAATAAAGAGGAACAATCAGCAATATGAACATGAATCTCCTGCATACAAAGGGGAATAAAGTAAAAGTTATGTTCATTAAAGAGCAGGCTTAAAAAATAGGGAGGCAAAATGGAAGGGTGCTGGGCTGCAAGTTCTACTACCAGCACCAATATTACTACTATTATATATACAATTTAATCGCTATGGTGACTTCTAATCTTAAAACCAGTTCCATACACACAAAAGCATGTCACACACACACGTTCCCTGATTCCACAATCAAGAGGAAGCCCCTTTGCATTTGTAGTGGCCATTAGCTCCAAGTCACTATAAATGCCACCAGATGGACTAGCTCTCACTTGTCTCAGCAAGGAGGGAATTGAAGCTGCCTACTCATTGTCCCGGCAGCCTTGAGGCTTCTCGCTGGGAGAAACCAAGGAAGCCACTATCTTGGGATATTCTCCTTCTTTCTGATCACCTCATGGGCAGGTGGAAAGGTAGGGTTCACCTTCCTAATTCCAGTGGACTGGAAAAAGCAAAGATCACCAGTGTCGAAGCAAGGATTCTTCAACATCAACTTCGTTGGACTGGTCATGTTGTCCGGATGCCTGATGATAGTCTTCCAAAGCAACTACAGTGGTACTTCGGGTTACAGATGCTTTAGGTTACAGACTCCGCTAACTCAGAAATAGTACCTCGGGTTAAGAACTTTGCTTCAGAATGAGAACAGAAATCACACGACAGCGGTGTGGCGGCAGTGGGAGGCCCCATTAGCTAAAGTGGTACCTCAGGTTAAGAACAGTTTCAGGTTAAGAACGGACCTCCAGAACGAATTAAGTTCTTAATCCGAGGTACCACTGTACTCTATTCCAAACTTAAAAATGGAAAGCATAATACTGGTGGTCAACAAAAGAGGTTTAAAGACTCTCTCAAGGCAAATCTAAAAAAATGTAGTATAAACACCGACAACTAGGAAACACTGGCCTGTGAGCGTTCCAGTTGGAGAACAGCCTTTACCAAAGGTGCCATGGACTTTGAAGACACTGGAACTCAGGACAAAAGGGAGAAACGAGCTAAGAGGAAGGCACACTTGGCAAACCCTCACCATGATCAACTTCCGCCACTGTGGAAGGATGTATGGATCCAGAATTGGCCTCCAGAGTCACTTACGGACTCATTGTTAAGACCGTGTTCATGGAAGACCATCTTACTTGGCTATGAGTGGTCGCCAAAGAAGAAGTGTTCACCTTCCGAATCCTGAGAATCTCCACTTCCATTTTCAAAAAACCACACATACAAAGGTTTCTATCCCTTAATTTCTTTCTTATTACACTTACAGCCCACCTTTCATCCACAGAGCTCAAAGTGGTGTACATGGTTCTCCCCTCCCTCAGTTTATCCTTACAACAACCCTGTGAGGTAGGTTAGGGCGGCTGAGAGATGGTGACAGGCTTGATACCACCCAGTGAGCTTCATGGATAAGTGGCAATCACCCTAGGCCCCAGATAACCCTAGTCCAGTATGCTTACATTTTTTAAAAAATGATTTTTTTTCTTTATAAATTTGTTAGGTGAATAGCCTGAGCCTGAGACAGGTATTTTTAACTCTGGGAGTGGTCAATTTTTAAAATATACATTTGCATTTATTTTTGATCTAGAAGAGGGAGCCGGTCTGGCATTTTCTCCCCTAAATATTCAGCCCACCAGTTGGTTCTCCTTTGGCTCCGTGGGGCAGAAACCAGTCAGGCTTGCAATTCACCATGCAGAGACCTTCCCTCGCCAGATTGGCAGATCTGGGACACCAGTTTGCCACCAGGCAGCAGGAAAGGATTTCTAAGTCAACGTTTTAAAAGATTTCTTGCTCAGGAGCTTTTGAGCACTCAAAAGAAATAGCGCAAGAGCATTAACGAGCTCTCTGCTTGGGGATAAACAAACACTTTGTGAGGTGCCCCCCATTATTATTAAAAATAATAATTCAGTTTTGCCTATTATCACGCCTCTCAGGCCACAGCTGGGAGCCTGCTACTTATGAACAATAGTGGTCCATCCATCCAAAATGCCAGAAGGCTAAAAATCCAACCTTGAAACCCTGGAAAGCCTCTGCCAGCCTGTGTAGACAATACTAAACTACATGGAACAAGGTTTTGAGCCGGTACAGGGCAGTTTCATATATTTGTAAGAGGTAAGACCACAAATGGTGGGTACCCAGGAAGGGGTCTTCTTTGAGACAGTGCCCAGGAAATGAAGCTCCCTAAGATGGGAGCCCTGAGCAATCCCCAAGCTTATGGTATCTTTCTGCAAAGCGGAGACTACTAACCCTGATGCCAACGCTCAAACTCCACTGTCAGAAGCAGGATTCTTTAGAATACCAGTTGCTGGAAACTGCAGGAGGGGAGTGTTACTGTTGCACTCAGATCTGACTTCTGGGCTTCCAACAGGCATCTGACTGTCCACTCTGAGAACAGGATGGTGAGCGAGATGGGCCTTTGGCTTGATCCAGCACGCTTCTTCTATGTTCTTATGATGGGACCAAGCCAGACTGCTCTAAACATGGAAATTAAGAGCATAACAAAGAGCCCGCTGCATCAGACCGGTGGCCCGTCAAGTCCACCATCCTGTTCTTCCAGTGACTGACCAGATGCCTCAATGGGGAAACCTGCAAGTGGGACCTGGTCACAAGAGCACTGCAGTTTTCATCAATTGGTATTCAGAAGCATTACTGCCTCCCACCGTCGAGGCAGAGCATAACTGTGATAGCCACCTCCTCTTTGATTTTCTTTTATCCTCTTTTAAAGCCAACTGAGTTGGTGGCCATTAGTGCTTCCCATGGGAGCGAGTTCCATGGTTCAACTATGTCTTGCATGGTGAAAAGTACTTTCATTTATCGGTCCTGAGACAGATATTTTCATAGGGCCATGACACCGGCGCTTTTTAAAATCTTATTAGCCTGAGAATTTATTCAGGGATTTAAAAAAATCAAAACTGTTGTCATTGTGAATCCACTCCCCCCAACACACAGCTCAATGAATATACTGAAGTGTGGAATATGTTTATTATTTTATATAGGTCAAGAAGCTATAGGCCTGGTTACCGCAGTTCCAGAAGTAAACATGGGATGAAGCTCAACCCCCCCCCCGCCCCCGGTGTGTTGCAGTGTTACAATACAGTGGTACCTCAGGTTATGAACCTAATTCGTTCCAGAGTTCTGTTCTTAACCCAAATCCGTTCTTAACCTGAGGCTCACTTTTGCTAATGGAGCCTCCGGCAGACCATTTCCGTTCTCATCCAGGGGCAAAGTTCGCAACCCAGAGCAACTACTTCCGGGTTAGTGGAGTTTGTAACCCAAAGTGTTTGTAACCCAAGGTACCAAGGTACCACTGTACGTATAAAAAATGGAGAGTTAAGATGGCATCACCAGCACCTGCTCTTTGAGTAATCCATTCAAAATGCTTATATTATGATTTGGAGTAAAGCTGTATTGACTTTAGAAGCACACACACTGGAAGGAGGGAGAGGGCGGGAAAGGACATCTGAAGCAACAATATGTATTAAAATTACGAAGTAGAATTACACAGACGCAGCTATAAAATGCGAGCTTTCAGCTTCTGAATTTTAATTAAGGAAGTGATGTACAAGGCTCCCATATATTAAGGAGAAAGGGGTGAGAAGGAAAGACTTTTTCAAGATTTAGATTTGTGGGAGAAATGAATCCATGTGCATTTGAGATTAACCCTCCAAGCACTGAGAGATAATGAGAGAGAGAGAGAGAGAGAGAGAGAGAGAGAGAGAGAGAGAGAGAGAGAGAGAGAGAGAGAAACCCTGCTCTTACCAAGATGTCTGCATGTTTTCTGGTGTTCTCGTTAATCTGTTCTTTTATGTCTGCTGATCTGTGAGCTATTAAAGACAGACTCAATGTCAATTCTGCCTTTGATGCTCTTTGAGGGGAATCTTAATGCTCTCTTTCTGCCTGTTCAGACTACTTTTTAAAAGATGTATGCAACACACACGAAAGCTGGTGAGGGAAATCAAGTAACTGGCTGCAATAGTCCTCACAGGCTCTCTCTTTTTTTAAGGACAGAGGATGAGACTTCAGTGAAGACACCTGCCCTTTGGAGACCACAGCTCAGCTGTAGAGCATGTGCTTTGCTGTCGCCCACTGGGACTGGTGGGGCAGAAGGGAAGGGAGCCTAACAGCATGGGGTGCCAGAGGCAATGGCAGATGGAGCCAACTTATTCTAGCTTGATCACCACACTCCTCCTCCCTGTTGGGTTCTACAAGGGGCAACATGGAGACTAAGCAGGAGGAAGCTGGCAGGTTGTCCTACCACCTTGGACTGGTTGAAAGTAAGATGGTAGGCAGGTGGGGGGCTGACAGTGGGCAGAATGAGGTTGGTGGGGCAGTGTCCCACTTGCCCTGATGGATCAGCCTCCGCTGCATTGCAGGTTACTAGGTTCAATCCACAAGGCACTTCCAGTTTTAAAAGAGCAGGTGGCATGAGATGGGACCTATCTTTCTCAGTCACAGACTCTGGGGCAGCATTCAAAACTCCCATTGTTCTAGGCACGTTTAGCGACAGGGAATTTCACTAATGCAAGCAGTGTCTGAACTCTGGGCGCAGGACTGAGCCTAAAATTTCAGATTAAAACTGCAGTTTGGAAGTAAAGGGGGACCTTTTTCTGCCTCCCTACTTCCAGCTACTCTCTGAAGACTGGAGAAGAGCCCCTCAGCTTTGTATTCTTGTTATTTAAAAATTCAGCTTTGTAAACAGCTTTGTAACTTGTTATTAAAAACGTGTATCGAGACACATTTTTGTCTAGGATTGTCTGGGATTAAGGTGCCATTTAGCTCCTAGCTTTCATATCTCAGTTTCCAACACTGCTCTGGGGCCAATGCCTGTCAGGGCACTAGACAATACTGAGCTTGATGGACTCATAGTCTAACCTGGTATACAGTTGCTATAACCCCCAGTAAGAAACCCCCCAGTATAACCCCCCCATAAGGAAGCCATGGGCAGACCTGAAGGGTGTGTTTCCTGCCCCAACCTACCCCCATCAGGCTCTAGGAGAGGAAGAGAGATGGTGTCCCATAGGTGGAACTCCTTGCCCCAAGAGACTACTTTATCCTCTGCCCGGAATGCCAAGTATGGGAGGGCTCAGAGTGCCTGAGCACCCACAACGCAGGGCCCCCAAGCAACTTCCAAGGTCTTGCGAGGCCTCAAACAGCATCTCTGAGGCCTCAAAGATGCTTCCCAAGACCTCGAGAGACCTCAGAAAGCATCTGCGAGGCGTCGGAGATGGTGTCCAAGGCCTTCCGAGACCTCCAAACCAGACTTCCGGTGCCTCTGGAAGCCAGGTTCCGAGGCTGGGGGGAATGTGTGATGTCATGCCGTCACATTACAACGTGACATCATTATGTCACGCATGCTGGACATCCATAACCTGGGGCCCAAGTTGGCTCACCTGTCCTTTTTCAACAAGCGTTTCTGCTTAATGTGTTGATTGATTGATTGATTAATGATGCTGAACTTTTATGTTCTTGTATAGTGGGCTCACTGTTTATAGGTTTGCTTTTAAAATTTTAAGCTGCCTTTGTAGAAGGGGAAAGGAAATTATACATCTCCCAGCAGATGCAGCCATACTGAGCAGGATTTAACACCCCCCTCCGCTGCTCATCAGCTGGAAAGTGAGGGTAAAATCCTGCGGTTTTGCCTGTGTGCACCAGTCCATTGTAGGGACCTGATGCACACAGCCAATGCAGAATCTGATTAGCAGGTGTGGGCCAATTTGACTCCTTGGTGTGCCAATATCAGTGCACAGGCCAGAAATTCTCCACTCCCATTTCATACAATAAATAACTAAATAACAGAGTAAATGGGGGTGCGGGATCCAGATTGGGACCTTGGCTGGGGGCTTTAATCCAGCATCCCTGTTGTTCTGCCCCTCCCAACACCACAGTACTGATTGAGGTCCCTCTTGCTCACTATTAACACTTAAAACAAGAAGAAGCCATTCATACAATTGCTAATTGCAGTGTCGTGTCTTGTTTGGCCCCCAGTCAGCCACACACCTCATTCATTAACCTGCCTTCCACCTTGATGGGAAGCACTGAGCACAAAAGGGGGCTGATAATTACCAGAACAAACAATTTCTGTCCCACTTGATTTGCTGCGAAAAGCATTAAAATGAAACCAGGTTTTGTGTTTTTTTCTGGGGGGGGGGGGGGAACCTCCCATCAAAGCCTGAGCCACAGAAGGAATAAAATATAAAAAAGCTGGAAAAATTTACCCATGCTATTAAGCAAATAATCACTGGAAGGAGTTGTTCGACTAGATAATATAAACGCTGCACAGCGAAAACTTCCCCTGCTCTTCATTTCTATCGGGTGTAATTAACAATAAATCATACTGAGGGTTACAGCACCCTGTTATTACATAAATAAAACACTAGCAAAGAAGCTTGTCAGGACTGATTTATGTGAAGTGCTGCTCTGAAGTTTATTGCATTTCCATAATAAGAAATCATAGAGCATATCAATTTTTTACCATTAATCTTTGGGGCTGCATATTATCATTTCTGAAGGCGCAGGAGCACACCCCCTTGGTACAACATGAGCCGCTTGCCAGTGACTCAGAGGACTGATCCTCAGCCCACAAAGAGGAAAGGAAGGAGGAAGGTGGGCCAAGCCAGCAAAGGGTTGCCTCGCTGCTGTTGGGCTTTGCCAAGCGCCACCCCAGACCTGCTCAGCTCTGAGCCCAGGAAAGCCAAGCAATGTAGGGGCAAGTAACACACATAATCCTCCTGAATCAAGGCTAGTGTTAGTACTAATCGTAGCCCTGTGGCCTGGAGCATCTCCTAGCAAGCGATGTCATCTTCTGTCCCTTACAGCTATTCCATAAAGTAGAAAAGGAAACAAGACTGCATATAAACAGGTCTGCAGAATGCTGTGGCTAGACTGCTGATAGGGGCTGATGGTATGTGACACCTGTTAAAACATCTGCCCTGGCTGCCCATATCCTTCTGGGCCAAGGACCAACTGAACCCTTATAGTCCAGCTCATTCACTGTTTGTTGCCCCCCGCCCTACGTCAGAGAGGCCTAACTGGCCTTCACCAGAAGTCCGGCATTTAGTACCATTGTCCCTTTGCCGTGGGACACTCTTCCAAGTGGTGGTTTGGCAGGCATCCTCACTTTTGACTTCCAGGCATCTCTTGAACAATCATTTCTGCCAAAAAGCCCGTGGAGCAGTCTAAAATGCCACTTAAGTAACCAGGCATTTCAAATATTGCTTTCAACCATTCTATTTCTATGACACCTTTCTAAAGTTAAAGCCATGCTCAAAGAAGACACACAACATATTAAAAAAATTACACTGCTACAAACATAGCAAAATTAGTCATAAACAGTAAACAAGACATCAAAAAGTACACAACTGAATTGAACATTTTTTGCATAAATCATAAAGATACAAAAAAAAATTTGAAGTGCTGGTTGTTGTTTTCATTACTATCTATCTACACCCACTTTTCATTTTTCATAATCCTTTTACAGATGAATTATCTATTTTTTTTTAGTACACGCACACAATAATAATAAAAAGGAGTTCAGCCCCCAGTGGGAAAGGTAAACTTGATACTGCTGCAGAAATGTATCAAAAGCAAAATTCAGGCTGAATTCAGCTGCAAAAAAAAAAAAAAAAAAAAAAAGCTCTAAAAATCCTGCCAGTTTTACCAAAACTTGCCATGCTGTTATTTTCTCTTTAAAATAAAACAACAAACGAAGGTATTCCACAAATTTCCTGCTCTTATTTGGGCCCTGCAGGGGCCACCATCCAGATTACCACTCAGATCTCAATACCTGCTCAGCTCTAGTGATATTCAGTAACTACCATTGTGATGCACAGACACTGCTTGGCCCCTAATGTGCTTCTCACAAATCTACAGCAGACAAATCCAGCAAGCAAGCAAGAAAGTGGTGCTCTATATTATTTATGTGGAAGAGAATTATGCACTGTGGCTACCTGTCGCTGAAAACGTCAGCACAGAGGTAGAGTGCCTGGCTTGTGAACCACAAAACCTCCAAGTCAACTCTCTTACCTAAGTCACTAAAATGAGCTTCAGGGAAGATGCTCCTCTCTGCACATCAACACTGGCACAAGACACTGCCTGGAGTGCAGCCTGGAGAAGAGTCCAAGCTGCACCCCTCCTTGCTGAACACTTCAGGTCTTGACGCATTCCCTGCTCTCCCAAGCTACAGTGCCACCTCAATAAAGTTGCTTCACCTTGCCGTATGGCAGGGTACTTTTTCTGGCTCTTCTCAATCTCAGCTACCCCATCTGCAATATGGCGATTATTATTATTTATTTTATTTTATTTTTTGGAACGCCCTTCAGTTGAGTTATCAAGCTGGAGCCTTCTCTACAGTCTTTTGGGCACCTTCACAGCAGGTGAGATAGGCAGCAGGGCTCATTTCATCAGCTCTGCTGGAGGCCCAGCTTCATCACTCACCTGCTGCCCCCTGAACTGTGCCACCTGGTCATTATAAGAACAGCGATTTAAGAATTGGGGGTCTGTGTTTGATTCCCCCCCCCTTCCCTCCCTATTGCTTTACCCTTGTGTGTCATGTTTTACCCCTCAAGTTTGTATTCCTGTGGGTACAGACTGTTTTGTTTTAACTGATTGCATGTAAGTCACCCTGGGAGCCTTTTTGGCTGAAAGGCAAGGTTCTAATGCTCTAAATAAAAATAAATTCAATAAGCCTTCTAAAATTTTTACTCAGTCGGTACCGGTATTGGACTTGAAGTGTTTTTATGCATGCGCAGTTGTTCTTTTAAAGTGTTCCAGGAAGGTAGCTATGTTATTGAACAGCATTGCGGATCTTAAAGACAAACAAATGTAATGAGCTTTTATGGACTGGAGTCCACTTTATCCGATGAATTTAGTCTTATCCTGAGTCATCACAGAGTGGTGGTGTACACAAGTTGTATACAGGGTGTGGTGGTAGAATTATCAACAGTGAGGTCAGTAGGAAAGGAAACGCATTAAGTGGACGCTATTAAAAGTGAGCTGGGGGAAGAGAGCCCTGTTTCACTAGTGGGAGCCCTTGCACTGGCTTTCACTAGTGCACCATGTTAGTTGCACAGGTGAGTCCACATATTTATGTATTTGGATTTTCCCTGCCAAGATCTGCGGCTACTAAATGGCCCACCAATGGAAGTAATAAAGATGATTCCTGCACAAGCAACATCAAGCTTCCAGACTGCAATGGGATTCGGAATGTAATTAGAAAAGGAGCGGGTAGCAGGGGGAGGATTTAGGATATGAACACCCAGTCTCTGTGGCACTGTAGCTGAGGCCATGGTAAAAAGCTGAATTCACAAAGCTCTTTGGCGATTAGCAGGTCTTCCTGCAGAAATCACAGCTTCTATGTGAGAAGTGATGGAGCAAGCTAAAAGCTGGGAAACTCACAGAAGCAGATGGCATCCCATCCCAAGTGAGAGCTATGGAAATGTAAGTGCAAAACTGGGGTCAATGTATTGTGTTGTGCCTAAAAAGGAGCAACAACAAAAAGTCCAATAAAAGCCCAAAACTGCAGGGGCAGAGTGTGTTTAGCCATAAGAAGTACCTTTAGCTTGTGGATTTGGGTTCAAATCCCACTTTTTCCCAATTCTGAAAAACCATCAAGTGGTCTGTTATTGGGGCAGGGGAAGACCTCTGCTTGAGGCTTTAAGAAAGCTGCTACTGCTCAAGGTTGACCTGCCTTCATCAGCCTAGCATCCTCCAGCTGTTTTGCACTACAATTCCCATCAGCCGCAGCTGGAGGGCACCAGATTGGGGAAGATTGGGGAAGAGTAGACAATATGCTGCTGTATACAGCCAATCAAAGATGGAAAAGCAAACCAGAAAGATGATTCTCGTGTTTTGGCAGGCACCAGGGCAAGGGGGGCGGGCCTTAGGATGACCAAAGACCCCTGGAGTAACCCAAAGTTGATGGGGGGGGGGAGACAGCAAACTATTTCAAGATTAGTGCAAAGTTAATGGCACAACAGCAGGAGACTTACTGTGTTGAGTGCGTTGAGAGTAGTGTCATCGCGGGAGGCTGCGACACACCCGTCTTCCGTGGATCCTCCGTCGCACATCCCTGCAAAAGCTGCCATGCTCCTTGAAAGGACAGAAAAAGAACTGTTATTACGTTTGTCTAAAAAACGAAAAGAGTATTCAAAAAAGAAAAGCTGTAACTCATTGGGAGAGCAACTGCCTTGTCATGGAGAAAGTTCCAGCTGCAATCCCCATCATCTCCAGTTTGGCTGTGAGAGACTCCCTGACAGCGAGTGTGGATAAATCTGAGCTAGATGGACCAACGGCCTGACTCAGAATAAGGCAGTTCCCTATGCTTCTAAAAGTCTGCTGACAACAGTGCTCAGTTTTTGCAGGAGCTGCAGCTGAGCAAATTAAAATTTATACTACACCACAAGATTGGGAGATTTATCCCGAGCGCAAGATGTGGAATCCTTTGTGCATGCAGGAATTTAGACCTCAATCTCTGAGCAGGATGCTGCCGCCTGAAGCAGCAACTCCCCACTGCAGGGACGAGGGAGATGTGTTTGCTTCACGTTACCGTGCTGCCCTCAGGTACATGAGCAGGTCGCAGTCATTGACCCCAGGCATCCACACAAGCTCCTCGTGCTGCGTCACTGTGTCACTGTCTCCGGAAGGGAACGGCTGCAGCTCTGGGAGTTTGGCCTTGAGGGGGAAAATTCAAGAGGGAGAAGCAAGAGGATGTTTGTTAGCACAAATGCAGACACTGGATTGTATTTCCGAGCTCCACCAAACATTTTATAAAGCAAGCAGAAATGGACATGTAAAATACTCGCCCCTAGTGTGAAAAACAGCCTCTGGGTGACCAAATGAAGGTGGCTTTTGTGTGTGTGTGTGTGTGTGTGTGTGTGTGTGTGTTTGGAATGTGGCATTGTGACTTCCGGAGGCGGCGCAAAACGGCAATGGCGGTCCTCTTTACCGTGTGAAGAGGGGCTCCGCGAAAAAGGGTCGTCCGCTGCGGCAAAGCGGAGACCCATTAAGACAAACCGTAGGCAGAGCGAGCCTGCGGCCGTGGGACTCGGCGGGTGCCAGAAGCCCCCCCAGAAACGAGGAAGGGACCTCGTAAGAGGCTCCGGAACGTGAAAGGGGGAGCGGCGCTGTGAGTTCATCGCTCTTTTCGCGGAAGTGAAGCCGCGCTGCTGTTGCTGATGAGCGTCGACCTTTCTTCTTGAAAATCATCGGAATTGGCTGCAATTTACCCGTGAGTAAGGGGTACTAAAGATTGACTAAAGATTGACTTAAATTCATTTAATTCGGCTGAAAACGGGAGGCGAGTAACAGGAAGTCCGTCTCCCGGTCCTGCTAATCAGAGCAAAGCAAGGAACCCGATGTGGGCTGAAGCGTTCAAAAGAGACTTTGAAATTAGTATGAAGGGGCATTAACAGACTGTGTTCTTCTAGAAATTAAAAAGATTGAAGGATTAAATCTTTTGGTTTATTGCGCTAAGGAATCTTCCCCCTATTGTGAAGGGACGTGGAATTGAAGGAGATAACCGAGCTACCGGACTGCCAGTGTTGCAAAGGAGTACTGTCAGGCTGCTGAAACTTTTTCTTAAGTACAAATTGTTGCATTGATGGATACACTATCGCTTTAATACTGATATTGGAACCTTTCTGCTACCTTGTGGCACTATTTTGAAACAGAACTATCTGAAAGCCTCCTTTTTGAACTTGGGGACTATAAAAGTTGAAGTAGGAACTTTGATGGTGGAAAAGAAACTTTCTTTCTTATGAAAACCCCCCCTAGTGGATTTGCGGAGACATAGAGGTCTGGGAACTGTACCTTATTGGGATTTTTTGTGGTTTAATTGTTTACATTCTGGACTTGCCTTTCTCATGGATTGAAAGACTATTTGACCTTGAACAGAGGCAGCTGGGGAATGAGTGGCCCAGGGAAAACAAGAGCATCGAAAGCTAAGGAAGCTTTAGCTGAGGAAGCTAAAGAAAAGAAAAAAGATAAGAGAGCTGGGCAGCTTGTTCAAACAACGTTGACTCATCAACGCAGATCTTCGGTACCAACTGTGCTGACGGCGCAGGAGGAAGAAGTTGAAACGCTTGCAACAGAAGATATGGCAACTGGAGGAACTGATCCAGTCTTGAAACAAATTTTGGAACAACTGGCACTTTTGAATAAGAAGGTGGACGATCAGTCATCTAAAATTGACAGAGCTACATCTACTATCAGCAAGTTAACAGATCAGGTTTCCCAGCATACTCAGGCTATTGAGAAATTGCAAGGAGCTACGGCGGAGAACTACAAATTAGCTGCGGAAGCCAATCAAAAAGCTGAGCAAGCGTGCAAAAAGGTGGAGGAGATCAAAGGGGAAGTAAGACCTCTGAAAAGACAGGTAGGAGAACAGCAAGCCTACCTGTCAATGGTGGAACTGAAAAGTAAGGAATGTAATCTTAGGCTGAGGGCCGTCCCAGAGCTGGAGCAGGGCAACCTAGAGGAATTTTTGACGCAGTTGTTTTCTAAATTTTGGGGGGTTGAGGAAGATAAAGACTTCAAAATTGTGACGGCCTTCAGATTGGGAAGATCGGTTAAGAAAGACAAGTCCAGAGACTGTTTGGTTTGTTTGAGAACAAGAGAGGAAAGAGACAAGATATTAGGCCAACATTTTAAAAAATCTCTGGAAGTTGAAGGCAAAAGGGCAGAAATTTATAGAGATATTCCTAAATATCTGCTGGACCTTAGAGCCTCATATACAGACTTGGCTAAATTGTTAAGGTACAACGCAATCCCTTACAGGTGGGAATTTCCTCAAGGCCTATCATTCACTTATAAAGGAAAGAAGGTAAGAATTAAAACACCAGAGGACCACCAGAAGTTCCTACACGACAACGAGGAGGACCTCCAAAAGAGAGCTGTAGATTCCTGGCCTCCACCACCGGGATCACCACCAAGACCTGTACCATCTGGAGGCGGACCGGCACCACAGCCTTCGGGAACGGAGGACAAATTGGATACCCAACTGTGATATTCAAGAAGTAGACCAGGATGTCTCTACAGCTTCTTAGTTGGAACATAAATGGCGGGAATTCTCCAGAAAAACGGAGAAAAGTATTTCATATTTTGAAAAAAGAACAATTAGACATTATTTGCCTGCAAGAAACACATGTGACAAGACTCCACAGAAAAGTGTTAATTAACAAAAGGCTAGGCCAAGAATTTATCTCATCGGACAAAGTTAAGAAAAGAGGAGTGGTGATATATGCAAAGGAGAACTTGTCACCAAAATTTGTATTCAAAGATGAACAGGGTAGAATTTTGGCAATTGAAATTCGGACACAAGGAGAAAAGTTTTTAATTCTAGGAATATACGCCCCAAATGATGGAAAATCGGAATTTTTTAAGAAGCTGCATGAGACTATGCTGGACTATTTGGATTACAACAACATTATCATGTTGGGAGATATGAACGGAGTCGCCTCAGTGAATATGGATAAGTCGCAAAGTGCTAATATAACGAAAGACGGCAGACTACCAAAAACCTTTTTCGAAATGACTGACAATTTGGATTTGATTGACATATGGAGGATCAAGAACCCTCTAGGGAAAGAAGGAACTTTCTTTTCTGAGGCCCATATGACATGGACGCGAATCGACCAAATATGGATTACTAGAGGGCTGGCACCTAAGACTAGAAAAGTGGAAATCTGCCCAAAAACCTGCTCCGACCACAACGCTTTGAGAATGGAATTGAGATTAAATACAACCGGATCTTTCAGATGGAGAATGAATGACGCTTTGTTAAGAGATCAGGAGATTGTTAAGAAGGCCCAAAAAGTTTTAAAGGATTATTTTGAAATAAACTTAAAGACAAACGTGGAAAAAAGAACAATCTGGGACGCAAGTAAAGCAGTTATGAGAGGGTTTCTAATACAGCAGAACACGATTAAAAAAAGGCTCTGGAATGAAAAGAAGGAGAAGATTTTGGAGAAAATAAGAGAAGGAGAGAAAAAACTGAGAACCAGGCCTAAATCAAAGGAAGTATTGAGAGAAGTGAAGTTTTTCCAGGCACAATATTCGAAGCTGATAAATCAAGAGGTGGAATGGAAAATTAAACAAATGAAACAAAGATCCTTTGAATCTGCTAATAAGTGCGGGAAGTTGTTGGCTTGGCAGTTGAAAAAGAGACAAAAGCTTAATACAGTTACAAATCTAGAGATTGAAGGGAGAATGGTTCAGAAACCCGAGGAAATCAGAAAGTGTTTCCAGAGATATTTCAAAGAACTTTATTCACAAAGGCCACAAAAAGGCTCGGAGGTGGACCAATTTGTCACAACTAATGGATTACAAAAAATACCCCAGGAAATGAGAGCAACCCTGAATTGTAATATTACAACCCAAGAAATTGAATGCGCCATTCAGAACCTCCAACTGGGCAAGTCTCCGGGACCTGATGGACTTACTTCCAAATATTACAAGGCATTGAAGGATACATTGATACAACCATTGTTGGAAGTTTGTAACCAGATTATGGAGGGGAGGAAGGCACCGGAAACGTGGAAAGAAGCTTTCATCACGTTGATACCAAAATCAGAAACTGAAAAAACTCAACTTAAAAACTACCGTCCTATCTCACTCCTAAATGTGGATTACAAAATCTTTGCAGACATTTTGGCAAGCAGATTTAAGAAAGTATTAAATGAAGTGATTCATAAGGACCAAGCAGGCTTTCTCCCTGGCAGACATTTATTTGACAACACAAGAAACATCATTGACATTTTGGAATTTTTACAGATTAACTCAAATACAAGAGCGGTGTTGATCTTTATTGATGCGGAGAAAGCCTTTGACAACATTTCTTGGATGTTTATGAAGAAAAATTTGGAAAGGATGGGAGTAGGGCGGGGGTTTGAAAATGGAATAGAAGCAATTTATTCAGAACAAAAAGCTAAATTGATAGTAAACAACGTGGTGACAGAGGAGTTCAAAATTGAAAAAGGGACACGACAGGGGTGCCCTCTATCTCCTCTGTTGTTTATTTCAGTCCTGGAGGTGCTATTGAACATGATTAGAAATGACCGGTTGGCACAGGGAATTGTGGTCGGAGAGAAACAATATAAACTGAAAGCATTTGCAGATGACTTGGTATTAACATTACAGGAGCCAGCCTCTAGTACTAAAAGAGCGTTAGAATTAATTTCTGATTTTGGTCGGGTGGCGGGATTCAAGCTGAATAAACAAAAAACTAAAGTTTTAGCAAAAAACTTGACAACTACTGAAATAGAGGAGTTCAGAAAAGAAACAGAACTAAATGTGGTTAAAAAAGTAAAGTACTTAGGGGTGTACCTGACCTCCAAAAATTTGAATTTGTTTAAGGACAATTATGAGAAATGTTGGTCAGAGATCAAAAGAGACTTGGAAACATGGTCAAGACTGAAACTTTCCTTGTTGGGTAGAATAGCTGCTATAAAGATGAATGTATTGCCGAAAATGCTATTTTTGTTTCAGGCCCTCCAGATCGTGGATAAGGTGGAATGTTTTGGAAAATGGCAGAGGGATATATCTAAATTTGTCTGGCAGGGCAAAAAGCCCCGAATAAAGTTTAAAATACTAACAGATGCGAAAGAAAGAGGGGGGTTTGCCCTGCCGGACTTGAAGTTATATTATGAAGCTGCAGCCCTCTGCTGGTTGAAGGATTGGATTTTGTTGGAGAACACCGACGTCCTCGACCTGGAGGGATTTGATAATGCTTTTGGGTGGCATGCATATTTGTGGTACGACAAGGTCAAAGTCCACAAATTGTTCAAAAACCATATTGTCAGAAGGGCAATTTTTTTGGTCTGGTCAAAATATAAAGACTTATTGGAGAGTAAAACTCCGAGGTGGCTCTCACCGATGGAGGCCAAAGCACGTAAAAGACTCAATATGGAGGCCCACTGGCCTAAATATTGGGAAATAATTGAAAAAATTGGAGATAAATGGAGGTTGCAGAGTATGGAAAAGTTAAAAAACAAGGTGCGAGATTGGTTGCATTATGCTCAAATTCAGGAAGTTTTTAAAGCGGACAAAAAAGTGGGTTTCCAGGAGGAAAAATCGAAACTAGAGACAGAGTTGCTTGAGCCAAAATCTAAGTTAATTTCGAGAATGTACAACTTGCTGCTTAAATGGAATACACAGGATGAGATTGTTAAATCCTCCATGATAAAGTGGGCGCAGGACTTGGGGCACAACATTATGTTTGAAGACTGGGAAAGGTTATGGAACACCGGAATGAAATTCACGGCATGTAGTGCCTTGAAGGAAAATATTATGAAAATGACATACCGGTGGTACATGACCCCAGTCAAGCTTGCAAAGATATATCACCTGTCTGATAATAAATGTTGGAAATGTAAAGAGGAGGAAGGGACATTTCTACACCTCTGGTGGACCTGCCCGAAGGTGAAGGCCTTCTGGGAGATGATACATAATGAACTAAAAAAGGTGCTTAGACTTACCTTACCCAAGAAACCGGAGGCCTTCCTCCTGGGCATGGTAGACCAGAGGGTGGCTAAGAAAGATAGAACTTTCTTTATGTACGCTACTACAGCAGCAAGGATCTTGATGGCAAAGCACTGGAAGACACAAAATCTACCCACACTGGAAGAATGGCAGACGCAGCTGATGGATTATATGGAACTGGCTGAAATGACTGGCAGAATTCGAGACTCGGGAGAAGAAGAAACGGAGGAAGTTTGGGAAAAATTTAAGGACTATTTGAAAAAGCATTATAAGTTGTATGAATGTTAAAAAATGCTTCTCTCTGGGAAATTATAGCTTCAGTATCGGTAAATCTTTGAATTGGTAAATAAGGCATAACAAGACAGAAGTGGTGTAATGTAATAATTTTATTGTGTTGAAACTAAAAATTAATGGATTCGGATTGAAATGTCTAGAGACCAGATATCACGATAAAATGGAAGATATATTATTAGGTTTAAAATAAGTCAACAAATTGCTGAGGTTTTGGTTTCACAGAGAATGCAGTGTCCGGAAGATGGGGGGAGTCCACTAGATTTATGGAAACATGTATTTGGAATTTGAATTTTGTATATTATAAACCTAATAAAAATTATATATATAAAAAAAAAGGAATGTGGCATTGTGCTTGTTTCCCACCCTTTCCACCATGCCCATTTCACACTGAGGAAGAGGCAGGTCATTTGATTGATTGCTATCTCCTATAGCAGAGGTGAAGCTGAATTACATAGCCTCCTTGGAGACCTATAGTGCTTTGCCAAAAATATCCTCTTCCTCTGTCTTGACCCCTGCAATCCCATATCCAGTGCTAGATTTACATATAAGCTAAACAAACTATAGCTTAAGGCCCCACTCTCTTGGGGGCCCCCAAAAAATGTAAAGGAAAAAACCTGGATGTACATTTCCAAAATATAAGATAAAAAACAAATAAAATAAAACCTACATACAGCAACAGTGTTTTGTGTTGTGTAGGCTCCTATTTGTTATGTGCAAATGGCTTTAGATACCTACTAGGTCCATAATATATATAAAAAAAATATATAGCATATATTCAACACAAAAAACAGTGACAATTTGTTGCTGACAAAGGACAGCTGGACATATAAAGGGCCCCATTACCTTCAGTAGCTTAGGGCCTCATCAAACCTAAATCTGGCCCTGCTCATATCCCTACATTCACTGCATCTTGGACCTGGAGATAACGGGACCCCCCCCAACTGACCCCACAGGCATTTCCAGAGTGTGAGAATGTGCTGTGGCATTAAGGCACACTGTGTGCTTGCTGCAGGATTCAATTAGCAGCCTTGATCATTGACAGCAACGGTTGCAAGACAGTAAAAAGCTTTTCAAGCCTGTAATTACCTCTCACGGTTACAATGCAAAGCACATCTGAAAGGCTGTATTTTATATAGATATAGATACATATAGATACATCTAACCAGTAATTACATGCCACAGGTTCGGAAGACATTCTAGCACTCCTCTTGCATTTTCCTCTGGTCTTTTTCTCCAGAGGGAAGAAAATGATGCATCAAACTCCACCACTGGTATGTTATAAAGTGGCTGTAACGTGCATCAAGAGGGATTGGGAGTACAGTGGTGCCTCGCAAGACGAAATTAATTCGTTCCGCAAGTCTCTTCGTCTTGCGAGTTTTTCGTCTTGCGATGCACGGTTTTCCATAGGAATGCATTGAAAATCAATTAATGCGTTCCTATGGAAACCGCCTTCCCCCGACCTCTTCTGGCGGGCGGCATTTTAAAATCGCCCGGGACAGCGGAGGACTTCTCCGCTGTCCGGGGCGATTTAAAAGCCCCTGGGAAGGCAGGCAGGGGGGACAAAGACTTCCCCCCCCCGCCTGCCTTCAGAAAAGGTCCAGGACAGGCGCGGACCTCTCCGCAAGCAGCGCGCTCCTTGCGGAGAGTTGCAAGCGCGCCCAGGCTTTCCCGCCCCGCCGCCGGGCTTCGGGGGGAGGCTTTCTCGCCCCGTCGCCCGGCATCGGGACGATGCCCCGAAGCCGGGCGGCGGGGGGAGGCTTTCCCGCCCCGCCACCGGGCTTCGGGACATGGTTCCGATGCCGGGCGGCGGGGGGAGGCTTTCTCGCCCCGTCGCCCGGCATCGGGACGATGCCCCGAAGCCGGGCGGCGGGGGGAGGCTTTCCCGCCCCGCCACCGGGCTTCGGGACATGGTTCCGATGCCAGGCGGCGGGGGGAGGCTTTCTCGCCCCGCCGCCCGGCTTCGGGACATGGTTCCGATGCCAGGCGGCGGGGGGAGGCTTTCTCGCCCCGTTGCCCGGCATCGGGACATGGTTCCGATGCCAGGCGGCGGGGGGAGGCTTTCCCGCCCCGCCGCCGGGCTTCGGGACATGGTTCCGATGCCAGGCGGCGGGGGGAGGCTTTCTCGCCCCGTCGCCCGGCTTCGGGACATGGTTCCGATGCCAGGCGGCGGGGGGAGGCTTTCTCGCCCCGTTGCCCGGCATCGGGACATGGTTCCGATGCCAGGCGGCGGGGGGAGGCTTTCTCGCCCCGCCGCCCGGCATCGGGACGATGCCCCGAAGCCGGGCGGCGGGGGGAGGCTTTCCCGCCCCGCCGCCCGGCATCGGGACGTAGCCCCGAAGCCGGGCGGCGGGGGGAGGCTTTCTCGCCCCGTCGCCCGGCATCGGGACGATGCCCCGAAGCCGGGCGGCGGGGGGAGGCTTCAAAAGCCGTCCGGGGGCTTTTAAATCGCCCCGGACAGTCCCAGGGCGATTTAAAAGCCCCCGGTTAGGCAGGCAGGGGGGGCAAAGACTTTTGCCCCCCGCCCGCCTTGGGAAGAGGTCCAGGACCTCTTCCCAAGGCGGGCGGGGGGCAAAAGTCTTTGCCCCCCCTGCCTGCCTTCAAAAGCCGTCCGGGATAGCGGGAAGCGCTTCCCTGCTATCCCGGACCGCTTTTAAAATGCTGGCGGTGGGGAGCAAAGCCTTTCGCCCCCGCCGGCCTTCCTGGACCTCTTCTGAAGTCCGGAGGGGGGAAAAAGGCTTTGCTCCCCACCGCCAGCATTTAAAAAAAGGTCCCCGAGATTTCCCTATGGGCTTTCGTCTTGCGATGCAAGCCCATAGGGAAAATCGTCTAGCGAAGCGTCGCAAAACCCGAAAAACCCTTTCGTCTTGCGGGTTTTTCGTCTTGCGAGGCATTCGTCTTGCGGGGCACCACTGTAAATGGGCATGCTCCAACGCTTTAATGTATGCCTGCAAAGGCCAAAAATGGACCTGAAAATAGACATATTTATCTACCTTCCTGATATAGTGCCAGCAGAACAAGAAGCTGTGAAAGCAACCCAAGAATGCCAGTAAAAGGAGGTGAAGAACAGAAAACCAGTCTTCCTTCATCTGCAGTGATCAATGTGGAAAAGCAACACTATCACAATGCAAGTATCCCTTTAGAACAGTCTTCCAAGTCAGTCTACCAAAAGTTATTCGTCTCCCCTGCCTCAGCACACAAATACACACAAAATACTAGACTACTTTTCTATAAAAATTATCGTTAGCAAACTGTAGCCTGAAAGCAGGAAGCTAATTTTGAAAAACTTTCCTGCCTAGTCACCTGGAGTCGATAATTAACTTGCCATAGGTGAGTGAATTATTTCCAAGCCAGCTTTATAATGCAACAGGTTGGGATAGTCCAAAAATGCAACCAACTCTGTTTAAATCTAGGGGTTGGGTTCAAGTTCCTCGTCACACAAATATAAAAGTAGCCCACCTGGATCAGGCCAAAGGTCCGTCTAATCCAGCATTTGTTTACAACAGTGGCCAACCAGATGCTTATGAGGACCACAAGCAAGGAATGAAGGCAGCAGCCCTCCTGCACCCTTTTCTTTACTTCCCCCCAGCAACTAGGATTAAAAGATATACTGCTTCTGAATATGGAGTCTCCATGTAACTATCATGGCTAATGGATGTTGACAGACCCCATCCTATGTGAATGTGTCTGATATGCCACTTCCCAAGATGAAATCATCCTGTAAATTATATGAGGTATGTATATTCAGAAATAAGGCAATTTCTGCTAGACTGCTGGGTTTGTTTGGTTGTTATATACGGGGTGGAAACCAATGTTGGGCTAAGTGAATTTTCTGTCAGCACAAGAATTCCTGCTTCTGCAACAGAACATTCTTCCCTGTTTCCTTCCTCCCCTCTGTATTATCCTAAATCTGTTCCAGTTTTCCCAGTTCTCTGGAGCAGATTTGGGGAGTGGGAGGGAGTCCGATCGTGCAAGGAGAAATCCTTGCATCGATGGGATAGGTTAGTTGAATAATACCCAAAGAGCCTCAATATATCAGTTTTGCCCTATTTATTACATTTATACCCAACCTTTCCTCTAAGGGAGGAATGCAGGTGGCGCTGTGGGTTAAACCACAGAGCCTAGGTCTTGCTGATCAAAGGTTGACGGTTCGAATCCCCGTTGCTTGGTTCCTGCTCCTGCCAACCGAGCACTTCGAAAGCATATCAAAGTGCAAGTAGATAAATAGGTACCACTCTGGTGGGAAGGTAAACAGCGTTTCCGTAAACAGCGTTTCTGGTTTGCCAGAAGCAACTTAGTCATGCTGGCCACATGACCCAGAAGCTGTACGCCGGCTCCCTCGGCCAATAAAGCGAGATGAGCACCAAAACCCCAGAGTCGGTCACGACTGGACCTAATGGTCAGGGGTCCTTTTACCTTTACCATTCCTCCAAGGAGCTCAAGAAGGTGTAAACGGTTCCCACACTTTTCCATTTTATCCTCATAACAACCCTGTGAGGTAGGTTTGGCCAAGAGACAGTGACTGGCCCAAGGCTACCCAGTGAGCTTTGTGGCTGAGCAGGGACTAGATCTCTGGTCTCCCAGGTCTTAGTCCAACACTCTAACCACTACATCACACCGGGTCTCTTTTTATATACAATTATCCTGGAATTTGGGAGGGGCCACGGTTGAGTGGTGGGGTGACTGCATGCATTAGGTACCTTGTTCAATCTCTAGTTATAAAGGGTCAGGTGACAGGCATGACAGGCAATACCTCTCCTTGCCCAAGAAAGTCACCAACCGTTACAGTAAGCTATCCCTGAGCTAGAAGGCTGAATTGTCTGAAATGTTTGTAAGGCAGCTTCCTAACATCTGGCTAACAGGTGGCTAAAGGTAGTTAAACCTGTATTATCTTTTTGCATGGACACACCTGCACATCCGTAGCTGGAGAGCTCTGGCAGTCCCCAGTACACTTCATCACACTTTACTGCCCATAAGCAAAATGGAAGAGATTACAATTTTAAACAACCTTATTTGGGTAGGAATTTTCCTACAAATTTCAGCAACACCTCAGGGATATACTTGATCATTCTGCAGCATAGTCTGTGGCATTATGAGCATTTAAAACTCTCCCACACACATAAAAACAGGAGAGAGAGAGAGAGAGAGAGAGAGAGAGAGAGATGGATGGATGCACCAAAGTGGCCTCTCCAATCCTGCCCTTAATGGGACTGAGAAGCAAAGTGTGGGAAAGACAAGAGTCTAACCCGAGAGGTGTCCAAAGCAGTACAGCGGCATATACAGATGTGAAAAGGGTACCTTGGCACGCACCCTCGAGGCCCTCATTCAAAATGCTATTTAATAAAAATTAAGCCGTTTTACACTGAGAGAAGGGATTATTCTGCTCGGCAAGGAAGCTTTCAAATAAGGCACTCAAGGGAGCGAGTCCCAGAAGGCTTACTGTGCAGAGCACGCAACAACCTAAGCCCTGCAGGGCTGCTTTTTTGAAAAAAGGAAAAGGAAACAAAAAGGCTGCTTGCCTCCAGGGGATGCTATAGGATTTGAAGAGACTAGTGGTAAAAGAGGGGAAACAGTGACATGATAAATACCACTTGGCACTTATATAATGCATTTGGGTGTTCATACAACAACCTTGCAGGGTGAGTCAGTAGTATTATCACCAGATGGCAACAGAGGGGACGTCTGAACCTTTGTGGTTTGCTTAAGGACAACTAGATGCTATCCACACCACACATTTAAAGCACATGGCTTTCCACAAAAAATCCTGGGAACTGTATTTTTTTTTTAAAGGTGCTGGAAATAATACCTCTGAGAGCTACTGTTCCTATGGTTCACTGGGTGGGATGGAATGATGAGCAGATGTGAGGCTAGTGAATTCATAGCAGAGGTGACATTTGAGCCAGGGGCCTCAGGATCCAGAATTCATTCTCTTAGTCACCATGCCACTCAAGGTCCTGTCAGTGACTGAGCGGTTGCTTTCAACACAAGTGAGGGAAGACCCTTCCCCTCCCAAGACCACTCTGCGCTTTCTAGTGGGCTCAAGGCACAGGCAGCTAGGATGAGTAATAGCTCTTACAGTGTTCACTGCCTTGATAGTCTGTTTGTCTGTGCGGATGATATAGAAATATTTTCAAATAAATAAATGTTTGTGGGCCAGTGGTCACTGTTGGTCTGTATGGGCAGAAGGGTTGTAGACCCTTAACTGATGAAGTCTCAGAACGCCTGGAAAGCCCTGGATCAAGATGCACTTCAAACACAAAGATCTGTGAGCATCCTGATGTGGTGTCAACCTCCCTCTCTGACTGCAGCACGCTTAGGGGGACATGGATGACACCTTGAGATTTGCAGATCGGAGATGGCCAGAAAGAGACAGTTCAGTCACTCGATGTTCCCATTATGTAAGGAAGTCTTACCTGATGACTAGGCCCAACCCGGATTTCACCCTGTGTGCTGTTCAACCGCCTGCAATGGAAAGATACAGAACCACCAGTGAGTAAGGGGAACCGAATGGTGCAACGCACACCCTCCCTATACTGGGTGAGCATGTACAGCCACTGCTTTGAGAGCACTACTGGGAATAAAACCACAGAATGTCTGGTTAGTCTTTAATGCCATTTCAAAACGGTGCAGGGAAAAATCCCTCCAGCCTCCAGCAAGACTCCAGAGCAGTCTTTGCTATTTTGGACTATAACTCCCATCATCCCAGACCAGAATGGGTGGGGTGGGGAGAAGAGTTTTAAGTTCAGGACATCTGGAGGGCAGCAGGTTCGTGAAGTCGGCTCTGGAGGCTATTTTCCCCATCTGCTAAGAATGGAATTTTAAGATGGAAACTTGGTGCACCCCAAAACCAAAAACAATGTTGAAACCAAGTCATTTGATCAGCAACAGCATGTGAAGCAGCCCTTTGCAAAATGTGAGGAATGACACACGGTGACATGGTGCCTCAGCTGCTCCCTGTTCAGCCTTCGCCTAATGGGAAAAGCCTTTTAAAAAGAAACCGAGGCTGTGTCTGCCTACAGCTTGCATGAATCAAGAACCTTCCCCAGCACCACACACACACACACACACACACACACACACACACACACACAAACACCAATCCTGGTTGCATTGTTCATTTCAGAAAAACACCCTAGGGTGAAGGCAGAGAACGTGCGTGCACAATCTGAAATGTCAGTGCCCAAAAAGCACGGGGGCAGAAACTGTGGTGGCAAAAGGGATCTGATTCCGCCCCCACCTTTGTTTGTTTAATGTTTCATCCAAAGGACGTCTCCAGCAAGAGGCTGCCATCTAGCTGCATGCAGAGAATGCCACTCTATTTTAACTCCAATTCTGGCCTCCAGCAGCAGTTCTTAGCCCATTGGGCCCTCCTGGCTCCTTTGCTCAGCATGGGACCCACCACTAACATCTAATAGGCACACCTAGGAAAGCCTTGCGCTAACTTGCAAGACTAGGTATTTTAGGGTTTTGCTCTCAGCTTTGGCACTGTGAGGCCTGCTGCTTCTTTCTTTTCTTTTCTTTTTTAACTCTGCGGCCCTGAAATAAAATTCCTGAGGGTTGGACCTTTGCTAACTAAGCTTAGTGCTAACCTTTATTTTGGGAAAAATGCCAACAGCGTGGGTGCCAGCTACAAACATTTATACTCTTATGGTTGGAAAGCAACATCTTTGGCATTAAGAGTTTTCCTTTACATTTTCTTTTCCAAAACAAGTACAATAACATTTCTTTTTTAATTAAATGAAAGCTAAGGTTTTATTTGGGATGCGGGTAGCGCTGTGGGTTAAACTACAGAGCCTAGGACTTGCCAATCAGAAGGTCGGCGGTTCGAATTCCCGCAACGGGGTGAGCTCCTGTTGCTCGGTCGTTGCTCCTGCCAACCTAGCAGTTCGAAAGCATGTCAAAGTGCAAGCAGATAAATAGGTACCGCTCTGGCGGGAAGACAAACGATGTTTCCGTGCGCTGCTCTGGTTCACCAGAAGCGGCTTAGTCATGCTGGCCACATGACCCGGAAGCTGTACGCTGGCTCCCTCAGCCAATAAAGCATGATGAGCACTGCAACCCCAGAGTCGGCCACAACTGGACCTAATGGTCAGCAGTCCCCTTTACCTATTAAGCTTTTATTTACTTAGGGTGAATTTATCCCACACTTTTCTTCCAAAGCTCAGGCTAGCATGCAACAACCCAGTAAGTCAACAGAAAACCATGGAACAGACTAAAGCCATACGCAGTGAGCTTCGTGGCTGAGTACTGATTTGAACACAGGTCTCCCTGACACAGCATCCATAACACCAGCTCTGGGTCAAAGGAGGTTTTAAAGAAAGCATTTTCCACACCTCAGGGCTTACATGCATTGCTATTTATGCCAAGAAGGTTTGCTTCCCCCAGAAGACTTGAGGCCCAACATGAAAGGCCAGCAACTTCCAGGTTTATTACAGCTACTTCTAGGTAGGTTGGGATGGCAAGCTATTTCTCAGGGGCCTACAAATAATTGTTACTGATCTCTGAGCAGCCTGCTTCCATTCTGCTTATTTTAAGAATCTTGTAACGTTAAGAATTTGATGCCCAAGTTTGCTTGTTTTCCTCTACTCTCCCCCAAATCCTTTTTTCCTTTTGTATCATGTCTTTTTACACTGCAAAGCCTGAGAGCAGGAACCACATTGTTTTCAGGTGATATGTCAGTCGCTCTGAGGACCTCTCCAGATGAGGAAAATAATCGCTTTCAATCAATGCCTTGCTGATCGATCAGCCATGAACCAGCATTCCCTAAAACAGGTCCCTGGAATCAGCTGTGGTGAAACTTATAGTCAAGAGCAGAGGTAGGCAACCTAAGCCCTGTGGGCCGGATGCGGCCCAATTGCCTTCTCAATCCAGCCCACAGACGGTCCGGGAATCAGTATGTTTTTACATGAGTAGAATGTGTCCTTTTATTTAAAATGGATCTCTGGGTTATTTGTGGGGCATAGGAATTTGTTCATCCCCCCCCCCAAAAAAAATACAGTCTGGCCCACCACATGGTCTGAGGGATGGTGGACCGGCCCACAGCTGAAAAAGGTTGCAGACCCCTGGCCAAGAACAGGTGACCTGAGAACCTAGCTTTGTCCCTTATACACCCGGTAGGGCACTATGGTCAAGCTTCTCCTGCGAGTTCCAAAGGTCTCAAAAGCCTGCTCTGCAGTAACTCAGAGTAGGGCTTTTAGTGTGGCTGCCCTGTTCAGTGGAACAGCATCTCCGTTGAGATATTTTCCAGAACAACTGGAGGCATTTTGTTCTGGAGGCTTCCCCCGCTGAATGAACAGGTCTCTGCCATGGGTGTCTCCTTTTATTTATTTATAATTAATTTGCTATTATATTCTCTCCTGTTTTTAACTTTTTAAAGCTTTTTATTATTATTCTGCATACATTGCCTTAATACATATATGTGGAAGGTGTTGTAATAATAATTAACTATAATAGGAGAAGGAGATGACATTCAGGCAGGTGAATAAAAGTTAGCAACCTACAAAAAGAAAAGAAAGATTCTCTAGATTGCTGTGGGCTGCCAGTGGAGGAGCAGAGTGCTTGGGTTCGATGCTGGGAAAGATGGAGTGCTCTGTCCTACCTGCAACATCACCTTTATTCACCTACAATGCAATTCCCGGTTGCCAGTGGCCACCAGGCTAGTGGTTGAATACTAGCCTGAAGAAACCCTAGCCAACCATACATAATCATATGAACTTTGAAGGTCAACCTGAATTTATCTGACCTAATTTTCCTCTTAAGGACGTGTATGCATGTTACAACATACCTAGATGCTCACTGCATACACAGAATCTATTTCAAACCGGTAACTTCCTGCAGCTGGAATATGCCACTGTATTGTCTTCTCCCTCTATGGAGTTCACAGCGAGACAAGGAAAGATGAAGCGCACTTTTATTATGTAAAGGGAGGGGAAATGCATGAATAGGAATCAATGCTCGCTGAGTTGCAAAATACAGGCGGCTCTGTGTAATCTTTTCTGCAATCCCAGCTCTTTTTATTCCCACAGTTGGGTTTATAGTGAGAAAAACAAGCCGCTAAACCCATCCCTTTATTCCAACACCTTTCTGTACAATGGCTCCCTGCCCAGAAAGAGGTATAGCAAAAAAGACGCTGTGTGGTCTTCATAAGAACACTCTGAACAGAAAGAGGCAGGCAGGCAGTCAGTCAGTCAGTCGGGGCTGCGTTCTGGCCCCCAGGCTCAGCAGATTCAGACAGAAGCTCTGCTGCTGCTCAACTCTTTTCAAAAGATGCATCCAAACCCCTACCACAGGGTCGATATTGACACACACGCACCCCAGGTCGATGGGACTGCACATGGGGTGAAAAAAGACCTAGGGGTTGAAAGGGGGTTAAAAAAAAGAGAGTCTGAGGTGGAAAAGATGTTTACAAGGTATGCTGCAAATATTTTTTAGAATTACAAAACAATAAGCCTCAGAAATAAAAAGTGTGGGCATGTACAGGGTGCACCTCCCTTGCCAATGAGGAGCCTTTGTAGTTAATAAGATGATTTCATGATACAAGAGTATCCTCTCCCGCACTTTTTATGTTTTACCATTCCTAGCAACGGCAACTGATTGGTGATGATTAAAAGCTGACATATATTTTGATATTCCTTGACTTGATTTCATTTATACACCTAAGAAATTTGGGCTGGGGCCTTGACAACTTATGAGGGGGGTATCAGTGAACTCAGAAGTTTGAGAAACCTTGCCCTGGTATAAGAGGCTATATCCCAGCACAGAGACGGCTCCTGCACATTTCTGGAGCTAACCCTCCACATACACAAGGAGACTCTATAGCATGGGTAGGCAAACAAAGGCCCGGGGGCCGGATCTGGCCCAATCGTCTTCTCAATCTGGCCCACGGACAGTCCAAGAATCAGCATGTTTTTACATGAGTAGAATGTGCCCTTTTATTTAAAATGCATCTCTGGGTTATTTGTGGGGCATAGGAATTGGTTCATTTTTAGTTTTTCAAAATATAGTCCAGCCCACCACAAGGTCTGAGGGACAGTGGACCAGCCCGCTGCTGAAAAAGTTTGCTGACCCCTGCTCTATAGCGAGGTGGGCCAACTTCTCATACCAAGTGGGCCACACATTGCCTTGTTGCATGTGTGCAAGGGGTGTGGCAGGGTGGGGGAATCAAAAGTTGCCGCATGCGGTCCTGGGGCAGCAGGTTGGACCACCCTGTCCTAAAGGGTATTTCTGTGTGTTGAGCAGCCCAGCCCTGTGGCTCCCCAAGAGGGAAGGTTACAAATGACAGGGGCTTTTCAGTGGGGATGAGGAGAAATTGAGGTGGGGATGGGGGAGACAGGATGGAGAGAGATGGGAAACCTATGGCCCTAAACAGATATTGCAAGACTACAACTCCCATCATCCCTGACCATTGGGCATGCTGCCCAGGACTAATGGGAGAGGGAATCGAACAAACACCTGGGGAGGGCATGCACCCAGGCATCCCATCCCTGGGGTAAAGACTTAAGATCCAGGTCAGGCTTAAAAGATTGCACTTCCTCTCAGAGTGCATAGCTAATTGGTGGCATTCTATGCTGCAAGATCTAGCAACGGGCTGCCGGCTTGGCCAGCTTTAAATAGACCGAAGACAAATTCACAGAAGTCAAGTCAAGCAGTGCTTCCTAGTCGCCTTGTTCTGCGTGCTACTGAAGGCAAATTGCTGGGAAGCTACTGTTTGAGAGAGCTCTTGCCTTCATAGCCTGGGCTGAGGGTTTGCCAGAGGCATCTGGGTAGACCACTGCGAGGAGCAGGCGACTAGACCAGATGGACCTTTGGTCTGATGCAGCCCATGCATGCTCAGATGCATAAATTCCATCATCACAGAGCCATCGTTCTATGCGAATCTGGTGCCCTCAGGATCTTTTCCTGGACTCCAACTCCCACCAGCCTGTGCTGAGCTAGGGGGTGATGGGAGTTGCAGTCCAAAACCTCTGGAGGTCACCAGGGTTGGTAAAGGCTGGAACACTTATTAGAATAGCTTCAGTGGATCAGCATCTCCACCCGCTTTTCCCAAGGTTTTCAAAGGCTGCGTCTACTTGGCTACTGTGGAGTGGTCCTCGTTCCATATACTGCTTCTCTGGACACAAGTGCAGATTGTCACTTTGCAGAGGTTTTTATTTTACTATCTCTAGGCACACACATACAAGCATCGAGAAGGAGCAGGAAGATCAGCTAATTGCCAGAGGCATTTAAAAAAAAACAAACCAAAATACACCACACATCTCAACCTACAAATCTCCAACACTGCTGCCTCCAGCTATTGCCTGGATCACTTTGGATTTTGCCCTCCTTTACTCTGCACATCCCTCCCTCCTAGCTCTGTTTAAATATGAGAAAAGGAAGAATGCAGTTAAGAAGCATAGGGGTTTTTTGTGGAGGGAAGCTTCTGGGGTACTCAAAACTTTAAAAAAAAGTATGCATTTACCCTTGTGTGCGCGCACACACACGGATAAAAAGACACAGTTGATTAAAAAAAATTATGTTAAGGTCAATGAGTAAATGCAACAATAATGGAGGGAAGTGTTGGGCTGTTTATTCCATGAGATGGGGGTGGGGGGTGGGGGGTGGGGAAGGGATAAGGTTGGAAGTGGGGAAGGAGGGGGGAGGATGATGAGAGGAGCAAAGGAGCCAGCGCAGTGTATGAAATCTGACACCAAAGGAAAGCAATGTAACAAAAGTGGTATCCATAGCAACAACAACTTAATATTTCAGTCCCTCTTCAGCTGCAGCGGATTAAATATAATGACAAGATGTTCCCCCTTTGAAAAGTAACCTGTTGCCATGGAAACGCTGTAGTCTCTTGAATAAACAGGGACTGGACAGAAAGGAACTGGAGGCCTGCAAATGAATATCAAAAAGGAAGGGACTCTTCCCCCCACCGCCACCCACACCTACCCCACCCTATCCCAGGGAGCACTGGAGCCCTCTAATCCTCAGGCAGATAAGTGGGGGGTGGGGGTGACAAGAGAACTGCCCTTTCTGGCTTCAAAGCAAGGTGGGAATCAATGTGGGGGTCCCGACAAGTGGGAGAGAGAAGAAAGTAAGACTGATGGAAGGCTGGGCCATCAGTTTATATTTCCCTTGCAGGAGCTCAAATAGGAACATAGGAAGCTGCCCTATACTGAGTCAGACCAATGTTCCATCTAGCTCAGCATTTTCTACACTGGCTGGCAGCAGCTCTCCGGGGTTCCCCAGCCTGAAATGGAGACACTGGGGCTGAACCTTCTGCATGCAAAGCAGTTGCTCTGCCACTGAGCTACAGCACGTCCTCCAGATCCCCACCTTGTATGGGGACATGGGGACAGGCACCCAACACATTAGTAAAAGGGGCAACTTCAAGCACAGTACATTTTAAAGGAGAAAGAAAAGAGCCTCCTGCACCTCTGGCTTTGGCAATCCTATCCACTAAATCCCACCACCACCACCACCACCTGAATAATGTACAGAGTTCCTAAAACCCTTCCCAGTTTGTAGAGCTTTGGCAAACCTTTAAGCAGTTTCATGACCATGGAGCAGCTTGCTCCTGTGTGCTGCTGGAGACTGACTCATCTCCACGGTCATGAGCAAGTGATTGCCTCTAACAAGGCTGGCAAGTGGATAAAACTCTTTGTGTAACAGAAGCTACAGAAATAACCAAAGGGCTCCCCCAAAAGCCTTGGGACTAAGCCATTAGGCTCAGCTGGTCGATGTTAGAGAACATGCTCTATGTATGGAGGGTTTCTGGCTTCTGCCCATGGCATCTCCTGCTCAAGCAGAGCTATGGAGGCCTCAACCTGCTTGTGGTTCCTGGAACAGATGGACTAAAAGGTGGGTTCAGTACGAGGCAGCTGCCCCAAGGTCATGTCTTCCAGACGTTTTGTACAACAACACCCACGCAGGCTGGAGCTGATAGGAGTTGTAGACCAAATACATAGGACACATTCACACCCTACATTTTTAAACACTATGATAACACTTTAAGCAGCCTTAAGTTTCCCACAAAGAACGAGCTGCAGTTTGATAAGGGTGCTGAGAATTGTTCAGAGACCACTTTCCCTTTCCCAGGGAACTCTGGGAATTATAGCTCTGGAAGAGGAATAGGGGTCTCCTGACAACTCTCAGCAACCTTAACAAACTACAGCTCCCAGGAGACAGCTTTGGGGGAAGCCATGCCTGCTTGAAGTGTTACCATAGTGCTTTGAATGTAGGGTGTGAATGCGACCAAGTTGTGGAAGCCTGCCTGAATTGTCTTCCTCCTCTCCTTAATTCTTTCACACTTCCTGCTGTGGATATTGCTAAATGGATTTCACTTTCAAAGATCAGCACCAAAATTCTGTATGTGCATTTGTTTTGTTTTTAAAGCTAAATGTCCCCTTCATAGCAACTTTGGGATGTAGGCTCTTTGGATATTGCTCTTGGCGCTGAAGGTTTGGAAGGATAGGAACTCATACTTCCATTTCACAGATTGAGATGGCTTAGGGGGGGCACTTGCCAAAGAGCATCCTGGTTGAGGACCAAAGCCCATGTCTCTCTGATGCAGCCTGCATTTCCTGTCTCTTGGATGCGTCACAACTATTTTCTTATTTAAATGCAAAAATACCCACCATCCTTCCTTCGCAATTTTAGACAGCGAGCAACTGCCTCAAGGGTGTGTGGTGATATGGAGAGGAATGAGTGAAGCCATCAGCATTGCTCCTCAAGCTTCTCTGTTCCAGGCATATACTGCTGATTATGGGATGCTGAGGGCAAAGAACAGGAAGCTGCCACCTCCATCTTGCTCTACTCATGAGCGACCCCTGGAGTATCTGGCTGGCCAATCATGGAGGCAGAGCAGTAGATGGGATCCTTGACCCCGATCCGTATGTTTTTGTTTGGGAGCATTAGCAAAGCTAACAGACACCACCTGGCAGTGGTTTGAGTGAACTACTGGTGGTCCAAGGAGATTGTACTTCCAGCCCGCTAGGTCAAGAGGAGGGAGTGGGGTCTGAGCATCTGAAAGGTGGCTTTATCTTTTAAGGGTGAACAAGCCCTTGAGGACAGGGACAACATATGAGGAAGGGCCAGAGCTCAGAAGCAGAGTACATGTTTTGCAGGCAAAGGGCTGCAAGTTCAGCCCCTGGTGTCTCCAGAAAAGGTTGTGAAGTACTCATGCATGAAGGGCTGCTGCCGGTCAGTGTTGACAATACTGAACTAGATTGGACTAATGATCTGGCTTGATAGAAGGCAGCTTTCTATGCTCCTATATCTATACCTTTCTATGTTCACATAACTTTCTTTCATTTGGGTTTTTGTTTGTTTTAGCATTAGCTGCTCAATCCTATTCCCTTAGCTTCTTGTTCTTTTTAACCTGCAATGGCCTCCAATAATTTCCCATTTTACAGATGGCAGAACAGAGGCTGAGAATGAGCAACATGCCCAGAGGAATGCCTGTATGCACAAAATGGAGCACTTGAAATATGACTATGGAATCAGGGCCAAAAATGCTTTCTATCTGGCCACATTTCAGCCCAACGGCTCAACTGTTCTAATAACTGGCCTTCTGCCATTTATAGAATCCATTACATTGGGCGTTTCAAATATCCCCTTTTTGCTTCCTGGCACTGAATTGGAACTGATGTATGCAGCATTTGATTCTTCCAAGTAGATATGAAGCATAAATAGACACACCAGTTTAAAAGGATCCTGACCCAAATCCCATCTTAGAATATGCTGGTGTGGTATAGAGGTTAAAGAATCAAAACTAGGACCAGGAAGAAGTCAGTTCAAATCCCTGATCAGCGACGAAGCTTTCTGGCTGACTTTGAGCAAGTCACTATCTCTCAGCCTCACGAGGTGAAGATAAAACAGAAGAGGATAACTGTGTGAGCCCTCCTTGCCTTGGCTACAGCTTGTGGTTAACCTTCTATTTGGGGAAAGTTTGTATCTCATTGGCAGAATATCTTGCTTTGAGGGCAGAAGGTCCCAGGTTCAATCCCCAGCATTTCCAGGTGGAGATGGGAGAGACTTCTGCCTGACAGGATGTAGAGTCGCTGCCTGTCAGTGTACTGAGCTGGACAGACCAATGGCCTCAGTATGAGTCAGCTCTTCTATGTCACTAAGAGAGAGCTAAAACACAAGCCTGGGTTCAAGTGTTACACTAAGCCAGGCCATGGTTTAGCTCAGCACGGAGGCAAAATGATCAGGAAGGAAGGGGAGTAGCTGCACTAAGCCATGGTTTGGCACTAAGCATTGGTTGGCTTAACGTGCCATACAAACATTGACTAGAGTGCTATATCCAAAGGAGACAAATACAAAGTATACTAGTTGTATAACTGAAATTTTATTATTTTCTACCTATGTTATAATTACAAAGTTATAAACATTCCACATGCTTCCATGGACCAGAAACACTATCTCTCTTCTACACGAATCACCCTTTACTTGTACAACTTGTATCCAATGTTAAGTGTTACGAAGGAGCAGAGCCACTGAAATTAATAAACACATCTAACATGAGTCCATTAATTTTAATGGGTCTACTCTAAATAAAACTTAGCTGTATATAAACCCTCCTATTATTGTAGTGATATCATTCTTGGAAAACTTTGATAACAATTTGTTTTATCTTTTTTTTTTAATGCCAAATGCTTGGACAATACATTTTAAACTGATGCCAAAAAAGCTAACAAAGGAGGCACCAAGCAAACATGCCAGGAAGGCATTTGAAATTCTGGATGCTGCCACCACTGCAAAGGCCCTGTCCAGAGGAGCCATGCCTCAAAGGGTGGGACACCTGACTTAGAATTAGAAGCAACAGGAGACAATATTTATCAGCTTCTGTTAAAAAGGCTTGAGATTCTGAGGAACACCAGGTATAATGCTGAAGTATGTCAAAGGTTCACAAGGATGCAACATACACAAACATGACTGGTTTCACCTCCCACTCCGTGGCAATTGCAAATATGACTTTATGTCAAAGGTTAATTGTGTCCCACAACCACTGTTGTAGTTCTGGAGGAACCCTAAAGGTCCACACCAGAGGATGAGGTGATGGCCACTAATTGAAATGGGGCTCTTAAATGGATGATACAATTGCACAGAGCAAGGTCAGCCAATGCAATGCCCTCCAGCTGTTGTTGGATTCAAGCTCCCATCAGCCTCAGCCAGTGTGACCATGGTCAGGGATGATGGAAGCTGCAGCAGCCGCAGGGCACCATGTTGGTGACTCCTGGCATAGAGGATAGACCCATTATTTACAAACATAATAGAATGAAAATAAAATGGCTGTGAGCCACTGAATGGAACTCTCATGGACAGAGACAGTCTACCTTTGAATACCAGGAGCTGACTGAGCTCAAACACAAGAAGAGGAGGAGGTGACTGTCATGCTGTGGATGTCCAAAACATGCTGGAATAGATTGTTTCGGTCTAGTAACACAATAACCATGTTAACAGGAAAAATATGAATATCAAATGCTCCAAAATGAAATACTTTCACTCACGGTACTTCTGAAGCAAATCCAAGTAGCAACTGCAAAAAGCCTAAATTACATAAGAGAAATTATGTTGTATAAAACTAAGTCCCACTCAAAGAAGAACCAATGAAAGGAATGGACATAACATAGTCATGTCCATTCATTCCCATGGGTCAACAACCCTCCCCAACTGCCCTGTCTCCCCAGAGAAACAGCAACTGATCCAGTGTAATATTCGACTGATCTGGAGCCACGTCTACCCTGAATCCATCTCAATCCTGGGAGAAAGCCAAGAATCACTCTGTGAAGATGCATGGTATGTTAAAGTCATCCCTAATTGGGCTTGAGCAGTTTTAACCTTGCCTTAAGACAGGTTTGCCACAAGGAAGAGCCAGCATCACATTACCAGAGTAGGCTAAAACCATCAGATATACAGCCACAAAAATGCCATTAGCAAACAAGTTTTTAAAAGTTTTAACAGCAGGGTTGGGGAGAAGCCTCAAGTTAATTTGAGCTCATCAGGATACTGTGCAGACTTCTCTTTGAAAGTTTCTTGTGTCATTCTCCAAAACAAACAAACCAAGTCAAAGCTAAGAGAAAACACCATTAATATCCCTGAACGTGATTTTAGAGATCACCTAAAAACAAATAGCAAAGCTGCTGCACACACAGAATAATTTACGGACATGCTGGCACACAGCAATTGGAAAATCAATGTATTGGAAAGAAACAGTGATCTGCCCCCGGATCACAACGTACTGTCACATCAATTCATGCTGTACATCTGTGTTTGGTTTTAGAAGCTCAAAAAAAGAAAAAAAAGGATGCCCATTGGGTTCACCCAAGCTATCCAACAGGCTCACATTACCATTATGGTCCCAACCATCACCGAATGTCAACAGGATCACTTGCTCTGACCATGGTTTAATCTGCAGATTGCAAAACTGGCATGCCACCTTTCTCTGTGGAATTCAAAATAGCACAAACAAGGTTCCTGCTCCCACCTAATTTCAACAAGGGTGCCTACAGATTATGCCCAGGCACCAAATCACTCCAACATTCTGCTTTACTAATACCAAAAATTGCCCACACAGAACAGGAATGGGTTTGAAAGCATGCAAATGACAGTGAGAAGGTACAGAGTGACCTGATAGAATGACTCAGTGGAAGGACAATCTTAAGATTATGCTGCCATGGAGCCACATCGAAACACAACATGGACTGGGGGTAACAGGGGCATCGGAAAGTGGGAATTCTTAGTATGATCTCCTGCACAGTCTGTAATAGTCGGCATGTGCCCTGCTAAACAAAATTCAATATTCTGAGCTAAGGAAAGCCAAATTAGTACCCCCAGCAATGCTAAGCAGGTATTTGAGTACATTGCACACTTCATTCTGCTACTGTGGTTCAAAACTGTATTAAAATAATTTGCATCATGTGGAATAAAGTGGTGACAGAGGAGCATTGAGGCAAAGTATGTGGGAATGCAGAGTTGCAACAGTACAGAGAGGTATTGACCGGAGATGGTCAAGCAAGACACTGCTCAACCCAAGACCCAAGTCCAGAGAAGCTGAAGGTCCACTAGTTTTCCTTACCAACTTTCAGTGGGTGCTGCTGAGAGACCTACCAACTTGTATGGCTTTTCAGCGGCAAGGTCCCATACTCACCCAGAAAACATACAGTTCTACCCATAACAGGCCAGGTCTGTCCCTTCAAAGAAGGTGCTCCTGACTAGACAGCAGGAGGAAAATGAACAGCCATCAAAGCCAACTGTCAACTTCCCATTGAATCCTCCTGGCCTGCTCCCAACACATAAATTAACAAAATTCCATACTTCACTGAGATCAGAGGAGGCCCTTGCCAAAGACCCACCAGAACATAAATCCTTAGTTGTAGTTATTCAATAGCAGACAAGACCCTTTTAACCCTTTAACATCACATGTACTGGACTTGCTTCAGCAATCTCTACGGCAATGCAGGGATGTGGCACAGATTCCTTTATTTACAATATTCATTTCAACAGGCCACTTCAGTGGTTTTCAGTTTGTGGCCTGCAGAGCCCCCTGGGTTCTTTAAAAGCCTGCCATGTCTTCTTCCAAATGATACAGTCAGGAATGACAAAACAAGCGTCATCCACTTCCAACTTTGCCTGCAGTGTGTGTATGCGCGCGTTTGTGTGCGCGTGTGTGTGCATTGGGGGGGCTTTCTAGGACCCAGCCTCAGCTGGGGGGCAGGAGTGTCCAAAGCCCCCACAAATCTGTTATACCCACACACCACCATAGTATTCTTTTGGAATCATCTGCAAGTCAAAAAGTCATCCAAGAAGTCAACATGAAAAAAGCTCTCCAAGGACTGAAAACGCAACGGCCATGGTAGCCCACCGCTGCCTTGCCCAAGTTCATGGTTATGTGGCCTTAATTCCTTGAGTTGCCCACCCTGAGCAGACATTTCTAAGGCACCCAGCCTTAACAGCAAAGCCACCATGTTTGGGGTTTTTTCCTTTTTCTTTTAGGAAGCAGAGTTGCTTATGGTCAGCTCCGCTCGCTGATGGGGCTTTGCAGGAAAGGAGGAGGGTCTCTTGCTCTCGTCACCTGCCTGCCAAAACAAGCAAGACTGGCTGTCAAAGCAAGTCCCGTCCCTCCTCCAAAGCAGCCAATGGCTACGGATCTATGACCCCTCCTCCTCCTCCGCCCTGAACCCTTCCCCAGCACTGCCTCTGAGAGGCCCAAATATTTCCCTGCAGGCGCCACAGGCAAAAGCAGCACAGGCTGGCTCTGATACCGCAACTAGCCAAGAGAGAGAAAAAGAGACAGACAGAGAGAGAGATATTACAAGTGCAATTTGCAACTGCAGAAGGAGGAGGAGAGAGATGGGGTAAAGAAGACAGGTTTGCATGGCTTCTACATTTGATCTTCTCTCCCCCCCCAAAAGAACATGCACTCCTGAGCACCGTTTTTCATGCATTTCAATGAACGGAGACAGCTGCGTCTACAAGAGATCATGCAATAATTCAGGCAAGTAAGGACTCCGCCAGAGAGGGGGAAATTGCCGAGAGCACTGTGACAGCAGGCAAAAAGGAAAAAGGAAAAACCCTGCATCACTCCCGAGGAGGCAAGGCCAGAGTGCTGTCAGCCTACCTGAAGGGGCCGAGAGGATCATCCATGGCTCTGGTGGGTGCAGCTGTTTCCCCTGACCTTGCCACTCCAAAAAAAGGAAAGGAAAAAAGAACAGAAAAGTCTGCCTGGCTTTCCCTACTCTAACTCCTCAAAATGGAGGCCCATGCAGTCTCAGATAGACCTGAGCGAGCTTCCACTGAGCTTGTGCTATGACCTAAGCCTGCACGCAGAACGCAGAAACTTCGCCCTCAGACTGACAGCACTGAGCATGTGCTGTGACCCCCCCCTCCCTCGTCCACATGACGCAATCAATCTCAGACCCTGCCGTTTCCGTAAATAAAGCCCAGCCAACAGGCACGGCGGGCTGCCGTCGCCACAGCAGCTTCAGCTTCGCCCTAGCAAGCTAGTGTGCAGGGAAGAGGGGCCTCCGCGAGGGAATCTGAGACTAGCAACACGCAGGAGAAACCAGGCACTTCCAATGCCAGCATTTTTTCCATTTGCCGTTTGCCTCTATGCTGCTGCGTCTATAAGTTGGAATGAACGTAGAGTTGGGGGGGCTAACAGGGGGGCTTTGGGTCCAATTTCTACAGCAGCATTTTTTTTTAAAGAGACTGCCTAATAGAATTAAAACAAAAGGGTCACTTTAAAGTAAAACTGTGGCATCCGTGTGCAACCCCTTGGAGACAAAGCCACTTTTGCAATATTCTACAGCACGAATAACAATACGCAGAACCCTCAGAAGAAGCTAACATTTAATTACGTGCATTTCTCCAAAGCATTTTTTTGTGTGTGTACACACACACACACACACACACATACACAGACAGACAGAGTCCTCAGGCCATTATTTCTATGTTCAAGTCACTATCCCCATCAATTCTTTCAAAGGGCCTTGATTCAAATTTCTTGGTCGCACTGAAATGTGATAGACTGTGGGCTGCAACAGCAAGTGACTGATGAAAATATTCTGCTTCGTTCAAAATTAGGGTCCTGATTAATGACACCACCCATACACAAACACCACCAGCCCTAATTCAAATCCTTGGAGCTCCATGCCTCAGCTGATCTCAAAAGTGATACCGATTTGCTCCCTTTCTAGGTAGGCAGCCTCTTCCAAGCCATCTCAGTTTCTGGATGGTGCAGCTGCTATCTGCTAAAATATTTGCTCTGATCATAAGACGAGCCTGTTGACACCCCCACAGTCAAACTGAGTCTGGGCTACGTCAGGGCCAGGATAGGAGTGTGGATGGTTGTGCCCAGATCCAGCCTAGGAGTGCAAATTCCAGAGGTGAGCTATGCTAGTTTAAGCCAGATCTGAGGAAGCAGAAGGCACAGTGGGAGGGAGGGAGAAAAGGGCCAGCCTCCTCCCATTTATTTGTTTGTTGATCAATCAATCAATTTGCTAGCTGGCTTTAAAAAGTACAGCATCTTCCCCAAGTTGGCATGCAGCATCCAATGAAATCAAACACATGCAATATTAAAGTAATAAATACTGTAATAATTCAGTAGAAAACAATAAAATAATACCATCTGTTGCTCCAGGTGATATCCAATGTTAATCAGAGTAGACCCATAGGAAGGAATAGGCATGACTGAATTATGCACATTAATTTCAATGGGTCTACAAGTAGCGCCTCTCAGAAAAAAGAGGTGCTCCTTGTTATGCCTTTCTGCACCCCGCCCAAAGTATTGCTTGTTACTGCAAGAACAAGACTAGATTAGTACAACACACCTCAGTTGGTAGAGCATGAGACTCTTAATGGGCAACTCGTTAATATCATCACACTGCAGATACCATCCTATCAGGAGGTCCATCCTGCAAGACACTGGAGTTGGGCCTTTTGTGTGGTGGCACCTATCCTTTCAAACTCCCTTCTACTGCATATCAGACAGAGGTCATCTCTACTGTCTTTCTGGTGTCTGCTAAGGACACTCCTCTTTCATCACACCTCCTAAATGCTTTAGCCCAGTTGGTTTTTGTACTGTTGCTATTGTTTTAAGTTGTTTTAAGATTTAAAATTGTGCTCTCTCTCTCGATACACACACACACACACACACACACACACACATGTGGAGGAGAGCTGACTCTGTGACTCCTCCAACAGGAGACATGCGCTCTTGCTCTATGAAAAGGAGCCATTTGCCATCATCTGTTGCACAGATTTTCGTCTCAGAAATGGCACAACCACCACCAAGTCTTCCAAAAGGCACAAATCACCGAGAGTGAGAGGGTGAGTAATACAGCAGCCCTGATGTTCCCCCTCTATTAACAAACTCTGCTCAGCAGGTTTTATGTTAAAGCAAAGATATATACAAGACTCAAACTTGCTTCCATTTTATGTTGTGGGGTCTCTTGGGAGAGCAGCAAGCTCATCAATAACACCTCTACTCAGGCAAGGAGGGATTTTCAGGGGTGTGTGTGTGTGCACGGGCACTTTCCTTTTTAGCAAAAAATCTAGTCCATTATTATAGTACAGGCTTCCTGTCTGCACCCTGGCAGGAATTTTAGTACAACATAAAGAATCTGGCTGCTTTGGGGAGAGGAGGAGACAGCTAGATTTGCAACATGCTGAGTTATCTCTCATGAGGTTCTAGCAAAACACCAAAGAAAACCCACATACAAACTTAGCACTCACATGAGCATTCACATGAGACTCTACAACTACAGAAGCTCCAGCTTCAGAAGCTCTGCCTGAAGAGGAGCTTGAAGACAATCTCTGCATGCATGCAAGCCAATGTATCAGCCACATGAATCAATCACTTGGAATCAGCTCAATAATTCAATGTGCAAGTTTCCACTTTACAAATGTGGAATGGAGGTCAAAGGAGAGCTGTACACTAAAGGACACCCACTGAGGGGCTGATATAAAAGTTCATTCGGTATCACGACTGCCACCACAGGCTATCTGAACAGTTGAGCCTCCCAAGAATATACAGGATTTATTTTTTTACAGAATATACAGATTCAACTGGCTGGATCATCAATGTGGCACCTTTTAAAAGATTGATGGCACCAATACATAAACCACACAGTCATGCTGACCCAATCCTAGCCATTATTGCAGCCACCCAGGGTGGGACTTGGCAACACCAGCACTGTCAAAACAAACGCCTGAATCAGTTCTGAGTTTACATCGCAGGATCACAAACACACACATATCAATGCCTTGAGGACTGAGAAGGCTCTGTTAGATATATTCAGAAATATACTATTGAGCAGCAATTAGCAGATGCTCACCCAGTTAAGAAGCTCAAGAGACTGAACTGGAATCCAGACAACTCACTACAGTTTTGGATCCATAGCTGGATCATCAATCAATGGAATGGGGTAGGGGAGAGAGACCCACAAGATCAATGGAACCTGAATGTGGGTGTGTGGCCACTGGTCTATAAGAGAGCACATGGCTTGTATGCCAAAGGCATCTCCAAATTAAAGGATCAAAGACAACAGGATAGCAAAAAACCTGCTACCAGAGTAGTCAACACCAGGCAAGTGCCTTATAAACCAAGGCCAAATGTGATTCCAGTATTAGCTAGAAGCCCCTGGTGAACAAATGTCTCTTTATAATGGGAAAAATAAACCCAGAGCATGTGAATGAATGGGCTAAGTACTGTATCAGTAAAGCACAACATTTTAAAAATATGCAGAATTATATCTATTAAGGTAAAAAGCAGAGTGCTCACATGCCTCTCGGAGGGTAGCAAAGAACTAAACAGGAGAGGACAGCCTCTCCTGTATCCTCCACCTCAGTAAGAGACCTTGTATAGCCCTACAGAAAAGCATATGCTACGAATTCTTAGTAAACAACTCACCTTGTCTCTGGATTGTAGCCCAGAATGTAGAAAAAGGAATCCACCCGGGCTTTAAATTCTCTAGCAGCAAATATGTCAGAGAAATGGGAGATATTACACTTTCCCCTGCAAGACAGAGAGAAAAAGGGGCATTAGATCAGGTTCTCTACATGGATGACGGCTTATATAATTAAAGGAAAAACCAAGACCTCTTGTTGGTATTGATAAATGCAACTGGCCATGCATCTTCTGACGTATTGAACAAGCTAAATATAATCCCATATTAAGTGAAAACAATTGTGGGAAACCAGGACTGAACATATTTTCCTTCTTAAAATACTTTATCTTAGCAAGTATGATACCGGAGAGGTTTGTCTGCAGTTACTGAGACCATTTGCCTTGATTCTCAGAGATGCTTAAAATAAGAGAATATCATGATATATTTTATTAGGTTTCTAGTCCTCATGGTAGGAATATACAACAGGAGTGGGGATCATGTGGTCCTTCTCTAGATGTTGTTGGGACTCCAATTCCCATCAATCCCAGTCATCATGGTCAATGGTCAGGGATGGATTTGTAGTCCAGCAAAAACTAGAGGGCCACAAATTCCCCTTTCCGGCCCTACAGAAACAGTTCTCAAACATAGGTCACTGTGAGCCTTCCAAATTCAAGAGGAGCTATTCAAGCCTGTTCAACTGAAGCTCAGTTCCTAATGGTCATTTGTGTCCAAGGATGTGGAAAAGCATTAAAAACAAACAAAGTAAGAGCAGAACTTGGAATCTGCACATTAAATGGGGAGACCCTAGGTACACCAAATACAGAACTCTAAAAATAAAAAAAGACAAAATGTGGCTGAAGCCCCTGAAACTCTATACAGGAACATCGGCTATTCTACCAATATCAGATACTGTCAAATGATCAATGAGCTTACTTCCAGCTATCAATGTCTACTAGTGATGATGACTATGTTCTACCTCCACAGTCAAAGGCAGAGATGCTTCTGGCTATAGATGCAGAAAACCACAGGGAGAGTGGAGATCAGCGGCTGAGCTCAGGTGCTGTTTGAAGACCTCTGGTTGGCCACTGTGAGAATGGGATGCTAGAGTAGATGGGCCACTGGCCTGATCCAGCAGGCTCATCTTTTTTTCTTATCAGGTTATTTATTCAGCCTCACGCCTGGGAAAGCAGTGTCCCCAAGGATTTAGAAGAAGGGAGAAGATTCTGCCCATTCTCCTTCCTTGCACTTTTCGCTTAGGAGCCCCCTCCAAGACCACCACCACTAAATCCCAGCTCACTTTCAGCTGTTGGCTTAAAAGCCCTTAAGTGCTCTCTCTCTCTCTCACCCCCACACACCATACATTAACCACATTTGCTCACATTAATCCCTTACTATTCATGCCTCTCATTTCTCTTGCCCGGGCTAAATTTAGATTTAGATGATAAGCTCCTCTCAGCAGGATATCAGGAAGATGAATGGGTGGGTAATGGTGTAACCTAAGCTACATTCTTTTGTCCCATAGAACCAGCTGCCTTCAGGTTCTTCAACTGGGGTTTCTTCCATCAGCAACAGGCAAAAAAGACTGAGGAAGAGCATAGCCACCCACCTGCCAATCATCTGGCATCATGGTGATGAACGGGGGTGCAATCCTGTTCTCTACAGTGTTTGGCAGGCCATGCCAGTTCCCCTAGCTTAGCCAAACCAAGCAAGACTGCCCACTGAAGTAACATCACCTGGTTGGCATGTAGGCATGATTTAGGAAAAATGGCCTTGTGAGCTGAAATGAAACCTCTGGCAGGCTAAGAGGCTCTCCTGCCCTGCCCTGCCGGGACCAGGGGGACAGAATAAGAGAGGCTGCAAAGGCAGACACATTCTTCTAGATAAAGCACCACACATACAGATAATGTATTATGACTCTTTTTTCTTGAAGACTGACCATGCAACTGTACTATGGCAAACGAGTGCAGCCACACCTGAGTACTGCAGCTGCGTAATACCTATTCATTTCAATAGGGCTTTGCTCTGGAAGGCCACATTAAGTCTCTATTCATTTCAGTGGAGCCATGATGGCAAAAGCGACTTCCAGGTTTGGGAGTGGTGTGAATGCCAGATGCTGGGGAGCAATAGCAGGAGATGCCCTGCTTGAGGGCTTCCCAGGAGGCACCTCACTGGCCATTGTGGGAAAGAAGATACTGGAATTCATGTGCCTTTCATCAGATCCAACAGGACTTTTCTTTTCTTTTTTAAAACGAGGCTCCCAAAATTTCTCAATAAAGAAAGGCAGGTGAAATCTCTACTTACAGCACTCATTCATTTAGAAAATGTTTCTGCTACCTTTCAGTTAAAATTCACAAGGCAGCATAAACAACAAACAACAGTAAATACACAAACCCCAACAGAAATACCCATAAAACAAAAGCAGCAGCTATTAAAACAAAGCCATTAAATGCAGCAGAATGGATTAAAGCATCATCAAGGCAACTTATATTACTGTGGAACCTCGGGTTGCGAATGTGATCCGTGCAGGAGGCAAGTACGCAACCCGCAGTGTTCGCAACCCGCAGTGCCGCATCTGTGCATGTGTGGGTCGCGATTCAGCGCATGCACGAGTGCCGAAACCCATAAGTAACCTGTTCCGGTACTTCCAGGTTTGCGGCAGTGCGCAACCCGAAATTGCGTAACCTGAAGCGTCTGTAACCCGAGGTACCACTGTACACGCTGAAATGCCAGAGTAAATAAAAAGCCCTGGTACCAATATGGCAACCATGTTGGCACCAGGTGAGCCTGACTGAGGCGGGCACCACAAACCAAAATGCTCTTTCCCTAGTCACCATGTGGCTAAAATCAGATGATGTGGTTAGATGTCCCAGAGGAGGGTCACAGGTGTTGACTGAAGATCATCACCTTTGAAGAACGCTCAGCACAAATAAATTAAAAAGATTTTCCTCCCACTGTTATCACCCTCCTGATAATCTTCCCTGTAACTTTGCAAGAATAAGAGCCAATGACAACACAGGAGGACTGCTGTGAAAGATCCTCAGGGAAAATTACACACATACAAACCCCTTCCTGAGCATATGAGCCGACAATTAAATTTTCAAGCCCGACACCATCAATCCAGCTCAGCTCACATTAGCTTGCGCTCTCCTCTCAGCATGCCAATTTCAGACTAAAAAGTCAGCTTCCTTGAGATATAAAAAGCACTCTGGTATTCTGGAGAAGATTACAGCGAGTGAGCGGAATTTGCCAGGTTTATCTTAGAAAACAACAGCTCTGTAATAAGTCAAATCAAAAGGTCTGTTTCCATCCCCTACAGCAGAGGTTACAGCTGACTTGACTTGAAGGAAGCAGCTTCAGCAAAGTGGCTTTGAACAGGGAAAATGTCTCCAGATGGCTTTACTTAAAACACCATCTGAGCATTATCAGCAGGGAGATCATTCAGTTCACATTTTGACAATATCCATGTGCTCTTCCTGCATGCCTGAAAATGAGATGCATGATGCCAACAGCATTTTCATTTGAATTCACCACAAGCATTGACTTGTTCCCCAAAGATGAATGGTTAGGTCTTTGCTCGTTAAACCAACAAAGGGGGAAAAGGAGGAGAGACCAGGGCAGGGATGAAGGGAAAGGCAGACCACACAAGGCATGGGTCAGCAGCATCGGAGTGGCTGTCTGGCTATTGTTGAAAGCCCAAGGAACTCTCATCTTTCTCTTTCTCTCTCTTGAAAAAAAGTGAGTTCCAAGTCCTCACGGCTCTTGGGACAAATGACAAACCTTTTGCTACACTGTGCTTTAATATGATCATCGCCGCCAAACAAGTGCGTTTTCTAGACCCACAGTTTTATACAATACTTGCTTAGATTGGGAATTTCCAAGGACTACTTGCCCAGACAGACCATCTTTTTAAAAAATAAAAAGTCTCAAACTTTTGGGGGGCTTACTCAGGCTGCATAGTTGGTTGCAGGAGGCTGACAGAGAAAAAGAATAGGCAAGATAAACGGCAGAAGTTCAGAAAGATGGCAGCAAGTGCAACGTTCACTTTTGCTATGGACAGGTATAAATTTGGCTCTGGCTTCTTCTCCAGGTCAGGAGCTGTTCAAGTTTTGAAATCTCCTATGCAAGATCATTCCTCATAGAAAAGGAACAAAACTCTGGCCCTGCAATTCCTTCATGTTAGCTTCTTTCCAAGTTTACTCCACAAGACTCAGTAAGACAGATCAGGCCCACGCATCTATCAATCGTGAGGCATGCGACACAATCAAATTCCAAATAAAAATACTGCAAATAAGGGAAGTGCACTTTTGGCATTGGCCAAGATATTGCCGTAGTTTTCCATGTAACTCTCAACAACTATGTCAGACGTGAGTATTCCCAAAACAGATGATCAAGATGCATGCACGCGTGTGGGAAAAAGGTTTGCAGGATCAGACACATAAAGTTGGCAAATATCCATGAAACTGACCTACGCACATGTCAGATGCACAGCTAGCTTCTCTTAGTTTCCCTTCACACCTCAGTAGAATGCAGAAAAGCAAAGAGGAACCAGTGCTGTGGGCCTATCCAAATATAGCAATTTGTTTTTCAACATCAAGCAATCCAAGCAGTCAAAACAATCAAACAAACAAAACAAAAAATAAAACCAAGGGACATAAGCAAGAACACGTGACAGGAAGAGAGAACAAAAATCAGAGGGCTAAATCCACTAAAATAAATGGATCAAGTTAATAGTGACCCAGATCTCACTCAGTAGCACCTTAGAGACCAACTAAGTTTGTTATTGGTATGAGCTTTCGCGTGCATGCACACTTCTTCAGATACCTGGTACTTCAGGTATCTGAAGAAGTGTGCATGCACACGAAAACTCATACCAATAACAAACTTAGCTGGTCTCTAATATGCTACTGAATGGAATTTTTTTATTTTGTTTCAACTACGGCAGACCAACATGGCTACCTATCTGTAACCAGATCTCACTGACTGCAATAGTAACCAAGTTGTGACTAACTTGACCCATTTATTTCAGTGAGACCCTAGTTCCATTCACTTTGGCTGCAATCTGAACCACACTTACCAGGGAGTAAGCTCAATTGAATTCAATAGGACTTACTTGGATAGGATTGCTCTGTTAGTCAGACTCCAATGCAAAATCTTTAAGTCACTATCTAAACTACCGTAGATAACAAAAATTATTAGATGTGGGCAAGGGGGGGGGAGGAAGATTTCATCAGGAGACTAGCAATATCCGCAATGAAAACATTTTTTTAAAAAAAAATAGATGGAAAGAGATTCAGAACATTCTCCTGGTTAACATTCTTGGCCTTTCTAGAGCTTGTTACAAAGTCTTCTCTGCAATGGACTCTTGACAGCTTACCTGAGGGCAGCAGCATGATAGGTGTCAACATAGTCCGAAATGAAAAGCTCTCTGTTCTTGATCACTGGGTCGGTAATAACCAGCTCACGCCCAGAATCTGTGGGAAGAAAATCACACAAGTTCAACTGTGATGCCTCAAAAATATCGACATCAGCCACTCACTCCCAGGAGCAAAGGCAACCAAAGCAGAAGTTTAGAGACACAGAAAGATATTGAGATGTAAAGCACACATTTTGAGGGAGTGGGCATAGCTCGGAAGTCAAGAATTTGCCCACCATCCCCCACCTGCAAAGGAATCCCCCCCCAAAAAAAGAGGCTGATCACCCTTTTAGGCCCATAGGCACAACTGGATTTCTGAGCAAGTGCTATGGACACTGGTGGTTACTCCCCTCCACCCACAAGACACCGGGGGCGGGGGGGGGGGGAGAACCACATGCATGCATATTTCACTCTTCCAAGGAATCTGGTGGGGAAATCGGATCCAACAGAATTAGTCTGAGCCTTGAAAAGTCCATAGAGCTGAAAGAGGAAGTGGGAACGAGTGCCATTCTTCCAACTACCGCCTTCATCTCCACTGACTTCTTAACTGAGAAGAAAATAGCCACCCTCACCTTCTGGTGACCATAGGGCACCACACTGGCAATTCCTTTTCTTCTGAAAGTATACATTTCTAGCCCTCATGTGGTGAGAAATAGCATGAAGGGAATAGGGCAGCAGGGTAGAGGGAGAGTTTTTAGAGTCAATAAGGACATCTGTCTCAATCCAAGGCATCTCCTCTTGCCTGCCTCCTCATGTCTCAGACAATGGTCCGAAAGCACAGTGATTCTCCTAGATTGCTAAAGCTAAGTAAGTCTCAACATGATCACTGTCCATGTGGAAGACAGTCTGAGAAGCCCAATATAAGCCGGTCTGGGCTTTCCAAAGGAATGGCAGAATGCTGCTATAATGAACAGACAGACAGAAAAAAGCATCACTGGCAGCAAGGGATGCTAACCACATCTGGAGCTCAGCTTACCATTTTCGTTATGTCGGTCCTGAACTAAATGCTGGTACACAGAATCTGGAACTTCAGACTGGCGGTAGTACCATTTGACGTTCATGAGAAGGTGGTCCCGTTTGCTCTGAAAAGGAGCAACAAAGAACAAAGTTATGGGCAAGGGCTTTGGGTTAGCCAGCCAACATACTCCCTAAGCAGACGCACAAAGGAGCAGAAACAAGTTGCAAGGAAATGAGGTTGTCTTCCCCATCAGTACAGAGAAATCAGAAGTCAAAAGGTGCTAGAATTGATGCCTAAACAGCATCTCCCCGCTTAAGGGGAAAGTGGCTTCTCAGACAATCAAGACTACTCTCATAAGCAGGGAACATTTGTACACACACCTGCCATTACATTAGGGGCTTGTACCAAAAAAGCAGCAGCTTCCTAACCTTGCCTACACAGTTGGCACCTTCACTTAAGCTTCATTTGGTCCAGAAACTCTCGCCCTGGGAAATAACTTCCTTGTCATGCAAAGGAAGAATGTGAAAAACATTCCAAATTCAGATGTTTCTGCATGAATGTTTTAAAAGCCAGCATCAAAATACCAAGTAACCATTTCACTTCAGACATGTTCTAGTTCTGTGCAAAGATGCCTTGTTGCTATCACTGGCTTCAATTATCATCTTGGAGAGTTTTGCACTAAAGATTCTTCATTGGGTTAACACTGAGGACTACTCCCCACCTACAAAACCAAACCAAATCAAGAGTGTCTTGGGGCATCCTGAGATTTAAAAAATTAAATCACACCTTTCTATTGCTCTAGAATATGTAAAAGGAAACATAAAGCACTGCAGTGAAGTTAAGTAGGGATGGGGAAGCTCCTGCTGCCCTTTGCAATCTCCCCAGATGGACAATAGAATCTACGCGTAGAAACTGCCCAGTGTACAAAAGTAACATTCATTTTTGTTGCTCAAGCCTTAATCAGGGATTCCCAAACTTGTCCACGGACAATGGTCTGCAACTTGCATTTAGGTAGTCTGTTGCATTTCTCTGGATTTGTGGTTGAAGAGAGATAATGGCAAATCCATCACTTTAAATATTCGTGTAGATTTTTGAGTGTATTTTTATTGCTTCCTCTATTTCTTCTGTTGTATTTTATTGTGTTTCAATTTAAATTTAGTAAAATGCAGCATATAAGAAATAAAAATCAAACAGCCTCTAACACAGCATGTTACAATTAGTATAACAGGTAGAAAGATAATTAAGTAGTTTGCCAAGACACTCAGAAGTGATCCTTTGGGGGGGGGGGGGACGCTGATTTTGAGAACCAATGACTTAGATAAAACTCCATGTGCAATACCACAAAACATCCAGCCAGTGGCAGCATTGTGTCAAGTAAGACTCCTAGAGCGTGGCTGAAGCACATGTACCTGGTATCCTGTCCTTTAAAAGCAGTTCAAACCGCAAAAAAAGAAAAGGAAAAAAAAACGTTTGCTGCACAAGCTTGAGAAATAAATCAGCACTTCAAAGGTTTAAGCAAACATGAAGATAACTGCAGTCAAAGCAGAGCGCTTGGGAGGGACTGTAGCTCAGTGGCAGAACACCTGCTCTTGCAGGCAGAAGGCTTCAATCCCTCTGTTTAAAAGGATCTCAACTAGCCCTGCTGGGGAAAACCTTTGCCTGATAAGCTGCAGAGCCAGTGTCAATGAAAAAAGGCTGGGAGTGGATGGACCAATAATCACATTAAGTGGGAGGGACTACAGATCAGTGCAGTGGTGGCTTGTGCGGGGTGCAAGACAGGGAGCCCAATGATAGGTGGAGCCAGAGGCAAGGACAGGTGGGGGCAGCTAGTTCTACTTTTGTCTCCCACTCCCTGCTGGAGGAGGGAAACACCAGAGACTCCGGAGAAGGAAACAGGCAGCCTTGTAAGTAAGAAGACAGGCAGATGAGGGCTGGCTGGAAGCAGACTGAGGTTGGTGAGGCAGCGCCCAATGGACCAGCCACAGCTGAATCAGTGGCTGGGCATGTGCTCTGTATGCCGAAAGTTCCCAAATTCAGGGTTGCCTCCAATCTTAGTCCAACTTGGGAGTTGAAATAAATGGGCATGGCCAACCGAATGCAACCCTGTACAGTGGAACCTCAGTTTTCGAGCGTCTCAGAAGCTGAACGTTTCGGAAGCTAAACACCGAAAACCCGGAAGTAATTGCTTCCATTTTTGAATGTGCCTCAGAAGTCGAATGGCTTCCACTGCGTGGTTTTCTTTTTTCTCAATGGATTTTGCCAACCACCCATTGCTCCTCGGTTTTCGAACATTTCGGAAGTCGAACGGTCTTCCGGAACAGATTATGTTTGAAAACTGAGGTTCCACTATATTCAGTTGCAAACCTGAGTCCCCCAGAATGCAACCCTCAGGCCATTCCTAGAGCCTCTGCACAGAGACTCATCTGCAGATCCCAAGGCATAGGCAGCTGTATAGGAGACAAGTAGTTATTTGCAGATAATTGGTGCCCAAGCTGTTAAGCACTTTAAACTTAAGCACCCTGAACACAATCTACAACCAAGGGCAGCCGGCAATACTTTAATAGTATGACCTGGCAATTGCCAACTCATGGGTACTCCTGCCACCAAAGCCACTTGGGCCTCTAGTGATAACCAGCACAACATTTAAACTACATAACAGTGCCTTCAGGGGAAGTGCAACCCTGTCCAGAATAGGTATTGCGCTACACTGGATCTTACAAGAGAGCCTAAAGTGAGACGGGCCACAGGACAATGGTAGAGCATCTGGCTTTGTATGCAGAAGGCCCTCAGAATCTCTGAGTACAGCTGGGGGAAGAGGACCCCATCTGAAATTCAGTGTAGACAATACTGAGCTAGATAGGTACAACACTGGTCAAAAAGACTTTCATGTTGCTGCCACAACACACACAGACTCAAGACCCACAAAGGCCCAAGACACAAAAATTGTGTGCGCTCATTTATGTGTATAGATCCAAAATTTAGGTCGCTGAAGAAACGAAGATGGCAGGTGCCTGGGACACCATGTTCTGCAACATGCCCAGGAGTTATGTAAACCAGATATGAGGAACTTTTGGCCCTCCAGACGTTGCTGAACAAAAATTCCTATGAGTTCTATCAAACATAGCCCGCGGCCAGGAATCATGCGAGTTGTAATTCAGAAACATCTGGAGAACCAAAGATTCCCTACACCCGCTGTAAACAAAGGAAAACATTAAAAGAGGTGGCTGGGCAGGTGATTCAGGGTCCAGCATGAAATACCTGGGACCCCACAACCACAAGTTATCCACTAGCAATATCCCTGGGTTGCAGTTTCAGTATTTGCGAATCTCTACCTACAATGTTTGTATGCAAACATCTGTGAACATGAATACAATAGATTTCAAAACACATGGGCACTTGCTGGCAATTTTGGGGAAGATGAAAAAGGAAAAGTGCTGCTACCCCTCTCCAAGCAAAACCCCTGTTTGATGTAAGGCCCAGTTCTGACTGCTTGCCCACCTGCCTCCTCTCAGTGTGCCCATCTCATTTCCTTACATCATTACCTGAAACAAAAGAGAAGCTGGCAGCCGAATCAAGACAGGAACAGCTGGAGTTCAGGGATCTGGAATATGATTGGAACTACAGCCTGGGGAGAAGGGGAAGGAGGGTGCCCTTTTCTTTCAAGCACGTATAACCCACACAATATTCATTTTGGCTGTGCTTTTATCAAATCAGAAGCCAGAGTATTTGGCTTCCCTCTGAGCGCCTGCGGCAGAGCCGGCTGAATCTCTGTGTGCCCTGGACAATACCTACCGATGCTCATCTACCTGCAGGGCTTTATCCCACAGGCTCACTGCTTGCTCTCCTTCTGCTGGGGCTTTTTGTTCATTTGTAGCATCCCAGCCTCTGCATTTAGTGGGCCTGCAACTTGTGCTTCCGCTTTCCGTTTATCTCAGCTCATCCGTATCAAGATGGAAAGATGGGTGACAGAATGTACTGTTGCGGAAAGACACGAACAAACTGCAACCCCCAAAATCTACCACCATCTGTCATTTGAAGACACACACTTTAGCTATGGTGAGCTGAACTAGGACATTTTTAGGGTACCAAATACAGGGAAATAACAAATGATTACCATAAACAGCTGCAATTTAAATGAGGAACACTGTCTTACTTAGCATCCGCTCTGCTTTCTGGAGATTACAGAAGGCATCACACTCACACACTTTCAAGCATCTTTTTGAAGCCATAAGGCCTAGGAAGGGACTTTTTCTTTTCAAAATGAAAGCCAGGATTTTCAGGAATCTGCATTCTGTATCCCTTAATAATATCCTGTGCCTTTTCCGCACTGCTGTTGAATCACAGCACTCGTGCTGCCTTAAATACTGCCTTGTCTCCCCTATTAACTTTTCTTCCTTACTGTGTATTATCAAGGGAAAACACTGCTCTAACAGCTTTAGAAAATGAATAATTTGATGTGATTTAAAAAAAATAAACATTATTTAGAGGTCACTTTGGGGGACATATAGCCCATTATGGCTTCATCAGGGCTCCTCTCCTTGAAAAACCAACAGGGTAAGTGGAAGAGAGGGACCTCTCAAACTTATAGGAAGTGCTGGACTGAGTTTGCCTGCCTGCGACAACCTGTGCAACAACAACAACAAGCAAAGTAGTTCCGTTTCCTCCAACATTTCATTCTGCAGGATGTTCGAACCCAGCCTCTCTGCAGAACAAGCACGGAGGGAAAGCGTTTGACCTAACAATCTACCATTTATAGTGGCTTCAAATTTATAGACCCCAAGCCTCAAAAAACAGAGGGGTCAGCGTTTGTTCCACTGTGCTGACTCGCTGCCTTTGGCGCTTTACATCATCCTCCGCGCCAACATGGCAGGAGGTTGTGCTTTTGTGTTTTATTTTATTTTTTTACGCCCACACTTAGAAAGGCAGCACATGAAAACCTCCTTTGCTGTTTACAACAGAAGCGCAAAACAACCAGTTACATTTAAATCCCCCGACAGATGATGCAACTGAAAAATGTGCTGACGCGCTAAATTTGCCACAATCTGCTCTCGGCTGATATCAGAGAAGCATTTCTCTTGCAAATCACAGCGCCCCTTTAAGGTATCATGTCCTGGTGATTGCTTCTTTTGTGTCCAATTAATTTAAAAGGCTTAACCATGGAAATCAGGCTGAGAATGTTGCTCTAGCACAGCAACAGTATCTCTCTCTCTCTCTCTCTCTCTCTCCGTTTGTAGAAACCAAATCTTACTAAAAACACCGGCATCTTACACTATGTTATATTTTACAATATTGCTATTTTCTCTTATCCTATAAGAGAATTGTTAATGTTGTGGCTTATTGGGCCTGCTTACAGGATTCTGTCTTTTTTTCTTTTCTTTTCTTTTTTTGTATATTATAGTTTTCCCTGTTTTTGTTCCCCACTCAGGGATTGAAAATATTCAGTGAAGAGCAGGCTGTAAATACTGCAAATAAATAAATAGGAAGGTGATGGACTCCAATCTCACTGCAAGGCAACTCTCCACCTACTTCCCCCCACCACACACATCAACCAAGATTTCCACTGGTTGCTGAAAAGGGGGACGATGGCTTAATTTCACTCCATTAATGCTGCTGTATGTAGAACCAGACTGCCATCTGTAGCTCTTTCTTACTCCAGCAAGTGGGCTTCCATGGGGCTATGGAAGTCAGAGAAGATGGCTACCAGCTTCCACACACAAAAGGTGTGAAGAACCTTTGGTCCTCCTGATACAGTGGTGCCTCGCAAGACGAAAAGAATCTGTTCTGTGAGTCTCTTCGTCTAGCAGTTTTTTCGTCTTGCGAAGCAAGCCCATTGACGGATTAGCGGATTAGCGCTATTAGCGGCTTATCGGTTAAGCGGCTTAGAAAAAGGGGGGAGGGGGGAAAACCCCCGCAGGAACTCGCAAGACATTTTCGTCTTGCGAAGCAAGCCCATAGGAAATTCGTTTTGCGAAGCACCTCCAAAACGGAAAACTCTTTCGTTTAGCGAGTTTTCCATCTTGCGAGGCATTCGTCTTGCGGGGCACCACTGTATTGCTAATCCCATCACCCCCAGCATGACCAATAGTCCGGGGTGATGGGAACTGTAGTTCAGCAACAATGAGAGAGTCAAAGCCCAAACTTGCTGCATTGTACAGCTCCCCCCAGCACAGGAACAAAGGAAGCTGCATTAATACTTGCTTTGCCTTCTGTACTACTTGGACTGGCTGGCTGGTGGTTTTCAGGGATCTTGGGCTTAGGGTCCTTCTGATCGTCAGGTGCTTGAGCCTTTGAACTGGAGATGCTATGGGTTGAAGTGGGACCTTTTACATGCAAAGGAAGGGGCTGAAACACTGAGATATGGACCTGGCCACAACCAATGGGCCTTAGCTCCTGTGGGGAGACTGAATCACACTTCTTTAAAAAAAAAATGGCATCTGGAGCAAAGCCTTGATGACTTATCTTAAAGCCAGAGGGGTGGGGTGCCCCCATGGGAGCAGGTGTAGCAATCATCCCTCCCCCAGATTCCTGCTAGAAAGCATGGACTTTTACTGCACCCCAGAACTCTAAATTTCCCTGCACATGTCAGTGTGACATGCTCTGTGCAGCAACTCCAACAGAACAACTCTCAAAGGCAGCCAAGCTACCTCTTTCGGCTCCTGTCCTCTTAACCTAAACCAACACAAAGACTGCAACCTTTAAACCTGTTAGTGTTATCTAATGACTGTTCCATCTACAAGAGCTTTTCTAATAGAAACAGGCCACGATGGCTTATCTCTGTGCACAAGCCAGCCCTCAAAGAACCGCCAGCTTGATTGAGCGCAGTAATGGAAGGCAGGAAATGAGAAGGCTTGGTTAAGCCGCGGATAATCGATCAGTGTATTCAGCGAAGTGTGAGCTGAGCCAGGGAATAAGCAGCTCGGGGTATCCAATACTGTGCCTTCCAGTACAGAAAAGTCCCATTTCTGTGATCTATGCAGGAGAAAGAATAATTTATTGACACAACAATATAGGATTCCCCCCTCCTCACCCCCTGCAACATACATATGCCAAAAATGTCTTGCTTTTCACATTTGTTATTCTTTACAGTGCAGAAAGAAAAATCTTTCACGCCTCCCATCCTCTGCAAGCTGAATGACAAAGCTGGGTAGTGGCTTGTGTTGTTCCGAACAACTCGTGAACCTGGAAATTAATTCACAGCCCCGTTTGTCAATTCTTTCAAATGTAAGGAAAGTGTTCTCTTTGCCTTCCAAAGTCCAGTATTTTTGCACTGTGTATGTGGAGTGTCCCATTTTTTATGTGTGCAACTGTGATTCTCCTGTCGACAGCTGGAATAAAACAGGTGAAATCTCAGAATCAATCTTAAGGTTTTAAGCTATTGCCAATTTATACATGCTGGCAAAGTAAACAATCTGGAGACCCAGGGTGGGGGTGGGGAGGCGCTCAACTTGTTAGAATTTGAAGGAGAAGCAACTCACCACTGGAGAAGACAGAAAGGCAAGGCTCAGCTTAGAGGGGGAGAAAGATTTTCTCCCATTTTTATTTTTACAATAGGGGTGGGGAAGCAACCTGTATCTTCCTGAATATCTCCGGTTTTTCCTCCAGTCCTTGACATTTCTACTCAGGAATGGGTCAAGGATAACCTTGGCTGTTGCAAGGAACCCAGATGAGAAGAAGCTATATGCTGTGACAGTAAAGAAGGAGCCAGATCAAAATGAGACCTCTAGGTGCTGCTCCTTTCAAAAGATGCTCATCAAGAAGACATCCTATGCCCAAAAACCTAGTGTTGGAAGAAGTAGTTTTGTTTATTTTACATTTTGTGCAGGGTTGTTTTTTTTAAAAAAAAAGTTTTACACACAAAGCATTAGAAAGAGGTATCAATGTAAGATAGTGGTAGCTGGCACCTATTGGGACTGGTGGGTTGGAAAACAGGGAGGCCAACAGTAGGTGGCGCCAGAGCCAATGACTGGCAAAACCAACTCATTCCATTTTGACACCATCCCACTCCTTGTTTATTTCCTCAGAAGCAACACAAAAGAATTAAGAGGAGGAAGCTGATAGCCAGAGCTACCCATTGATTAGACTAAAGTACCGTATTTTTTGCTCTATAACTCACTTTTACCCTCCTAAAAAGTAAGGGGAAATGTGTGTGCGTCTTATGGAGCGAATGCAGGCTGTGCAACTATCACAGAAGCCAGAACAGCAAGAGGGATTGCTGTTTTCACTGTGCAGCGATCCCTCTTGCTGTTCTGGCTTCTGAGATTCAGATTTTTTTCCCCTTGTTTTCCTCTTCCAAAAACTAGGTGTGTCTTGTGGTCTTATAGAGCGAATAATACGGTAATTATCAGGCAGGTGGGGGGGCAAGCTAAGGGCAGAATGAGGCTGGTAGGGCAGTGTCTCATTTGCTCTAATGAGCCAGTCTCCACTGAACAAGACTCCCCGTCCTAAGGTAAGAATTCAGAGCCACTACCAAATCTGTTTATAGATGGCTGTAAAAATTTACTGTTTAAGAGCCTACTAATCCTTTTCATGTCTGCAGCTAGAAATCTATTAGGATAATATTGGAAAACAGCCACTAAATTAACTCTGGAGGCCTACTCTGGGGTAGACTGTAGAAGATTGCTTTTTTGGAAAAACTAACAAAGCATCTTAGAGCACTATTTCAAAACGATTTTGAAATAATATGTTTATTCAATACACAGGAAAGTATAAAAGTTATCTTCTCACCACCAGCTATCCCCGGCTCACTCTGGGACAATCTGGTAATCTGGTGTACACTAAACGGGTACAGTCAACTCTAAACTATTATCCAAGCCTGCCAGATATTTGACTGTGCATAGAAGGATTTGGGGGGATGGGGTATAGAGGGGCTGTTTTCAGAAACAGAAATGTTTTTAGAAATGAATTCAGAGCCGCACAATGTTGCATGCAACAAAGCTCAGACCTGCAAAGGCAGGCGGCGCGATGCCAAAAGCAAACAGAAGCAGTCTTCCAGTTTGCTTAAAACAAGAGCAATTTATTTCCCTATATGTTCCTTTTCGGCTTCGCTGAACTGAAAATTCAGAACACCTCTGTGCTCAGAGAAATGGGGTGGGGATATATACTTCTTTCTAAAGTGCACTGTTATTTTTATATTGCAAAGAAAGTATTTTACCTTCATCACGGGAAAGCGTGTGTGTGTGTGTGTGTGTGTGTGTGTGTGTGTGTGTGTGTGTATGCGCGCTCCCAGAAAAAAATAATAAACACTATCATAAACCATTTCACAAAAGGTCACAGGCCAATGCTTACTATCTCTCAATTAATCCCACTGAGGCATCTTTCCGCTCTGTTTCTTTCTTTATGTTCTTTGAATTTTGCTCTGTAACACCTGATGTCAGATAAGCCAAGCAGAAGCATTCATTGCTAGCAGGCTCTCCTTTTTGCTTATAGGTGGGCATGCTACAAGGGTAAGGGGCACAGATTGTGTTCCTTAAACCATATTTCAGTCTTACACATCTTTGTTCTGGTGCTAGACCACTGCTCCTCTCAGTGCAGACCAGTAGTTCCCAAACTGTGACACAGAACTGAGAATATATCCTTGACATAAATGAATGATCCCTGTTGGAAAGGGTAGTTCAATGGCAAGAGCATCTGCTTTGCATGCTAAAGGACCTAGGTTCAATTCACAGCATCTCCATGTAGGGCTGGGAATATTCCCCCATCTGAAAACCTGGAGAGCTGAGGCCAGTTGGACAAACCTGAGCTAGATGGACCAATGGTCTGACCAGCTATAAGGATGTTTCTTATGAGTTCAAATACACTCAACAGAGGCTGCCACCCACTGCACTTCTGGCCAATTTACTGCTCTATTCTTGTCTCCTTCCAGTCAGCTTTGGAGAATAGATAACTATTTGACCTATGCACTAGGGGCAACTAAACAGGGGTGGTGCATCCCATTTCGCTGCTTGAGGAGAAACAGGAAGTGTTGCTTTGCTGTGCCGCCGCCACTCCCATCACCACTACCTGCCACTGCCGCCCACTCTGCCACTGCTGTGTGCCCTGCCAGGAGGCACTGATTTCAGGTAAGATCACACCAATTTTGGGTGGGAGTGGTGAATCCAGCCCACGGATGGTCCAGGAATCAGCGTGTTCTTACATGAGTAGAATGTGTGCTTTTATTAAAAATGCATCTCTGGGTTATTTGTGGGAATTCGTTCATTTCCTCCCCAAAAAATATAGTCTGGCCCCCCACAAGGTCTGAGGGACAGTGGACCAGCCCCATGCTGAAAAGGTTTGATGACCCCTGCCTTTTTCTGTTAGGAATCCTTTGACCAACAGTTGAACTGGATGATGCCCGACACCCACCCACCCCAGTTCGAGTATGATGAGAGAAAAACTTTCTCCCCTTCAATATATACATATACATATATGCACACACATATACATATACACATGCCATAATAATACTACTACTACTAACAACATTATCAACAACAACAACAACAATTTATTATTTATACCACGCCCATCTGGCTGGGTTTCTCCAGCCACTCTGAGTGACTTCCAACAAAATATTAATATACAATAGTCCGTTTAAATTAAAAGCTTCCCTAAACAGGGCTGCCTTCAGATGTCTTCTAAAAGTCTGGTAGTTGTTTCTCTCTTTGACATCTGATGGGATGGCATTCCACAGGGCAGTTGCCACCACTGAGAAGGCCCTCTGCCTGATTCCCTTGTAATTTGGCTTCTTGCAGCGAGGGAACTGCCAGAAGGCCCTTGGCACTGGACCTCAGTGTCCGGGCAGAACGATGGGGGTGGAGACGCTCCTTCAGACGCTCCTTTCCATTTGCTTTAAACTCCTTTAAGTTTCACTGCTAAACTTCATAATTCACTCTTCATGCACAATTAAAGAGAAACTCCAGAGAAACGGTTTCCCAGCCACCTGGCATTTCAGGCACTGGCACTTGCAAAACGTATGCTTATGTAAACATACTTTGTGTACTGTAGACACACATACACAGAAAGAAATCCCTGCACCAGATCATCCAGCCCAACAGGATCAAAGCTGGAAGGCAAAGCCAACCCTGCTCACCCACCTGCAGTGAGGAAAAGGGGTTTGCAATAGCAAAAGCCCACCTGCCAGATCATTACTCAACCAACAGCAACAAGCCTCCAGGAGGGTTCCTAGCAACCTGTCGCTTCCCATGCTCTGAGCCAAGTGCTCCAGAGGAAGAAACCATACAGAGTAAAGGTTTATCAAGAATTGAGATGGTGCGGTTGCGGGTGGCAGGAAACCCCTTACAACCTAAAGGGCAAAGGACTGCTGCGCAGAAGCAGAGCTCAAGTTTGCAGACGGTCCAAGGTTCAATCAATGGCAACTCTAGGCAAGGCTGCTGCCTGTCAGTATAGACAGTATTGAACAAGATGGACTAACAAACTGACCCAGATAAAGGCTATTACCTGTGTTCCTTCATCAATAAGCAAGGCATCATGCTGTAGTCTAGGCTAATCCTACTCTGGGTATGCTCTTTTAAATTAATGGACGTGCCTAACTTAGGTCTGTTAATTTTAATAGGTCTGTTCTTAGAAGGAGTAGCATTGGATACAGCCCACCTTGTTTGAGGAATTTGTGCTGGATGTTAACCTGCTACTGGGCCACATTCATGGTTCTGATACCAACTTAAAAGGCCCTATACACCTCGGTACTGGGTTATTTAAGAGGCTGCCTTATCCCTTACAGACCAAGTAAGTCACTATGTTCTTTGGCAGTTTCTCAAAGTCCCTAAATTATCAGAAGCCCACTCTTTCAGTGGAGCTGCCCCTATATTGTGGGAGAGCATCTGCCCCTGTACTGTGGAACAGATATGACAGGCACCCACTCTCTGTCCTTTCCAGAAAAAAGCTGCATTTTTATTTTAAAAAAATATAAAATGAAACTGTTTTTCTACCTTTTCATGTGTTTTTATGCTTTCATAGAATTGTAGAGTTGGAACCCTGAGGATCATCTAGCTTACCCCCCTGCAATAGCTGTCCCGTACAGAGATTGAACCTGCAGGCTTGGCATTATTAACACCATGCTCTAACAAACTGAGCTATTTAGCTGCCATTAGATGGATGTAAAAGTGAATCCATATGACAGAATAATAAGAATAAGCACACACACACATATGTACACAGGAGGGCCTAGTTCAGATGTCACATTAAACCAGTTTTAAATTAAACTATGGTTTAACGTGAACAAACAACATGCATTAGCATGCTCTGCTCCTTCCTTTAGGCAACCAGGAAGGAAACAGACCAGAGGCTGGCTACATGTTACATGTTTCTGTCCAAACAAAACACAAGCGCTAGTTATCACATAACGTGAAGCCAGCCTCTAGACTGTTTCCTCCTGGGCCTGCCAAAGGTAGGATTGGAGCAGGAGCTCAGGGGTAGTCTGAGCAGTGGGTTAAAACACAGTGTAATTTTAACTATGGTTTAGCTTGACATCTGAACCAAGCCAGGGTGTTCTACAGTGTTGTTCCACTTAGAGGAACAGACGTTATGAGAACATGGCCCCCATCATCTCTCTTCCTCTCAAATCATGTAGTCTTTCCAAGTGTAAAAATCTAAAGGCCACAAGACTGCACAGATTCTCCCTTCTCTCTTAACAAATCTCTACAGGAGTTTCCTCAACAGGCACTGTTGGATAGAATACACTCACTGAAATGAGCCACAGTGACTTTTGAGGCCTGGTGGTGACTCACTACTGAACAACTTGGTTGGGGGCAGAGAGAAATAGCTTGGTAGTTGGGATGTAGCCAAGGAAGAAAGAGGTCTGAGTTTTGCAGTTTGGTTGGGTGAAAGGGACTTGAAGGAGGAGGCTCCAAGGTCATGCCGACTGCCTTGGAGGCGAGGAGGGCGACTGTGACACTGCATGAAAAGACAAAGAACTGCATCTGGTCGCTTGCCTGCTCTCTTCCCAGCTCAACCTATATATCTATGAACAAACAGGTATCACAACATACACCCAAGGATTGAAGTGCTCCCTTTCTTCATTTGCAAGGAAACTGACCCAGCAGCAGCTGACCTGGAACCTCCTGGTTGCTTAGTAAGGCAAGGAAGTGTTGAAACAATACGAAAGGGATGATTCTTATTAGAACAATTCAAAAGAAGGCCATAAACAGTTCTGATCCCAGCTTTTCTTCTCCACACTCAACCTCTTTCCTGCTCCACTCTACTCTGATTACAGATTAGGGCTCTCCCACCAAAGCAAATTTGGCAGCAGGGCTGCTGAAGGGAGTATTGATAGCACAACCCTCCTCCTTCCGCACTTTGCCTGATTAGCATTTCTATTGCTGCGCAGGGCACAGAGGACGCTGTAAATCAAACACACTCAGTGTCAAGCACAATAACCAAAACAGTTACCTAAACAACTAACGGGTACTGTGAATGCGTTTAACTAAGCATCGAATAAGTGCCCGGGCAATTAAATTCCATTACGGTTCCTGAGACTTTAAACCTGGAGGAAGGTGAGGCCCAAGCGAAGACGCCCTTCCAGAGGGCTCCTGGCATTTGTCACTAAAATGCCGTTTCTGGCACTGAGTTCGCATCTAATTGCTGAGCAGCACCAGCTGCAGCATCTATTGCTAACATTAAAAGCAAGCTTTGAAGCCAGAAAAGGCAGCTCCAATAGATTCCTCACCTTTGCAAATATCAAGAGGAGGGACAAAGATACCCCAGAAGCTCACCAAGAAAAATGGCCTTTTAACAACAGAGTACTGATAGGGGTTGAAAAGGCTAAATCACTAAAAACACCGAACTGCATAGGACCAAACTGCTTTTTAAAAAAGTGGTTAAAAATAAGTTTAAAGTAGTTCATGGGGGCGAGAGGAAACTGAGACAGTTCAGCAGGATGTGGTTGTGACAAACCACAACACCAGGAGACAACCAACCAACCCACACAATCAACGGCAATTCTCTTGTACTTTCAGCTAAAACAGAAACAAAAGCGGGGTCGGGTGGGGTCAGACTTGCCACGTTGGCATCCCACTTGGCAAGCAGGAGCGTCACACCAAGGGCAGGAAACTTGGGGATGGGGTAGGGATTCTGCACAAATCCATTCCTTCTTGCTAAGTTATTTGAGGGACGTGACAGCACCTCCTCACTTTGCCAGCATTCAAGGGATTGTCATCCCAAACACTGCGTGAATGTGAAAGGGTGTCAACATTTTCACATCATCAGGTTTTCCCATTCAGCGAAATTCCTTCTAGTTGGAACTTTTCATAAGCTCCATAACATAAAGCAGATCTTTTGTCATTTTTAAAGAAAAGATTGTGGGTGGGTGGGTAACTGTACATAAACACTTGCACGCAGGCACGGCTTCTAAAAGCCCCCTGCAGAGTGAAAAGTGGTTTGCCACATAATACAAGGGATCTGCTGCTTGAGTAACCCAAGACAAGCCCTGCTGGATAAAGCAAAAAGGCTCACGCAGACTGTTTGCAAACAGTGGCAAATCAGATACTTCTGCAAAGGCCACAGGATGGGCGTGGTGGAGATAAAAATTACCTACTACTGCTCTGCCACTACCAGCACCAACCAGTATTCAGAGGAATGCCACTGCGGAAGACTCTTTAACTAGCAAAGCTCATACTTGTGGATAGACCTGTCTTCGGTAAAACCCGCCTGATCCCCTTGCAAAGCCACCTAAGCCCATTGCTATCACTGCATCTTGAAGCAGAGAGGCACAAACCCAAAAGCCGTTTGGGGCACATAGAATTAGTGGCTCAGCTGTCTAGACCCTGGTCACTGGCTCTCATTTGATCATGTACTGCAATTGCATACCATATGCACTATTGCCCTAGCAACTGTTGACTATTCAAGCAAACATTCCTGTTATGAATTATTTGCATGTTCAATGTTCCAGCTATCAGAATTGTTCTGTATACACACATTCTGGCTATCTTTAATTAGATTTCATTACCTTAATTGAGATGATGAGCATGTTTCTCTATCTACATCTTCAGTTTGCTTTGTATATTCTGCACAGTACTTTGTATGTTCAGCACAGCATTAGGTACAATTTTTATCTGATCTTTCCTTTCAAGGAACTCAGTGTGGCACACATGATCACCCCATACAATTTTTTTACCATTGCAACCCAGTGAGTCAGGTACGGCTTTCTTACTGGGTGGGGTTGGAACCCTGGTCACTCCGGTCTACATCCAATCCATTAATCACTACACCATTTTGGCTCTCAAAAGAGAAATACCTCAAGCAATGTCATGTTGACCATTCAGAAGAGATGGATGGAAATGTGGATTAATGGACATTCCTGCAAATTTGAAATTTGATGGCACAATAACCGATTTTAATTTTTCTAACAAATTCCCAATCTTCAGGGAACTCTCTCCCTGAAGAGAGTTAACACCTCTATGCATTGCTAAGCATTGCGAAGTATGTCTTGTGGTGCATACCCAATTGATAAGAGGTAAAGGGCAGGTCAATTGAGCATCACTGTAGACTCATGAGAACCCATATATAAAAACACTTTGCTGTCGTTGCACTTTAGAGAGCAGAGGTGGGAAGCACTTGCCAGTCTGTGTTGACAATACTGAGATAGATGGACCAATGATCTGATTTTGTATCAGGCAGAGTTACCTGTGTCCCTGTGTTCATTACTAATATTTGAATTAAGTCATCTCAGGGTTTCCAAAATCACAGTTTCAATCAGCTGTACCTATTTCTTTGTTTATTTATTGCTGTGATTTATTACTGGGGTTTTCTTGTGTGTGTCACTTTAAAAAGGAAAAGCTCACAACCACACTTCCAAGTTTCCATGTCTTGTTTTGTTCACCAAAGCCAGCAAGCATCTGTGTAGGAAGAAAGAGCACCCGGGGGTCACGCCCTGCCTAATCAGAGGTGAAGATTATGCAGCAGACAGAATTACACAGAGTAGCAGGTTACTCAGGCAAATGCAGGGATTGGGGGAGGGAGAGAGGGAGGAAGGAAATCAACAGCTGCAGCATCCAGATGAAAGATTTATGATGATATTTTACCACACGCCAATGGAATTTTGCACTTCAGAGTGTGAAAATCTTTTTTGCTCAGGGGGCCAGCCTGTTCTGGAACTCAAAAAGCTTAGATTAGAAGGCAACAAACAATATTTTGAGCTTTTTATATATTTTTTTAAAAATGCACAGACGGTAACCTGAAAATCATCAAACACACACGTACACAATGTATTCAGAAGGCTTTCCAGCAGCCCATTGCCTGGCATTAACACGATGGGCTGTACTCCATTCTGGTCTACCTAGGTCGCAGCGGTATTTTTTTGATCAGGTTACACAGCACAAGGAGATGAAATTTCTTATGAGTGCTTGTGTAATACAAATATGTAAAGCTGTGCTCTTAGTCGGAGGCCAGGAGATATGAGGACTTGGCAAAAGGAGAAAAAACATAACCTTCTGGGGAATGTGATTTTTTTGACAGAAAGGTTATTTGGGGGGTAAGGGGACACCAGAGTAGCTGTATTCCTGAGGGAGATGCCCAGAGCAGAAGACAGTATTATGGATTACATTCCTACTTTTGATGTGGGGTTTTTTTGTGATAAGCCTGGAAGCTAAAAAGGCACCAGAGAGCTGAAATTATCTAATTGATCCGCACAAAACCAGGTAACCTCTCTTTTAAAAACTCCCTTGAAAAGACAAGGGATTGTCTGGCAATCCACGACAGAGTTAAGAAGCCCAGAGTGACTCACCAAAAACTACAATAAGATAGAGAGCATAAATTAACATCGTTATCCTTGACAGGGCCAAAGCATGTATATTTTATTGTCTTAATTAAAAGGATCTCACTATAAATTGAACATCTGGGCTGCAGAGACTGCCACTGTGGTCTCAACAGCTGCAAGGGAGATAGTCTGGGCATTTGAAGTCAACCATCCACCACCTGGCTGCTAAGAGTAACTGGACATGGGGGGGAGGCCATCGTTTTGTTATCAAGCATGCAACTTGTTCATGGAAAATTTGAGAGTGCTGGGACATTATATTTTGTGCACACCTGGCTCACCATTAGTGTGTTGCTACTGTCCACTTACCTATTCTTCCCAGTCTCCTTCCTCCATTGTACAACATGTGCACACACATACACACCCCATCTCTGAGTCATGACAGCTGCCTGCCCCAGCTTTTTATAAAGTCAGGGCAGGTGACCAAGATAGCTCTGAAGGCTGTTCGGCTGCCATTGCACCACACTAGTCCTTCCCCTGGCAGAGAAAAGCTACATGGCACCACTCCAGCTGCCTGCTCAGGCTGGTCACTGGCAGAAGTTATGCCAAGATGTGCAGGGCCTCTTATTGGGAAAGAGGTTGGCAGAACCAGCCATGTCAAAGAAGCTGTTCCACTGCACTCTTTCCCCAAAGCTCTTTTAAAGAGCATTTGTTCTGGATTACTAACTAACCAACCAAAGTATCATTGAGAATGTACCAGAAGTCGTAAAAAAACCCCTGCACTGTTTGGCTGTAAGCTATAGCAAAAATGAAAAGGGACATCAGAGTTGAGCCGTGGTAGCTGGGACTGATGGAAGTTGCAGCTCCAACCTTCTGGTTGGGCAATAACTGAATTCTTTCATCGTTCCTTTGCAACTTTTCATGTGTGCAAAGGGCAAACCAAGAACAGTTGTGTTTGCTGCCATCAAGCAATGCAGCCTAGCCACAACATCAGAAGAGCAGCAGCTGCCAGAAGGGGAACACAAGTATGACAATTACCTTTTCCCACCACTGAAAGAGGACCACAAATTGAGTTCTGCCAGGCTGCAGAACACAGGGAGTGCCTCATACATACAGAGACAGAGCATGTGTCCACCCAGTTCAGCATTGACTACAAGGACTGCCAACAGATCTCTGGAATTTCAGGGGTTGTCTTCCAACCCTACCTGGGGATGCCACTGGGGATTGAACCCAAGGCCTTTGCCATGCAAAACTGACGATTTGCCATTGAGCTACAGCCCTTCCTCTTTGTCCTCCCTGGGAGACAATCTAAGTTTCTACCACCATACTCACTGGTCACCACAGAGGCTCAATTTGAGCCCAGTTACCAACAAATCTGAGCAGCTGAACAGTAGGGCTGGGTGATAACTGGTTTTCAATATCGTGATTTATTCACCAGCTAAATATTGCAATATATCGATATATCATGATATCTGGAAAAAAAGGAACCATGCAGAGGCGAACAAGACAATGTCCTGGCAACTGCTACTATTTAAGGGTCTGAAATGGATTAATGATATTATCAATCACCTCATAGTCACTTTCAGCAGCAGACAAGCCAAAATGCATTCAAATGAAACTTTGGGTTTGGGGCTCGGCTAACAAATGGTGGTATTCCGGACAATCCAAAGTACAGTGATGAGTCAACATGAATGCAAATAATCTGGGACTGCCGGACTGGCAGCAGGTCTACTGGGAAACAGAAGAGACAGCAGCCTGGTGGCGGCAGAATCAACAATGTCAGGGGAGGGGAAGAAGCAGCAGCAGCCTGGCAGCAGGGGCACAATAATCAGCAGCCTGCAAAGCACTGCCACGGCAGTGGACAGCAGTGGCAAAAGTGGCAGCGGCCTGCAAGGCCTTGTTATGGCGGCAGCAGTAGTGGCAGCCTGCGAGGCCTTGCAGTGGCAGCAGGAGACAGTGGCAGAAGCAGAGGTGGCCTGCAAGGCCTTGCTGAGGCTGGCTGCCACAGCTTCTGTCACCGCCTCCCACTACTGCCAGGAGGAGTTGCAGGCTGCTGCCACTTCTTGCCACCACGGCGAGGCCTCGCAAGCCCCATTGCTTGTGTCGCCACGAGGCCTCACAGGCTGCCACTACTATTGCTGCCATCTCCCATCGCCAGTGCAAGGCTTCACAGGATGCCGCTACTGGCAGTACCAGATTGTCTGTATTCACTATGACTCATCACCGTACTTTGGATTGTCCTGAATCCCACCATTTGGTAGCCAAGCCAAAAACCAAAAGTCCTGTAGGGGTGCATTTTGGCATGCCTGGTGATAAAACTGTGTGTGTGATGGTTGATAATATTGTCATTTGTCCATTTTAGACCCATAAGTAGTAGCAGTTGCCAGGACATTGTCCTGTTTGCCTCTGTATAGTTCCACCCTTATTTCAGATATTGTGGTAGATTGCAATGCTTAGCTGGTGATAACATTGCAATGTTTAGCTGCTGATACTGTGAGGTTTAACTGGTGATAACATTGCAATGTTTAGCTAGTGAGTTATTGCAATGTTGAAAACCAGGTATCGACTAGCCCTTGCACACATTGTGATTCCTGCCCGGCCGCCCGGCTTCGGGACATCGTTCCGATGCCGGGCGGCGGGGGGAGGCGTTCCTGCCCCACCGCCCGGCATCGGAACGATGCCCCGAAGCCGGGCGGCTGGGGGAGGCATTCCTGCCCCGCCGCCCGGCATCGGGACGATGCCCCGAAGCCGGGCGGCTGGGGGAGGCGTTCCTGCCCCGCCGCCCGGCATCGAGACGATGCCCCGAAGCCGGGCGGCGGGGGGAGGCTTTCCCGCCCGGCCGCCCGGCTTCGGGACATCGTTCCGATGCCGGGCGGCGGGGGGAGGCGTTCCTGCCCCACCGCCCGGCATCGGGATGATGCCCCGAAGCCGGGCGGCTGGGAGAGGCGTTCCTGCCCCGCCACCCGGCATCGGGACGATGCCCCGAAGCCGGGCGGCGGGGGGAGGCTTCAAAAGCCGTCCGGGGGCTTTTAAATCGCCCCGGACAGTCCCGGGGCGATTTAAAAGCCCCCGGTTAGGCAGGCAGGGGGGGCAAAAGTCTTTGCCCCCCCTGCCTGCCTTCAAAAGCCGTCCGGGATAGCGGGAAGCGCTTCCCTGCTATCCCGGACCGCTTTTAAAATGCTGGCGGTGGGGAGCAAAGCCTTTCGCCCCCGCCGGCCTTCCTGGACCTCTTCTGAAGTCCGGAGGGGGGGAAAAGGCTTTGCTCCCCACCGCCAGCATTTAAAAAAAGGTCCCCGAGATTTCCCTATGGGCTTTCGTCTTGCGATGCAAGCCCATAGGGAAAATCGTCTAGCGAAGCGTCGCAAAAACCGAAAAACCCTTTCGTCTTGCGGGTTTTTCGTCTTGCGAGGCATTCGTCTTGCGGGGCACCACTGTACTGATATATCACCCAGCCCTACTGAGCGGCTGCTTAGCTTCTATCTCTCTTGCTAGATCCCTCCACAAGAAAACCTGAAGGACTGCTAGGACAGGGAAGGTTTCCAGCAAATTAGTCTCTGAGGTTCTCCACAGTCACATTCTTAAGTACCAGGAGCAGGGGCCCTTTCTTCAGCTTCTCTTCTATAATAGTGAGCAAAAGAGTCTCTTTCTGCCTGGCACAAAGAAAGCCAGCTCACAGAACTTCTGTAGCAGCTTTAAGGCTGCTGGCAGCAACTTCTGATTAAGTGTATGCCTTGTTAGCCAGCCTTCTAACCCAAACCGAAGAGAGGGCAGAGAAGGCAAAGGACCCAACAACCCACAACGTAAAGCAAGAAGTCTTCTTCCACAGCAGTTTCCCTTGCTTATACTAGATAAGGCTCCTAAACGGAAGGCAATGGATTCCCCACCCACCCTGCTTTCTTCAGCGCCATCCAGAGGGTATGTTGAAATCCAGTACTGATGCGGCACTATACCTCCCAGTTGCCACTCCTCACTCTGCCCAGCAAGAGAGAGGGCCTTACAGAGGATTGGCAGCACCTGCCTAGATTAAAATAAAAATAAAAATCATCATCCAATGAAACACCAAAAGCAAGATACAATGAACTAGCTCTCAACTGAGATGTACAGGGAGTCTGCTCCACAGAACTTATAGCAAGATGACCGTGATGAATAAAGAGAAAATATCAGACTTGCACTTTCTTCTGAGGGCCTTTTCCCAGAGTTTGATATCATTTCACATTTTTATCTGTCATAAATGTTTTGATTTTACGGTGGGAAGCAGCATCTTATCCTGGAGTGTATATTTTGCATATTTTGAATAATCTTTATATACATAATTGGCAGATGAAGAATCAAAGCCCTGATTATATCGTGAGCCCTTATTTTTTCTTCTTATCTCTCCTTTTCTATGACTTCTAATTTTTGCTTTCTTTTCCTAACACTATCTCTATATTTACGTTTTGTTTTGTTTTGTTTTTTTGATGTTTCCTATTTTGGGTTAATGAACACACACACATAGGAGAGAGAGAGAGAGAGAGAGAGAGAGAGAGAGAGAGAGAGAGAGAGAGAGAGAGAGAGAGATAGGATGGATGGATGGATGGATGGATGGATGGATGGATGGAAGATGAAGGGCCCTGTTTGAGGGGTTGGGTAGAGAGATTCTCCCAGGGTAGGAGGATGGGGGAAGAGGGGAAAACTCTAAGGTGAGAGCAGGGAGGGCTCACCCTTTGTGTGGAATAAGGGTTAGGATACAACCTTGATATCTCCTCCTCTTCCCCTATCTTTTCCGTCTGTTTTATTTCTATTTAGATTAGTTTGGTTTATATTGTATTCTGTGTTGAAAACTTTCAATAAAAGAAATTGATTATGGAAGCAGCATCTTGATGGCAGAGCATCTGCTTTGCATGCATAAGGTCCCAGGTTCAATCCCTGGAATCAATTATTTGGGTTGGTAGAGACCCCTGCTTGACACCATGAAGAACCATGGTCGGTCAATGTAAACAATAAGGAGCTAGATGGACCAATGGTCTGGCTCAGTATCAAGTAGCTTCCTGTATCCATGTTTTGTCCCCCATCCCCCTTGAAGAGCCATCGCTAAGATTTGGGGCATATTCCCTGCACTTCAAAATAAAGGTTCACACCCAACTTCTGGGTACCAAGGAGACCAAATACCAAGTAAATTTTCCTCTTTGTTTAACTGTTATATTTTGGTACCAGAGTGTCCTCAAGAGCCACCCCGGAGTCTCAAAAGATTCATCACCAGAGTTGTTTACAATTTCCAGTAATGTAGAGAAGGATTCCACAGGTCTAGGTTTGCCAGAAATGTACAAGTTTCCAAGATAGAGGCTTCATAAACTTTCCCTGTTCTATTTAAGGTAACTTGCTTGGAATCAGGGTTCAGTTGATGACTGTAACTGTGATTAAAGGGAGGGAGGGGTGCAAAGTTTGTACAGCTGAGTGCCCTGAATGTTCACGAAATACAAAAGGAAATGCAAACATGATGCCATGCGCATTCCACTTTTGGACACCTGAAGTTGACAGATCTAAGGGTCCTGAGTGGGCTTTTATTGGGCAAAGGGGGAACTTGTCCCAAGCGCCGTTCAGCTGACACCACATTTTTTAAGTTATGGCACCAATGCAACAAAAGCGCGTTGATGGCGAGTCTTCGGCATTACCACTCAGCACATCTGGGTGCACGACAATCCAAGCAACGGTCCACATGCCTGGCGCAACAAACTGAAAAGGCCACCCACCCTTCGTGACAGCTGGAAACTGGGGGAAACTAATAAAGAATACAAAGTCAAAGAAGGATTTCTTTTGTTAAAGTGGCTGTGTGCCTGACAGACAGATTACCCAGTAGTTGAAAGATAGATCTGAGGCAGAAGAACAAATATTTGGAGAAGGAGCTGAAGGTCAGCAGCTCCAGTTCTACCATCTGTGACTCAGCTGAAAGAGAGGTGATGGTAAAGAGGGAGGAGGGGGGGCTTCCCAGGACTTAGCTCAAACATTTCAGCTCTTCAAAGGAAGGGTGGTTGATACACGGAATGCCTTCCATTAAGCATGCCAATCCATTTTTATTGTTTCTGAACTTCAGTGTGCCAAAATATCACTGGTGCATTGAGTAAATAAATTATGGCTCTCACTCAACGAATAAGAGCTTTTTATTTTACTTTAACAATGTGAGTTTAATCAACTGATTAAATCTGAATAAATATCCATTCTGGAGAGCGAGAATCATTCTGAAGGAGGAAGTATACATTTAACTGCACTTGTGCATTATAGCACAGCAGGTACTGTTGTATTTATCTATATCACTGCCTTGCTCTCAGTGCAGGACCCAAGGTGGCTCACAGCACAAAGTAAAACAGATACAGTTAAAAAACACGCACACAATAAATATAAATATTTAAAAAACCATTGAGTAACCTTTTTTTTAAAAAAAAAAGCACAGAAAAACCTATAATAATTTAAAAAGACTTGTACAGTCATACATCGGGTTGAATGCGCTTCAGGTTGAGCGCATTCGAGTTGCGCTCCGCGGCAACCCAGAAGTAATGGAGCGTGTTACTTCCGGGTTTCGCCGCTTGCGCATGCGCAGACGCTCAAAATGATGTGACGCGCATGCGCAGAAGCAGCGAAAAGCGGCGTGCGCAGACGTGTCATCACTAGTTATGTTTGCTTCTAGATGCGAACGGGGCTCCGGAAGGGATCCTGTTTGTATCCAGAGGTACCACTGTACTCAAAAAGACCCCACCACAGCAGCCAAAGGTCTGCTGGAACAGGAAAGTGTTCCTTTTGCTTCCTGGCAAAAGGAAAACACAGAGAAGGCCAGCCTAGCCTCCCTCGGAAAGGAGTTCCACAATCAGAGAGGCCACCAAGAAGGCCCTCTTCCATGTCCTTCGCCAAGCATGCCTGTGACGGTGGCAGGAACAAGAGAAAGGTAGGAGATAGGGTCCTTCAGATAGTCTTTGAAGAGAGGTACCCTCAGGAATATCAGAAGTTGTGTTATATAGAGTCGGGTCCAAGGTCCATCTAACTCAGCACTGCTTGCAGTGACAGCAGCCCTCCAGGGTTTCAGAAAGTAACCCTATCCTAGCAGTACAAGGAAATGCTGGGCCTCAAACCTAGAACCGTCTGCATGCACAGCAGCTACCACTACTGAGTTTTGTCCTTATCTTCTATCCCAAGAGGGCTATCTAAGAGGGTATTAGCCAAATGGTGGTGGTGGTTATAATAAAATTAATATTAAAAAAGTAAACAAACAATCTGATTTATTGATTTGGAAGTTGAAACCCTGTAATAAATGTGCAGCCCACTTTGGGTCCATTATCCAAGATATTAAATAGCCTTCTTTCCTAAGAGTGATGGCTGCAGCTCCAAGATTTGGAGTCCCCATTTCTGCAGGTTGCACAGTCCCAGAGCTGCCTCTTTCATCCCTCACCCTACATAGGTAAAATAATGTTCCAAGTGTCCGGAAGCAAAGTGGCTGAGAAACTAGACAGTGAATGAAAACCCAAATTCAGGGACGATACTCACTGGTGTAGGAGACAAGTCCTATGAGAAAAAGTTGGAGGAGTTTGGTTTGTTTATCTGGAGAAGAGGAAATGGAGAGGGGAACTTGAGAGCAGTCTTCAAATACCTGAAGGACAGTCAAACTGAAAAGAGCAAACCTTGTTCTCTGTTGCTGAAGAAGGACGGTCTAGATTTAGGTACACTTTGGAAGAACATTAAGGGTGGTAATTAAACCCAGGTTTGCTCAGTGAAATTAAAGCATAATAACTAAGAGGAGTCCATTCATTTCAGTGGGTCAACGCTGAGTAAACCTTAGTTGAATACCACCACTAAGAGAGCCTGATTGACTGTGACAACAGTCTGACACTATAACAATTTAACTAACCGTAGGTTTAAGAAGGTCTGGAGATGATCAGTGTCTGGGTGGGTAAAATGCCTGGGAACCAGATGGGAGGCTGCCTTGGGTTATTGTCTCTCCCCCCCCCCTGTTTATCTACTATGATATTTTGTTTTATGTTGTAAACCATCCTTTGGTCTCTTGATAAAGGACGATATATAAATATGGTAAATAATAATAATAATAATAATAATAATAATAATAATAATAATAATAATAATAATAATAATGCAGTGAAAAGGTGGGACGTAAATATGAGAAGGGAATGTGCTTTTCCTCACTGGACCGTTATCCATTAGGCGGCTTTGTATTGTGTGCATTGAGCAACAGAGCAGACTAGAGTCTATGTATGATCCTATTTTCAAACGTCACTTTTGCTAGAAGTCTGCTGGGTGGCCTCAGACCCAGAGCTGTTCTCTCTGCCTCAGTCACTGAATATCATGTCATATTGACCCCCCCCCCTACAGGATTGTGACAAATAGTAGCGAGACAACAGGTGTGAAGAATTCTGCTCTTAAGGGGTAGGGTCAAGCTCCTTCTAAATTAGACAGCATTATTGCAGTTTCGAAATCTCCATTTGTTTCTTTTTTTCTGAACTATGTAGATAAGCAATTTCCACACTTGAAGGGAGGGAAAAGAGAAGTGTGTTTAGGATTAATGAACTTGCTACACAGAGAGCAGAAAGGGGATGGGCAGAGGAGAATCCTTATACACCGCTAATTTAATTAAAGAATTATCTTCTCAAAATACATCTAAATGGCCCCAAACTAATACAGACCCAACCGATCGCTTTCATCAAAATTGCAAGTTGCTCCAGATTTGAGCTGAGAATTCAACAACGCACAAAGCCGAAAAGAAATAAGTATTTCTAGGGTGTTTTTTCAGCCAGAACTCACAGGAACTCAGTTCTAGCACCTCTCAGGTGGGCACCATTGCCATTGTAAGAGAACAAGGGAGGTGTTCATCGTGAGTTCCGGCACCTCTTTTTTTCTAGAAAAACAACACTGAGCACTTCCTTCACAAAGCCAACCAATGAGACCCAACCAATATTTTTTATACCTTGGAAACAAGTCAAGGAGTCAAAAAACCATTTCCTAGCCATACTGCATAGTCACAGAGACCACCACATTCAAATTTAGTGATCACCATGACATTCCACCTCCCTTGGAAATAAAAGCCCATTCTGAAAGTGCAAAAACAAATTTCTCTAATGAATTCTCTTTAGTGACTTATGAAGTGTAATAACATGTCTCTGGGGACTTATCTTCGCTCTCTCTCTCACACACACAAAACCTGAACAGTGCTCCAAGTACCCCCCGATGACTACAGAGAAAATCTCAACTTCAATAATCCTAAAGGTCAGGGGCAATATTAAATAAGACAGATGTTCTTGCTATTCGACATACTTAAAGGAGTTGGCTAAATTCATTTTAACTCCAATTGCTCCCAACAGTTACTTTTTTAAAAAAGGGTTTAATTATTTTAAGATGCAAAAAAGAAGCCCATCACCTGCTGTGTGTGTGTGTGTGTGTGTGTTCTAAGAAGACAGCTTCTGTTTTATTTAGCAGCCAATTATCTGAACACCAGGTGTAGGAAATGGCTGTGTTTACATTGGGTGAACACCAGGAAATGAGACTGTGGGGGAAAGCGGCAGGCGAGAGGTCCAAGGTGCTGCAGCATTACTGGTAAGAGGTTTGCATAATTAAGAATACAGGCAATTAGGTCACAGGGATGGATACAAATAAATTCACACCAATTTTTACAGCTCCTGTCAGCACACCACTACTGCATCCTGTCCCTTCCATAATGTTCTCCTTTAAATGAATAAAAAAATAGTTATGTGTTTCCTCATTCACATGGGGACAGGGACAAAAGCAAGCAGAACTATAATCCACCACCATAAGCACGCACACACCCTGCCTTGTCTCCTGAACATCTTGTCAATGGAAGTAGGGAAGAGGAGAGTAGGGGGCTTTTTAAAGCTAAATTGTTTTAAAGCCAGGTTATAACACAACCATAGGACAGGAAGATAGTAAGGCAAAGCAAAGGCAACTATATGGCTGACATTAAAGGCAAGCACCACTGAGTCTTATGGTAAACAAGAGGCTTACAAGCACCTGTCCAACACTGCAGAAACTGAGACTTAGGCTTGGGATCGGATAGGTGGAAGGCCAGCAAAAGCAATTAATGTGTGTTGAGCAAAGAAGAGGGGAAATCTGGCTCCTGAGCATTGGGAACAATCGATCCCTCTCCAGAACTATGAGGGCTACTAGTTTGTGCATATATATTAAAAAAAGACCAAGATTTTTATTACAAGATTGGATTCTGTATTATAGCATCTGGGTAAACTTCAGATCTAAAATGTTCTGCCACTTTTCTGCCAAGACAATCAAAGTTAAAAAAAAAAAACGGCCTCAAAACAGAATTCCAAAAGCCTCTTTGCACATGGAACCACAAACAACGCAGAATGCTACACAATTCTTAGGAAGGGATTTAGAAGGAGAGCTCTAAAATAAATGACTGTCGCTCAATGTCATACCAGGCTGACTACACCAGACTTATTACTGGAGCCAGGAAATATATTAAATTAAACCTGCAGCCACCATTAAGAGCGTAATCTGTTTAAAAGACTATTGTGGTAAACCACTACAGTGGACTAACTACTGGACACTGATGGAGTTTGCATTTGCCCTCAAGGGGGGGGGGGATCCAAAGGCATGTATCAAGCTGCCTGATGTTGATCCATGTAGTCTGCTCTCGCAGAATGCAGCTCTGAAAAGTATATTTCTGTAAAAAAAAATGGAATTTTAAAAAGAGGCAGGAGGGAAGGAGTCTCCCTGTCCTAATATGCAACAGTGCAAAGATAATCTACAGAGGACACTCTCTGAGCATCTGCTAAACACAGCAGTTAAAACATAGGAAGCTGTCTAGTATCAAATCCGGCTAAGGGTCCATCTAGCCCAGTATGGTCAACATGGGCTAGCAGCTGCTCTCTCAGGTTTCAGGCAGGGGCATTCTTAGTCCTACCTGAGGATGCCAGGGATCAAACCTGGGATTTTCTGTGTGCAAAGCAGGTGCTACATCACTGAGTTACAACCCTTCCCCAAAGAAGAGGACTGAACAAGTAGCCAAAGGGCAAGGAGTCACAAGTCATTCCCAGTACAGTGTTACATACGCTTCAGGTTACAGACTCCGCTAACCCAGAAATAGTAACTTGGGTTAAGAACTTTGCTTCACGATGAGAACAGAAATCGTGCTCTGGCGACGTGGCAGCAGCAGGAGGCCCCATTAGCTAAAGTGGTGCTTCAGGTTAAGAACAGTTTCAGGTTAAGAACGGACCCAAGGTCCCACGTGTGGGACTGCAGAGAATACAGGAAGAAGATATTTAGTTGTTGTTTGGAGAAAGGATCTTGCTTTGCAGCCTCCCACTAGCACCTCCTTGGGTCAGGATATAAAATATACAATGGTTCCTTGCTACATAACTTTGGGAGGTTATAAATAGCAGGAGTCCATTCATCCTCACCTGTGCTTAGCTGCAAAGGCACAAAAATAAAATGATCTATGGACAGCAAACAGGGAGGGTTGGTGAGGTGAGATAAAAGCTGACCGTGTGGGTTGGAGAGAGAGAAAAAGCTAGAGGGAACTGTCAGCTCTCCCAAGCCTTGCAAATAAATCTACAAAAGCTACTAGCCTGGAGGGAAGTATCCACCACCCCATCTCGCAGGCTACCGTTACTCACCCCAGGTGAGCTGAGTTGCTATTTACCTGCCTGCCATTCGTAATTTAAAGTTGCCATTTGCGGAACAGGAACACAGCTGTGGATATAGATGGGGACCCTCTAGCCCCACCCCTCTGTGGTGTTCTGCCCTATCTGCCTGCCACTGGTTAGCCCCACACATGGCAGTGTCCCAAACATATGCCACTTACAATGCTCAGTTAACGTGTGGCCCCTTGGTTTTCCCTTGATCTCTTTGGTACAAGCAACCCAGATTGTGCTTAGCGTTCCTACAGACATGGGAGGGGAAGGGAGAACAGAGAAGGTCTCTTCCGTACCCATCTGCTGAGGGGGAGGCACAAATCTGTCTGTTTCCCAAGCAAATCGGAAGAGGGAGGGGGAGCCCTGATGGGAGAAGCATATCTGTAAATCAGCGACAGTATAAGGAATAAAAGGTTGCTCCCTCTCTCTCTCCACAATCTTTTCCCCACCCCTCTGTTTTAATAACGGTATGAAAAGGCTAAATGCCATCTTGGCAGAAGCAGATCAAAGATCGGCAAGGGGGGGGGGGGGAATTATCCAAAAGGGATTCATAATGCAAGCTGGAATAATTTTAATACAAAACGCCCAGCAAATCTCACTCGCCCTCCTCCTCCCCACCCGCCCCCACTGACAAATCGCCAGCTGAGGTAAATCCCAGATAATGAAACATTGTAAAGAAAGGCTCTATTTAATAATTTAGCCCCTGTCAAGGAGTTGGTATTGATTCTTGTTTCCAGCGCGGGGAGAAAATGTTATCTGCAGCCTTACAGCTCAATGACAGCATCGGCGAATTTAATCACCGCGCAAGCCCCTGCCACACTGTTCTTAAAACTGTCGCCTCTGATTCTTTGTCATCCTGCACCCGGATCCCTGCCCACTGATCCCTGCCACCTTCTCACAACCTATTTGTCCCTGCAATAAAAAGATTTCCAGCGACTCACATTAAAAGCGAGCTGTCAATTCTCATTTGCAGGCAAAGCAGCTTTTTTTAAAAAAAATTAACATTGCTACACATAGCCTCAACCCAATCTGCCTCTTGCATTAATGAAGTGCGCTTGGTGGCTTAATAGTCAACTTAGCCTCGATACAGAGGGTGATTATTATACCAGTCCTAGGACATCTGCTCCAAGGAACTGTGCTCTTTATTTTTTTCCACGGAGGGGAGTGGGAAAGGAAATGAATCCAAGGGAAAAAATGTCTTAAAGGGGAAAGGGGGAGATATGGGGAGAAATAATTGCTGCCTATATTAATCAGCAATTTTTCCCTTGTATCAAAAACCGGAAAAGGTCAAGCACAGTCCCACAACTGGCAAGAGGAAAATTAGCCCTGAATTAATTTAAAGCTGCAGCTTTGTGGGGGAAACACTGAGCCAATTCATTCACAGGGAGAATGAGACCATTAAAACACATAGGTGTTTGTGGCTGGTGCTGGGTCTCAGCACCCCCCAGGGAAATTTGCATTCAAAAGCATTATCCTGGCGTAATAAAGAATCTTAGCCCTCTTATTATTGGGCCCCGGAAAAAAAGGAAACTCTGTGAGGGCATTATTCCCTGTGTCTCGCTCCCTTTCCAGGTGAGAGAAGCAATTCTTCCCTTCCCTTTATAACCCTTTGGATCACATCAAAACGATCCCGCCGGCCCTCACAGCCAAGGTCATCATACACAGATTTTCTATTACAGGGCACTGGAGGCATTTCACAACTGTCTTTTTATGCACTTCTCTCTTTCCATCCACAGACTATAAATTGTTACAAGGCCCTGGGGCAATCCCGCTCTATGCTCCATTCAAATCAGCCTTCTAGGAGGGAAGAAAATCATCACAGACAAGATGCTTCAATCAAGTAAACACACAAGCAACAAAGGGCAACCGCACCGCCTCTAATAACCAGCCCCGTTTTATGCGGCAAACCCGCCATTTTTCAGGTCCTTGGACATGCCAGAGTGTTTCGTTCTGGATGCAAAGCACAGCGGCCCTCGTTTGCATTTTAGAAAAATAGCAGAATATAACCAAATATAAAAGCAAGCTAAAATAAAAATTGTGCCATTAAAATTCTTTGACTAGATATGCACTGGTTTCATTTGATTTTATGTTTAGAGTCAGGCTCTCATAAAAATGACAAAACTGTGACAAGGATAGGGCGTTGTGAATTCATTTGCCCCCAAAGAGCTTTTAATAATTTCTAACACAGAAGAAATAACATCGCAGTCTCATCTGGATTTGTGTGTGTGTTTTTTTGGGGGGGGGAGGGATGCATATTCTATCTTTTTTGTTAATCCAAATGGCCAAACCTCTCCACGGCACAGGTGCTGCACTGCATAGGTGGAACTGCCTCCAGACCCCAGCTCTGGCACAGGACAGGACAGGACAGAATTGGAGTATAAAACATGTGCATTTTATGCTAGGGTTTGTAGCCCACTTCTCCTTTTCAAAGTGAGATGCTGAAATGTGAAAACCTCCGCTTGTTCCGAGCCATCACAGTTATCGAAAAGCACTTGAAAGGAATCAAATCATGTGGTGCCAGACAGCTCTGTGCTTTAAAAAAGACACAGCCATAAGATGCTCGGGGGTGACTCCTTCACTCATGGGAGGTGTCAGAGAGTTAAGGTACTTCACCTAAGGCAAGAAAGCTGAAATTTGGGGAACATCTCACCCAAGGCATCCTATTTATGAGAGTGATTTGGAAGGGAACATCCAAGTCAGAAATGGGGAGCCTGTGGCAATGCCAGATTAAACCCCGTGTAATTTTCTTTCAAGATCAAATCAATATTATTTTGATCCATTGTCGCGGGGGCCCTAAAAGGCCCCATAGCCCAGTACCTACTCTGCCTATTTGATAATTCGGCACTGGCCTGTGGCCATCCAGATGTTGTCAGATGATGGTCAGCCCCCTGACCAATGGTGATGCGTGATGCTGGATGGGGCTTGTGGAAGCTGGGGGCCAACCACATTTGAAAGACCATAAGTTCCCCATTCCTAGATTTAAGTCAGAGCTCAAGACATGAGTTTTACTCCAACAGAGGTTAGCACAGAGCAAATCCAGCAGAATGAGAGACATCCAATATTTGGGCTTTGGAAGATGCCGTCCATTCACAAAACCTGAACTCAAGCTTGAGTTGAGGAATAATTCCCCACAATAGCCGGTAGTTGGATATGGTTGGTTGGTTGGTTGGTTGGTTGGTTGGTCATTCATTCAGGATTTATACCCAGCTTTTCACTTAGCTTGACGAAACAGTGTACAACATCATTTACAGACCTTATGACACTCTGGCAAAAGTGTCAGGCTCAGTAATGAAAAGAATCAGCATTAGTTGTGTGGACACTAGACCAAATGTCATCCTGCAACTCAACTGTCAGAGTGAATGCACAGGAGATGAACACAGAAGCACCAGCAGCTTCAGAAAGAGCACCAGGTGTATGTCTATTCCTTTCAGACAGAGGAAGCCCACTGTTGGCTTAACTAGCAAAAGGTTGCCTTGTAGCCAGCAAAATAAATCTTGATGCACACACACTCTTCCTTACAAGTTCCACCAAAAGCAAACACACCGCAACCTGCTCCAGAGCTGAAGCTCCCCTCTTAGCACAAGCTCTTTCCTCCCTGCTCTGGGCCCTGAAATCAAGTTAGAAACACCATGTTTATATCAACTCCGCGTTACCGTAATCGCGTTTCCTGTTGCCCACAAATTGAATATGCCTTCAGTTCACTGCAGGATTAAGTTAAAAGGAGCAGATGGCGGTGCAGGAAGCTGCTCTTAAAGCAAATATCCTCTGTAATATTCCCTTACAGTGAGAGCTTCTCGGAAAGGCAAACCGCTAACAAAGGGGAAATGGGAGATATTCAGTCGCCGGTGCGCACGCTGCACTTGAGGTAAGAAAAGTAAGAGAGAGAGAAAAGAAAGACTCAGTGCTGGTAGGCTTTATTGCTCTCTCTTTTTCTTTTCTTTTGGATGCACAGACTACGACTCACTGTGGAGGGAGCCAACATTTCTATCAGCTCAGTTGTTGATACACAAGGATAAATTGCCTTCTCTCTGCTCCCTGCCTGCCTTCAGTACTCCAGGTGCCAGACCCAATTTATGAGATGCTAGTGATGACTTAGGCACCTGGATTTCTGCATTACTGTGCATAATTCAATGCTACTCATTTAAGCAAATCTTTTATATTCTCATTTCCCCTTCCAATGCACTGATCTTCCAACTTGTGGTTCAGCACCCACTACTAGCTCATGGCCTGTTCCACAGTAGGTTGAAACTATAGCTCTACCACCATCAAAATGTGTGGTTAAAAAAAGAGAAAGAATTGGGTTCCCAATGCATTTTTGGGTCTCGGATCTGAAAAAGCTACTACTCCCAACAAGAATTGCTGGAAGTGGTGGGGGGAAAAATAGAAAAAAACAAAGCACAGAAAATAGAAAGAATAATCCATCAGTAAAATACATCACAAAAAAATAGCCAAGACTAAAAGCTGCAGCAAAGGACAAAGTACAAGCAGAGCCAACAATAAATTAAATTAAGCAACAACAGAATCAAATGCTTGTTTAAAATGAAGTGTAAAGGGTGGTTTTTGTATCTCTAAAATAATATGAACAGCCTAAGCATATAAGAGGAGCCCTGCTGGACCATCAATTTCTGCACTCTGCTCCAACTGCGACCAATTTGAGACCTCTGGAAATCCTCAAGCCAGGCTACGAAAGCAACAGCCCTCTCCTGAAATTGATATGAAGTAATATTCTGTCTCTGAAACAGGAGTTGCATATAGCCATCATAGCTAATAGCCATTGATAGACTGATCCTCCATGAATTTGTCTAATCCTCTTTTAAAGCCATCTAATGCTATGGCAGCGAGTCCCATAAATTAATTACATGCTGCGTGAAGAGGTCCTTCCTTTTGTCTGTCACGAATCCACCCTGCTAGTCAGCTTCTCTGGATGACTCCCAAACTCTATTATTATGGGAAACGGGGAGAGAGGAAGAAACTTTCAAAGTAAACGGGCTGTCAGTGAAAACAGAGCAGGTAAGGGAGTTGTAAATCAGAAGGAGCTGTGGACATGAATGGGCTGCTGTGAGCTTTTCTCCACCATGTCTACTGTTATGTGTAGGGCGTGGCCACATTCACTTTGTATTTCTTGAGCCTATTTTCATCCTTTCTTCCCTCTCTGCCCTGGTAGCTCCCTCAGCCATACTAGGCTGTATCCAATGTTAGCCCTAACCCATTGAAACCAAGTCTACTCTTAGGGTATCATAGCAGGATACAACCCACTGCACTTACAGGCCCAATTTAGACTTCATGTTGATGTCCTCACCCTTGCAATAATTGCTTCCTGAAAGGAAGCGGGTGGGAAGAAAGCCTAAATGCACCAGCGAGGGGACAAATCCCCTCCTCTTCTCACTGACACGATCGGGTAACAAACCCTGCAAGCTGGCTAGCTTCTAATTCAGGGCTGGGAAGCCAGTGGCACTCCAGATTGGCACAGCACCGTGTAATCTTTAGACACCAACTCCCATCAGCCTGCATGGCCATCAGTAAGAACTTAAGAAGAGCCTTGATAAGGCAATGGCACATCATGGTCCAGCATCCTGTTCTCACAGCGGCCAACTGTGAAGCCTGCAAGCAGGACCTGAGTTCAACAGCCCTCTCCCTACTTGAGATTCCCAGCAACTGGCATTCAAAGGCACAATGAGTAGTCTAGACCATCAACATCTGGTGGGCAACAGATCTGCACAATAGGCAAGACCATCGAAAGTGGTAGCCCTTAGTCCTCAACAGTGTTTCCACTGCTTTACTCTTTCAATTCGCTAACTAGCAAAAGGGAAAAGACCCACCACTGGCTACGAGGCAATCTAATTAGCATCCATGCTGCAGAAGCTAATCAGCCTGAAAACTCAAACGGACATGCCAGTTCCCACTTTATTTTCTGTGCTACACACACACACTGCCTGATTTACAGTGAAGTAAAACTCAAAGGCTTGCTAAATATTTAGGCTATGAGCCAATCTCTTTCCATTTCAATAAGATTATCAGCTCACCAGCTCAACATTCTACGCCAACCCCATCGTGGTTCGGAGGCAACTAAAGCTCTGAATGACTTGGGTGCATAAAGTACTGCATTCTACCACAGTGTCCTGTACATTGAATTCTGTTAGGATATTTCCGTTCCACCTTAAAAGGGAGCAGGCTTTGTGAGTCACAGAGTCTGCGTATTTCCTGTTCACAGGATGTTTATGTTTCCTGTTGCTTTCGTTTGTGTGTGCCTGAGCAGACCGAAGCAGGCAGTCATGTTTTTTTCTTTGTTCTGACCAACGCTGAATAAACTTGAAAATATGCTCTCCTGCTGTGCATCTTTCGCTGTGTGAATTCTGCTGATAGAGCGTGCATCAGCCCAGGAATGTGGAAATCTATTTCTGGAGCTCGTGTCGCTAATTGCTGATACTGCGTGTCTACGGGAGATCGATGGACGTCCAGAGACGACGTGGAGTCATGATGGACTTTATCTCCCTGGCAGTGTCCCATCATCTGACACTCCACTCAGGATCTCCCCACCATCTGAAGTTAGGTGGGTGGGGACCAGAGAAGGGTCCTTTTCAGTAGCAGCCCCTTGTTTCGGAATGCTTTTCCCAGGGGTACTTGACTCTCCCGAAGCTCAAAGAGGACATCTGTGAAGGCAGAGGAAGCTCCAAAGGACCTGAGGCATAGTGGGGCTTTGTTTTCGCTGCTCAGCCTCCCCGTCTAAAGGCTGATGTGTAGGGCAGCGCAGCAGCAGCAGCTTTCTCGCAGGTCCTCCAGCCTCTAGCTGGCCCCAAAGCTTCAACTTTTAGATATTTGGGTCTGGGTTCAGGAAAGAGTGGAAGAGAGTGGTGGAGAACAGGAAAAAAGGGCATTTGAAGGCTTTTTAGAGGGTGTTCCCAACAATTTCAGCTACAAGTGAGGGGACTGGAATGTAACCCCCATCTAAGTGAGGGGATGCCTATAATCCCAGTACCAAAAAACAGAGACTGCTGTTAAAAATTTGCTCAGGCTTTTAAACAGGCAGTATCAATTTACTGTAGGATGTTTTACCTGCTTTATGGTAGTTACACGCTGAATTTTCCCACAGTCACTCTACGCTGTTGTTTTGTATTTTAAGTTATTGTCTCATGCAGCTTAGCTGAAGGGGGTGGGCACTCAAAAGCTTTTATATAAACAAACAAACAATCTGCTCCTATCATGTGGATGCACCTGAAATACCAATTTCTGAACAATGTGGATATGGGCAGATTTTCCCAAAATGGAATACAGAGGCATAGGGCAAAGAAAAAAGGCCAGTGCTGCCAACCACAGAAGAATAGCAATAACAAACCACCCCCAAAATCTAAACAAATGAGCCAATGAATGATGCTGGCGGAGGGGAGATTGTCTTCATATTGCGAACAGCAGAGCAGCTAAAGCACTAACGGCAAGGCATGACAGCTAGCAAACATCCAAGAGATCAGCTTCTTGGTAATTAGTCAAGATAAAAGAACTGAAGCTTTTCAGGAGTTAAGCAAATCATGGAGCTCTGCCCACCCCCCACCCCCCAAAAAACGAAACAAGCTTTTAAATCAATAACATGCAAAAACAGGGAAGGCATTTGCCTTTTATGGGCTTCCTGGAGGTAGCAGGGTGGCTGATGCAGGATAAAAGAGGATAGGCCAGATCAGTGATGGGGAAACCTCTGGCCCACTGGCTTAATTGCTTGTTTTTATCTATTTATGAAATTTATATCCCACTCTTCCTCCCAAAGGGATGAAACATTGAAAACAATTATAATACAGATACAGATTGGGAAACATCTCGACTTAAAAGTCTTGTTGGAAGAGGAATGACTTCAGTAGGAGCTAACAAGGCAAGAGAAATGTTGAATAATAAAGGAGAGGAAATTCTAAATAACAGGGGCCACCACACTAAAGGCTTGATTCCTATGTTGTGCAGAACAACCCTCCCGGTAAAATGGTTATCTTCAAGAAGCCCTCACCTGCAGAATGCAGTGATCAACTGAGTATATAAGGAGTGAGAAGATCTTTCCAGTACTGTATCCTGGTCCCAAGCTGCATAAGGATTTATGCAACAAAACCTGCAGCATGAAGTTAGCCTGGCAGCTAATTAATCCCACCAGGCCTCCATCTTTGGCTTGCAATGCTATTTTGACCAAGCCATGTCTACCCACCTTACATGAGATGCCATATATGGTATCAGTTGTGGGGCAGGAAAGACACGGCTGGGTCAAAAGGGGATTTGCAAGCAGACCCTATGCAGCATTTAAAAAGCACAGGGCTGTGCCTTTACTCACATGCTTTGATTGCAAACCTTGCAGGCAAAACTGGGTCACCCAGCATTGAGAGGTGGGCTGTCCTGACCGCCTATCAGTTCCGCACCCCTGGGTTAGATGAATCTTTGATCTGATTCAGCAGCGCTAGTCCTTACTTTATTTTTTTAACAAACAGTTGTGGCACTACCATGATCATTAACCATGCTGTAGAGCAGGGGTCAGCAAACTTACCCCGCCTCAGGCCGGTGTCTCCAGCGCTGATCGCGCAGCGGGCTGGAGGGTGGGGGAACGTGTGCCCACATGCGTGCGCACACGCTATTTCCGGTGCACTTCCAGGGTTGGAGGGGCACCGGAAATAGCTTGTGCCCATGTGCACAGGCCTTCTCTGATCCGAATGTGCACCAGAAATAATGCTTGCACGTGCACAAATAATGCATGCGCATGCGCACAAGCTATTTCCGGTGCTCCTCCGACCCAGAAATGGACAGCTGCGCAATGCAGTGCCGGTAAGAGCGGGTGGTGGCGGCCGCAGGCCAAATAGACGAGTCCCTCGGGCCTTATCCAGCCCACGGGCCTCAGCTTGGGCACCCCTGCTGTAGTGCAGCTAGACAAAAAGCATCTGTAAACTGATACCAGTTTACAGGTCTGAATGCTGTGGTAATTAAATGGGGAGGGGGAGATCTCATCAGTATGAGGAGGAAGCAGCAATTGGTCACAGGGCTTGCCTTCCGCTTCTGTGCATTTATTTCATTTTATTTCATGTATGCTACACAAATCTTCCAACCATCAAAACGCGTGCAAGGAAAATTAACATTGAAATGCAATCCCCATGAGCAGGAGAGCCTGTGTGGCATTGTTCTGCATTCTTACAATTCCGCAACATGCCTCTTAAAAACAAGGTTGATGCCTTGTTCACGATGTCTATAGACGGTAAGTGTAAAGTGACCCAAGTCCACTACAAGGGCATCTTGTTCCTTTCACAGAGAGGAACACAGGTGCAACAAAGCCCATCCACCATGCACACTGCAATGCAACAGCAGCAGTGCCACCGTGTTCCATTACAAAGAAAAACAAATAGCCCCCCTAAGCCCAGTTTAGAAAGCTATACACGTCTTTTCGCACTTTGGAGAGGGCCCTGTTCAATTGCCACATCATCTGTTACTTTACGCACTCTGATATGCTGCAGGCAAATGGAAAACAAGATTACTCTTGTCCAATCAAGAAGGGATTTGCATGAAGTATTTGGGGGCTCCTGGGTACTTGGAAACCTTATCTAAAAAATAGGGCATTTAAATAGGTACTGAGAACCCAGTTAGCTATTTAGGAAAAAACTATTAAAAATATAGTTGATATCTGCCTCCCACAATCCAGTGCCCTCCAGATGTTGCAGGAATGTAACTCCTATCAACTCTGACCACTGAATCAGGCTGCACTAGACCAACAAACAGAACCAGCAGCTGTTCATTATTCCTAATGAACATATTGAATGGAGGAGAGATGTGGAAATAAAAAAAACACGGTGGGGGGGATCCATTTTGAATTCTTTTTCTGCCCAGCAATATCTGAAGAGCACCTGGTTAGGGAAGGCTGGTACAGGATGACTCCCACCTTTGATAAGCAACCAGCTCTGGTGTGATCATTCCTGGAGGAACGAAAGATATTGGCACATCTCTCACAAACAAAGATCTGTTCCAATGCAGAACCAGGTCAAAATGTTTACAAAGGCATATGTGTCTCTTTATGCCAGTGTATGCATTACTATATTAAAACTTGCACCACTCTGGAAACTGGAGGTTCTCATGCAATCAGAGCTATCCTGCAAAAGCAGAATTAATGGGGGGGAAATGGCGTATTAGTGAAGACATCTGGCATGTTATAACAAGAAAAGTTGCCGTTGCTGTCTGGGAGCCAGTAATCAATTTTTTGCCTCCTCCAGCTACTCTATCATTACACTGAATTAGGATCTGCGAGTGAGGGAGATATATTAGATCATGGTGCACAGCAGAGCTTTGCCAACCGGATCTGGTTCAGATCAGACTAAAACAGTTTGGCAGTCTGCTGTGCCCTTAAAAACAAATCAATAGTGTTACTCTCTATGCTGCAATGTGCTGGGTGCCAGGAAATGTTAAGGTTTCCTGGAGAAAACACACACAGAGACACTGACCCCTTTCCACTTTCAGATACACTCAAGGACAGCCAGTGGAAGGGCAACCAATTAATTTTAGATTTAAATCTGCATTTAAAAACACACACACACAACTGCAAGAGGCCACTGGAGAAATACGAGTGATCAATTCGAGGCAAGTCAGTCAGCCAGCAATTAACGCAAAGGCAAAAGTTTGCAAAGAGGACTGGAGTAATGAGGAAAATTTACAACTGGGCCACCGGTTAATGAGCAAGAGAGACCTGGTGAAAGAGGCAGTAAAACCACTCTAATATTATGGCAAGGGAGAATAGACTGGAGCCAAAATACAGCCCAAGGAAGATTTTGGGAGGGATTTGGGGCGGGGGAAAGAGAAAGGAGAGCAACTTCAAAAAGAGGGTATTTAACTGGGACTATCCATACGGCTTTCCTTGCTGCCAAGATTCCATAGTGTCACAGGAATAAGGATATCAAGCCAGCACAGCCTTGAAAAGATTTTTCCCCAGGCTTCGCTCCCTTCCATTCTGAAATCAGGCTACATTTTGGAGCTGAAAGGGCTCTCCTGCCAATGAGCAGCTGAGCTCCAGACCTGGCACTTGTCTGCTTCAAACAGCAGCACAGCCAGCAGCGCCGGCAAAGGTGCAATTGAGAGCTCTTGGGCTGTACTGGGTGGTCTTTGTGAGAGTGTGAGATTTATGCCAACACAGACTGAAGGCTGCTCATTCAGAACTGCCACCCTCCTCTTGGCAGTGTTAGAAATTCAGATATATAAGCTAGGCGCCAAATGGCACCTAGGTTACGGTCACCACAAAGGAAAGTCTATTCGCAAGGGGTCGGACTAGATGACCCTTGGGATCCCTTCCAATGCTACAGTTCTACGATCTCAACTACGTTGCTCAGCTGTAGCTTGCTCTTACAACAATTCACTTGTCCCAGGATGCAAGAAAGAGAAACAAAGAAAGTGAAAATGGAAATGGTATTAACTGCAGAGCTTTTTAAACTGTTGTCATCCAACCTAGCACCACGTAGTCGCAATTGGACCCACTTCTGTAACACCTCCTTTCTGCAGCTATTCCTCCGCTCTCCATTTATTTATTTGTTCCCGCCCCCAACCCGTGCAAAGCTGTGATCACATAAATAAAGGAAGCGTGAGCGAGTTACCTATATCACTGTGTGCTATTTGTATGGTATGATAATGTATTTTCCTTTCATTCACGGTTCCCTGAAAGCTCTTATGGGTGAATAATGCAAAAACAGTCAAGATGTTTCTAACAGTTGCTGCTTATTATATGTTGTAAAATGAAATAAAAACATTTTATTTCATTTTTGAGAGGGAGAGAGAGGGAGAGGGAGAGGGAGAGGGAGAGGGAGAGGGAGAGGGAGAGGGAGAGGGAGAGGGAGAGGGAGAGGGAGAGAGAGAGAGAGAGAGAGAGAGAGAGAGAGAGAGAGAGAGAGAGAGAAGCAGGCAGGCTGTAAATATAGCTATTCCATAAAAGAAAAGTCAGCATCATGGTTAAGAGTTATACATCACTGCCACCCTAAGCTAAATGCAAAATCTGAAAGCAAGAGATTTAAGAAACACAAGGAGGTTGTCAAATTGTGCAGTGTGTGTGTGTGTATGTGTTGTTGTTGTTTTTTTTAAAAAAGAAGATATACATAAAGGTACTAAAACATATTGTGCTCCGCTTCCCACGCTGTTTTGCAGACAGCTTTAATGTGTTGTAGCAGACCAATACTGACAACAGAAGCTTCAGCTTTCATTGCTGTTAATACCCTAAGCAATTACTGTTGCTCAGCAGGTACTCCTGCCCAGAATGGCAACTCGCACTGTAATCCAACATTATTTTTTTGCAGGAGCAATTCCTCCTGAACACCAAAGCACCTGCTAATGTGCAAAATTGCATAAATGGGGCTTAAAACGTCTCGTAGCTTTAAAAGCCATCACTTTTTTAAAAAAAACACCTAGTATTGTTCATGTCAGGGTATTATTGAATTTGCTAGAGAGCAGGGATTGAAAGGGGGGGAGTGGCATCAAAAAAAGGCTTTTTTTTAAGGAAGCTGGACTGGCTCCAAAAATCAGAAGGATGTGAAAAATTACCTGTAAGGGGAGAAACTGTACATAATTGAGATCTCCGGGGGGTAAAAATAGCAGACACATAAATATTGAAACAGACTGTCAAAGTAACCAGGGAAAGGAAGCACATTCTCTAACACCGCAGCTTTACAACATTAACCAGAAGCAGCAGGGGAAGAAGGGGGTGAGAGAAAAGGGGGAAGGCAGGGAGAAAGAAAAAAGATAGATTTGGGGAGAGGAACAGATGGTGGTTTACAGAGCTGAGCAACAGGCCACCCAAATATGTGTATTTTATTTAAGTTTTTGAAAAACAGATCTCTTTCTGACCTCAGAAGCAAGCTGGTAGGAAGTTCCTACATAATGCTGCTGTCTTAAATCATGTGTGGTCAGCAGATGTAGGTGGCAAAGAATGGCAGACCCACTGGGCATCATGTTCACATGGATCCTGCGCTCAATACACCTAAGCACACTTAGGCTCAGCTGGCACAGAATGCTAAGCCAAACCATGGCTTGGCAAGAATGAGCAACCAAGCAGGCACCTGGAGAGAAGATGGCGGCTTTACAATTACCGTATTTTTTGCTCTATAAGACTCACTCTTTCCCTCCTAAAAAGTAAGGGGAAATGTGTGTGTGTCTTATGGAGCGAATGCAGGCTGTGCAGCTATCCCAGATGCCAGAACAGCAAGAGGGATTGCTGTTTTCACTGCGCAGCAATCCCTTTTGCTGTTCTGGCTTCTGAGATTCAGAATATTTTTTTTCTTGTTTTCCTCCTCCAAAAACTAGGTGCGTCTTGTGGTCTGGTGCATCTTATAGAGCAAAAAATATGGTACATCAGAACCTGGACTTATGGTTTATCTCCCCCAGAGTGGTATGCTGTAGAGCAATCCTTGGCTACAGCTCATGTGGTGTGCCTGCAGATAAGCTTTGCAGCAGGTGACAAAGACACATCTCTGCCCAAGACCCAGTATTGTCCACACTGACTGGCAGTGACTCGCCAGCATTTCAAAAAAGGGAGGCTCTCCCAGCCCTACCTGCAGATGCTGGAGATTCAATCTGGGATCACCTACACGCGGAGCGGGTGCTCTACCACTGAGCTATGTTCCCAAGGTTGGTTACATAAAAAATACAAATAAAAGACAACAGAGGACAGTGTAACCGACTTAAAAGAGTCAGCAAGGTATCAAAGGTCAACGTAAGCACAATAAGAAAAGGTTAAAATTATACCAAAAGTGCTTGGGAAAATAAAAAAAAGGTCCCCCAACTCCCCGTAAGATAGATGCCAAGTTCTCCAGGGTAACTTTCCACAGTTTGGCCACCACCAATGTGAAGGCCCTCTTCCCAACTTGCCATCCACCCCATTTCAGATGGCAGGAGTATCCACAGAAAGCCCTCTGGTGAAGACAATCTGCGGCCCTCCAGATACAGCTGAACTACAATTCCCATCAGTCTCAACAAGCATGGCCAATGGCCAGGGATGGTGGGAGTTGTAGTTCAACAACATCTGGGGGGGCCAAAGGTTCTTGCCTAGTGAGTCCTTTGCTGAAGATCTTAACCTACAGCTGCATATGGAGGCTAGGATGCATGGACAAAGTCTGGCCTGGTATGAAATAGCTTCCTATGTTCATACCTAAGCCCACAATGGTAAACATGCAAGAAAGAGGCACATACTCTGTGCAGGTCATAAAAGTAAGGCATTTCTTCCTTATCATCCATAGATGCCACACATTTATAGCGTGTGAGAAATTACCAGAAGTGCACTAGAATATAACATTGTAGTAACCGTAGTAATTACATAAAGTGGCACCTAGTAGCATGTTCAACCTCACAATGCAAAAATAAAGACTGTCAAAGAACGAGCGATAGGTAAACAAGAATCATGACCGTGGAGAGTAGCAATTGCCAGGAAGGTTTTGGTTGCAATAAAAAGTAGTCTTTGAAAAGTTCCCAATATTATGTTTTTTTAAATTGCTGTTGCTTACCAATTTGAAGTCTTGAATGCTACAGATGAAGTATGGAGTGTTTGGTCGCCGACTCTCAATATACACGCAATCTTTAAGAAAGAAAAAGAAAGAAAGAGAGAGTTAATCTTAAATTTATGGCAGCTAGTTCCTCTAGCCTGACAAAAATGCAGAGAAACCACACAACCTTTTCTATTAGATGAACAACTCACAATGAAAAGTACTATAAAATGTGATCTAGTGCAAAGAAAATAAACGAATAAATAGGTGAATAAAAATGTTTCTGCCTGGCACCTAAAAATGGGGCTAGGCGTGCTTCTCTAGGGAGAGAATTCCCTAAGCAGGAAGCCACCACTGAGAACACTCTCATGCTGCCACTCTCAGCACTGTCTGCTAAGGGGGCACATGGAGAAGAACCTCATGACAAACATACCAGCTGGGCTGGTTCATGTGGGAAGAAGCAGTCCTTAAGGTACTGGAGTCCTGAGCCACATATGGCTTTTGTGACACTTTATATTGTTTTAAGGATCAATTCTCTGGGGAACTGTATCACAAAAACAAGTACTGCCAGAGTGATCCCCATAATTAAACTGGTGCAATGACCAGGTCACAACCTAACACAGTTTTGTCAATCAAGTCAGGAAACAAAGTCAAACTTCTTGCAGCTAAATAGTCATTAAAAATCCAACAGTGCTAACCTGGTTTTAATCCTAAGCGTGAAATCACTTACCCTATGACAAGCACAAGTTATTTATATGCTGTATGACCTTTCAAAGTAGTCTCTACTGTAAAATTGGACAACATATCCTAAAACACCCTAATTCTATATTTTTCACTACAGACTTTATTGTCACTGCCTCTTGATAAGAGGACAAGAAAACTCATGTTCTTTCATTAGGTGAGAATGGCTTTTTGCTTTTTTGCTTCCATGAAACAATTTATATTGGAAGATATAAGGAAGTAAGCTAGTAAGAGCCACTGTGGTATAGTGGTTATAATGTCGAACCTGGGAGACCCGGGTTCAAATCCCCACTTGACCATGAATTTTGATTTTGAGCCAGTCACTGCCTCTCAGCCTAACTTACCTGACCAGATTGCTGTGAGGAATGAGGAGGGGAAGAACCATGCATAATAATAATAATAATAATAATAATAATAATAATAATAATAATAATAATAATAATAATTTATTTATACCCTGCCCATCTGGCTGGGTTTCCCCAGCCACTCTGGGCAGCTTCCAACAAAACACTAAAATACAATAACATATTAAACATTAAAAGCTTCCCTAAACAAGGCTGACTTTAGATGTCTTCTAAAAGTTTGGTAGTTATTTTTCTCTTTGACATCTGGAGGGAGGGCGTTCCACAGGGCAGGTGCCACTACCGAGAAGGCCCTCTGCCTGGTTCCCTGTAACTTGGCTTCTCGCAGCGAGGGAACCGCCAGAAGGCCCTTGGCGCTGGACCTCAGTGTCCGGGCAGAACGATGCATACCATCTTAAGCTCCTTGGAGGAAAAGGCGGGATATAAATGCAACAATAACTATTTTTTAAAAAATCTGGGGCCCAAGTGGTTATATTTGTCATATGTTATTATAGCATAAAATGTGCCCCATTTATCAAGAAGCCACAGTAAAAAAGGGGGGGGGACTGTGCAAAATCAGCACCTGCATTGGCTTCAAGATGGCTAGCACTGGCGGACTGGATGTCAGAAAACAGGAAATCCTCTTTAGAGTGTCTATAAAACACATCCCAATCTTTTGCAGATAGGCATCAAATGTTTTCCCGTTCTGGCTGATTTGCACATAATGTAGCATCCAGTGTGTCTGTGTGTATGATCCATGGTGACTCAAGTTCCCCAGATGGAACTTCCTCAAATACAGGGCTCTTTGAGAAAGTCCATTCTTTAAGAAAGTCCATTCAGACTAAAAGCTGCAGGGCTTCTCAAGCAAAAAGAAACAACTCTACTTGTCAACAGGCAGAGACATTTCTAATCCAAAACTGAGATGGGAACTGCAGTTGTTGAGGGTTTTTTTAGAGGAGGAGGAGGAGGAGGAGGAAGAGGAGGAGGAGGAGGAGGAGGAGGAGGAGGAGGAGGAGGAGGAGGAGGAGAAGAAGAAATTCTGCTATTATAATTCTCTGCAGGAGAAAGTTTCCATTTCTAAAAATGTCTCGTTTCATAACATTAATTAGTAGCAGAAATAATGGTTACAATACCAGTCAAATCTGACAGTATTTAAAGATGCAATTAACATCTTAAAAATCAGATCCCAAGTCGATTTAAGACACTAGGAAATTTTCTGATTCAGGTTTCTTTCTTTCCTTGAAAACCTGTACCACCACAGAACAAACCCAGTATCCCCTGGTCAGGGTGGGATGGAAGTCTGGTGACACCAGAGCGCTAATCCCATGCCACTGTCCCAATATAAAGACCCAGAAAAGTTCCTGCCTTTCCTCAGTCTGGAAACCTCATTGCTGAGAGGGATGGTCAGGTAGGTTCCTTCCAAACTCCTAGGCTGCCCTGCTTGCCCCAAGGGACCAGTGGTTTTTCCCCTGGAAAAATAGGTGCTGGTAACTCACCATTAAGTTGTTACCATAAATGCCACAACAAAAAGGAGGTGCTGGTACTGCGTACCCTTGAGTACCCCCTGAAGAAAAAACTCCACTGCTTGGGTCCATTTTTTTAGCCAGAGTCCCAGACACATACTCCCTTCCCACTAGAAGTTTGGGTGCAGAATAGGGTTTTGCATGGGTTAAAACAGAAAGATTGAGGGACCTCCAGCTGTATTATCAACCTCTTCAGCTGCCCCCTCTATCTCCTTGTCCTTTAGTCTTAGGTTGCATCCTGTTTATTACTTCCTCTACCACACACTTCCCTCTCAGACCTAAAGATGAGAGGTTGCCTTCTATCCTCTGAGAGAAGAAATGAGCCAACACGACTAGCTTGTTCTCCTCTGGACTAGTTAAAGACTAGAACTAGAAACCTTTTCTATCAGAGTTATGCATCTACGGCAATAAACAATTTTATTATTTTCTTACCGAAAAGTATATCTGTGTAATTGTAATAGGTAAAGCCTACTCTCTAACCCAGATTCACTAGCCAAACATGGCTCACTTGGCATTCTAAAGGGTTTCAATAGGTACAGTGGTACCTTGGGTTAAGTACTTAATTCGTTCCGGAGGTCTGTTCTTAACCTGAAACTGTTCTTAACCTGAAGCACCACTTTAGCTAATGGGGCCTCCCACTGCCGCTGCTCCACCGCCACATGATTTCTGTTCTCATCCTGAAGCAAAGTTCTTAACCCGAGGTACTATTTCTGGGTTAGCAGAGTCTGTAACCTGAAGCATCTGTAACCTGAAGCGTCTGTAACTCGAGGTACCCCTGTAATTGATCTACCAGCTCTAGCTGAAATTCACAGGGGTTCCCCCCAACCTCCATCTCTGATCGACTCATTTAACTCCACTACATAGAATTGAGGGGGAATGGGGAAAGAGAAAGGGGTGGGGACAATCAAGTGAAGCAATTAAGAGTGTCTCTTCTTTCCTTGTTTAGTTTTATTCCTTTTCTATTTACTGAACTGCCCAGTAGCTGCAGATGGCTCCTGAGACACCGTTTGGACACGACGACGTGCCTCTTCCTTTTCTCTCTTGCTCACTTTCTGGAAGCGTACATGCTGTTCTGCCAAGAGGCATATCTGTGAATAATCCACATGCAGAATATATTGTATGCTCTCTCTCCCTCTCTCTCCCCATTGCTTTAATACCTAATTGTTGAAGAAGTGGGAGGGGAAAAGAGGAGGAAAGGAGACAGAGTCGAGCAATAGCTCTCCTTCTACATCTCTTTACAGCCAGCAATTCTAAGAGTGCATTATCTTCACTATAAAGTCTCTTACGTTTATGGAAATATGTCTTTCATCCTGAAAGATTATATACCACAAGCTGAAATTGAGGCCGTATGCTGAGGAATTAATTTCTTCGATCACTGGAGAGGAAGAGAGAGGGAGGGAGGGAGGGAGGGAGGGAGGGAGGGAGGGAGAGAGAGAGAGAGAGAGAGAGAGAGAGAGAGAGAGAGAGAGAGAGAGGCAGGCCCAACCACCTCAAGGGATAAAATTCCTGCAACTGCTTAAGTGTGATACCACAAAATAATTCAACAGGGTGGAATGCTTAAAAACAAACTGACATTGAAGGATGAATTTAGATAAGCTGAGAGTATTATCAAAGATGGGATTTGACAGAATTTAAGCCTCTGGTTCTTTTGTGATAGGAGTGATGGGGTTTTATGCTGCCAGTGAGAAGGGGGAAGAGAAGCACACCTCATGTCAATGATCAGATACAGGATTTCAGTTTACAGCATCACTAACAAAGGGACCAGGTCAGGGGCCACCCCATATACTGCACCTAATTCAGCCACGCAGGTGGAACATAGTCTCTCTCTGCCCTACTTGGATATGCTGAGGGTTGGACCTGGGACCTTCTACATGCAAGGCAGATGCTCTCCCACTAGGCTTGACCCATCCCCTATGGTAGACAAATATTGTGTTCACAGCACGGTTGGAAAAGGTGGTCCAACTGCCTCTTGCACTTATTTGTCCCTTAAGTTGAAACACAGTTTGGGAGAAACTAGTATAAGAACACAACAGCCATGCTTTAACAGACCATCTAGTTCAGCATCAGTGGCCAACCAGCACTGAAGGAGGTCAGGGTGGTGATCTGGAAGCAAAGCACGCAGCAGGCAAGTAAGCCGGTGGGGACAATCCAAAAAGCGGCTTTGTCTTCACTCAAAAGAACAAGATGCTCACATTGAGGAGCCTGGCCAAAGCCTGAAAATTTATAGGATCAAGAGGAATCCTATTGTCCCTATTGTGTCACCTGATAAGCGCTGCACTAGAAGTTGCAGTATTGCCCTCCAGCCAGCCGCACCAATGCTGCTCCTGACTGGTATATCCCTGTCCTGGCAATCAGCTGCAGTGGCAGACAGTATAAGGTACCTGATATTCGCTTGCCAACAACCTGGGATGAGAGAATGGCAGGCAGGCAATCAAAATGTCACATCCATCCAGCTGGACCCAACATGTGAAAAATCGTAACATAACTGAAGCTGTGGTTCAGAATGTCTCACTTGGCAGTGCAAAAAGAAAAGAAAAAAGAAGAGGAGGGGAAGAAGGGTGAACAGGAGGCTTCTCCTTTGCTGTTTTTAAACCAAAGCCTCCTTTCAAGCGTCAAGCTGTAGCCTGTGTTTGAACTATACACCTTGGACTTCCACCTCGCTGGCACTTCATCATCAGGAAGCAGATTCCTGGCACGTCAAGTCAGCTTGACAAACCTGCACTCACCAGATGCATCCTGGTAGAGCTAGCTGCAAATTCGTGACTCAGCCCACTAAAGCACAAAGAGATGAACTCAGATATCACGAGGTTCTACAAAGCTGTTTGTGGTTTCTCAGAGAAGTTTAAGATCTTTCAAGAGGGTTTGTGTTTGTGGTTCCCTCCCCCATGCATTTTTTTTGGGGGGAGAGGGTAAAGTTGAAAGATAAATTCACAGGAAGAACCAAAGCATTGTCAACATGCAAAAAATGCAAACACAGCAGAAATTTAAAAGAACAGGAAAAATAAGAACTTCTTCAGAAAATTAGAGAACTCTTTCTTACAGAATTTACCTGACCATCAATACCTACCTTTGCTACTTCCTTTTTGGTTCAGAAATATGTAAAAACTAGAATTTCCATAATCATTTAAAATACGCAGACACAGAAGTTTTTAAGCGAAGCAACTAGGAAGCAATGCCACTGGAAAACAATGTCAGGTGTCAATTCTGCAACAGAATCTTTTCCATTTCCCCCTCCCCTTAATGTTTCCAAATTCCTTTTACCCCACTGCCAGGAAAGCTTTCACTACAGTTGCTTTTTTATTTATAAAAAAGGCTCTTGTAAAACACCAGATGCCAGAAGCTAATCACTTCAGCTACCTACAATCTGCCAGTGAAGAATCCCCAACAGAGGGAGGCTTGAAGTAGCAAGGGTCCCTTGGCACATCACCACTTGAAGTCGCAAAGCCCTCAACAGCTATGTAGGCAATGCCCCCGGTTTCCGGTTGTTCTTCTCATGTTGGATTGGTATTAAAACAAAAAGAAATTAATTCAACATTTGTAGGCCTTTTCGGAGGTGGGAGTGGGTGGAGGTGGAGAGCTCCCCCCAGATTTTAGGATCCTGCACTGCAAAGAGCTGCATAAAAATTCAGATTCCTATATACTAGCACGGAATTGTTAGTCGTCCAGAATATTTAAGAGTTCTTCGCAAACCAGTCTTCTGCCAAAATGAAGAGGAGAAATGGGGGCGAGGGAGAAGAGAAATGCGGTTTGTTGAAAACGAGTATCAGATTTGGTTCAAATCCCTCTCCAGCTCACTTAAGTATCACCGAAAATATCGCTCTCACTCTGAGCCACAGATAAATGGACAAAGATACCTTGAAAGACAATGTGAATCAGAAGCAAAGTTGCGCTAGTTATAGCAGCGTTTTAAAATAGCCACTTGTCTACAGCAAGTAACTAAATATACATAAAAATAAATACTTAATGGTAATAATAATGATGTAATATTTCAATTGCCTGCAGGTGACTAAGTTGCAAAGCATAAAAAAGAAGGCTGGAGAATAGATTGTTTTCCCCTTCCTCCAAAGCTGTTGATGCCTCACAAATGTCTTCCACTGGGAGCAGACCCATTGAAATCAATGAATTGAGGACCATTCATTTTAGTGGGTCTGCTCTGAGTAGGATACAATCCTTACAATGCTGTGCATTGGAAGAGAGGCTAATCTTGATGCTCATCAGACTGATGGCATTTTTCACTAAAAAGAAGAAACTAAATTAGGACCCCTAAGTTAAGTCCTATCCCAAACCCAATGACTAGCTGCCAAATTCACGGCATCAGTTTCCTACTGAGTGTTTCTGGTGTAGCCACAACAACTTCAAAGAGCCTACGCCCGTTGGTTGTTTTTTTAAAACAACAACAACTCATATGTCTAATTCCTACACACAGAAAACTATTATTTGCAAAGCAGGCCACTTTATCATCCATGGCCCCTTTCCACCACAATGTGCACTGTTAATCTTGCAGTGGCATTTAGGGGGGGCACATTTGTTTGACACAATGGTGGGGGTAGGTTGCTGTGGTTGTCTTATTATTATTTGCAAGCTACGAATCCTATTGCTTATTTGCAGAGGAAAAAAGAGAAGCCATGAGGCGCAGAGAGGATTAGATTCTGTGACGCGGTCCAAATCTGTAATTTGATTGTCACCAGTCAAGCTCCTCTCCCACCGACAAGGAGGAATGGAGGGGTGCCCTATCCTGCTCAGGCTTTTCAGCTCATTTGTGAGATAAAGTGAGGAGAAAATTATTACTCCCCGATCTGTGTGTGTCGACATTTCCATTACAAAGCCCCATCTCCAGAGTGAACAGGAATTCAAGTCCCATCCAGGGTCAGAAGTTACTTCTCTTCTCACTGAAATTCCTTAAAAGCCAGTGCAGGAAACAGGGTGTTTAGTTGTGTGGATCTTGGGCCAACATAAAGTATAAAACGTGTCTACAACATTTTGACACCCTTGTGCAGCAATTTAACACTTATTTTTTAGTTTGGGATGATGCGTTAGAGCAGAAGCTGGATTTTTGCCAAAATCAGTAGCTCCGTGTCCATATTCTGGCTGGCCTTAAATGGCCAAGATAAAAACTGTGGGCAGCGTGTTCCTAACTCTGGGTTCTATCCAATGTTAGCCCTCCTCAGAGCAGATCCATTGAAGTTAATGGACATGACTAACTTAGGTTCATTAATTTCAGTACGTCTCCTCTGCTCCTCCCCTGTTGGCTTAGCCAATGCCTGCCTGAGAGAAGCTCTACCGTAACATTTAGCAATGCAAGGATGCATCATTGCACTGCCTACTCGATTTCACCCACTGCCTCTCGTGTAGCTTGGAATTTCACATTATGACAACATCACATCGTGTTTCGTATTTCCGGATTCTGGAAGAGGAGACACAGGCTGCTGTCTACATCTGGCTTAAGAGGCCCACAGAGTATTGGGCAACCTTGACTATTGCTCAGTACTGCCAACCTCAATGCCAGTTCTCTTCTGATGGATGCACTGGGGAACCCAATGAAAATGGCAGCCTAGTTCAAGGTCCTGAAGCACTCCACATCCTGTCATCACCAGTGCTGTATATTTCTCTACCAAAGCACCACAAAGCAAAGTGTATTTTACAGCAAATGTTGAACTGGAAAGCTGTCTGGTACCCTAAATCAGGAGGCAGGCAATGTAGTTCCCGCCATATGTTATTACATTGCAACTGCCATCATGTGTGCCTGTTGGCTGTGCAGGACATGTGTTGGAAGCCCAACACATTTGGAATGCACCATTTTAGCTACCTCTGCCTTTTTAAAGGCTGCCTGGGAGCAGAGATGGGAAGAAAATCTGTTAGGGCTGATGGAGACACAGTACAGGGCAGCCCATGAGCAAACACACCACTAGCTCAGAACTGGGGAACTGTGAGCTCATTTAAACACTGCAGGCAATGAAGGGGCCACAATGCTCCTGGATCTGTCTGTCACTTGCTTTAAGACACCTGGATTATAGAGACAATTTCTGCAGCTTCCAAAGAACAGAAGGAAACCTATCTCCAAGGGGAAACTGTACATTAACCCACCACAGTTCAAGCATTAGAAGATTTATCCCATTATAGGCATCCTTTCTGTGGCTTCCCTAAGCCATCAAAGCAACTGTTCTCTGCAAAAACTGCCCCTTTACCAATTATCTGCCGATTGTACGAAGCAGATGCACCTGCAGTAGCACCCCAACCCATTATGCAGCTATCCCCAATCCAGTAACTATGCCAAGTCCATCAACCACAGTGGCAATAAAGAGTATGATGGAGACACAAATCTAAAAGCTTCAAAACTCAAATATCCAGAAAGCTGCAAGGTTGTTTGCACAAATTAGTTCTTGGAAATTTATTGGCTTTCTGCACTGGCCAGGCTGGGGAGGAGGATGTGCCTGTGGACTGTGAAACAGTGAAGGTACACAGACCTGTGTGATAGAGGAAGGCAACGGACTTGCCATGCCTATATATATATTAAAAATACTACTTATATTGTGTACTGTACTCTGAAGCAGGGATGGGGAACTGGTGGTCCTCCAGATGCAACTGGACTAAAACACCCATTGCCCCTGACCACTGGCCATGCTGGCCCGGGCTAATGGGCGTTAAGAGTCTAGCAGCATCTGGGGGGGGGGGAGGTGGTCCTGCAAGTTCTCCATCCCTGCTCTAAAGGGAACAACACAGGGCTGATCGTGAAATGAACACCACTGACCTACATCCCAGTGGGTAGATACCTGACTGACCGCATGTCCTCAGACATAAATATGATCCAGCAGTTAAGAACACAAAAAAGAAAAGCCTGCTGGATCAAGCCAGTGGCCCATCCAGCCCAGCATCCTGTTCTCACTGTGGCCAATCAGATTCCTGTAGAAAATTGGAATCAGGACTTGAGCACAAGAGCCTTCTCTCCTCCTTTGGTTTCCAGCAAGGGGTATTCAGAGGCATTCTGACTCTGACAGTGGAGGTAGAACGCAGCCATTGTGGCTAGTAGCCACTGACAGATCACCCTCCAGGAATTTGTCTAGTCCTCTTTTAAAGCCATGCAAGGATGCTTTAAAAGTAGATTTTGTTATGCGGCACGCCTTCCCTTACTCACCTGTTGGGTTTAAAGCCTTTCAACAGCACTGGTTTGTCCTGCCTTTCAAGTTGATGGCAAATATTTTTTAAAAACGAGAAAGACAGCAAGGAGATCCGCAGCCCTTTGACAATTTAAATTTTTTTTTAACAAAAATTTAATACCATATGATCGTACTAAAATCTCTAAGCAGTTTACAAAAATATCAGCATTCTCAATAAAAAACACCAAAACACTGTTTAAAAGAAGACAGAGAGAAACTTTCAAAGCCTGTATGTGTGCATGCACACACACAGTGTAAATGCAATCCAATTTACTTACACACACACACACACACACACACACACACACACACACACACCCTCTAAACACAATCCAATTATGAGCCTCTTGGGTTTTAGTACTATAATAGTCCAAGCTTGCATCATCCAAACAGATCAACGCCTCGGGCTCTCAATGGTGCACTTTCTTCCTGGGGGGAAAAATGTTCCTTGAAAGCCACCAACATGGACCATCTACAACCCCCCTGCTGCCAACTCAGCGCTCAAAGCCTAACTAAAAGCATCTTCAGCTGACAGCCACACATTTCTTGGCCCTGCACTTTCCTCCTGGGGGTCTTTCACAGCTCTCTGCTCTCCTGCTGCACTTTCCTCCAAAACAGACTGCAGCAACTGGCTCAGCACTGAAGGGCTACATCAGAGCTCTCGCATTTTATTGGTACACAATTAACAATCTGCGTAACATTTGCACTTATGATGATATATCCCATTTGTGCCATTTTCTACTGAAAGGCTAGAACAAGCAGATCTTAGGGATGTTCTGGAAATAATCAGAGATCTCCATGTACACATCCTTTTATTATTAAGCAAACAACAAAAGATCTCTTCACAAATGTACACACTGCCAGAGAGAGAGACATTTAAGTGCGCCTTCTCACTGCTGTGCTTTAAGCTGCGTGGAGGCCAGCAAAATTCTATTTATCAAGATCTGTGAGCAGTCCAAGACAATTAACTTCATCTGTAGCTGTGGTAATAGCAATAATGAAAGCATCCACTCTTGGCAAGTTATTAACAGTGCCTTTTTATTATTAAAGTGCCACATTCCATTGATATCATTTTTTAAAGACCCTCTTTTAATTTCTTCAGAGAGGCTCAGTCCCTAAACACACCTGCCCTTGCAGCAGGCACTTTCAAACCTTTGCCTGCCTGCTCCAACAAAAAAGGTGTTGCGGGGTGAGGAGAGAAGAGCCCACCAAGGCTGGAGCTGGGTGCAATGGGAGAAAGGACACGAAAAGTAGCCCCACATCTCCCCCTCCCTCCCTGGTAATGCCTAGAAATGCAACAAGACATGTGACTTGACACCTGCCTCTTCTGTTATCTGCCTCATTCCACTATGTTCTACTCTCAAGGTACTGTTAGGAAACATCTCACAACATGCTTTCTTCTGCCCCCAAACCCCATACTACTAGGCTCCAGCCTCACTAGTTCACAGCACGCTACCCTCAAGTCTTCAGGCTCCATCACCAGTCTCCGACTCAAGAAACTCTGCCTCTTAGGGCTCATGGAACAGAACATTCAGGACTTACAGGAGCTAAGGAATAGGAGCAGACTCAAGGGATACAGGAAGCAAGCATCTGAGAAAAGGGTGGTGTGTCTTGCCATTCAAGGGAGGTGTTAATATCGAGTTCCAGCACCTCTTTTTCTAGAAAAACAGCACTGATATGTATTATCCGCCCTTTACCAGAAGGCCTCAGGGTGGGTCACAGCAATGTAAAATACAACATTAAAAACAGTTTTAAACCATTTGTACTCACAACTCGAGTAGGTTTACAGCAAAAACAGAGTGGCCAAGCAAGGGAGCCATGGAGTATTATGGCAAGGTGATAATAATACTAATTAGATTTCTTCCCCATCCTTTACTGCAAGGTCCCAGGGCAAGTCACAACAACTGAAAATACAGTATTACAAGCTAGGGGGCCCACAGCAACTAGAGAGCCCAGAGGGGTGGATGAATTTCAAACACTGGCTTAAAGTAAACACAGCTACATCTCTGTCCAAGGGCCCCCCCCTCCAAATCATTTTTCTAGCCCCAGACACCTTGGGAGATGCTCAAGGCCTACTGAGATAGAACCCAAGAGCTTTTCCCTGTTATGTCTTGCAAACACCTCCCCTTCCTCATGTTTGGAGAGGACTCCAAGTGCTGAATGACAGGGACTACGCCACTCAAACGTAGCAGGAGCACTGACAGATCTTTTCCTTTTCAATGACAATTTTAAACAGCGCACCACTTTCCTTACAAAGCAGGCATTTGAGATAAGGCAAGGAAGGATGCGACAATGAAAAGGGATGCACATGAGGAAATCTGTATTGTTTTCAGAAGGGGGGGGTGGAGAAAGAGAAGTCACCAGAGTGACAGGTAAGGAGGTATAAAATTTACCTCTTTTTCCCTCCCCTCCACCACCCACATGGCTGACAACAAACAAATTGCTAGTCTGATCTTTTAGAGTCGTTTCCTGCCAAGCAGATTTTCAAGCAACACTGCTGGCTCCTTGTCAAGTAAACAACAACACACAGAGGCCTCTGCTCCTGCTCCTTAAAGGCTCCACCAATTTGCTGCCTTTCCTTGAAAGATACCAGACCAATTGCCTGCACGGCGCTCCTTATTTCACAAAAATGATTCTTCTTATAAACTGGCCTCATAGAGAATCCATTTTCTTTTTAAGGGGAAAGCTGCTACTGCTGCTGCTGTTTAATGGACTGTCAGTATAATTTAGATTTCATCAATTTAAACTCATTCAAGCCTGGCTCCTGATTGTACAGTAAATGGAACATATTTCTATTCAACAAAATTAATGACAGTTAATTGTAGTCTGGAGCTCCCCATTTTATGAAAGCAACAGTTCCCTGGTCCCAGCATCAAGCTACATGATTTCCCACTCCAATTATTTTCTCCTACTCTTTCCGCCATGCCTCTGATGCATGCTATTTTATAAGCCTCCCATTGCAAGACTAATGTACATTTTGATCTAGTATATTGTTTCCAGTTCTGACAGATATGCTCAATTTTCATGCAAACTGCTGACAGCTGAAAGGTAAAAGGGGAAGGAGAAGGAAGCAAGTTAAGAGCGTCTGGTCCTCAATTCTCACAGCAGTGCTAAAGGAAATTATTTTATTTTTTCCAGCAAAGAACCAGGAGAGAAGACTTAATGGTCCTGACATCCAACAGGAAACCACTGTGCCACTGTGCCATCTTAAGTGTGCTCATCCCCTCAACAACAACACCCCCCCTAACAGTAAACAGTGGCATGACTATAGGATAATACATTTAGCTTCCACAGTGAGCATAAATTGCCTCTGAACAATGAGACACAGAGTTGGATCTTTATTAAGATGGCAAAATTACCAATATTGTGAACCACCTTGTGATCTTCAGGTGAAGGGCAGTATACAAAGTAGCAATAGTAGTGATGGCGATGATGATGATGATAATGATGATGATGATGATGATGATAATAATAATAATAATACAGGTCTGGGTGACTAAGTGGGGTAGCAAGCATTTTTATGGGCTAGTAAGTTTGGAGGTTTATTTGCAAGGTCTGATTACCATGGCTATTGACATATATAAATCTTATATATGTCCACAGATTTGCTGTGAAGTCACAGTACCCAAAGCAAAATTATCCCTAGAAGGCTAAGTTGAAGCTTTCAGGTTTCACAGATAAGCCCAAAGGTCACCTACAGTGCCTGGCAAAGGTTTTGAACCCATAACAGAAGCTGGACAAGCTTTTAGAGGTGGAGTAAGGCTTTTCCTGCTGATCTTCACTGGCAACATATATAGCCTTACAAATTAAAAAGAACCACCAGGGAGCTTTCCCCCACGCTCCATTCCAATTTCCTGGGCCCCACCACATCAGCTTAAAGCTGTCCTGCCTTGGGCATACCTTGGTTCCAAAAGGAAGCAAAACAAGCCAACTGTCAGCCATCAAGAGCGCTGAGTTGTGCTTCCATAGCACTGATCTAATGGCTGTCTTCTTCCCCGCTTCCTGCCCAGTGTTAAGAGCTATGATAAGCTCGAAGGCCAGGTGGGACAAATGAGAAACTCGCAAGCCCTTGCCTTGCCTGGAAGGCAGCAAAGGTAGCTGCCTAATGCTGGGTCAGACCACTGGTCCATTTAGCTCAGTATTTTCTACACTGACTGCCGATGGCTTCCAGGGTTTCAGGCAGAAGATCCTCCCTGGAGACGCCAGGGATTAACCCTGGGACCTTCTGTATCCTATGAAGATGCTCTGCCACTGAGTTATGCACAGCCCTTCCTCTATTTACCCACTGTGGCCGTCCACATGAGTGAGCTACCATGCCCATGAATGCAGCCAGCTTCTGCTCACAAACCCATCAACCTGCCTCGCATTTTCCTCTTTTCTTTCAGCTTCTAGTGCATCCTTGTTCAGTCCATCCATCTACAAGTGCCCCGGATGCATTTTCAGTTTTATGCAGCCCCTGGCACAAAATAAATGATAACCCTCAGCGACGATCATCAACAGCAGAGAAGGCAGACAAACAGTAAAGGGATGTTTTTCTTTTAAAAGGACAAGCTAAAAGAGAAAGAAAAAGGATATAGACTCTCATAAAGATCTGAATCATAAACCTCGGCAGACTCCATAATATCCAGAGTCAAATGGACTCCTTTGGGAGGAAGGGCAGGATACAAATTTAGTAAGTAAATATAAATAAATAAACGAAACCAAGCAAGAAGACAAAGAGACAACAAGCGATCAAAGGGCCCATCGTGCAGCACTCAGGCACTCATGACCAAATTAGCTAAGGGCCGACACCACCTCAGCAATTTGGAGGTCTCCAGTGGAGAAGAGCTCCACGCTGTTCTGTTGAGAAAACAGACCCATCTTCTCTGGGTCCATTCATTGCCAACGCGCTCAATCTCTTGCTCTCCACTCTTGTCTAGCAATTTTCTATCCATCCACCCAGGGTTTTTATAATCAAGCCTTGCAACCTTTCAACAACGTGTTTTGTGTTTAAAAGGCTTAAGTGCTACTTTCCTTTAAAAAATAAGAGACTGCGAGATTTGAGGGGGGTGGGGGGGAGCAGTGGCTATTGTTTGAGCCACAAATGGATTCCCACACTTTTCTATACAAGGAAAACCTGTAATGGGGCTCACAGCAAAATTAGCACAGCTGCTTCAAACGCCAATCATACGGCAGAAGCTTTTAGTTATATTCTCTTCAGCACAGTCCCTTTTGTCATCAGTTTTCAGGGGGGGGGGAAGGAAAGAAAAATCATAAGAGCCAAGACACCTGTCTAGACAAAGATGTGACACTTCAGAGAGCAGGAACACACATTTCACTCTCTCTTGAGGATGAAGTCACAGAGTGGACCGAGAGCCTAAACAAGAGATAAGCTGTATTCACTTGAAAGACTCCAAACCACCACCTATGGCAGCCTTTACCGGGCTGTATATGGAAAGAGACAGAACTGCTGGGCACAGTGATAAATGAAATAATTCAATAACTAATGGCTCAAAATATCCTTCCACAGTGGAGCCTGCCTGTTGCATCTCTGTTGGAGTTACCACTCTGCAACATAGAACACTTCCATATACTGTGCCAGACTATTGGTCCATCTACCTCGGTATTGTCTTCATGAGGGGAGGGGAAACTTTTCCAGACCAGGGCTGACATATATTGAGGAAGGGATTTGCAAACGGATAACACAATGCGGAGTTTTTCAGAGAAAGCAGCAAAAAGACAATTGAAAGGTTCTAGTGTTGGGAGTAGTGCAGCCAAAGGGCTACATTTCCCTCCTGGGGGATCACAGATTATTTCGATCATGGATGCCAAGGACTGGAACAGGGCCTTTTGCCTACGTTCTGCCATTCAACTATGCTTCCAACTACATATGTTTAGTTGTTCAAAATGCCATGCAAGTGGAACACAATACCGATTCAGAGGATAATTGTGCTGAGTCTTTGCTGGGGATGAGGGGAAGCACTGCCTCACAAAGCCTCATGGATGGGCCTGCCCTGGTTCAAATTCCCACTCTGGCATGAAGCTCACTGTGTGACCTTCGGCCAGTCATACAATTCAAAATTAAAAGCCCGTAAGAATTAATTAAACTCAATAAAAAGAGTTAAACGGCTTTCATTTGATCTTGTAATATTTTGTACTGTATAGGCAGGCCCCCGTGTACACGGGAGTTATATTCTGAGGCGCCATGCATGTCAGTGAAACCCGCTGAAAATGCCTGCAAACACCCCATTCCGCCCCCGCCCCCACTCTGTCCTTTTAGTGATGTTTCAGTGAGATCTTTATGACATTTCCGGGGCACTTCCAGGTTCAGCGCAAAGAGCATATACACGGTCACATGCATATTGAGCATGCATAAATGAGGGGGGGCTGCCTGTATTTATATTTTTATTCTGTATATTGTTTCAAGTTGTTTTTTTTGTATTGTCTTTTGAGTTCTCTTTGGTATATTGCTCTGAGTTCTTTTGTATTGTATTTGACCTTTATTTTAAGGTCTCTAAACTATTTTCTATTCTTATAATGTATAGTGATTTGAGTGTCTGCATCGTACTTGGATCTCCATTTTGTGTATGGTTTTGACACTTGGCCTCGACTTCATCGTGCTTGAAATTTTGGTCTCTAGTATTTGATGACTTACGTTTTGTACATTGCTTTGAGGTTCTTCTGGATATAAAGCAATTAACACATTTTCTAAATAAATTCTCTCTCAGCTCAGCCTAACCTACCCCACAGGGTTGTTGTGGCAATAACATGGGGAAGGGGAGAACAAATGTAGACCACCTTCAGCTTCTTGGAGGAAAGGTGGGATATAAACATAGTAAATAAAAACCACCCACTTCTTCATTGGAAATGAAAATTTCCCCATAACACCAAAAAAGGAAATTGGGGGGAGGGTTTGGAAAACCAACAACATGCCAAAAAAAGGGAGGGATTCTGAATCAACATTTAAAATTAACATTATAAACGGTTTCCCCTTGAAAGTTTGCCTTCTCCCTCCTTCCCCAGGATTTTGTTTGCTTTATTTAATGAAATATATATGTGTGTGCAGATAGCTAGAAAGCTAAAAGAGCTGGTTTTAAGGATCAACCTCCATTTATCAGCCCTTAAGAGAGGCGCCATCTGTCATGCATTAACAGCTGCTCCATGTTTTAAGAGCCAGAACAACGCCTGCCACATAAGGGTTTGGAGGGGGGGTGGAACACTGGCAGTGGGGAAAAAGAGAAGTGGCAGAGATTTTCACCTTGTAATGTGCAGTTTTGGTTTTAGTAATAGGGCAGGTGTAAGGATTTCTGGTTAGCTCTCTTTATTTAAAAAGGGGGGAAGGGGGGGAGAGATAGCTTTCATGTGGATTCTTTACAGTACGGATTCATCCTGAAGGACCGAGCATCCAACTTCGGGAGGGGGGGGCAGGCACAGTATGTAGCCCAGAAGCAAAGCAGATTGAGTCATCCCTCTGGACACATCACATTGCATGCTCCCATATTGCAAGAAGAATTAGCACCTCAAGGTGGGGACAATTGTCTGCTATGCGGCCGCATTTTGCCACTAGACAGAAACACAGATTTGCTTTTAGTTGTGCTGTAAGCACCAGGGAAGGGGGCACAGGACTGTAGCAGGGCACATTCCTTGCACGTGGAATGTCCCAGGTTCAAATCTTGAAATCTCTAGCTAGGGCTGGGAAAGACCCCTGGGGAACTTCTGCCAGTCAAGAGCACATACAGAACACAGGAAGCTGCCTTATACCAAGTCAGGCCATTAGTCCTTATAGCTCAGTATGGTATATACTGATTGGCAGAAGCTCTCCAGCGTTTCAGATTGGGATTTCCAGCCATACCTGGAGATGCTGGGGATTGAACCAGGGACCTTCGGCCTGCAGAAGCCATGACCCTTCCCCAAGGGACTGAGCCAGATGGACCACTGGTCTGAATTGATTTAAAGCAGCTTCCTGTATTCCTAAGCCTACTTACAATGCAAACAAGATTCCTCCTGCTGACCCTCCAATGGCTCCAAAGGCAATGAATAGTTAACGTCATCATAACTGGCTTTTGCCGCTAGGAACAGGGCGTACCTCTGCAGCAGAGCAAATGCTTTGAATGCGAAGGGCGCCAGACATCTCAGTCCCTGGCATCTCCTTAGGTAGCAGGGCAAGAAAGATCTGATTACAGTCTTGGAGAGCCGCTGCCAGTCAGATCAGACTATCACTCGGCCTCAGTATAAGGTAGCTTCCTTATGCAGCTCCTACCACATCCATAATAAACTGGGCACTAGCTAAGTGGGAGCCTCACCACCATCAGTGGCTCAACTACTGGAATGTCATGGCATGTTGATAAGCTACCAAGAGGGAAGAGAGAGTCACAGAATGCTGATAATAATCACAGCCATTCTCATACAAACAGGAAGGCGTAGTTAGAGGGACACAGGACTAAAAGGACAGGGAGGTCTCTGTGCAGTTGGCGGAAAACAAGAAAGGGCAGTGAGGCAAGGAACTGGGCCTGGAATTTATATATATTGATTCAAGCTGAATAGCTAAATCTTTGGCGGCAGGTTCCTAGTTGCTTTAAAAAAAAATCTAGCGCACTCTCTCTCTCTCTTCTTTTTAATTCTGGCACATTTGCCTCTCTCAGCTGGTGAAGCTGTCAGAACAAATAGAAGGCAATATCTGGAAGCAAGACAAACACATGGGTCAATGTCAAACACAAGCCAATCACTCTCAGGGCGAGAGCCAAATGCCTGCATTTCAATTTCACTCATGTTCTCCAACTCAAATACCGTTAGACTGCTTTAAAAAAAAACCCACCCATAACCAAACAGCTTTCCTCTGCTCTCTTTTTGGTTTTCAAAATGAGATTCTCTTTTTAATCCAAGAGCAGATTTCAGATTGAACAACAGTTTCAGCCATTTCCTTGGCGGGTAGCAAGGAAAAGCATCAATGTATAATTATTATAAAGGGAACATTTAACAATTAATTGAGCCAGCAGAAGCTAAACCTCCGGAGCTTAGGAGTTCAAATGCTTGCTTGCTAAGCGAAAGGGCAGAGGATTGTAACTTAACCATAGGAGATTTCAGCCCAATTAGGCTCTGCATAAATAAAATAAAATAACTCTGGGTCTGCTATGCCCGGGTGCAAATATGCCAGAGAAACAGACCAAATGCCTTCTGTTTCCCTTGCTGTGCTGGAAGGGTGAATCAACAGCACACAAAGGCAGGGATGTGTGTGAGTGAGGTGACAAAACTATAATCACCCTTGTGTAATTTTGCAGATAGAATCAGGAATGCATAGAAGCCACTGATGCCCAGCAGGGGAGGCAAGATGAGCCTGATGACTGGCCTGTGGGGGTTACTGCCAAGGTGTTTTTTGGCTCCTGAGTTCTGCACAACTCCTGGATATTATCTCAATTTGAAGAATTCCACAAGGACATGCTTCTTATAGTATTAAATAACACACACACTACTACCCCACCAACTGCTACTACTTCATTTCTGCGTGCGCATACTCAGACATCAGTCATACTGAAGAGAGCGGGCTAAACACAGTGAGAATTGGGATGCAAGGAAAAGGGGGACCTTAGCTGTGTGGCAAAGCACCTGCCCTGCATGCAGGTTCAATATGAGGAAGGGGAGGCAGAAAGAGAGGGGACGTATATGCAATTCTTTTTGTTGCATGCACTTAAGTCTCAGTTAAAGCAGGGCACAGAGACCAGGAGGCTGTGGCTATGGCTTTGCAGGGAAGGTGGGTTTTAAGAATGAGGTAATTAACACCATGGGATGCACTTCCTCAGATCCAGAGAAGATATTTCCCAGAACAGGAAGAGCTGAAAACTTCAGCAGCCCACTGCCCCACCACTTCTCTGCAGCACTCCCCAGGGCCTGCAGCTAACACTACCAGAACAGGAGCATGTGATCCTATTACTGCCTGAGATTCCCACCCGCCCCCCTCCTACACACTCCCCAGATCTAGCAGAAGCAGCTACATTCAGAAATCACCTCCTTCCCAGCATATAATAAGAAGGGTCGGGCGTCTTGTTTTGTGTTAACATGATTGTCTTGGGCCAGAGCACCCATCAGAAGCCTGAACAAAGGCCCAAATTACAGCCTTCCTGCTCTCCATTATGGGGCATCCACCCTCTCTCCCCAAGAAATAAGCACTCGAGGAGAGAGAGTGTGCCTTAACTGCTAAGTGCTCTCGCTCTTCCCCTTGGCAAGCAATCCTTCCATAAATGAGGATTGCACCCAGCCAGCTACAAAGCACTTAACAGCTGGCACCTACGCAAACAAAAGAAATCCTGATAACCTCAAACAGGAACTTTCTGCTTTCAGTAGCGCGCGCGCGCGCACACACACACACACACACACACAGCCTTTTCTTTACTACATTTCTCAAGTGTTATACCACATTGCTTAAAATGGCGGGAGATTAAAAAAGGGGACACAGCCTTGCTCTCCTATTTGAGTCACCTAAGCAGGTAAGGAGGGAAGCAAGGTGGTCAAACTAGAATTACATAGCACTGAAAGCAAACTCAGCTCCTTATCTTCAACTCTCTTTGAAGCTTCAGCAGAGATTACAAGAGTTACTGCTGCTCTTGCTTTTCGGTTTTCCCTTTTGTAAAATAAAAGAACACTAGCCCTACATGTTAACTAGCACCCCAATGCCAAGATGTTTGTGCTATGCCAATGTACTGCCTTGTCAACCGGTCACTTTCACCATTTCGGTTCCAGGTAACAGTCACTGCCATTCTTTTCATATTAGTTTCCTTCCAACCTCATTCTTTTTCACAACACCCAAATGTGTATATATGCCTGTCAATTTGGAATTACACATCCATGCATCTGATGAAGCTTGCGCCATAATATATTTGTTAGTCTTTAAGGTGCTATAAAACCCTTTGTTGTTTCTGCTGCAGCGAACTAAAACACTACTACTCTTCTGGAAATCAACATTTTTGTTCACCATTAACATTAGTGGAATGATATCTAAATTCAAGCCTATATTGCTTGTCATACAATATTGCCCCCCCCCAAAAAGCAGGACGCTACTCAAAATATAATTAAAAACAAAACTAATAGCATAGCACAATTCTATCAAGAGGAGGCTAGGTCCAGCAGTAGTCTTGAATCGACAGACTAGTTCATGGGTAGGCAACCGAAGGCCTGGGGGCCAATCCGGCCCAATCACCTTATAAATCTGGCCCGCAGATGGTCGGGGAATCAGCATGTTTTTACACGAGTAGAATGTGTCCTTTTATTTAAAATGAATCTCTGGGTTATTTGTGGAGCCTGCCCGTTGTTTTTACATGAGTAGAATGTGTGCTTTTATTTAAAATGCATCTCTGGGTTATTTGTGGGGCATAGGAATTTGTTCATCCCCCCCCCCCCAAAAAAATAGTCCGCCCTCCCCCACAAGGTCTGAGGGACAGTGGACCGGCCCCCTGCTGAGAAAGTTTGCTGACCCCTGGCCTAGTTCCTATAATGTATTGATTACACAGGTTTCCCTAGATCAAAATTACCCACACAAGTATCTACATTTCCTTGTCAATCATCACCTTCCAGTGGTCCCCAATGCAGTCAATCATGGGTCCACAAGAGATGTGGGATTAAAAAAAACATTTCCCCACCCCCTAAGCAGTACAAACCAATGCCATATCAAAATTTAAGGTGGGGTGGGAGGGAGGGAGGCTTCCAAAATAAGTGGTTTGACCTGAGCTGTGATGGAATACAGAGGTAGTCTTTCTTTCTTTCTTTCTTTCTTTCTTTCTTTCTTTCTTTCTTTCTTTCTTTCTTTCTCCTTCTTTTTTTATAAAAAACCAAATCAACAAAACAAACCACAAACTCACATGAGCAGGTAGAAAGATTCATGGGCGTAGTAGCCAGGATTTATTGGAGGACAGGCTTTATGTCAGGGGGAGCAGAACAGAGTTTTTTGTGACAATTGGTCAGTTAGATATTTTTATTTATTTACTTGATGTGGGGGGGGGGAGCAGCAGCTGCCCTCCCAGCATCCCCAAGGAGTGTTGTTGTTTTTGACCTCGGTCCCATGACAGACTACCATCCCTCCATACAACGATGAAGCTGAATTACCTGTCCTCCCAGGAGACAGCACACAGCTTCTCTGCCTGGGTTACTACTCTGAGTTTGTCTCCCTCCAATCACACCCAGAACAGTGAGATTCATGCAGAAACAGTGCAGGATGGTGGGGCTCTGCCAACTGATAAGGTGACCCGCCCCCCTAACCACCTCTGGAAGAGAAACTTTGCAGATGCATGGGTGAAACAGGCCTCAAATTTCAACTTGGGGCAGGTGACAGAGAGGACAATCCCTTCCGCTATCTGACATTTGAGAATCATCACCTTAGGACAACATACCAACCCAGGAAGGTACTATTTAAAAAAGAAATCCTTGCCAGAAAGGTGATCTTCCCACCTTCTGTTTAGCCAAAGCTAAATATAAAAATTCCCCTACTCACTGTTACCAGGGTTTGTTCCCATTGCCCTGTTTGCTGTTTATATAGTTGCTGATGCCATTGTTGGAATGGATCCTCACAAATCCTTTTAATCCTTGTAGATCCTTTTAAATGGTTCTGAATAGCCAAAGCAAAAATGACAGTGTCCTCATATCCATCTGCTAAAGATGAGAGGCAAGCAGCCTACAAGAATGCAATAGCTCTCCCTGCCCCTCCTCCCTACCCCACCCCTCTGTTCAGCTAATCTCTCCTGCCCCTACCATTTTCACCTCAGGCCTTCTGATTGCCATCCAAAAACTGGCAGGGTCTTGCTTTTCAAAGCAGCAATATGCAATCCAGGGAAATGCTTTTTAGCTGCTTTTGCCCAAGAGGGATATGTGTGGGAGAACAACGGAGGACCACAGAACAAGCATGCTAACGTTTCGAAGAGGCGTCTGCAAATGCCACCAAGATCCCCATGACCGGCTATTGCAGGAATGCTATGGCTGGATTGCCAGCAATTCTACCCTCCATCAAGAATCCCAATCTCGTTGCATTAGACAGGTGCAGGTGCCAAGAGCCAGGGAGGGTGTTTTGCTTTTAATATATCAGCACTTAATTATCTGACTGCCAGAAGGGAGAGAAAGGAAGATGCAATGGCTTTCCCACACCTCTTCTGCCAGCCAGGTGACTGGAACCAATATTGGCCTCCCAAAAAACAAAGAAAGCTCTATGTGACAAAAATATGTGGGTTCCCTAAGTTCTTCCCTAAATGTCACAGTGTGGTGATTTTTTGGGATGGGGTGGGGAGGCGATTTCACTACACAGTATAAAGGAAGAACAACTCAACAAGGGGCTGCCCTTCCTCAGTGGCAGCTCTGTATTTTGCATCAGTGAAAGTGAGCCTGGCCATTTGAGAAAGAATGGGTGGGACAGTAGTTAAGAGGCAGAGCACATGCTTTCCCTGCAGGAACAGAAAACCTTGGCATCTCTAGCTAAACAGGGTCAGAAGGAGATGGTAAAGACCACTTGCCACCTGAACCCATGGAAAAGGGGCTGAGAGCCAGAAGAGACAATCCTGGCCTAGAGAGACAAAGAGTTTGATGTAGCATAAGGCAGTTTTCTCTGCTCTCAAAGCCATCATCCTCATTTTTAAATAATAAAAACCACTCAATGCCACTTGAGGGCTGCAGAAACTACCCACTTGCCTCCCTGCCAGAACCAATAAAAAATGTACTGTTCATAGATACTGGACTAAAGAGACTTAGGGCCTGATCCAGCAGCAGACCCTCTTTTTATGTTAACACTGATGAAAATCTGCAAAATAAATGGGTCTAGTGGTCTAGTGTAACCAACAATAATCTGACTAACACCAAAGGGAAGGGCAGTCATTTTAGCAGCCTTGTACATTAGAACTCACAAAGCCCTCCACCAGTTTTTTCATGCTGAAAGAACGGGCTGTAAGCAAATCGGGATGCATGTGGTGTGCAGCAAATCAATTTTGCTATTGTGACAAGTTGTTTTGACAAAAGCCAGGAAAAGGTTTGAAATGCAAAAAAAAAAAGTGGGGTGGGGAAGACAATAGAAGCCAACTGGGATAAAGGGAGGGGATAAGCATGATGGGCTGCCCCTTAAACACGAGCAGGATAAAGACAACTAGCAAGCAGGCGAGGCCACATCTGCACCATACATTTAGGCACCACAATACCACTTTAAACAGTCAGGGCTTCCTCCAAAGAATTCTGGGAGCTGTAGGTTTAAAGGGTATCAAAAGTTGTTAGGAGACCCCTATTCCCCTCCCAGACCTACAATTCCCAAAGGCACTTAACAATCAAGTCCTCTTCTCAGGGAACCCTGGGAATTGTAGCTATCTGGAGGGAACAGCAGTCTCTTAACAACTCTCAGCTTATGAAAGTATGTTCCATGCTTGCGCTGCACAGAAGCGTACCCATTTTGGAAATGTGTGGTACAATAAAACACAATTCTAAATTGTCCAAAGCTGCAAGTCAGCACAGCCTGATGGGCCCCTTTTTGATAGACTCCTCCTAAGACTGGACTGACAAGAACAAGGAAACAACAAGAATGGGACAGAACTGGGGTGGGAACATTTGGGATATCCAGATTTGACAAGCTTAGGGATATAAATTTGGAGTTATTACTCCTGGTTATAAAAGTCTGGATAGAGGAAATGGGCCCCTTTTTTGACAGACTCCTTTTAAGATTGGACTGGCAAGAACAAGGAAATAATAAGAATAGGACAGAATTGGGGTGGGAACATTTGGGATATCCAGATTTGACAAGCTTATGGATATAAATTTGGGGTTTTTACTCCTGGTTATAAAAATCTGGATAGAAGAAATGGGCCCCCTTTTTATTGATAGACCCCTTTTATGATTGGACACGTGCAATTTAAAAAGGCCGGTAAAGGACCAGAGGGATGTGGATTTATTGAAATGTGGGATCTTCAGGAAGAGGTTAGAAGTGGAGGGATAGGAGGAATGCAACAGGGAACGAGGGGAGGGAAATTTGGAATCCAAAGGTCGTAAAACTATTATTTGTTTTTATTTTATTATTATTAGTATTATATTTGAAAGGGGGGAACTCGTGGAAGGGAATAGATCGACCTTAGGGGATGGAAATTTGGATAAATTAAGTTAATGAGGATGAGTGTATTTTGGGAATAAGAATTTGTTGAATTTTATTGTCTTTTTGGAAGATTTGGAACACAAGAGGGGGTGGGGAGGGGAAGTCCTGGATATTGGAAAAAAGTTTATGAATTGGATGTTATTTGTTTTAATTTGGAAAATCTTAATAAAAATTATTTTTTAAAAAAAAAAGAACTCACAAAGCCCTCCACCAGTTTTTTCATGCTGAAAGAACGGGCTGTAAGCAAATCGGGATGCATGTGGTGTGCAGCAAATCAATTTTGCTATTGTGACAAGTTGTTTTGACAAAAGCCAGGAAAAGGTTTGAAATGCAAAAAAAAAAAGTGGGGTGGGGAAGACAATAGAAGCCAACTGGGATAAAGGGAGGGGATAAGCATGATGGGCTGCCCCTTAAACACGAGCAGGATAAAGACAACTAGCAAGCAGGCGAGGCCACATCTGCACCATACATTTAGGCACCACAATACCACTTTAAACAGTCAGGGCTTCCTCCAAAGAATTCTGGGAGCTGTAGGTTTAAAGGGTATCAAAAGTTGTTAGGAGACCCCTATTCCCCTCCCAGACCTACAATTCCCAAAGGCACTTAACAATCAAGTCCTCTTCTCAGGGAACCCTGGGAATTGTAGCTATCTGGAGGGAACAGCAGTCTCTTAACAACTCTCAGCTTATGAAAGTATGTTCCATGCTTGCGCTGCACAGAAGCGTACCCATTTTGGAAATGTGTGGTACAATAAAACACAATTCTAAATTGTCCAAAGCTGCAAGTCAGCACAGCCTGATGCTCACCACCAATCACCAACTTCCCATGTCCAGCCATGCTGCCTCTTGGCACCTGCCTCTTCACTGTCCAATACCAAAGCACTAGCTTCTCATATAACTTCAAGATGCTTCCTTGATTCCCCCCCCCCCCCGTTAGTTTGTAATGTTACATTCATATAGGTGTTGTTGTAATCCAAGGTTTACTTTGCATTATTTAACTACCTCTCTAGCCCTTCAAGGAATCAAGGAAGCATCTGATGGGGTCCTAGGTTTTCAAACCTTTTCAGCAGATGTCAATCCAACACTAATGCAGCTCATCTGTATCATTTTGACCTTCCCAAAGGCATAGGCTAGAACCACAAACCTTTCCAGGGCACGGAAATCTTTGTTTCTCTCCACAAATCAGCACTGAGCCCTAAAGCATGGGTAGGCAAACTAAGGCCCGGGGGCCAGATCCAGCCCAATCGCCTTCTAAATCTGGCCTGTGGACTGTCCTGGAATCAGCATGTTTTTACATGAGTAGAATGTGTGCTTTTATTTAAAATGCCTCTCTGGGTTATTTGTGGGGCATAGGAATTCGTTCATTTTTTCTTCTTCAAAATATAGTCCGCCCCCCCCCACAAGGTCTGAGGGACAGTGGACTGGTCCCTTGCTGAAAAAGTTTGCTGACCCCTGTCCTAAAGCAAAGCTTTTTACTATTGCATGAGTCAGACTACCCCACTTCCACATGATAAATCAAAAGTGCCCTCGTTAAAGCCTTGTTTACTTTTAGAGGTCAGCTCTTCTATCAGATTAGAGCAGGGGTAGTCAACCTTTTTATACCTACGCCCACTAACGCATCTTTCTTGATGGTAAAATTTCCTTACCGCTCACCAGTGCTCAATGGAAGGGGGATTCAGCTTGTGCCATAGAACCCCCCCACCGCCCACCTGGAATCCTGAAACACCCATTAGTGGGCAGCAGGGACTAGATTGTCAACCCCTGGATTAGAGAGATAAGCACACCTGGGGCAGGCTTTGCCCATGTTTCCCACTAGGCCATCCAAAGAACTCTGGTGCTGAATCTGATGAACCAAACATGGAAGTGACTACCAGAGCGGGGTGGACTCCTCCTCTTGAATCAGCATACAAGCCTTCCAGGAGTAGGAGGAGAAAAGGAGGGGGTGGTGCAATGCACTATTAAACAGAGGCCACCTTCCATCCTGGATGGAATTACAAGTGACAGGTGTCTAATGGCCTGTGGCAACACTACACTCCCAATTACGGGGGTTTCTTTCCACCTGAGGCAGTGATCCAAGTGACCTGAACAACGTAGTGTATTGTTAATGCTTTACAAAGAAGGAATATGGTGCAGAGGCAGTGTTTGTTTCCCTCAGACTTTTACAAATAATGATCCTGAGCATTTAAAGAGTGCTTCGGGGGTGTCGTGTTCACAGACACTGTAATTTGTGGTGCCCGATTCAAAGCACCATATACCTTGAAATCACCCAAAGTGGAGGGAAATCCAAGGCAGGTTTGGTTTCTCTTGCCGAATCCCTTCCCAGCCCTGCAGTTAACTGATCAGGGCTCCAGATATATTATACAGCAAGCAGAAGAGAGGGGTGGGAGACAGAGTTAAACCTCAGCACCTCCATGAAAGCAAATCTTCCCGGAGATGGGAAGACCTTTTTGGCAAACAAGGGTGCTAATTGTTCCTGGTTTTAGAAGGCAAGCTATGCCTGCAAGCAAATAATCTCAATTTCAAGTCAGGTTCTTCAACTGCAGTAACACACACACACCACACCACGGCATGGTCACCACCCACTGCTGTGAGCCTGAACAGCTGCTCTTAATGCGCTCCAAGGGCTCTTGATCCTCTGACCCCAAAAAAGTTCGGCTGCCCCAGCCCTGACCCCTGCCTCACACAAACAAATGACTGAATGGCTCTCAGCAATGGCTTGGGAGTATAAAAGAGTGGAGGCAAATTAACTGTAGGGAATGTATGGCCCTCCAGATGTTGCCAGGACTCTAACTCCCATCAGCCCCAGCCAACATGGTCTATGGTCAGGGATGGTGAGAGCTGCACTCCAACAACTTCTGGAGGTACACAGGCTCCTCCATCCCTGGCTTACTGAAAAAGCCAAGTTCTATCCACCCAAACATCTAAAAGAATATGCTGTTGAGGGTCTGGCAAACCTCTCTAGGGAGGGAGCCCCAAAAAGCTGGTGCCATTACTGAGAAGGCCCTGTTTCTAAGGGATGCATGCTGAGCCATCAATGTACCACAAAGGACTAATTAGGCAGGGAGGAAAAGCTGTGTGTCAGAAAGGAACTAATATACATTTCACAAGTTAATATCTGCACTGTAGAGTTAACTGTAGCTGGCAGAAGAATTTACCCCAGTAGGGGAGCAGTCTTCCTGACCCCATTACATCTACCCTGGCCCCAAGGCTATCAAGCTTTACCCCTATCAACCCCACAGGACTAGGGCAATGCTGTTTCCAGGTAGAATTCAGTATGCACAACTTAAAAGCTACAAGATTTGCCTGTGACTCCACACAAGCCCAGAGCGTTAAGCATTCTATCAACACAACACATTAGAAAAATTGTTTCTGGTGATTTATTTCCATCGGTGTTTTCCCCCTCTTCTTTTGAAAAGCACATCAGTCTTTCCTTCCCACAGCGCTCTTCCAGCATGCCAATGATTTTTTTTTTTTTTACAGCAGAGCAGATGACAAATATAGTAGCGCTTGTAAGCTTGCTCTTTTGATAAGAGAATCAGGAATAAATACACACATCCTGGTGGAAACAAGAGCACTGCAAGTAGTCATGGAACTGGAGCATCCACTACCCTGAGGAGCGGTGAACGCCCGCCTTAAAGCAGCAGGTTTGGGGCAATATTAAAAAGACAGATAAATAGTCAGCTTAATGGTTTGTTTGTTTGTTTGTAACATGCCCTTACCTTTAATTCTACAAAAATGCAATCATTTTCTTTGTATAAAAATATATATAAAAATAAATCATTGGGTGTTTGTGGAACTTGGACAAGTTTCTTCTCCTTGCCTGCAAAACCCTCCATAGACTTCCTCCCCCTCCCCTGCATCTCTCTGTCCTTATAGCCCAGCACACCTGCGACCTTCACTCACCCAACTCTATCACCCTTAGACATCTGAAGGTCTCCTGCTCTGTGTAACAAAGGCATAGGTAAACTCAGCCCTCCATATGTTTTAGGGCTACAACTCCCATGAGCCCTAGCTAATAGGACCAGTGGTCAGATATGATGGGAACTGTAGTCCCAAAACATCTGCAGGGCAGAGTTTGCCAATACCTGGTGTAACAGCTCCACTCTCCCTCTCATACTGGCCCATATGGCTGGAACAATCTCCAGAATGTCCCCATGGGATCACCTTTCTTGCTTATTTTAAATCCCTCCTCAAAAAGCCTTTTAGTGAAGCATCTGCCATAGCCCTCAGTCCCAATACCCTACTGTAAGCAAGCCAATGTTCATTTAATTTGAATCATTGCATATTATTTCCTGATTTACCCCTAATATGTTCACCTTGCATTTATTTTTAAATAGAAAGTCCCTTGAGATAGAGATCAGTTGTCTCATTCTTCCTTAAAGCTCCACGTGTGTACAAGGTGCTACATACACAACAACAAAAGTCAGTTCCCAGTGCAACAGAGCATGCACTGGTCAAAATTATCCATTCAACTATGGCAGCAATTTACATCCCTCCCTCCCGTCTGAACTTCAGCCAAGAAAACTAGGCTGGACAACACAAACACACCATGTGGTTCAGATTCCAAAGAGTAGGATCTCACTCTTACCTCCAGGTCTGTAGACCACATCATCCTCCGTGATGAAAGAGGTGATTTCTCCGTTGTCCGTTCTCTCATAGCGAGATTTCTTCTTGGGGGGTTTCTTCTTGTTCTTCTTTGTGGACTCCTCTGTGGTGGCGCTGTTGTTGTCATTGTCCTCGTCCTCACTGTGGTCACTCTCTGCGTAATTCTTGGCTCCGCCTTCCAGGGTGCAGCTCCGACGGGGCCGTGAGTTCTCGCTCTCCCGTGCCTTCTCCCGCTTGTCCCGCTCTCGGTCTCTGTCCCGGTCCCGGTCCTTGTCTTTCTCTTTGTCCTTCTCTTTGTCTGCTGTCATGATTCGCCAGGTGCCTTCTTCTGTCCTCTCACGGCTGGGCCTCCGTGAAAGGTAGACAGTGAGCCTGGGCTTCAGTCTTCTGAATTTCTCACTCAATTCCAGGAAAAATTCGACCACTCCAACAACCCCAGCGTTTTAAAAAGGCTCTTTGAAAAGGAGGGGGAAAAGAAAACGTTAGCCATCGGAACTCTTCAACAACTATCTCAACTTCTTTCTAGGGAAAGATTAGACATTTAGGGGAAGGAAATATCAGTGTTAAAGTTCTTTCAGGCCACACAGCAGGACATTCAAACAACAGCCCCTATTATGCTCTAATGCCATGCTTTCTTCTCTACACACAAAGCATGGCTCCTCTCAGACTTCCCAGCGCTCTCACACACTTATGTACAGCCAGTTCCATCAAACATGACTAAAGTGTCCCAGAACATTCATGGCAACATTGGCGGATGAAGATGATAGACTTTTTGGAGCTGGCCAACCTGACCGGAAGAATCCGCGAACAGAAAGAGGAGTACCAAGAAGAATGGAAGAAATTTAAGGATTATTTAGTTAAATATTCTAAGATAATATAAGTAGTACTATTTGTGAGTACCAAATTGGCTTAGGAGTTAAATGTTTTAAATTGCTAACACTATGGATAGAAATGAATATGATAAGAAAGAAAGATGTTAATTGATTAAGTTAATTTTACTGAAATTAGTATTGGAAAACTGCTACAATGAGTCATATGGAAACTCAGCTAAAGGGATCTGAGGAAGTCATTTAACAATGGTAACAAAAGTGGGATTATAATAGTTAGGATAAATGTATGTTTTTTGTTTTGTTTTTTATATTGTAATGTTTTTTCTTTTTTGTTTATGTTTGTTACAAACTTGAAAATCAATAAGAAAATTTGAGGGGGGGAAAGAACATTCATGGCAACATTATGCCACTGAAAGAGTGGGGCTACACAGATAGCAGCATGTTTGTTGTTGTGGCGGAGGCTGCTACTGAGAGCTATGGGACAAGCAAACGTGATGTAGAATGTGTTGTGTTGTCCCCCACAGCTCCCAATCTCCTGCAATCATGAGGTCCTTCACCCATGCACATCCAGCCTGGCGTGACAACAGTTCCTTCACAAATATAAAAATGTCATTTTGAGAAAGAAGGATTTGTTTATTTATTGCACTTATTAATTCCCCCACAAAGAAAGTGACTCAAGGCAAGTTATAAAATATTATAAAAAGTAAACCCAGTATAAATCCAAAACAAAAACCTAAAAACACGTATGCAAAAGGTAAGCCGAACACATCCCACCCACTGGAAATATCTGATGTGCTCCAAATTTAGGGTTGAAAGCTTGGGTAAGAAACAACACTTGTACCTGGCACCTAAAAATAGTGATGGTGCCAGATGTGCCTCCCTGGGTATAGCATTCTGCAAGTGGGGAAGCCACCAATGAAAAGTTTGTTCTCATGCCACCACCTTCTGCACCTCCCTTAGAGGAAACACATGGCTTCAGATGACAAGCACAGGGTCCTGGCTGATGCATTTAGGAAGCGGTGGCCCTTGAGCTACTGGGGTTCTGAGCCACATAAGGCTTTTTAGGTCAAAACCAGCACCTTGAATTGAGCACCATATATTAATGTACTCTGAGATCCAAGTGTGGTGGGTCGTTGGACCAAACAAGCATTGCAGTGCACCCTAATGACAAAATTTACTTTAAAGAGAAAAAAGAGGGGTACATAATTAACAGAGAAAATATTTTTGAGCTCAGGTGGAGCAAATTGCAGAATACATATTGACACAGCCGTGGAATCTACAGACAACAGTGATATCCAGGCTCACACCTCTCCAATAAGCCACACTTTTCTTTCCTGCACACAAGACTGCCATCGTCTATGAATGATAGCTGAGTGAAGAGGAAGAAGACTTTGCAACTCAGCCTTCCCAGAGAGAAAAACAGCCTCTGTTCATAACCTGCTACATAAAATTGCCCGTCTTCAAGTCAAGGGAAGGGCTGTAATAAGGGAGCACTGCCACATATTGTTAAAGCCTCTTGTTCTCACGGTTTGAAGCTAAGCCTTTTACCTGACGACTGCTTCCCTGTCAATCTCCAGGCCGCCAATCTGGACTGACAGGTTGTGTATGACACGGGGGGGGGGGCCTTTTCTGTGTAACAGCCAACAGAAAAGCTGAAGCTGGGCTAAAACTGCCAGCAGCTGCTGCCCTAGAAAGCCTTATGACTGAACAGAATTTTGCACCAGTTAAGGAATCCATCAGCACACTTGAGCGAAGGCTGGAGAGTTACAGTCTCTTAACGTTATGTGCCAGTGCACATAGTAAAGATACACTGGCTTTTAAAATGAGAGTCTTCACAGACAATGGCTTTTTCCAGCAGCCATCTAGCCCTAATAAACTACTACCACTCCTGCTTAATGATTCTGTGAGTGGCGTGCTAGATTCTAGCAGAAGACAGCATTTTACAAAATGTAACTTATGTGGTGGCTAAAGGACTATGTCCCCAACAACCCTTTCACATATCCCCTCCCTCACGAGCTAGGTGGTCAGACAGCTCTCCCGGGATCTACAACAGGAGGGTGCTCATATTAGCCTGCTGTATTGAGCACTGCAAGCACCCTGAATGCTCTAAAGCAGTACAGTGGTACCTCGGGTTAAGTACTTAATTCATTCCAGAGGTCCGTTCTTAACCTGAAACTGTTCTTAACCTGAAGCACCACTTTACCTAATGGGGCCTCCCGCTGCTGCCGCGCCGCCGGAACACAATTTCTGTTCTCATCCTGAAGCAAAGTTCTTAACCTGAGGTAATATTTCTGGGTTAGCAGAGTCTGTAACCTGAAGCGTATGTAACCTGAAGCGTATGTAACCTGAGGTACCACTGTATATAAATGCAAAGTGTCTGTATTCCTGCCCAGCCCTTGAACTTGAAATCTCCTCAGCGGAGGGAGGGAGGACTGGACCCTCCAGCAGATATCTAAACCTCAGAAATTCTGAAGAACTGCTGGGTCCAAACAGCCTCGCACCAGGACTGAAGGTCACTATACCAGCTGCTTGGGGTTTTGGCTGGCACTCAGACTTCCCACTCCCCATCTCCTCCAGAGCCACAGGACCCAATAAGATGGTGAGTCAACCAGAAGCTTCAGGGCCACCAAAGTGCCCAGCTAGCTGCACACAGTGTGGAAAGGGAAGTGAATGGAAGCACACAGCCCAGATCAGAGTCTGGTTGAAAACCAGAAAGGGATGGAGCCTCGATTTCCTCTACAAGATTCTTGTCTGAGCTACTTCACTGCTGAAGCAAAAACCCCAAACTCCAGCCTTCCTGAATTGGAGGAAATAGGCAGCTCCATAGGCCTTTTTTTTAAAAAAAAAATATTGCCCAGCATTGTGTACTCTGACTGGCAGCAGCCTTCCAAAGTATCAGAGACAGGGGGGCAGGCTTTTCCCTTCACCTGATCCTATTAATGAGAAGACTGAATGTGGGACTTTCTGTATATGATACATGCTCTACTGCTGAGCTATGGTCTTTGCCCTAAAAATAAAGCAAGATTTCAATCTTCATGTTTCTCAATACAGAGTGGATTTACAGCTGAAGCTGCCTTAGACCATCAGTCCAGCAAGCTTCAACCTACGCCAAATGGCAGCAGCTCTCCAAGATGTCAGATGAGTCTTTCCCAGGCCTTAATGGAGACTGAAGCTGGGAAGCTTCTGCATGCAAAGTTTGAGCTCTGTTGCTGAGCGATGAGCCTCCCTCTAAAGTGTGTGTGCAGCTATACAGTCACGTGGGAAAAGGCTAGTGGGAACTGGCATGTTCCCGCCTGGGGAGCTGGCGGCAATTGGTGTCTGCTGGAGGAAAAAGGAAGAGCAGCTGACATCACAGAAATAGTTGCCTGCTTCCCTCATGTACCATCCATGTAGCAGACGTAGTTATGTAATCAACATACAGGACTGCGGGGGTTGTTGTGAAAAGCCTCATGCATACCGCCGCCCCCAGTTCCTTTGAGAAAAGGGCCACATACAAAAAAAATAAGAGAAGAAAGTTGGGTGTGTGTCAAAAAGTACCAATAGCAAGTGAGCTTGTGTGGAGCAGGGAGTGCAACAAGTCTTGTTCCTGAAATACAGTGGTACCTCGGGTTAAGTACTGTAATTTGTTCTGGAGGTCCGTTCTTAACCCGAAACTGTTCTTAACCTGAAGCACCACTTTAGCTAATGGGGCCTCCTGCTGCCGCCGCGACGCCAGAGCATGATTTCTGTCCTCATCCTGAAGCAAAGTTCTTAACCCGAGGTACTATTTCTGGGTGAGCGGAGTCTGTAACCTGAAGCATATGTAACCTGAAGCGTATGTAACCCGAGGTACCACTGTATTAAGACTATGAAGTTGGGGAGTGGAGATGGCACTGGCAGGAGCTTTGTATTTTCCCAGCCAAAAGTTTGCGTCCCACACCAGGAACAGGTGACAGCCAGATTAGGTGAAGTATCCCATGACCTCGTGCCATTAGTGCAATGATTTACCCTTGAACAATGAAACTCCCCCCCCATCTCCTCCCCAATTCTTCTCCAGAAGGGGGGGGGGGTGCAGAACAGATTTAAAGGGTGTAAGGGGGAGGAAAGTTCCATTGTGTAAGGGCAAGTTCCATGGAGGAAAGGCTTAGTGCTGCTTTGGGTACAAGCCTGGAGTTCTGACCCAGACTTTAACCCACGTTTTACAGCCTGCCATCTCAGAGGTGCCAGGGTTGTTGCCCAGATGTGCAAAACCACAAAGTTTTACCACTGTGAAGCTTTGGAAAGCTTTGCCCATAAATTCTCTCCACTATAGCCCCCCACTGTCTATTATCATGTGCTGACTAAACACATCTTATCTGATGAGATTGGCTAGGTACATGGGCCATAGTAAGATTTCTCACCTTGGAGAATATTACTTATCGCCATTTGTTCATGTTTGTACACTTTCCATAAAACCATATCCACATTTAATGCTTAAAAGCCCTGAACCTTTTAAGAAATGCAGAATTTTTCAAAAGGCTAGGTCACAGAATCGTACGGTTGCCAGGGACCCAAGGGTCATCTAGTCTAACCCCCTGCAATGCTAAAGTTCGTTTAGAATGCTTACACACCTATCAAGAAATGAGGGAAGGAATGTTCCAGCTCTGTGCACCTGAAATCTTTCCTCTTAGACCCTAACATTTTAAAAGAGAGAAAGACACCAAGCAATTCTTACGTCTCCCCACTGATGTTTTCTCCAGACCATGACAACATCCAAAGAGACAAACTGACTTCGCTGTTGTAACCTGAGGTATGAGGCTTCAGTTTCTCTCTTTTTCCTGAATGAGGGAAACATTCCAGGAAGACAGAGGTTCTCAGCTCTTTTCCCGCTCCTCAAGCAGCTGCAATCATTTCCTTTGACAATTTACAAGGGGGACTCTCATGCATATCGCAATAAAGATATTATGTGATCTGGAAAACCTTTGGTACCAATCACATTTGGTACCAAATTTCAGGGACATAGTGATGAAAAATTTGTACACACATTACTTATCTACCAGCTACGGCTTAGTGACTGCCTAGTTTGCATAATTTACCAGAGTGATATACCAATATATTCAAATGTGAATATAACGCTTCAATTCACACAGCATTTTTCAGGGTGGCTCTCCATACTTAACTTGCGCCTGTGCTGGTTGAGAGGCTGGAGACCATAGCAAAAACACTCTCTAGGCATTAAGGCTCTCGTTCAAATAACCTCTCAAGATTGATTAAACCCATCTGTCCATGGTTATTCTTATCCACAAGCTCAAATTCCCAAGGGCAAGTATAGGCAAAAAAAAGAAGCAGTGAAGATTTGGATGCAAATATTTTACTTTCAACTTATGCACATTCTCATTCTGCTACGTTTTTACGGGTGTGGTGTCAGTAAAACATCACGGTTTCCCCAGCACTTTACCATAGACCCTAGATTGGTTGTACCTGTGCACTGAGTACCAAGTCAAACAGCTAGATCAGGCATAGGCAACCTTCAGCCCTCCAGATGTTTTGGCCTACAACTCCCATGATCCCTAGCTAGCAGGACCAGTAGTCAGGGATGGTGGGAATTATAGTCCAAAACATCTGGAGGGCCGAAGGTTGCCTATGCCTGAGCTAGATGGTTAGGTGCTCTAGTGGTAAGTAAAGGAAAGAGTACCCAAGAGAAGGAGAGATGGAAACTAAAATGTCATGCACTAAAATGACATCGCTCCTTTGCCATATACAGTTTGCATTTCCCCCCATAGAGATGGCGGGGGGGGGGGAGGGAGGGAGGGGGGGAGAGAGGGAGAGAGGGAGAGAGGGAGAGAGGGAGAGAGAGAGAGAGAGAGAGAGAGAGAGTGCAAAAGCCACCGAGCTTCTTGTTGATGAAGCAAGAGTGCTTCTTTGCCAAAAAGTAATACAAGCATCAAGTCTGTGGACAACTTAGAGGGAGAAGAATGATAGGGTGTAAATTTTATGTTGTAAAAAGGGGAAATTGGTCTTTAGCTGCTGATACAGACCTCCACACAAACACACACAGAGTGATCGTTTTAGCTTTCTAAGGAGACACAGATCTCTCTCTTCTCATGGAAGGAGTATGAATACTGATTCCTGTTATTCTGAGGCCCAGGGACAAATCTATTCTCCAAAGGAGCAATAACTGGCCTCTCCATTACAAGCTCAGAGGCAAGAAGGGCCAGCAATCATGGCAGGAGGAGCGGAGGGTGTTACAATGTAACTTGTTGGCAGCCCTTGCAAGGAGATGACTCTGGCTTAGCACCTGCCATACTATCTTCAAAGTGTCATCCCCACAAAACTGTGTGCTGACCAAAGGACAGAAGACAATGGCCAGAACACCAAAAATGACTGGGAAAGCAGCAAGCTGCCTTGCACTAGAGGAAAGGAACTAGGAACACAGGGCACGATCAATGTTAAGAATGCAGGGACCAGCATCACGAGAGACAGAGAGGAAGCACACAAGGATCTTGTGATGAGACAAGTTACAGAAGCTCTAGAGCAGTGGCTACAAGGCACCAGTTCATGGAGCTCTCGAGGGAGCAGCTCCTTTCTGCTGGTTTAATCCTCATCAAAGAACTCTAACAAGGCATGCAAACAGCAGTGACTAATTGGGGATGTGGCTAGATTGGATGCCTTTGTGAATCCGCTTCTTCCCACTCCTTAGGTAAATATCTAACAGACAGCCCCTTTCCCTCACCCAGCAGTAAGAGTGCCTGTATTTGAGGATATGCCTCTCCAAGGAGGTGCTGCTTGTGAGCCACTGTGTTCATTTCCACCACCCCGGCTCTTCTCCCTCCTCTAACCCATCCCCACAGAGCAGATGGCACTGCTCAACAGTATAATCAGGATTAGTCCCAACCTTTATTAATTAAACCAGCAAAATGCCTGGAAAGAACACCAGGGCACAGCAGGAACTCCTGCTCCCGGTGACCCACATGTCTGGAGCAAGAAGCTGGTTTGACACCCTCTCCATTGTGTCCTTAGCTGCATCTCATTCTGACCCAAGCATGGTACTCATGATGCAAGATTCCTGAAGTTGAGCAGGTCAGTGCCTGGACAGGAGACAGCCTGGGAACCCCTTGTGCACCACTCCTAGTCTTCATCACATCAGAAAGGTAGAACAGAAATAAAATATTTTTCTCCATGGAATTCAGTAAGAAGTGAGCTAGCCCTCATCTGAATAACAATACCCTGAGTCCTCTCTCTTGGTCCTGCTAGAGCAAGAGGGGGGGGGGAGCTTTCAGCCTGGTAGGCCAGATCTGTATCTTCCCCCATCCCAGTGGGCCAATTCTGGCAGATGTGCAAGACCACCTACCTATCAATCATCTGATGGGGTGGGCAAAGATACTGGCCAAACAAGACTGAATTCCCCATGCAGGACCAACCATGCATTCTGCAGCCATGTCTCTGTGGAAAAGATGATTGTAGCTTCAGAAAAATGGCGTCATGGGCCAAATGAGGAGGCCTGGTGGGCAACGTTTGGTTCATGAGCCAAATATTTCCCACTCCTGTGCTAGAATCTGATTTAGGCTCTTGCACCCTTGCTCTCCAACCATGCATTGTCAGAGACGGGGTGATCAAGCTCCCTTAACCCCAAAGCTGCACCAAAGCAACAAGAAAGCCTTCCTTTCCCAGGGTGGTATCAAAGAAGCATCGAACACACTTAGCCACCTCTGTACCTGCAACGGAGGCCTAGCAACTCTGCAAGGGATGGAGACAACCTTGTCTCTTGTCTCTCCACAGCACAGAGGACAGCTCAAATTATCAGATGTGCCCAACATGCAACTTTTTGTCAAGAGCAGGAGGCAACATTTAGAACTCACTGAACCTAAGTGGAATAGACAGCTCATGGCTAAGTGCAACCAACATGTAATTAGCCTCTGTCAAACTGCTGTGTGTGTGTGTTTGTTCCATTTCCTGAAGCACCTTGTCACCTACAACTAAGCTAAGGCAAGACAATGTCCAAAACCAGCTACAACAACAGGATGCTTCCACTGCAATAGTGACTTAGTGACAGACCCCCATTTTTCCACATTAAATTGTGAAAGGGCCACCTACAGCTCTAGGCAATTTTTCCAAGCAGGTTACATTAGGATGTCAAACAAAGGACCAAGGAGTCTTATTCTCCAGAACGTTAAGAACCTCACCCAGGAAACTCTGGCTGGAGCCCTGCAGCAAACAGCCAAAGCTTTTATTATTGTTGTTATTTAAAAGATATTTGTAAAACCCATGTCTATAGGCCTAAACAACTCCTGAAATCCAAACTGCAAGCAGACAACAACTACTGATTGTAAGTCACCTCCCGCAAAGGAGCAAGTTTGGCTGGTTTGTCTTGCCTGTATTTTTCCTCTCTTTAATCATCTATTCCCATAACAACTCTTTTAAGATTACACTGCTTACAATAGAGATAAGGTTCTGCGCTTACTTTTAGGGTCTCTAAGCAGGATGGGGATAAGCACTGGCAAGAGAGGAAGAAAAGTGCATGCGGGCCACTTTCAATCTCAAAAGCCACCCTCAAAACACACACAATGCTTCACTATTGAGTCATTTAAAAAAAACACACACACACACAACGGAAATGCCGCTCCCTTCTAAACAGTCAGGTTTACCGCCCCTCCCACCACCCCACACATGCCCTAACTCTTTGATACGTTCAGTGATGGCTTATGTAATTCATGAGCTGACATCCATTCCTTCCATGAGCAGGTGTGGAGGGATATGGGAAAGCTTCACACCCACAATGCACTGCAGCTCCACACTGGCTATGTGGGCGGGGCTTGGCATCATACATGATGAGTCAGCATGTAAAAGAAATGAATTATGGGTTTGTAAGGAGGGGTGTGTGCCTCTGGCACAGCAACTAGGTTATGCTGAATAGTTCTGAAAGCTGACACAGATACAGAACTGGGGCAGAGTAAAAAGATTAGCAGGAGCTAGAGAATGCAGAAAGGTACAGGTGCTCCCTACCCCCTCAAACCCAAGGTTTCTGCAGGCAAAGCTAAAGAATAACCATTCTTAGAACTATATTAGGGAAGGGGCCTGCTTAGTATTAAAAAGGTTCCCAGTTCAATCCTTGGCATGTCTGAATAAATGGTACTTCTTATATACCAAAAGATTATAACCTTATGGCAAAATTAGTGACTTTCAATATGTGACAGGCCCCCAAATAGAAAAAGTACTGTATTTCCCCCCCCACCCATCCCCAGATCATTTTATTCCAGGAAAAAAAAAACAATTCCACCACCTGCCCCTGCAATGACTTCACCCTCTCCCCCACCCCCCATGACTTCACAGTTTCTGGAATGTTTACATCTTCCTGTCCCCACAAGGCACAAGGGGGGGGGGTCCACATTTCCCAGGCTTATCACAGAGGTGGATTTTAAAAAAAATCAGAGCCAGGAGAATGACAATGATAGCATCAAGAAACAATGCAGCTATTTTTAATTCTCCACAAAATGGAGCAGCGTAGAGAAAAGGGACAAGGCCTCAGTTGCGCGACAAGGCTAAGGAAGAACATCCAAGCAATCACCTCCTTAATAATAAACTGGAGCAAAGAGCAAAAACGAACAAACAAAAATCAATCATCTTTCAAGTTCCTCAGTAGATCTAGAATGTCAGTACACACTGTTCTCAATTCTTAGTTTTCCTTACACACACCCACACCACTCTAATTTGTACAAGTTCTCAACAAAATGACAAGGAGCAAAAGAGTGTTGTGTGCATGTATGTGTTCTAATGCAAATGAACACTCAAGTATGCCAGCCTTATATGCCAGCCTACAAAGTTTAGTACGCTCACCTGCACAAGATACTTATGCAAATATTTTATGACAGGTTTTTTTTTAAAAAAAAACAACAACAGTAAAAAGAACCATCCATTTTTGGAAAGCTGCTGTGCCTGGATGCCTGGAGGAAATTCTCACAGATCAGGGGAATGACTGCTACAATACCATACCAAAAATTGTCCAGCTGAAGAACAACATATTTTAGATACCGTGTTGATCCCAGAGCACTGGAGACAGCAAGCCTAATGAAGAATGCTATGAAGCTCAGAAACTTGCACACTGTGAACAAGCTAGACTGGGACAAGCCAAAGCTCAGTGTTGGAGCTTCTGTTTTGCATAAAGGAGATTCCCTGGTTTAATTCCCAACATCTCCAAGTAAGTCTGGGAATGCATTCTACCTGAAACGCTGGAGAGCTGCTGCCAGTCAGAGCTGACAATACAGAGCTAGGAGAACCAATGGCCCAACTCAATATAAGGCAGCCTCCTACATGCCTACTAAATTCAGTCAGTTGAGATAGCACTTCACTGACTTTACATCTCCAGCAAAGGAACTGTGGAGATCTGACAGTATGCTATCGTGCAGAAGTACTTCCAGACAACATAATAATGAGTTTATATTGTGCAAGCTTCTGTGCATTCGGAAGCCCTGATGGGGCCAGGCATGCTGTTCACTGAAACTTATCACGCACCCAGCACTAATCTGCTAGCTTAACATTATTCCTCTTTCACAGATGTTGCAATGGGTTAAGCACGACTTTCTGTTTTATACATAATTGCACCTGAATGATATGGAACCCATAAAACTAAACATTGATATGTGTGGGTGGGTGTATTGGGTTGGGTGGGGGGAGTCCTCTAAAGTAAACTGTGCTAATACATCACGTATACTGCCAAACACACAGATGTTTACACAGATGTTTAAAGCTCAGATTAGGACAGGAGAAGTAAATACACTGGGGGGTTGGGGAAATCTTTGTGGGGTTTGGCAAGCTCAATAGCTTCGGTTTTGCAGCAATTTCTCTCTCACTGGCAGGCTCCCTTTCACACTGCACAAAACAACCGTCAGCACAGCTGCTTCCGCCATCACCTGACAAAGGATGGGAAAATGCGCTGATCACAGCGCTGCAGGTTGAGCAGGATTAAATTGCCTCTGCTATCAAGTCACCGTCTCACCCACAGAGCGTTTCCTGGAGAGAGTCTAACCTCTCACAAAAGAGAGAAAACAGCACGGACAAGGGAACATTTCCCCCATGCCGGCGAAGGAAATAAAAGTTATACGGAAAGAGAGAGAATGGGAGAAAGAGCACAAAATAGATCAGGAACCCTTTTGGGGGGGACAAGGCTAAACGAAAAGAATCTGAGATGTATAGGAAGAAAATGAGAAACTCAGCACAGGGCAAGTTCTCAGCAGATCAGGTGCATGCAGGGCTGCACGTAAGCAGCAATTCTGCAAGCCTGCAGAAAACGACCAAATAAAAAATTGTACTGGTGGAATGCAGCTTCATGAGAAACTCACATTTTATTTTAGAAGGAGCCCCAAAAGCCATGTTGATAGGACTGAAAGAATGTGGGGAGAGTTCAGAAGCAGGGGAGACTGGGAAATTTTCAATTTGCACTGGCTGAGAAGATTCCACATCTGTGCCCAACCAGTAACTAAGGAAAAACCAAGAAGAAAACATTGCAATAAGCTACAGAATGAACTATGCAAAGTAAAGAGAGTTTTGCAGATTTTTTAAAAAGCACTCAGATGTATCTTTGAATGCTGAAACTGATCTGTTTCTACTAAAATATGGGGTTCCCGCATGAGATGTCCCAGAGCTTTCCCCATCTTACTCAACATTCCTTTTCTTCTCTTGCTGCCCTCCTGGAAGTTTGGGCCTCTCTACATTCTGCAAGAACCTCCATCACTCACACAAAGAAGTGGTCAAGAGAATATTACTCCACAGCACCCCAAAGTATTTTGTTTTCAAAGGCAAAGTGAGGGGAGGAAGGGACAAGACAACAAAACGGAGGAGCCTTGCCCATGATCCTTCTCCCAGGATGCAACTTTCCAATTAGACGAAGTGGGGGCAGGCAAAAGCAGTGACAACATCCCCAGTGGGATTGCCAGTGGCATGGGCAACAAGAAACTGGAAGTCCAAGGAGGTCTGAATGGCTACCACATAGCTCTGGCAATACAGCCACAGCTATCTCACCCTGGGTCCTACAGCTGACAACTCTTAATTTTAAGTCCCTGGGAGCATTCCCACACTCATTTCCAAAGACCAAGTGGTGGGAACAATGAGGCGGCTAATTTTAACTTAGAAGCAGATTATTAATTGAAGGAGGACTGAGGTACTGTTGACTCTGTCCATGTCCAAGGTCCAAGATGAGAACAATACTTGGCACAATGAAATCCCAGGATCCCAGTGTGCATCACAGATATCAGGGCTTAAGGTGTGCCAGTGACCCACAAGAACCTGAACATGGCATCTGTTTCCATGCCATCTCATCCCTGTAATGCTTGCAGAAACAACAGGTAGAAGTGTCTCAAACTAGGTGCATTTCCTTAACCACAGAGAGACTAGAGAGCATCTGCACGTTATCAAGGACTATGGGGAAGGATGTCCAGGATCATGAGTGTGGTTTAATAAGAACAGCCCTGATGGATGAGACAACAGATCTAGTCCACCAAGCAGTTTCAACAGTAGCCAGAAAGATGCTTCTAGGATGCCACAAACATGCACAAAGGTACTGCCCTCATTCCCTTGCTTATCCCAGGATCTGGTTATATTTTTAAGTTAGAATAATAAAAATTATAATGATGATGGTTATGTGGACTGCTGCCTCAACATGGAGGCTTCATCTAGCTGTCCTGCCTAATAGCCACTTTTCCTTTCACAGTCAGCCAACACTACATCTTGCATTTCAGTTTCCAGAGGTACTTCAGCTCCAGCATTTCTAGAAGTGAACAGCAGGTAGCCGCTTATGATCTCTGCTCAGCTGCATTCCACTTATTTTTGTTGGCATTCTTCATCCTGCTTTCCAACATGCAGGGAATCCCAGAAGTCTATACGAACCATCAACACACACCACCCACAGCAATCCCAGTGACAAGGAGCGAGCGAGCTAGATCTCTTCTTGGGCTGGACAGCAGACATACGCACACACACTTTCTCACCCAGCAGAGATCACTAGGAACCCTAGCAGCTTACATAAAAAGACATGTTGGACTGACTTCACCTTCTTGACCACACCATGGAGCCTGACTGGCTTTCCAACTTGAGGAAGGGAGAGAGCAGATGAGGTCAATTTGACAGTCCAGTGGCGGGCCACATAGCTGTGGTGGGTGAGGCCACAGACAAAAGTAGGGGGGGGATATGGATGAGACTCTTACCTTTGTATACTAACTAGGTATCTTCCTGCCACACGCCAGAGCACCAGACATACAGGTTTGGAGAGCCACATGTAACTCACACCCAGACCACATTCCCCACTCCTGCTATAGAGGAACATCTGAGGAAGTGGGCTCTAGTCCACAAGAGTTTGTGCCATAATCAAATTGTTCACCTCTAAGGTGCCGCCAAGAGTCTTTGTTGCAATTTCTGGTAGCCGTAGGTGTTGAACGCAGGCCCACGAGTACGGCTCTTTGAGTGATTTTTGAATTAGTGTTCCAGGAAGGGAGACTGAACGGAAAAGTAAAATAAAATTGAAGGATGACTTATCAAGGGAAACAAGGAATTCTGGAAGAGATTATGTCAACAAGATTGCAAGGGGGAGGAAGGGGGAGGTCTGGCACCAGCCTAACCAAGGCAGGGAACATCCTGAATCATAGAAACAGATGCCACCAAAGTTTGGGTAATTATTACACAGCCCTGCCACTTACTGAGATGTTCCAAGCACATTTAATAGCTTTTAAAGCTTTGGCATCGCCCAACGCATACACAAAAAGCACCGTCACCTGCAAAGTTACAGGGGCTCCCTGTACCATTACAGTCATGCCAGCTCCAGCCAAGTGTTGGAAACTGCTTGCCCCCTCAGAGCCCAAACTGCAATTGTTTTTACACCGCTAGCCAGGAAGGCACACACAGAAACTGGCCTTTCCCCTCTGCTTCTCTTCCAACACTCTCCATCTCTCCAACTTCATCAATTTATAATACCCCTACCACCAGTTACCATGCCATTACTTACATTTCTGGCTAATGTCTGTTCTCCCGCATGCATGCACACCCCAATGGATTATTGCAAGTGAGAAAAGCACGATACATCAGCTCTTGGACAGAATTCTCCAACCACATTTTCCCACCTAAAACCATTTTTCAAGCAGCTTTTCTCCAAAGTACAGGATGATTACTTTGGGTTTGAGAGACCCAACAGATAAGCAGACACATAAACTGTGGGCAAAGTAACACACGATTCTGCCATGCCAATTCTTATTTAACTAAACTTATATCCCATTTTTATATCGGTTCTACTCCTTCAGGCAGTGCATTGTATGGATGGATTATAACAAGACCAGCTACAAAATTAAAACACAAGAAATGGAGTGTCAGCCCAGAGACCTAGTCCACATCTCCAAAACCCTGGCTGAGATACAAACAAGCAAACAAAACATCTCCAAAACAAATGCCTTGGCTGAGATACTCTCTAAGAGCAAAGCAAGGCAACCAACCACCAACCCATAGGGTCTAGGTGAGCAGCAAGCAGGGAGCCTGACAGAAGAGCAGAATAGGTAGAGCCTGCTTTGCTTCAGCAGTCCAAAGGAAACAAGAAGGGTTTGGATTTGATATCCCGCTTTATCACTACCCTAAGGCGTCTCAAAGCGGCTAACTATCTCCTTTCACTTCCTTCCCCACAACAAACTGCGAGGTGAGTGGGGCTGAGAGACTTCAGAGAAGTGTGACTAGCCCAAGGTCACCCAGCAGCTGCATGTGGAGGAGCGGGGAAGTAAAGCCGGTTCACCAGACTATGAGTCCAGTGCTCTTAACCACTATGACACACTGGCTCTCGGACTGATGGCCAATGGACCCCAGCAACCATTCCTCTTCAACGAACCATGGCAGCAGTGGCATCATACTGGACCCTGCCCCTTTCAGACCACTGAGTTCTAAAGGACCCTTGACCTATGGAAGCTACAGAACCCTGAGAGAGAGGGACAGGGAAAGAACGGCTAACTGTGTTCCCAAACAATGACACCCAGAGTCACCAAGATTCTGGCCACAGCTAAGCACTAAAACACAGCTTTGACTCGGAGCAAACAAATGGTGTTTGCAATGTTTGCAAATTGGTACAAAGTGCCAGGCACCAATGGGGGTGGGGGGGGGAGAAACAGCACTGTGGTTGCGCTTGCAAGATCAGAGAGAAAAGGCCCCACTTACTCCTTCTCACATTAATACCCTCTAAGAGGTTTACATGCTTAGAGAGTCAGGTTTTAAAGATAATGTGAAATCAAGTCCAACAGAAATACTATGAGCTCATAATATCAAGGCAACTAAGCACACAGGGTAACTAAAAATATGGAGATGGCCGCTCCCTCCCACCCGCCCCTGCCACCTTTGCTCAAGCAAGCCAGACAGATAAATCTTTTAACAAGATTTGCATGGGTCATGTGTTACTAGTCTTAATAAACACAACAGGCCTATTCTTCTGCGAACTGTTAGTCTCATATTGCATGATAAAAAGGCACTGTGTTCAGCAAATGCCTGATTAAAAAGGAGGTTATGAGCCGCCACTGCTGGAACAAAGGAAGGCTCCCTTTTGAGAGAATGAATATGAATACCCACCATACATTTAGAGCACATGGCTTCCTTCCACGAATCCTGGGAACTGAAGTTTACCCCTTGTGGAGCTATAACTGCCAGCCCCTTCAACAAACTACAGTTCCCAGGGTTTTCTTTTTAAGCCGTGTGGTTTAAACGTATAGTGTGTACATAGCCAGAGAAGAGAGGGGTGCATTTAGTTTTTCCCAGGGGGAGATTTTAAAGAAATCTCTCCACTTCACTCACAGGGTGGGTGGATGTAAAAGAATGTGTTCAAAATGGTCAACAGTCACATTTTTAAGGAGCACTAAAAGTCTGTGGAGGGAGCTGCTGAGTAAGTTTGTAAACTCTCTATGCAGTAGAGTTGGGAAAGAATGACACACGCTGTTAAAGGAAAATGGAGACTAGAGCAACAGGCAAGGCAGCATTTGCACTGTGTGTTTCTAACCAGCGTACCCTTGCCAATCACCAATTTTGAAAATGTAAAAGATTGTAAAAAAAGAAGAAAAAGAACAGCTTAGGCCTTTGAGCATCCTGCTCTTGGTTTTTAAGAAGATAAACTGTATGTGCTCAATTCCCCCTGGAGGCAGGCATGGAGCTGGTATTTGAGGCAGTGCCGCATAGCGGCTAGAGTAGGGGTAGCCGACATGTAGTCCAATAGCATTGGGAGGGCACCAATTCCTATCACCCGCAACCATTGGTCATGTTGCCTAGGGTTATTCTGGAGTTGCGACAAGGTGACTTCATTCCACTTCCTAATGAGTTGATGGCAAAATTTGATTGGGAACTTATTGATTCAGAGATTCAGATGTTTGGGGGAGGTTGGGTGGCAGCAGCCAAGAGAGGACATTCTCTGTGGTTGCCCCTAAGCTGGGAAATTCCTTCTCGCTGGTGGTGCACTTGCCACCTTCAATCTATAGCTTTAGTCATATTCTGAAGAGGCACCTCTTTAGCCTAGCTTTTTGACACCTGATAAATATGACCCACCCTATTCTTCTGATTATACATCACTTTAATTGATATTAATCTTCTGCTATTGTAGCCTACCCTGGGACCTTATGGGGAGGAAGAAGAAGAAAGAAGTAAGCAATTGGCATCCATCTGTCTCAAGAGACAATGGAAGAGTGTGCCATTGGGGTTAAAGTCCAACAGTGCCTGCTGTAGCTGTAGAGAGCAAGTAGGAAGCATACTACTACTACTACTACTACTACTACTACTACTAATAATAATAATAATAATAATACCACCGTTACTTATAATTAAGTTGCACCATACATACCACAGTACAGGGTTTATATTCTATATTATATTTTACCATCCAATGCGTTCTAGCCTGACTAGGTTTAGTACATCTTATGCACACTTGCCTAGGAGTATACACCTTTAAACACAGGGGAACTTGCTTCTGGGTAAACAGGCAAAAGATGGTGCTGTCTGCTAAGTTAGCTCTCTCTCTCACAAACATACACCCCAACCCAAACCACAACATACAAATATGTGGCACAGATCCTGTTTATGGCTCATTATTTTGTTGGGAATGACTTTAGCATGCATCAATGTTGTTTTCTTCCCCCTCCTGCTCAGTAATAAAGTGGGGAAAAGCAATCTGGAACTGGTTGCAAGAGCCGTTAACGAAGCCCAGGTTATGAATGCAAAATGAAGAGAGTGCCATGTCAATTCGGGTCATGTTCTGATTTTTTTTATAAAAAAAAAAGTAGAAGGGGGAGAGAAACAGATAATATGTCCAACTCACAGAGCCACAAAACTAGCAGATAATTGCACTTGGCTGACAGAGACTGTAAAAGAGGAAGAAAATAAAATTACTGTGGCACAACAGCTCTTATGCTTGCTGAGCTCACAACGAGAAAAGCTCTCTGGGAGAAAGATAACCCGGGGAGGTGGAGAGTGGTGGGGGACGACAATTTGACTTCAAAAGTTTTGCAGAAGACTACAAATTTATAAGAATAGATAAGCAACATTTCTCCCCCCCCCCCCGCCGCCTTTTAAGCATTCTGCCACTTGGACGACATTGACACTGGGTGCAAGGCTCACTAGTTACCCAGACAGACACATAGGCGTCTTTGGCCTTTGAAACAGTTCCCGAAGAGGTGACTTGCCAAGCTTTGCCCACACAGCTGCACCAGCTCAACAGTGCTTGCTGAGCAAACAAGGGCAATTCTACAGTGAGCCCACACCAAGGCGATCCTTACTATTATTCATTGGTATTATCAGATTTAAGACCTGCCCTTCACCATGAGGTCCTAGGGTGGGTCACAACAATGTAGAATGCAACCTTTAAAATACTTTAAAACAAATCCTGTGACATCATCTCAGTGGGAAGGAGAGGCTGAGGGGGCGCGTATTTTAAAAAAAGAAAGACCTTTTTCTTTAAAAAAAGAAAGACCTTTTTCTTTTTAAAAAACATTTCTGGCTTGCTTTTCTATTTACTAGAACACAACTGAGACAATTTACAAACTGCCAGAACTCAGCAACCAAGAAAATAATAGATTAATTATTAAAAAAAGAAAAAAAGCAACAGAATAACCGTGGAATCCTAGCCATGTCAACTCAGAAGTAAGCCCTATTGAATTCTATGAGGCTTCCTCACAGGGTTAGGCCTGTAATCTATGACGGCAGCAGCGCAAGCCAGAACGGCCATCATCTGTTTTAGAAGACTTGCGAAACAAAAATGCCTTTTATCTGCCAGGATGGAAGGCGGCTCCCTATACCTAGCTCACATGTTTGGGCAAGAGAGAGGAGACACCAACTAAGTGAGCAAATTAAGCATGAATGATTTGCTCTTAGCTGGCCTGGTGCCGTTCCACACAAGCACTGAACATCACTTCCTGAGAAGTTCAACATCCACCTGAGGGAAAGCTTCTAGGCCTCACTCGTTGCAACCATTTGCATCAAAGTATGTGGCTAGTGTCTGCTGGAATCACCAATGTCCGAAAAAGCAACTGGAAAGATGTGCAGTGGTTCAAGGAGCATGCATAGCTCCTCGCCCCCTTCCCAAATGATAGGAAAACCAGAATATTATGCAAAAGAAACATTATGCCCAACTGTGCTCTGTTGGGATAATATGTGCAAGTCAGAGAATTCGACTTCCTTATGATTACTGTGGGACACGTTTTTAAGCTGTTTCAAATGGAAAACACTCAGCCCTGGCCAGGGGTGGTGCAAGGTATAGTTCAGCAACAACTGGAGGGTCAAACGTTCCCCACACCTGCAACAGTGAGTCTTGAGCCACCAGCTGAAGACCACAGAAGCAGTGATGGCCACCAGCTTGGATAGCTTTAAAAGAGCCATCATTTAAATTCAAGGAGAATAAGCTACCAATAACTACTAAACCTGATGGACAGATTCTACCTCCACAGTTGGAGGTGTTATGTTTTTGCGTATCAGTTGATAGAAACTACAGGAAGGGAGAGTGATGTTGGACTCAGGTACTGCTTGCAGGCTTCCCAAAGGCATCTGCTTGGCTGCTTTGAGAACAGGATGCTGGACGATGGAGCACTGGTTTGATCCAGCAGGCTCTTCTCATGCTCTTGTGAAGAGTGGGGCCTTACAGTACATTATGCATCCAAGCAGATACAAAGAACTCGCAATCCAAGGAGACAGGACGAAGCCCATCCATTTACCCTATAATCCTTGGCAATAAGAAAAGTTGATTAAACTCGATTTCCATATGACTCTATCTCACCAATGAATTTCTAATCTGCATGTGTTGCTGAACCAGCAAAAAACAAATTGCAGCAGTCATGTAGAAATCAAATCCTAACCAACAGGTTCAAACAGCATTTTAGAAATGCTAGGGAATCAGCCAAGATATACTCCCTCAACTCATCCAGTGGAGCCTCCCCAAATGAGGAGGAGGGGGAACTAAGTCTAGGTTCACTGCATTGAGGAGAGGGCGGGTGGAGGTCGTTTCTGCCCCCTTTGATCTGTCTGGTTCAGTCATGTTCTCATTAAGCCAGCCATAAATAAGACTGTCGCTGAGAAAGGAAGGAGAGTTGTTGGGCGTGAAATGCAGCTTCACACATCAGCACTTTGAAGACAGAAAGTGACATCCAAGTGCTAAGTATATTGTCCTTTTCCGCTGTCTCCACTTACCCAGCTGTATTTGGGGAGAAGCTAGAACAGGCTACAGGCTGGGAGTCAGAAATGGAAATCAGGTAGGTTTTCACAGGAGTGCTAGGGAGGTACACATTTCATGTGTAAATTGGAAAAGTGAGGTTGCACTCAGAAATTACCTCCAATACCTGCAAGGTGCTCCTGAAATGGTAAAAAAGCACTGGACTTTCAAGAGGCCTCTCTAAGTGCATCTAGGTTTCAGGGCAGGCAGCAAATTCACAAGAGTCCATTGTTGCAGCTTGCATCAACACCCAATACAGACCCAGTATAAGTAACATTCCAATAAGTCATGGCTTCCGCCAAGCATATTATATGCTATAAGCCGCCCAGAGTGGCTATAGAAATAACAACTATTATTATTATTATTATTATTATTATTATTATTATTATTATTATTATTATTATTATTTTCATTCATTCATTCATTCATTCATTCATTCAACCTTGAAAAGGTGAGGGCATCAGTAACTGCATTTCATAGCTTCAATGCCTTCAAGTCATTCCCACTCTTCCTCCTAAGTTTCTTGAACTGGTAAACTGTTTCCTTTTCAGAAATAAGGCTTCTATAAGAATGACACGTCTTAGGGGAACTCTTGCAAAGTATGCCTTAGACACTACTAGCATTGTTGAGAGGGCGTTGGGAGGGAGCTGTGAACACCCAATTCCAGATGGCCAAACTTCAACTAGGGTGGCAAAGAAATGCTGCAGAGATTGAGTCTGCGGGGACAAATGAAACAAAGAGATATGGACGTGGTGGGAACAGTTGATAATTGATGGGGGATTTCTAGAGCGGGAAGCAAACAAAATTTTTTAGTAAGCTTAGAAGTGAAGTGCATTTTGTTACGTTCTAGAAAAAAACACGGCTTCTAGTTAAAAGAAAAGGTACAGGTTGGAAAGACATGTCTGTCCAGTGTCTTAAGCTGGGGCTGCCCCAGAGTCATTCACGACTGGATTTAACTGTCAGGGGTCCTTTACCTTTACCTTTTGTAAGCATACTGTAAAGGGATCTAAAGCCATCTAATAGCGAACACAGCTGCTGAGTGCCAACAGGATTGTTCAGCCCCACTCTGCGGCCTTCCCCTTTGCCTACCAAAAAGGCCAAATGTGCTCTACAGAAGCCAAGAGTGCAGGGAAGGTCTAACTCAGCTTTTATCACCCTGAGTTGCCATGGCTATGCTGGCTGGGGCGGACGGGAGTTGTAGCTCAAAACAAATGAAAGACACCAGGTTGGCAAAGGCTGTTCTAATCACAGCCTTCTCAAAATGAATAACATTCACTTTAGGAAACTTGTGGGGGTAAGTCTGAAACAATACTATCAATAATTTGTAATGGTTGCAATCCTAAACCACAGCTCAGTCGGGGACTTGACTTTGAGCCCCATGTTGGGTAAGAGATTCCTGCATTGCAGGGGGTTGAACTAGATGACCCTCGTGGTCCCTTCCAGCTCTACAATTCTGTGATTCTAGACAGAGTTACTAGAGGAGTAAGTCCCACTGATTTCAAACAGGACTTCCTCCTGAATAAACATGAATGGATTGCGTCGCAATAACCTTGGGCCATGAAGAAATTTGAGGAGAGCTGCTGCAAATCTATCTTGGCATCCAGCTCTGCAGTCCCCCAGGTGTTCAAGGGCCAGAGCCAAAGGGCAAGTTCAAAGAAAACATTCTACTTACAGAGCAATAGAAAATGCCTCATCAAGGCCGAACACTGAACAGGTGCTTTGCATGAACAGCAGAGGGTGGGGGGGGGCAATCACAGTATTCAGAGCCAAACAGGGACAAGAAAATGTCTTCATTTCTGGGCAATAATGTGCTTTTTTTTACTATCTAATGCCTTCAAAGCATTTTGTAATGGCGCTGGATCACAGGAGTCAGGTCAAGTAATGTATGAGTAGCAGGGGTTCAGTGTTGATGTCATCAGCACTTAATTTTTTCCCCCTCACAGTACTAAAAGCGAAGTGGAGACAGCAGCTCAGCTCCTGTGTCAAGAGTTCTTCCCACTGGCCATCTTGACAAATGGCTCCTGGCATTCCCTCAGAACACCCGATGTTTTCAAAGCAAAAGAAAAGCAGGCAGCAGCTATGGAACAAGCAGTTGGTGTTTGCCTGCATGCGTCTGCAATATGTAGCGGGTTCCAGCAAATCATTATCAAGCAGCAGACTCTCCAGTGCACCTGGCTTGCATCGCTGAACATGTCCTGAATCTTCCAGGTGCTTCTAGGTCTGTAAAGACGGTGGGTTTTTAATTATTATTAAAGGCACAACTGTGAATTTCTAAGCCACTTTTTAGCCACAGTTAAGACCGCCTTCTTCAGGGGAAGGGCTGTAGCTTAGTGGTAGAGCATCTACTTTATTTGCAGAAGGTCCCAGGTTCAATCCTCAGCATTGCCAGGCAGAGCTGGGGAAAAACCCTTGTCCGAAATCCTTAAGAGCCGCTGCTAGTCAGTGTGGGCAACACTGAGCTAGATGGACAAATGGTCTGGCTTCCAATGTTCCTAAGGAAAGCATGAATTCTACCTTCAACCTTGCACACAAAACGTTACACTACGCTAACTAGCCTACCCGCACATACTTCCATTAGTCATTTGTCACCTGAATTGGGGAGGGAGCCAACTTTTGCAATGCTTCTCTATCTAATTGCTCGGAGGGAAAGGTTACTTGCCACAGGGGAATGTCATTCCATTTATAGTCCATTTCACACAGTTTCGTACTGCAGCAACCAGCCTCAGTGTTCTGAATAGCGTTCAAAATGGGGGGGGGATACTACTCCTATCATAAACCATAGTCTACCTCAAAGTCAGAAATAGAAACCTAGTTCAAATCTGGAATTCACTTATGGTTTGCAGTAACAGTAGTTTGTGCAATTCAGATGTCATGGCAAACTATAGTTATCTTAAATCAAAGAGAAATTGTAAGCATACAGGACTTAAGTGTATAGAGGAGCACACAAACCCAAGGTTTCTTCCCAATAGTCAAACCATGGTTTGCCCATGTTGCCAAGGCTGGCTCATTCTATCCCATTCATCCTGTAACATTGCAGCTGGCCCCCAGGACAAGAGAACGCTTGTTCTCCATTGCCTTTCTATATTAAAGACACTTAATATGATGCTGATGGGGGGGCACATACATGTATTTAAACTTACTAATGACCCATATCCAGCTTCAGAACATTTCAAGTCCAATTTGGATAATTGTTAAGCAGCAAATTAGTAATCAGCCACTAACAGTTAACAACTGTGTACAAGCATAGCATTTTAAAATGTGTGGCAATAAACAAAGGAAATGGAGGTAGCTAAAGAGAGGAATCCTCAAAACGTTTTTTTTAAAAAGGAAATCCATCCTATCAGGGTGGCAAAACCCATATCCTGACCAACTAGCCAGTTTCTACGTCACAGGAACACTGCAAGTAGCAGCATAGCAAGTCAAACTACCAGAGTGGTGCTGAACTCCAGCTCCCATCAACCCCAGCTAGCTAAGCCAATGGTCAGTGATGATGCAAACTATAGTCCAACAACACTGGCTACCATAAGTACTAGCACAGTACAGTGGTACCTTGGTTTACAAACTTAATCTGTTCCTAAAGTCCGTTTCCCCCCTTTTTAAAAAAAATATTTTTATTAAACCATTTTAACAAAACAAATTATCAATCAAAATAACCAATTACATTTCCCCCCCCTCTCCCACCCCCTAAGGACTTCCCTCAGCTCCCCTCTCTGGTTTGTTTGCACATATTATTCTCTGCATGTTAAAAATTGTACGTATCATTGCTTGAAGTCCGTTCTTAAACCAAGGCGTGCTTCCCCTAATGAGGCCTCCTGCCGCCGGTGCCCTTCCACCGTTCGGTTTCAGTTTGTAGACCAAGGTAAAGTTCACAACCTGGAACACTACTTCCAGTTTTGCAGAGATCGTAAACCAAATTGTTTGTAATCAGGATTGTTCTTAAACCAAGGTACCACTGTATTACCAACACAGACTAGAAATGGCTTCTTTAAGCTTTCAGGAAAGGGTCATTCTCCACCCTGCTTGGAGATCCCATGGACTGAACTAGAACTTTTTGAAGCAGGTGTTCTAACACCACATCCACTGAGCTACCGTCACTCCACAAACTACAAAGTTGGTGGGCTTTGCAGGTGTCTACGATGTCTTGATACCCAACTCAGAAGTCAAGACAATCTCTCTTGCTCACACGCACACACTTTGCCATTCCATACAGCATGTGTCCTCCTTCCAAAGCATTGCAAACAATCCTTACAGCCTACATATCATGCTCTCTGCTTTTGTCACAGTCCTGTCAGAAAAGCTCAGGTTGAATGCAGTGAGCCCTCCATCTGTGATCAAAATTGTACCAGCATGTGGGTTCTGTAAAATCTTAAACCTTCATTCTGCTGCCTTCTACCCCAAAAGACTATCGCTCAGTTGTGTAACAAAATCGTCAAAAACTCACCCAAACCCCACCCTCTCACTGCATCTTCTGGGTTCTCCTGTTGCAGACTCTTGCTTATTTTAGCACATTCTTCTAAGACCCCCACACCCTATAGGGTTGCCACAGGCAGGCAATTTAATTGGGGGAGTGGTGAAACCGCTTTGGCAAGTCTTTGCAGCAGACTCAAATGGGTAAAGACAAATTCAGCAGGGATTCAAGTCTGTGGGGGAGTTTCGTCCCCCTGTTTCCTTATGACAGCTCAGCCCTTCCTATATAATCTGTGGTCTCCCTTGCTTCCCCTCACTGGTATTTTGAAGATTATAAACATTCTCATGCCACCAGAGGGCTTTGCCCATAAACAGGAGTTAGGGTTACATATTTACAGACTGTGGCTCTGGTGAGTTTTCCAAGAGCACACCATTAAAAGCATGTTTGTTCACTTCCAGCCTCTCCCTCCTAATCGCCCCTTTAAATAGCTTCTAGTTTGGTGGGAGAAGAAGACAGGCAGGCAATGTCCTTTGCTTCCATCAGCAAACTCTCTTACCCAGCTAACTGATGATCCTGCCTTTGGAGGAGAGGAGTTTCTCAAGAAAAGCAAATGCCCTGTTTTTATTATTTCTTTCCCCAATTTGACAAGAGAACAGATAGATCTCAATTTTCTGAAGCAAGTTGCTTGCTGCTATTTTTTATTTAGAAAAAAATGTAAGAAACTGATACTCCTGCTTTGAAGAAGCTGTTAGCTAGCTAGCTAGTTATTTTAGTCATAGTCACCATTACACACACACCCAAGCAACATTCTCCTCTGGCAAGATCCACCGTCACACTGATCTGCTCTGACTCAGGGGATATTATGTCATCACTCAGAGATCTGAGTTGAGGGGTCTGTTAGACAGATGGGCTATGAGAAATGACAGTTTGGGTAAGATCATCGGTCTGCTCCTTCCTGAAAACACAAGGTTTGCATCAGAATAGAGGGGTGGGCAGGAAGGTAAAGCAATCTTAAAAAAATTATTTTCACAAGTAAAAACAAAAATGTTGCGATTGAAATTTCCACAGGAACACTGTCCAAACAAGCGTGAAAGAGAAGCAAACAAGAAATGTGCCAATTTTCAGAAAGTCTTCCAGGTGGAAAAGGCCCAGATTTCTCCACTTGCAATAATTTCTACAAATCCAACTCTCACTAGCATTCTATCTATCTATCTATCTATCTATCTATCTATCTATCTATCTATCTATATTCCAGATACCAGCTTCATATGTTTGGCACCAGGGCAACCAGATGCCTGAGGTTCCTCCCCCCCCCCCAGCCCTGTGTTTTACTATTCCAATTAGTACAAAGAATGTGCCTTGGTTACTTCTGACACCATCATACGCAGGAACAGGAGGAAACAATTGCAAAATAAAGGGAGAATACTGCTTTTCCTCCTCCCCCTCCTTCCCTATTTAAGTACATAAACAAACGAAACCACAAAATATTAATCAGAACAAGGCTATAGACAATGCACAGCTTTGACTCCTTAAAAAAGAAAAACCACAACCTTGTTTGGAAGAATGAGTGATCTATAAAGGGCTGGTGTTGCTACAAGGGTAATTACCAAGGGGATTGAATGCAGTCTGAAGCAAAAGAAAGTGCATCACTATTTCAAGATGTCAGACAGCTTTGTAAAAAGAGGAGAGTTAAAAGGGCTTCACCAGGGACATGCAGAGGATCCCCCCCCTTCAGTGGATGAGGAGCAACCAGCAGTAGAGCCTAACCTCTGTCTTAGAAAACACTAAGTTAACAGCGTTACTAACTAACTAAACTAGAAGTGCTGAATTTTTCAAGTGCTTAGGATCAAAACTGGCTTATGCAACTAGATGCCTCCAATGCTAGTCCTAGTCAAAGTAGGCTCACTGAAATTAAGACACGGCTAACTTATGTCCATTAATTTAACTGGGTCTACTCCAAGACAAAGTAGTTTGGTAAATCCCCTGTGTTTCTCAGCATCTCAGCACCCAAGGGTCAGCATAGCCACATGATTATCTTTAGTTTTGAAGACTAGCATCTGCAAGGAGCTATTCACAGAAAACCCTGGTTTTCGGCCCTTCCTTTTCACCGTTCAGAGCAAATTCCACTCCTTTCAGAGCAAATTCCACTCCTTCTCCTTGACTATGGCTTACTGTTATCTGCCCCAACCCTAACCATGGCTGATTCACACCACAGCTCCTGTTAGGATTAGCTGGGATTGGAAATCAGGGCATCTGGTAGGCTGCCTAAGCATTGGTGCAGTTGGTCACGTTAAACCATGGTTAAAGCTCAACAAAGAAAAGGGGTAGCACCAGGAGTTGCACATTCCTGAGTAGAGCCCTCTATTTTACCAACCATGGTTTGCAGGGCATTTATATCAAAGCAGCACTTTCTGCTGCATAATTCAGTGACTTCTTACAAAATGGAAGTAGCACGGGGGGGGGGGTCTTGTCTCTGTCCCCGCCCTTCAATGGGACTGCTCAGTATCCTAAGAAACCCCAAACCTAAGAGACAGTCTGCAGAGCCCATAGATTTTCAAGGTTTCCATGACGTAAGTAATCTAGCGCCCCCCCCCCTACGGAGCATGTTGACCTTTTACAATGAAACACATACACAAAGTTTGAAGCTTTTCCAATCATAGTTATAAGCAGCTGCCCAACTAATCCAGAGCAGAGTACATAAGGGAAAAAAAGCTGCAGGCAAAAAGGAAGTCAAAGTGCTCAATATAATGGCAGGAAGTTATTTATACATGCTTGTACTACCAAACCTCTTGATGAATTTTGCATGCTACCAGCAAAGGCATCAGGATACCACAAATCAATGTTTGTCCACCCAAGTTATTTATAGGAATCAGGCTTTCTCCTTCATATTCACATTAGCAATGATATGCTGGATCCTTCCAGAGAACACTAAAGGGTCTATCTTAAGAGGTAACCACAGCTAGAATTCCAGCCACTACCTCCTTTAAGGGGAGACAACTGAAGCGTTGGAGCATTTGGCTAAGATTTAATTTTGATGGCAAATATTTGACTTTGGCACGTCTAGTGCTGTGCCAAAACTTCAAATATTTGCACAGCTTAATAATTCCCAATATATTTAGGTGGGTTTAAAAAAAAAAAAACGGAAAACATCTCATCTCAAAAGGGGGGCAGGGGCTAAAAAGCCTAAACCAAGGCTTTGTAACAGCTTTCCTCAGCTAGAAAATATGCCTTGTGTCTATCTAAACTGTCTCAATTTAAACTAGATAAAGTTATTTTGGGATGACCACAAAAAGCGGGGGGGGGCCTTCAAGACACTTGAAATAGAGGCCTTCTTCCTCAATTAACTTGGCCTCTTTAAAACTTTCTGATACTTAATGAAAGACTTTGCTTCTTATGCCTACCAGGAATAAAACATCTATGCCCCATGGTTATCAATTCAGAGGAGATGATGGAAGATTGCAGGGTATGTAAAAACTTAATTCACACCACACAAATAGGTATAATTATAAAAATACAAACATGTATGTTAAAGCCCAAGAACAGCCAAAGAGCAAACTACCACATACAGAAATAACATAGAATCTAAAATACTAAAACAAAATGCCTGGTCAAGTAGGAAGGTCACAAGAATCCCAACTCTCCATCGCAAGCCCCCTAAGCAAAGCCTAATTAAAAAACAAAATGTACACTTTCTACATAAAGAAAAGCCAACTCCCTTGAACAAATCAGATTCAAACATGGGGGGGTATGCAGATCAAACATAATAATATTTGCATAAAATAGCTACTGCAGAATTTGAATTTAGCGGAAAGACGTTTTCTCCAACCCAAAATCCACAACAGATTACCCTTGTTTGTATGAAGTTCAGCATTATGGAACTGGCACATCACTGTTTCCAAATGCCCTGCCCCTTAACCTGGGGGGGGGGGAGAATGTAACTTAACTGGGCTGCTAGCTTTATGCCTCAGAAGCCTCCGACTGAAAAAGCTTTCTTGGGTAAGAAGTCTTCTGCGCTGCCCCTTGCTCCTTAAATACTTTCATACACAGATTGTGCTTAACAAGATTTATGGTTGAAGACGATCTGGCGTTAATTTTAGACGTTGGGTTCATTCTCTCCAAAGAGCAGCCTATTTCGGTTAATGACAGAGCAACAGTCAGATTTCCAACCCCCCCCCCCAAAGCCCTCTCCTCCCTAGTACAGTAGCGCTCTTGTAATCGGGAGATTAAGGCTGATTATTCATGTGTGAAATGGAGACTTGATCCCTTCCCTCTTACTGTAGGCTGCAGAGGAGAGACCCACATGTTCTTCGAGATTTCATAAAATGCCCTTAGAACTGCTGCACACTGCATTACCCGCCACTTCCCTTTATTGCATTAACAGGAGAAGGGGGCCATAAATAGTTGGCATTTGAAAAACACAACAAATCCTCCTTACCCAAAGCACAACCTTTGAACTTGCCTCCAGAGCTACATAATCAGTGTTTTGTCATGAGGCAATAGAAAAACATTCCTCAGAGTAGAACTGAGCATGTGCATGAGTTTCTTCCCTTTTTCTCAGGCGTTATCTTGGGCATTTGGTTCCAAAATGCTGCAAACCAGCTAGGAGTTTTTATAAAGGAGCAATGGAAGCTGGCACTTTTTAAAAAGTGTTATAGTAAAATGTGAAAAGGAACTGATGTGTTTTATATTTTATTCTGTTGTTCCAGCAGTAACCGCTACATTCAATTCTTAAGTGCAGTATCTCATTCAATCAGGATTGTCAACAGCCACTCACTGACTCACCTGCTGCAAACAAAAATAAATTAAAAAATAAAAATTGGGTTTATATGCCACCCTCTAGCAAATCTTTGAGCAATAAAATGCAATGTACGAAATAACAAACACAGCAAACGATAAGACTAACGAGTCTAATGCAATTAAATGCTCTTTTGAAGCAAGTAAGACATTTGGGTTTTATAGTTTAGAAAAAAAGGCATGTAAAGGGGGACTAAGGAGCGTATAAAATTATGCAAGGCATGGAGAACAGTAGAGAAAGAAGCATTTATTTACTTAATGCATAATACTGGAACCCCAAGAGGTCATCCAATGAAATTGAATGGTGAGAGGTTCAATCAAAACACATGGTTAAACTATAGACTTTGCTTCCGCAAGATGTGGTGATCACCACCAATTCAGAGGACTTTAAAAAGAAAGAGACAAATTCATTGTGTGGTAAGGCCAGAAAAGGGTATTAGTCAAGATGTGAATATGCTTCTCCCAGGATCAGAGGTAACATGCCTATGTATATCAGCTACTGGGGGGCCTGTTAGCTTCACAAAGGTATCTGGTTTCCAGTTGCCCATAGGAGGGAATAGGATGATGGATGTTGGTCCAATCTGGCAGGGGTCTTCCTATGCTTGCTGCCCAAAGGTAAAGTAAAGCGGGGGGTGGGGTGCCTTCCTATGCAGGGAGTCCCAGACCTGGAGCACAAAAAGCTCTAAATCTAAATTTGGGAGTCTAACATTTGACTCCCACAGATTCCCTGAGCCTGCTTTAGACCACTGATCCAGCTAGCTCAGCGCTGCCTACACTCTCCACGGTTTCAGGGAGAGGGTCTTTCCCAGTCCTTCCTGGAAATACCAGGCACTGAACCTGGAACCTTTCGTACATCAAGTATGGGTTCCAGTACTGAGCCATAGCTCTTTCTCCAGTACTTCCCTCCAGTGCAGAATGAACTACAGGGCACTCTGTTTTTTCCAATATCTGTGGCCTTTTTTGAAGAAATAACTATCAAATTATTACGCATGCAAACAGAATTGCACAGCAGACATTTAAAAGCATACCACAAAACCACAGCTCTGTCCAAAACACCTCAAACAACTGATGTTCAATGGGGGTCAGGACAAAAAATGTGCTGGAAACTTTTGCTCGAGTAACCTCACTCAAAATTGCCCCATAACACACCTCCTCTTCTCTTCTATACAATCCCGCCCTCATCCCATTAAGCACTAAAATAAAAGAAATACATAGAGGATCATTAAAATTGTAAGGAGGACGGTAAAGTGATAGATTAGAAGGAAAATCCTCTCAGCCTTCATAATTACAGGGTAATGTTCCAGACAAGCAAACGCAGGAACACTGAAGCCATGCATCAAAGTAAAAAACATATTTAGTATCTTCAGGACGGCAGCAATTTCTCAACGACAAAACCCTCCAAAGCAATCATGTGAGACTAGACAACATGAAGTCCCTCCCCCTTGTTAATAAGATGGATTCCTAACACTGAAATATCATCAATGGGCTAGCAGGAGACTCTTAAAGAGATTACGGTTATTCAACCAGCTAGCATATCATATACAACCCTAGCACAAATATCAGGGTAATGGAAAAGGGTCATGTGCCATGTACATAACAAATGATTACACCTACACTATTCAAAACAATATGCATTCCTTGTTCTGAATAGATTTTAAAGTAAATCTTTCTTTGAACAATTGCCCAGTGACATACTATATACTCCTCCTTCTAGGTTTCGCCAAACTGCTGGAAAAGTTGTGCAAATAATTTGAATAAAATTATTGAATAAAAATAAGCAGGCGGTAAAAGCCTAAATAAAGAAGGTAAGAAAATTTTTAAAAGCCATTTGTACATGTTTCATCTGTTTTGTAATGACACTTACCACCAGATCGGGTGCTAATGCCTCCCCTGGATCCAGTGGTCGTGGCTAGAGGCGAGGGCCTTTCCCAGGCTTGGGTGAACCCTTTTCGCTTCACCCAGGCCCCAAAAGTGGATCACAGCTTTCCTGCATATTTGGTCAACGGCTGGCAGGCTGCGGCACCAGCCCTGCTCCTTCGTTAACTTAATTTTGTATGTGTAATGTGGATGTTACTATGGCTGATTTTAATAAATCATTTTATAATTTCAAGCTTCAAGGTGTCTTATTCACAACGTATTTCTTTACTATGTTATACATAAAGGAATGCAAATTACAAACGCATCTTTCTGTTTGTTTGCTTAAAGAATGTAGATTTCGGGGGGGTGCTTTTGTGTGTGTGTGTGTTTTTACAAGAGGGCAGTAGGCCAAATAAGCTTGAGAACCTCTCTATTGGATGAATGTTGGTCTAGCACCAAGGCTTTAACCGAGTGCAGTAGTTTATCCCTGAACCCTTTTAGACCCCAGATTACTTATGCAGACCTGTGTGGGCAGGAAGACTAGTAAAAGCTTGTGGGCTAGTTACTTGTAAACTTGCAGGTTAAAAGGGAGTTCCAGGAAAGCTTTGAATCTCAGCCACTCCTTTTCTTGATAGAGGGGTGGGAGAGAGATCCAATGACAACACGCAACTCAAGGAAGCAGCACTAGGATGTGGATATCATATGCACATACAAAAAATTCATGCAAAATGTACTTTTCAAGTCTTTTTCCTCATGAGCAAATGTAACCAATGTCATAGATTGCCTCCTCCAAGACACAGGGTTTCCCCCTTGCCTATGAAACCTGATGCAGAACCAATTGAGTAACAAAAAAATCACCAGGTTTCTATTAAGCAGGCATGCAGGACCCAATTAAACCTATTCAGCACTGCCTGTTTCCCCCCACCCCCAGCAGCCTAACCTCTCCCATGAGATAAAATTTAAGATCTGCAGGCCCAGATGTAATTCACTGCAGACTGGGTAACTCCTAGCATGTGTTGACTGCTGAGCTGTTCCCCCCTTGAGCAAGAATGAATGCTGCAGCACCAAAGAAATCCTTGCTTTAATTCAGTGGAATATAGGATATTTTCACAAAAAGCCTTTTCAATATTCAGGGATGGTGAACTGATTGTGAAAGGACCAGATCCAGCCCCTACAGGCCCCATTTCCAAATTTTAAACTGAAATAGAGTAAACAATTTCATGTGTAAGGAAAAGAAAGATGCTTTTATTAAAAGTGAAATCCTTCCAACAGACGCCACATTTCCCATGCTCTTCACTTCTTACCTGGGCTTGACAAACAGACTAAGGCATTCCTTCATGCGTATCAGTAACAGTGCATTACTTAGAAGGGGTTTTGAAGGACCAAATGTTCCAGTGCATTAAATATTTTGCCAGCCAGGGATATTATTATTATTATGAACAATCCCCCATTGCAGTCCCAACTATATTCAAAACATTCACAGCTGCACAAGCAGCAAGAACATGCCAATTGTCCTATTTATAGTGCAAGCTTTTAAAGGGTGTTCCTCTTTGACATGGAATTTCTATAGCAAGCAGCATCTTGGAGAACAGTGTACATTTGGCATTTTGTCTTGTGTGTTGATGGAAAGCGCTATTTAAGCAGAAATGGTAAAAGCTGAACCCACAACAGCTTATGGGAATCCAATCTCCAGAAAAAGAAAACTCTATGATGACAAACACTTAGGCTTTCTGTCATTTTAATTTGTGAGCCACAATTCCCAGAGTTTTCTGGGAAGAGAGACTGATTGTTAAAACACTCTGGGAATTGTAGGCCTGTGAAGGAAAAAACTCTCAGCACTCATAACAAACGAAAGCTCCCAGGATTATTTGGAGGAAGTCATGACTATTTAAGGCGGTATGATACCGCTTTAAATATGTAGTGCAGATGGAACCGAAGTTCTTGTGGATGCTGTGTTCTATTTATTTACAAACTGTGATGGCCTTTGACTTAGAACAAAGAGTTCCTATATATGGTTCTCTTCTTGTAAGTGGTACATACGGGTGAGAAGGCAATGAATTATTTGCAAGGCTGCAGAAAGTGGATAGGTCTAGATCAGTTGTCTTCAACCTTTTCAAAACCAGAGCCCACCTTTAACCCAAACATGCATTTGGGAACCCACTCCTTAATTGTCTACAATGTATTTGTATGGTGGCAATGCTGCTGTCTTAGGTTTGGCTGAGACCCAATAGTGGGTCCCAACTCACCTGTTGAAGACCTCTTGTCTCTCTTCTTGTTTTTCTACAAATGCTTTTTTAAACTGTGCAATTGGAAGCGAGCCCACCAACATGCTTTGAATATGCAAAACACCCTCAATATATATATATTTAAAAGAGCCAAACTTTTCCTCTTTTTTTGAAGGAAGAGGCAAACAGCCATAATGTGTTGAAATAGACTGCAGCCAATTTTCATACAGTATTCATAATTACTTTATTACACTGTGCACAGGTAATCAGCCTCCAAATGATCCAATAACCTTGGCTTGCTCATAACTCCCTTGCGCTAGGCTTCACAGGCGAGGGAAGAGAAAACCGAGCAAAACACAGTATGTTTTGACTACTTATAAAAGCAAGTTCTCTAGGGAATGCACTGCCAGATTTAAAGAGAGGGATTTTCCCTCGACTGCTCAAGGCTTACAGTCTCCTACATTCTCCCTCAATCATTTCCTTTGCACTGTCTTGATACTGCCTTGTAACATAACCACCTGCTGTGGGCATTCATGCTTGCTAAAAAAATATATTAAAAAACGAGCAATCACAGAAATCATCATGCTGTGGGTAAATATAAAATCAGGAGTTCTTGCATCCAACCTGAGATTTCAAGAAGGAAGAAAATAATCTTTTTTCTTCCTGCACTCGCAAGAGAAGAAAATTGAATTAGAATTACACATTGATCTTGATGGGGGGCATCTTTAGAGTATCAGTTGGTTCAACTCAAAGCAAATAAATGACTGTAGGACAGGGACTTCCAAAGGTTGCTGGATTTGCTGGACACTTCAATACATCATCATTTGCACTCCACAGTAATTAATGCTAAACAACAACACACCCCTCCACTCTATACCCAATCCCTAATAATGACTCGCTGGAATTCACAGCCACAGATGGAGGAGAAAGCAATTAAGACAAATTCATGAAAGGATGGGCTTATCAAGGGCTATGATAGCAAAATGGAGCCCCCGTGTTCAGAAGGTGGTACAGACAATAAACAGGGGAGAGCTGTTGCCTTCAAACCCCAAAGGTATGTAATGGAAACAGGATGCTCAGCTAGATGCACTTTTAGTTGGGTCCAGCAGGGCTCCTCCTTTTTCACATTACAATCCCCACTTTATCCATAAGAATGCACTCAAATGCTGGCAAGGATGGGTGGGTGTGCATCCTTTTTAAATCAATTATTGTACTGCCTTAGAGTACACTGGGGCAGTAAAAGCGTAATTGAATCCAGGATAAGTTATCAGTTCTGGGGGCAAGGGAACCCAAGTGACCAGCTCCTGCAAAAGTGAACTTACATACATGGGCTCAAATTCAGCATGGAAGGCCTAATAGCCTACTCAAGAGGGATCACAAAATCAAGTGTTCACACCTCAGTGTTACAGAATCAGTCTTTTTTGGGGGGGTGAGAAAAAGCATGCTGCATACAAGGTCCAATACATCCTCATGGGGGTGGGGGACATAATTGCTTTCCTAAGGCACCAGATCCCTAGCAAAGGCTTAAGGAGGATTCCCACAGCCTAAAACTAAGCAAGAAAGGGGTATTCAGCTCCTGAAGAGATTATTCAGCTTCTCCACATCAGTATTTCCAGTCCATTCAGACCCCTGACTAGGACAGTTTCAAAGTGGATGGTGCAACCACACTTGAAATACAGTTCTGGTCGCCTCTCCTCCAAAGGTATATAGCAGAGTTGAGAAAGGTTCAAAAAAGAGCTGCCAAAATTATGATGGAGTAACTCCCTTATGAGGAAAAGTTACAACTTTGAAGTTGTTTTTTTCCCTTTTTTCCTTTAGAGAAAAGGCAAGTAAAATGTGACGTTACAGAAATAATTGTGCATAGTGAAGAGAAAGTTTAATTTCCTCTCTCAGAACCCTAGAACTTGGCGACACCCAGCAAAGCTAAGTACTAGAAGATTCAGGACAGACAAAAGAAAAGGCTAATTCACACACAAGACACAGTTAAATTAGGGAATTTCCTTCCACAAAAGGCAGTGGTGGCCACCAACTTGGATGGCTTTCAAAGATGAGTAGACAAATTCATAGACACCTTGAGGGCTATGTTCTACCTCCACTGTCAGAGCAGTATGCCTCTCAATACCAGTTGCTAGGAATCAAAAATGAGAGCATTGTTGCACTCAGGCCTGGCTTGCAGGCTTTCCATTGGCATTTGGTTGGCCACCGAGTACAGGATGCTGAACCAGATGGGCCACTGCACTGATCCCAAAGGCTCTTCTTATGTTATGTTCAAAAGCAGCCAATGCTGTGACACTGTGAGGCACGGAAGTGATACTGCATATGGGCCAGTGGGTGGCCACAAACCATGGGCAATAAGGCACATGTGGGACCTTTAGCTTTCTCTGGATTGTGCCCATCTCCTGCAAGGTAACAAGAAAAACCTAAAATCTTTCAGAATACCGACGGCCATCCTTTGAAGCAGCTCAACCTTAAAGCAAAACTTTGAGGCCTTTCATGTTCAGCTTTGGTAGAAGAGTGTGTCTAGACTTTGGAGGGGGGAGGAAAGGGGGGGGAGGAAAGAGGGCACAGCAGCAACCACGTCTAACTTCTAGGAATTAAGACTGCAACACAGCCAAGTCTGGCACAGAACCTTAGGTTGTTGCACCTAAATTATAACCATTTTCACAGAAGAAGCTAATCACAATGAATCATTCCTGGGAAAATTTGCACTCTTACTTCCCCCTCGAGGAAGTGTGCAGTCATGCTGCTAATGTAGAATTTACAGCTCTCATTTCCCCCATACTTTTGCGAATGGTGGGAAGAGAAAAGATTCTCTCCCTGCTGTCAGATGAGAAGTTGTCCTTAATAATAGAAACAAACACAAACCCATGGTGTTTCAGGGAAGCTTTTATGCAAGAGCTGAGACCTTATCTTGGCAAGAGCAAAAGAAAAATAGATTTATATCAGCCATTCACACCTTTCCCTGACACTATGAGTCCCTGCAGTACATCACAAGGTCAAAATTAAAAGGGGGGGGGGGAGAGAACACTTATCTCACCTGCCAGGAAAAACATTTGTAAAGTGAAAATATATGACTCTTGGGGACAGGATGGATAAAATTCTATACCTGCATCGTAATGCTGTTTCAACCCATTTCCAGCATACCCTCCTGGTAAACTGAGAATTCTCTCCCATAGCAATGTAACAAACCTTCAACCCAATAAAAACACCAAAAAAGACTAATGCAGTCATCTTTCTGGGTCCTGGAAATCATGGTTTGCAAAGTGGGAATCAGCCTCATGAAAAATGCACTTGCCCCCACACCCATCTTGTAAATCAGAGACTGCAACCCTGATATGAAGTGAGTCTGTAAACTATGGCTTATTAGGGAACCTTGTTTGCATTGGTACATGCGTATCCTGAAGCCAAAGTTAATGTTGGGAAGGGGAAAGGAGCTTACCTCCAATTGCCAGGCAGTCAAAATATAACACATTTCTTTTGTGGTCTAATGATTTTGCATATACCATATTTTTCCATGTATAAGACTAGGTTTTTTTTCTTAAAAATAATGTCAAAAATTAGGGGGCGTCTTATACATGGATATATCTCCCCTCATTTTCTTAAATCTGAGTCCCCTTATACAGTAATTCTTTGTGATCTTTACAACAAAAAGACAAGACAAGCCTTTACTGTACCCACATTATACATGGGGAGGCTGAAACTGAGGCAGTGGCTTACCTGTAACTATACCTTCTCTCCCTCCCCACAGATGTATCATACCTGAGCTGAAAACTGAACTGAGGACTTAAAGGTTCTTGCCTTTAAATCATTTCTAAACATTTAATTTTGGCTCCCTACTAACACTCTTTTCCCCATGCTTTCAATACCTGAATCTTGACAGCTTGCACCACAAAAACCAGGTGTGAAAGTGACTATACAGGCTCGACAGCCATTTTGCAGCATGATTACTAAATATGCATATCACAAATTATCCTCTGGCTCATTTTCATAGTTGACAAGATAGCCGTCTGCCCAGACATTGCACCATAGATGGGAATCTGTTTTAAATTCTTGCCAGGGTTTGCAACCAGGATATGGCCTGAGGACGACACTATTATTAGCCAGCATTTTTACATTATCACTAAATAACCTGATGGGGAGAGAGTGAAGACACCTGTCAACAAGGCAGAAGGCACCCTCAGGAGGCATTTCGCTTGAAGTCTGCTTGTCAAACATGCAGTAGTTATTTACTGCGTTCGAGGGGAAAGCGGGTATACAAAGAGCTGACTGCAAGCTTACATTTTACCAGCAAGGGTCCAAGTGCATGGCTGATCAACTGCAGGCTTGTGATTGCCCTAGAAATTGCTGAACTCTCCCTTCTTCATGCTTCACTGCTCCACATTCTTTTAAATATTTTTATAATCAAGGAGTCAAAATGTTGGCCCCTGCCTAACATGCAGAGCAGCATAAGCCACACATGAACAGGAAAGGTCCACCCACAATATAGCTCAACAGTAGAGAACACATGCATCACATACAGCAGGCCCCTAGATCAATTGTTGGTATCTCCAGTTAAAAGGCTGAGGAAGCAGGGGATGGATGGAAAGACTCTTGTCTGAGACCCTGGGGAGCTGCTGCCCATCAGAATAAAAAGCCCTGGGGTAGGTAGACAAATAAATTCAACCTGCTATAAGACAGCTTCTTCCTATGTGTCTAACAGCAACTGCAACAATCTCATGCAACTTTCTGCAAGTTTCACTCCATGTCCAAGAGACTGACCCATTAGGATGAATGGAGCGCTGCAACACCAACCTCAGCCAGCTCCTATCTACTTGCCTTCTTAAATGCATCCAGTCAATTTCCTCCACTTTAGATAGAACACAGCAAGGAGAAAGATGGGGAGCAAAGTAGAAATAGCTGGCACTGCCTGTCATTCACTCTGCCTTGTGCTGGCTTTGCTTGCCTTCTGCCCCAAGACTCTCATACAATGAGTCTCATACCTGTTACCACAGTAAGGCAACACCTGCCCTGAGATTAAGCAACAGAAGCTGTGCCCAGCAAAAGCCCTATAGGAGTAGCCTGTGCTATAGTTTTTAATCTGACTCACTTCCCTGCATTGCTAAATGGCTCCATTCCCCACACAGACACAAATCCTATTTCCTACACCAATGTAGGGTAGGAAGGGTGAGATAGACAAAACTTTCTGATCCTCATAGTGAGGTTTTCTTCAAGCCATTCATTATTTCTCTGAAGAACTGCCCTACCGTAACATTCACCTGCCTCTCCTACTGTATGGCTTACTACCAATTAATCAGGTCTCCAGTCAAGGCACCCTATTAGTTGTATGTACAAACAAATTTCATGCATGCTGAACCTTGCAGGTTTGGCCAGTTGCTCACCCTCTCCCCAACACTCTCTTCCACAGCATACATGCCTTCATCGCACCACTGACTGAGGTGCTTCCAGAATATGCAAAAGGGCAGCAACATTTGCTGCTGGTTGAGACATACTGCTGAACCAACAATATGCAATAGAGGAATATTAGAAGCAATTGAGTCCTGACCCAAAGTGAAGGGACTGAAAGCAGTGCCTGATGCTGCAACATTGCTGAAGGTAAGCAGGTGCGGAACTAATCAGTCTTTCCAATGAGAGGCCCTCTGAGGTTCCACATAAGAACAGGATACAATTATTTTTTAAAAACAACAGCACACACTCCTATTGTGGATTTTGTGTTTGCATAATTTTAAAAAATCAAAATAAAAGGTTCATCAGAAACATCATTTAAGAGCAGAAAGCTACTGTCACACCTACATCCCAAGACACCCTCACCCCCCCCCCAATCTGCTTATACCCTGCATGGTATGTCTTTGCTAGCCTCTTCACAATGTCACTGATGTGCTACTTCTAGTTTCATTTAAAATACCTTTTCAGAATCTAGGATGAGGCATAAAACAGGCATAGATCCGTATTTCATTTCATTCTCCCAATATGTTCAACTAATAAGACTATCAATGGCTTTTCACCATGTGGCCAAGACAATGCTGAATACCACCTTCCTCTTACCTTTCCTATGAGCTTTCCCAGAGTCAACTGGCTGGGAAATGAGTGCAAGACTAGACGCCCTAAGGCAATAAATATGGAATTGCAGGGGTGGGGGTGAGCCTCCACTGCTCAGAAGCAATTTGCACCCAAGCTTTCCACAAGCAAATTCCTATCCACTATATCACACCGGTTTCATTTCATTCTATGGTGTACTCAGTGGGTTTTACCCAATGCTAGTCCTACTCAGAGCAGCCCCACTGAAATTAATGAACATGACTAACTTGCACCCATGAATATTAACCAGTCTCCTCTGAGTAAGACTCAGTTGGCTACAACCCAATAGAAAGACGTGTGTCAACAGGCTGTCCCATAATTTAGGCTTCCAGACCCAGATATCCTAGACTTAAAAAATAAATAAATCCTGATGTTCCCTGGGCAGCTGTGCTTCTCAGGGCCTTGACAACTGCTCAAGTATGCATCTCTGAACAACAGACCCTGGCTACTGGAAGACACATCCTTACCCCTGAACTGTTTCTATGCCAGCTGGTTATTATAAGAACGACTGTTTAAGAATTGGTGGCAGAGTGTATTGGGTTTTTCTCCTCTTCCCTCCTTGTCCCGTTCCCCTTGTGTGTGTGTTTTTGTTTCGTTTCAGATTGTAAACCTACAAGCTGGGACTGAATGTAAGCCACTCTGGGAGCCTTTCTGGCTAAAAATAAGGGTTAAAAATCCTCTAAATAAATAAATGCTGGCTTCCTAGGCATTGACCAGGTGGCTAGAACAGCACTAAACATGACTATGCAAACAGGTTTACCAAAGGGGGGGAGGAATAGAGATATTTCCTGTCCTTCACCACCATCTCTCTGCCAAACCAAAGGAGCTTTTAAGAAACACACACAAAATGAGCCATTAGTTACCAACAGCAGGAAACAAAAGCCTGTCTAGCGCCCATCACATGAATTAAAAAGGGGGAGGGAGAAAAGGAAGTGTCAGCAAACTCCACCAAGCAATTCCAGGCAACCTCCAGTGTATGGTACACTACATTACCAAAGAGTCAATGCATTCTGACATAACAGCTGTACGCATTGTTACATTAATTAAAATAAAAAGGCTAACCCACATCCCAGGCAAGCGATTTGCTGAACCCTGCCAGCATTTCCTCAAAAAAATGATGTATAAATTTAAGGAGCAAGTGGACTGGTTACAACCAATACAACAGTAGACTGGAGGGGTTAGGGGAAGCATGTGAGAAAACAACCGCCTCTGTTTGAATTTTTTTTTTTAATTCTCTCTCTCTCTCTCACACACACACACACACACACACACACACAATCACACACACACATACAGGCAGAGAGAGAGAGACAGAGGCAGAAGCCCCACGCTATAAACTAGGAGAAAGCACACAAAGGAAGTGGCAAGAGGGAGAGATTACGTCAGCCCTCGCCTCAATTCATAAATGTGAACCACAGAACAAGGCAAATTCTAAACGGCCCTCCCTCTCAGGGATCCTGCTTAAAAAAGGGAATGCACACACACAGAGTCAGGGCTTAAAAATATGCTACTAAACAGCACACGCTGATGCATCAACTTTCAGTAGCCACAGGGAGGGGGGTGGAAGAGAGAGAGAAGCCCCACAGTGTAATCCTAGTGAATTCTATCCTGCAGCCAGATCAAATAACATTTGAAGAACAGCCCGCCAAGCTCACAGAGGCTGCCCAAGCAGAGTAACAATAAACACTGAAGAATCCTGGATTGAAGACACACACACAGGTCGCAGGGATTTGTTACCAAATAGCACACTCCTAAATTACATGAGGGGAAAGAGAAGAGAGGTGGATCCAAATGGAAATCTCCTAATTCCCTAGCTGCTGTTAAAGATCTTTTCTTTTTATTAAAAAAAGGGGGAAGAAGATATCTGTGCAGTGTAATTTCTTACTAGGAAACTGGGGCTGTTTTGAAAAGTATGGACTGCCTTTAAACAGCAATTCAGCCCCCACCCCACCCCGAATTGCAGAGCTGGTTGCAATCCTGGAACTAATTGCCTAGAGATCAATGCCTTTAACACTATAATTATGTCCCCCTCAGTTTCTAAGACTTTCAATCCTGCTTAAATTAACTTCTTTCCCAGAAATGCACAACCAGAAGAATATAGCATTTCTAACCAGACTTTTTTGTCCTCTAAATATTAAAAAGACCAGAAACATGTTAACAACAACAAAAGGATAAACAAGACTTCACAGAGAAACAATCCCTCCAGTTCTCCAATTCCCTTTCTGCCCATGGGGCTCAGTCCCAGAGCAAGTGGATGGAAGGCTCCTGTCAACTGCCATTTGGGTTCATGTATCATTAAAAAATCCCACATGGCTGAAAGGAGGCCATCCAATCACGCATACGCACAGCACCCCATGTAGGGCAAAGCCACATGCCCTCCAGAGAAGCCGAAAACAAAATCCCAATTGTACTGAACAAAAGCAGAGCTGGTTTCTGTCTCGGGAAACAAGAAGTGGTTGAGCGGGTCTCCCTGTCACATCAACTGAGAACAAAGTTGAGTCAATATTATAAAAAGGGCCTTTTAGACTGAGCTGGGCACCAATTAAAAAAAAACATAAAAGGCATTCCAGTACACACTTCTGCTACACTCCAGCAAGTAGAGTGAAAGATCCCCCTCTACTCCCCTCCATAAAACAAGAAAACCTGCACTGCAAACTTCTCTTGGATTTTTTAAAACAACAACAAAGCTTTTGAAGTTTCACCTAGTTTAGTACAACCTTTTGTTGTTGTTGCTAAACTTGTGTGGGAACAGAAATGTACAGAAGTAAAAAAACAAAGAGACTCATTTTTAAATCCCCTGACAAAAAAAGGGGGGACTTGTAACCTTAAAGTGTTCTGGAACAGTGCCCTGGGCCAATAATAGCTAACACAATACCTACCAAGCAGATCCAAGTTTCCTTGAAATTATTTTCTCTCCCCTCCTCCTCCCGCATTTCTAAGCTATTACAAATTAAGTGGAAGGAGTCAAGTGTTTTATCTACCCAGCTGGTGATATGTTTTTGTTGTTGTTTTTCTTAAGTTATTTTTTCCCCCTCTCTCAAGGCTGGGGAATCCGAAGCCACACTCTAGAGGAAACTCAACTTGATTGTGATCTCTCTGTCTCCCATTCACACACAAACACACACACCCTTCAATGTAAACATCACTTAGGCAATCCAGGGAGATGACCCCACGCTTCGGGGTGCGAACCCCAACCTCAAACTGCACATTAAGTTGCCTCATCTTCACACAAGGAACCGAGTCTTGAGGGGGGATACCCCCCCAAAAAAGACATGTGCGTGCGAGTCAGCCAGACCCACCCGCTTTAGCAAGCCCACCCCCCACCCCCCAGGCCAGGCGGCACACACTGGCTCACTCACCCCAGCCAGCCTTGGACTTTCCGCTCGGCAAAGAACAACAAGGAGGAGGAGAATTCCTGGAGATGCGGGGCCAAGGCAACCAGCCTGCAATCACAGCAGCTGTTTCAGTCTGACCCCGGCGGACCTCGAGCTGCTTCTCCAGGGCACGCAGGAAAGGAAGAGGGAGCTGCTGCTGCTACTGCGTTCAATCCCACATGCAATGCCCATGGAGGGAGGGAGGGGGAGGAAGAGGAAGGAAGGAGGAGGAGGAGGAGAGGGGAAGAGAGAAAGAAAAGAAGGGGGCCAGAGGAGAGAGAGAGAGAGAGAGAGAGATGCACTTGGCGAACAAAAGGAGGCCCCCGCTTCACTGCAGCGCCGCTGCTGGGCCAGGCAGTGGTGCGGGCGAGAAGAGGAGCAGCAGCAACGGCGGCATTGCCCGGGCCGGAGAAGGATCCCGACTGGAGGAAGCGGCTGCGGCGGCAGCTCCCTGCCTTGGCGCGGCGGGCTGCGCTCCCCGGGCCCCTCCGCGGCACATCCACCAGCCGCCCTGCTTAGCTGCCGCTCCTCGGTCGCAGCCACCTCCACATGCCTCTGTGTGACCCAGTCGCTTTTGCTTTCAACCCAGACACCAGGAGAGGGAGAGAGAAGCACAGCCTCCCAAAGACAACAAGCGGCGGCGCGCGGGAAAACCCGGAGCGGAGTCCAGCAGCCTGGCGCTGCCTCCCGACCGGGCTCAGTGCAAAACGGCGGGCGGGCGGCCCGGCGGGGGCCACCGACTCGGAGCCAGCCAGCCCCCCGGCTCCGTGCTGACCAGGGCCAGTAGGATGCCTGGGCTCACGGGCTGCTCGACATCCTTGCCAATGTTGGGCGATGCGAGCGAGCGCGCACAGCTCCTGCCTTCCTTCCTAGATTTCTCTCCCCCCGCCCCAATCCGAGCCGGAACAGGGAGAAGCTGGCTGGGTGATTGATGGCGGCTCTTTAATAGCGTGGTCAGCTAGAAAATGCATCTGCAAGCAAGATATTAAAGAGGCAAAGCATCCCCGCGAGTGATCTGCCGCTGCTCACATCCGAGCGCGAGCGAGATGCAGCAGCAGCCCAGGAATATTAATGCAAAAGCAACCTTCTTCCTTCTCTCTCTCCCTCCCCCCCCCAACCTTCCTGCTTCGGTTCTCACAAATGCAGATCAAACACTCACACGGCGTGGAGGAGACGCAGATCAAAAAGCAGAGAGGTGGAGGAACATTTAAAACGGCGGGGGCGGGGGGAGAAAAGAAAACGGGACAAATAACGCTGAGGATGGGAAAAGCAAAAAATGCCAATTTAGTGGCACATTAGAGGCATCATGGCTACACAGAGGGATTGGTTTGCAGTTGATTCAACCAGTAAGCCATTTTGTTAAAATCCACCTACACCACCGGCCCCCTTTTTGCACGGGAGAATAAATATCCATCTGTCAGCGGACGCTCCCTTTTAACATTACACTGGAGAAGAACTACACCTAATGCAATGTGAGATGTACTAATGCAGGTGCACCCACACAGCCCATGCCAGCTTTGTTTTCAAACAAAACATGTCATTGCAGGGGAACAAAAAACCTTTCAACCACCCCTCCCAAACTCATTAATGCAATGATTAGGAAGTAATAAATACAATGATGGTTTTGCCCCTCCCCAAAATTATAGCTGCCTCCACAAACAAAATGCATTCCCCACACTGCAATGCACAGGTAACCAGAAAATGGAGGATCTGTGGACCACCACCAGCACTGTGGGAATGGATAATTTAAAAACTCTGTCCTCTTTTCTTTTATTGCGGTTTTTAGCTTCAGCTGTTTAATGCTACCTCAGTACTGTTTTTTAAATCCATAAAAGGAGGTTAAAAAGGGTGTCATGATCACTTTTACACAGGGTCATTTCAAATGCCAAACCTGTTCAGAAAAGGCTCATTGAAATTAATCCCCATGAGCAAGTTTGGTCAACAAATTTCACTGGGTATTCTCTGAGGAAAACTTAGCTTTGAAGTCCCCCCACCAACTCCAAGTAATTTTCTGATTCTGCACACTAAATGTCATGTAAACATTGTGCTCCATAACCATAAATAACTATAATCTGAAACTCATCTTTGCACTTATTCCCAAGGTTTAGAATTCCCATAAGGATACACCAAGAGGATGGGAAGGAAGAGAACGTTCCATTGAATTCCACCCAAAATGCCCAGACAGCTGGTAGGTTACAGGAGCAACCAATTCACCTAAGCTAGTGCTCAGTATTTAGGCTAGGTATCCAGGTTTCACATTTATTGCTTATTATTGATTGTATATTTATTGCTTTAGCAGCTGGCATTTTATTTAGACTGCTGTACTCTCAAGGCCTTTGCTAGATATTTTTTTCTTTTAAAGGTCTGTACTTGAAGCTTTAATCTATTCTGCACCAGCGACAAGCAGCTGCCTAAACCGCCAACCCAGCTAATGAAGTATAACACCCTTTGCCACCCTGAAAGGCCGCCCTGTGATCAATACACTCAGAAAGGCAGCTTGTACTGCAAGCTCTGCTCCCTTGAAAGATCAGCGCCGCACATTAGCTTCTCAATGGGAGCCCATCAGAGGGGAATGTGCTCAGTGAAAATAAGCTTCATAACCAAGAGGCTCAGTGATGGAACTGCACTGGCCAGAGCCAAAAAAAATCAATCCCAGAGTCAAGCGACAAAAGCCGACATTTCATTTAGCCCCTCTTCCAATTTTTTAATCAAGTGTGGCCTGCCACACAGCAAGCCACAGGAAGGACAGATTGCTCCAGCCATGGCTTGATGTAGTGTTTACCTCCCAGCGATTCCAGGAGAATTCTCTCCCCGTCTTACACATATTCAGGCTATGTGAAAAAATGTGTCGTCAATCACCAGCATCATCATAAGTCTGCATGGCAGAAAACGGGCTGGTATGAATGAGAAAGCCTTCTGTAGTTGTACTCAGAAACGTGTATATTTCTCCTGCAATGAATCTCAGTCTTAACCATTTCTACATAGAGACACACATGCCTCTAGGACTCTAGCATGCCTTAGTCCAGCCTTCTTCATTATGAGAAAAAAGACGGGTGGATGTGAGCCAAACAGTTGAGGTGGAAACAGAAATGCTGAAGCTACTATTGCAAGGGGGGGGGGGAACCTTTGCTGGACTCACTCTCATCAGCCCCATGGCAATGGATGATGAGAGCTGTAATCCAACAACTTTGAAAGGGCCACCAGTTTCCCATCCCTGCACTGCCGGTAAGTGTGACAATGGCTCATCAAATGTCACAGTCACATGGCAATCTAGCACATCACCCCCTTTAGGAGAATCTTGAAAAATGTGGGGCATGTCACGAGGTGGTGAGTTTGTGTTCTCCCTACTTGCCTACAATAAGGTAAAGAATTCAGATAATTCCTTAGGGGCCTGGATCCACCCCCAAACTCTCATTTCCTGAGAGAGACTACAGAATAAAAGGGGACAGCTTTTAACAAAGGATGCTCTACTCAGCTATCTCCAGTCAGGAACACCAACCCTGCCACCTGTCCGTCTGCAAGTTTCTCCATCTTAATACTAGCTTCCCTGAAATGCTTGGAACTATTATTGACCATTTCCAGTAACAACTAAACTGAACCAAACACATCAGCCAGAAGAGGTGAATGCTACATTTATTGGATCCTTTTCTGGTGCAGAGAACCATGTTGGCTCAAATACCAATACAGGCTTTTCCAGTAGCTACTGCAGCAGTCAAGTTGGTAATCAAGGAGCAGTGTGAATGCAGCCCCTTGTGTTATCTTGGTCAAGGTATTTAAGGTGGTCTTTTTGAGGAACAACGCTCTCAATTTCTCACAGCACCTTCATGGCTCCCTAATATTACAATGTTCCTTTCCTTCTTTTGGCTCAAGTGTTTGAAACATTGCATAGGTTCTAGAGACACAGTCTAAATAGAGGGTGCACAGGGAAGAATGGTGCATTATAAACTTATATTCTTAAACAACATTGTATTTCCAATAGAAAAGCAGATAATAAGCTTAGAAGGATGAGAAAGCAGCATACATGACATCTCTAGACAGTCTCACAGAATTGTTTCTTAACATTATATTACTAAATCGCACTTCTATGGCCACACTTGAAAAGTGAAATGACTTGCCAAAAGAGGTCCATCTCATTACTTCTCTGATGGCCCTTCTGCTAGTGTTGCATTTGGCCTGTCAAGGTATGAATCTCCCTGATTTGTTATTTGTTCTATTATATCCTCTTTGTTTATTTTGTATTTTATTGCGGGCTACAACATGCAGATTCAACTGTAGGCTGCCTTAAGAGCAAGGTAAAAAAAAAAAAGCTTTACTCAACCAACAAACAAAAATTGAAATTTCCTCCCCAAGTCTAGAAAGAGAAAACAGAACTGTCAGAGGAGATGTAGGATGGTAATAGTGTCAGATCTTGCAAACAGTCTCTCAAGCACTGTATGAAGCACATGCAGCAAATCTGACTCAGCAGATTTACACCCTGCATTCCTGCAAATAGCTCAAGATGGCATACATGGTGCTACCACCCAATTTACCTCAACAACAACTGATGAGGTAGGTTAGGCTGAGAGATCATACATGATGGCCAAAGGTTATCCAGACAACCTCATGCCTGAATAGGCAACTGAACACACATTTCAATTCAATAAAGTTTCAATAAAGTTTCAATTCAATAAAGTATTCCTAGTTTGGCATTTTAACTGCTATACAAAACTGGCTCCCTGTAGCACTTAGATGTGAACCCATTACTATTTTAGATTCAGCAATGATGTGCATTGATATTTGTGCATCTAAGGCTATGTGCACGCCATGCATTTAAAGCACCCCCCCCCCCAAGAAGCCTGGGAACTGTGGTTTGTTAAGGATCCTGGGAATTGGAGGTCCCAGGTGGGTAAACTACAGTTTCTAGGATTCTTGGAGGGGGTGTATGCGTTTTAAATGTGTAGTGTGTGTACACAGCCACAAAAGTCAAAAATAATTAGGAATCCAGTCAATTCTTCAAAGATTTGAACAGATTGCCACTTAAAATTAGTTTAAAATTAAACCAGCTGCAAGCAAGGGCAACCTGGCTAAAAAAAGGATCCACATTCCTCAGAGTATCACAGAAGAAATAAATCATAGGAGAAAACATCAACAGACTGAAGTGGTAGATCATATAATAGCTAGGGGTGTTTATGGTTAAACAGCAATACCCCTTAAAACACATGCATGCTTGCAAGCACGCTCACACAATCAGCATGACTGCCTGATGCTGAGTAAAGGCCACTCCCAATCCTGAGCAGAAAGAAATCCAGGCCGTGTTTCAGTGCGGTCTCCATTTATCAAAACAACCCTGTCATGTTGAGTACCATTAACAGATAATGAAAGGAGACAAGGGATGCAGTTACAAGCAAAGCACTCAGCCTTGTACAGGCCTAAGCATGCAGCCAAGTGAGCTGACATCTGACTTTATTATAAGCATTATAATTAAATAGAATACCTAGTTTAAGTAACATTAAGGTTGTGACACAAACCAACAAAAGCTGGGGAAATTCAAAGTAAAGCTTTGACACACTGTCATTAACTCCTGCTATTTGTAGGAGAGGAGAGAAAGAGAGAGAAAGTGCATTTTTGAATAAGATAACGTGTGTGTTTGAGAGAGAAAATAACCTAAACAGGTGAACACAGATTGCTTCAACGACTGAAAAGTCACCTATAACCTTAAATACTCTGCATGCTTGATATGTTTGCTTCCTGGTTTTCAAACCTGGGCTTCCTTGTATGTTTATCAGGGGTCCCTCAACAAAGAACCTCAGTAAATGGAAGGCAAGCTTCTCTGAAAGACAGCTTGCCTGTGATCAATAGTCCTCACTTGGGATGTGCAGGTGATGGGAAAGCATTCAGCCTGTTCTAAGGCACATTCTCACAGTTCCCACTGGTCCACTGATACAATGAGAGTCCTGGCCAGCCTTTTACAAGATTCGAGGCCTGGTCTATACATACCTTATTCTTCTGTGGAAAAACCTCCCTGCAATTAGAAAACACCCTACGAGCTTTCTTTCTACTTTCAGGGAGTACTTTATGGAGAGAGGGCTCTCTTACATTAAGGGAGCAATCACAAGTATAATCTCCCCCTCCCCACCTGCAATGTGAAGTCCTACTGACACTATCAAGTCAGACCATTGGTCCACCCAGCTCAGCACTGTCTACACTGGTTGAGCTAGTGTATCCCAGGCAGAAGTCTTTCCCAGACTCAACTTGCACCCATTAAAATTCTATCACCTCATTTCATTGGAAACATTAGCTAGGTCTGGGACTTTGCTGCATGCAATAAGATAGAAAGGATTCCCAGAAAGCGGAACATTTCAAAACCACTGGCATACATAAACACACTGCACCACATCAGACGGGGACCGGAGGCGGGGCGAAGGCTTGCCAAAAAGCACAGAACAGCCCACAAAAACATTCAATGGTATGCAACCAAGGTGCTACTTTCTGCACAGAGAGCACAGAAATAACTTCTACCTTCTTGCAAGAGCTTTAGTACACCTGAAGAACATTAAATGGATATATACTCCCAATATCTATTGGGTAACAGCCATTCTCAGAAATTCCTTCTGAGAGAATTAGCTCTTATCAAGGCATGCATAAATACTTCACCTAGTAGACAAACTGTGCCAAGAGGAGGAGACAGCTGCTTAAAGGCTACCAGATAAACATACTTCAGCAGGGAATACTAATTGTAAGAGCACTTTGCCTTATCAGACAGATCACATTAGAAATGCATTATTAAAATTTACTAAGCACTTAAAAGCTGAACAGGTCACAGTTGGGGGGGGGCACCCAGAAAGAAATGGAATGGGGGTGAGTGGAGAAAAGAGATCACAGCTTACAACCTCTATGGCCTTCAGAACAAGTTTCACACGCTTTGTTTAGCGAACACAATTTGCACTAACTGGAGAAAGTTTGTTAAATCCATTATCAAGAACAATGGAGATGTGATCTTGACAAATGTTGCTAAAAACAGGTTTGATGTGACGCTTTGTTGCTGCACGACCTGGAATCTGACCAAGCAAACCTGCTTAACTCATACCAAACAGAGCTTAGAGTTTGCCAAAAAAATCTACCTCCCTACCCCCAGTTAGGTTACATCTCATTCTAACTTTTTATTAATAACTAGGGGCTGCTGCCCATGCTCAATCAGCTCACCACCCCATCCATCCCACACCTGACTAAACAGGTACAACACAGGCCCCTGCTCACTGTCTTCGCCACTATGGTGAGCTATACTGTATTTATATTTAAATTACAGCAATTATCTCCAAAGTTCAGATCCTGAAGCTGAGACTCCAATACTTTGGCCACCTCATGAGAAGAGAAGACTCCCTGGAAAAGACCCTGATGTTGGGAAAGATTGAGAGCACAAGGAGAAGGGGATGACAGAGGACGAGATGGTTGGACAGTGTTCTCGAAGCTACTAACATGAGTTTGACCAAACTGCGGGAGGCAGTGGAAGACAGGAGTGCCTGGCGTGAAGAGTCGGACACGACTAAACAACAACATCTCCAAATTTGCACCTATACATAAAAATTACCATATGCAAATCAGTGTCCTCTTTTTCTTTGGATGCATAAGTAATCACTCTACTCTCCCCACCCCATGGAACCTCAGAAAACTGTCTTACAACTTTTTGCCCACACAAATTTGTAAGGTAAGGGCACGTGATGTATTATCCGGCTACTTCCCAAGCCCTAAAGTGCACAGATATTTTACATATTGGCAAGTATTATGGAGGATGATCTGCCTTTCTAAGCTAAAAATTTCCCAAGTGCCTTGCAAATAGTGATTTTTTTAAATAAATAAAAATAGCAAAAAAAATCCTAGACATGTTTTCTTGTGAGTAAGCCTCACTAGACACTATGGAACTTTGCTTCTGAGAAACCACTCCCAGGATTTAGCTATATAGACATTTTATTGTGAAATCCAACAAGCCAGTTAAAAGATGTTCATTAACGACTTCCCGCTAGAGTTAATACCCCACTCAGCACATGGTTCTGCTGTGGGAAGCCATGACAGTTAAGCCGGTCTGACACAATATGAGGTTGGTACAACAGATGTGGTCTACGTTTGTTCTCCAAAATGTTGGCACCAACCATGTATTTCTTTATCCAAATAAAGTAAGCAACACTCAAAGCTTCTTTACACACATGCACTGCACATTTCTCTCCTTGAAACCTTTTTTCTGCTTTCTTATCAGTAGCCTGCTTCTGCCTCTCGCTGCGTCGAGTCATCTCAATTCTCCTTTTCAGCAGGCTGTACTTTGAAAGCTCAGCAGGTACTGACTGTGGTCTTGTCTTTTTTAATATCTCGCCACCAACTGTCACCACCACCCTGGCGCCCACAAGAGAAACTGGCAGTTTTAGAATATTGCATAAGGAAGATTCCACAGGTCACAGCACCAGTAACTTAAAAATAATTTTCACTATTGTTATTATTAATTTCAAAAGGGGAAGGAATTTGTCTCTTCAAGTCTCACTTCTAACATGGGATGCTTTGATTCCATCCCAAACTACAACTCCAGAGCAAATGGTGTATGTTCCTTTGAGCACTGTCTATGAAAACCATGAAGCTAAAAGTGAGCCTATTTAACCCCAGGATCTTCCAGGGCTGGAAAAGACCCAAACACCTCATCAGTCAGAAGTCTGAAATCTTGGCATTGGCACCTAATAATCCTCCTTGACTCCTCATGCAAAGGGCCGATGCCAATTTCTAATTTTTTGGCAACTATGGAAAGGAGGTAGGGAGGAAGCTAAAATATTTCCAACCTTGAAATGTTCTATTATTTCTCCATGAATATGCCACCCAAAATCATTGTTAAATATGAAGTACCCAAAATGCATTACAGTGGTACCTCGCAAGACGAATGCCTCGCAAGACAAAAAACTCGCTAGACAAAAGGTTTTTCCGTTTTCGATTTGCCTCGCAAGACGAATTTCCCCTATGGGCTTGCTTCGCAAGACGAAAACGTCTCGCGACGTCTAAAAACAAAGACATGTTTTGTTTATAAAGTTAATTTATTTTCCCTTCAGTTTTTGAACTGCTCTTTACAGTATGTGTGACTTTAAAGAGCAGTTAATAAACTGTTGTTGTACCAAATTTGGCTTTGTTTAGACTTTTTTTGACCATAGGAACGCATTAATTGATTTTCAATGCATTCCTATGGGATTTCGTGCTTCGCAAGACGAAAAATTCGCTAGACGACAAAAATTGCGGAACGAATTAATTTCGTCTTGCGGGGCACCACTGTATTACTTTAATATAAAAAGTAAAACTTTAGGACTAATCTCCCTCATCATAACCAGAGCATTTAAATTGCTGTCTCAAGTGTTCACATAAGTATTCACGGTGTTAATTATTAAATTAATATAAAAAAAAAATCAAAATTTTGATAATCACAAGGACCCCATACAATAGGACAATATTATTCCCCTCTAATGATGATGATGATGATGATTTATCACCCACCCTTCATCCCAAGGTCCCATGGCAGGTCACAACAATTTAACATACAACCTTAAAAAAGGACTTACCACAACAAGAATAAAGTGGGTCCTAAAATCTGCATATCAAGTGTCAAAGGCCAGGGTAAAGAGGTAAAGAGATGCATCTTCAGCACCTAGATGGTGAGCCAAGGTTGAAAGACCAGAGCTTGCTGAATAAAGGTCACCTAGTTAGTTTACAGCCTATAGTTCCTGGTTTGTGGGTTCAGTCTTAGCTACTCCACCTCACTAGCGCTGGACCTCACTAGCATAGCACATTAACAAGCCCCATTATAGGAAATTGGCAAGTGCAAGCAACTTGCGTGCTCAAAAGCAACCTAGCAAGTAACTATTACTACTCCACACACTGAAACAGCAACCATAACAAAAGGGTTTAACTGCTAGAATTCTGACTGGCCTAGTCAGGTGGGGTCATATTACAATACTTCTGAAAGAATTACATTGGCTGCTTATTCCCTTTGGGGCCCAATTCCAGGTGCTGATGCTTATCTTTCAAAGATATAAACAATTTGCAATCCAAATACCTGACAATGCCCCTCTTCCCATACATTAAGATATTCAAATGAATCCCTTCTACAAGTCCAGTTTGTTGGTGGCATGTGAGTTCAACAAAGAAGAACTTTTCTCTGGCGACATTCAATTTTGGAATACTGTATCCTTTCCAGGGTGGATCAACGGGAACAGACGCTAAAATTGTTTTCTGGCAAGAGGTTTTAAGATAGGTGAGAGGAACCTTTTTCCAGTCAGAGGTCTGCATTCCCTTCTGGGAAACCCTCCAGAGGTCAGATGCAAGTGGGAGCTGGGGCAAGAAGCAAAAGTGGGTGGGGCAATTAATGCAAAGAATACCTTTGCACAGTAGACTAGTTTCTACACGTAGCTCTCTCTATCCTCCACCTAGGCAAGCCAGAGGCATTAACAGAGTTCAACAGCACATTACAGTAAAGCAAAAACACTCAAGGTATGATACAGGGCCAGCAAAGTGCATGACCTGGGAAGAGGGGAGAGACAATGTGCTTTGGGGAGGGTTCTGAGGACTAGATAGAGAAGCTTGGAGGGCACCATTAGGCCCCTTGGCCTGAGGTTCCCTGGCCCTGTTTTAAAACATTTTCATATGCCCAGGCATTTAAAATTGATTTTATGGCCTCTGCTTAATAGTTCCGTAGTTCACTTGCTACTCAAAGTTTTATTGCCAGTATGTGTTATTGGGTTATTACATTGTATTAACACTCTGGCATCAGTTTGGATGAAGGGCAGTTTAGAAGTGTTTAAAATATATAATAAATGAAATAAATACAGAAGCTTAACCTGGTTTAGCGTAATTTCCGAAATGGAAAATCGTAGCTTGCAGCCAGCCAGAACACTAGGAATTAGAAGCCATGGTTTGAAATGGGTTTGCAAATTATGGCTTGGCGTGACGTCTCCCTTGAGGAAACAGTGGCTCTGCTTCCAGAGGCCAGTGCACTGACAGCAGCGGTGACTAGCCTGAAATGTTCCAGATGCTAAGGACTACAAACTGCATCAGCTCCAAGCAGCACAGTCAACAGTCAGGAATGACGAGAGTTGTATTTCATAACACCTGGAGGGCACAATGTTAAGCTACAGCTGAGAATGAATGCTGAGCATTTGGAAAACAAAAACAGAGGAGCTCCAAAATGGCATGATCTGAGTGTGTTTGTGTGTGTGTGTGTGTGTGTGTGTGTGTGTGTGTGAGAGAGAGAGAGAGAGAGAGAGAGAGAGAGAGAGAGAGAGAGAGAGAGAGAGAGATATTTGGTCTAGACTTGGGAGAAAGTAGTGGACCTGTTATCTAACAGCCTGGTAAGATATCCCAGGATCAGAAATAGCCCCTTGTCACCTGTGGCAAATAAAAATTACTACTAGTTAAAGAGGTAGAAGAGTTTTTGCACATTGGAAGAGAAGGGCAAATAGCAGTGTCAAATATGAGACAAAAAGCTTCATGTCAGCCAATGAGATGTGCATACACAGATCTGCTCAGCAACTCCCTAAACACAATTTTATTTAAGGTAAACTTAACAAAACACAAAGAGCTGGAGTGTTCAAGTCACTTAATTTCAAAAAATGGCACCGAGACCTTCAAATAGAACTAGCCTGTTCTGAACCCTGCAGACAAATGAAAACATTTAGACACAAACATTTGTCAAGGCAAAATTGTTAATAAATGCTTGTGTAAACTACTATGGAAGGTAGTTTAAGCCAGTGCTTTATTTAGGCTGGCTGTTCTTTTAGCTAGCCTAAATAAAACACCAGCTACTGAAAAAGATGAACCCTTTCTTCCATGGAACCATCCTTCTACAGCTAACATAAAAGGCTGTTCAAAAACGCTGCCATTAGTTAAAATCTTACACAGTGCGAGTGAGTTTAAAACACAGAGGTCAGAAGACCTAAAGCAGATTCTTTCCCTCACATGCACCACAGGCTTTTGCAATGGTCTAAATCAAGCCAATTTTAAACAATAAAAGCCACCCTGCCCTCTCCACTATGCTCTTAAGCGTACGTTAAACGCTTGTGAATGGAAAATATGATACCTCTATCAACAGCCTGCGGTATGTTTAAACTATTATAATGTAAAGCATGCTTATTCTCACAAAAAAGCTAGCGGAAATGACTACCAAATGCTTCCTTTACAATCTCTCCAGAATAGGGCAGATTCTTCTAACTGGGGAGCACAGGGATGTGGGAGGTGGGGGGAGAAGAGATTTTCCTGACATCCTGAATGTTAGCAGACTCTGCGCAAAACAGATGATATCCCTAGGAAAGAAAACTTTTGCTATGAATTCATCATCTTTTATGAGAGGCACACAGCAAAAAGGCAGAAAAACAGTTATTCACATTTTTAGTGCGCTAATCATTTTTATGTTCGAGAGATTTGTTTTTTTTCTTTGTGGGGGGAGGAATCAAGCGGCCTTTTAAAAGGAAAGTGACAATAACCACAGGAAGTGACCGTAGCTATAATAGTCTTTCCCTCAAGAGGGCCTGATAAACTTTTTTTAAAAAAGAAAAAAGAAAAGAACAGGAAGTCTGCAGAAGAATGATGAAAAAAAAAAACAGACCAGAAGGACCAAGCTACAGAGCAGTTACAGATACAAGTCCAAAGGGAAACAGGCAGCCAAAAGGTGGTGGTGCTCACACATGGAATCTATGAGATCTGCCCAAAGGAGGGAGAGAGAAATGCCACCCTGTATTTCAAATGTATACCTGGGGATGGAACTAATCAAATGCTCATTTCAGTTGAGCTCAATGATTGGAAAGAAGTCATACATTTTTTTTTCTCCCTCTCTGGCCTGCTTGGAATACACTAAACACAGACCATGGTAACAGAGTGCAAAGGAGTGAATGAGTGTGTGCAGAAGTGGTATAGCCCACCTGCACACATTTATTGATCAACTGCAGTCATGCAAGAGACACTGCTGATTTGAAGCCATGGCTGCCAAACGCTGAAAGGACGCCTTCGAAGACAGACAAGGTGAGATGGTGGGGAGAAGCACCCTCTCTGCATCAAACACAGGTCCCAAAGCAACCAAATTTGGAGGAGAGACCACAGCTCAGTGGTACACCACATCTGCTTTGCTTGCAGTCCCCAGGTTTAATCCCCAGCACCTCCCGGGAAAAGGGTCAGGTAGCAAGTGACAGGAAATACTTCTCTTTACCTGAGGCCCAGGAGAGCTGCTGCAGATCAGAGAAAACAATACACACAGGAAAGAATGGGTAAATAGTCTGGCCTGGCATAAAGGCAGCTTCCCATGTTCTCAATAATAAAGTAAAAACAATTTAGACATTTTAAAATAAAATACAACAAAAACACAGATCAGATCTGTGTATTTATATCCGGTCACCCGACTTTTAAAAGTTATCAATAATAATAAGGTAACTCAGACCCAAACAGAGCTATGTAAAACTGAAAATGTTATTGTTTTGCCAGGGAACACAAAACAACCACCAGGAATGTACACCAAGGAGGCTCAAAAGCTCCAATTAATGGCTCAGTCACAATGGTTTGGGGTATGTTACTTGTTGGTAAAAGGAAGAATAGCAACCCACACACAAGGTTGTTGGGAAGAGAAACAGCATGCCGTATCATTCTTTGTACACATTAATGAACTACCCACCCACCACAGTTATGACCCTCCCCCAATACCTATTTTGTGTCTGCTGTGTCTACCACATACTTAATGCAGAAGGCTGCTTATGCCAAATCATAAACTGGTTCCAGTTTGCCACAGATTCAAGAGCCAATGACACAAGCCAGCTGTCGTTCCCCTGCCCAGATGAGAAGATGCTTACTTCATCCCCTTGGTTCACAACAGCAGCAACAGGACCAGGGGAAGAACAAAGTGACCGCAATCTCCTCTCCCAGAACCCACCCATTTTGCACTAAGCCAAACCATTACCTGACAACTGGGTCACTGGCAGACACCTTGGAACCTGTTGTCGGGCAGAAAAGGCAGGATATAAATATTACAAATTAATAAAACAAGACAAGCATATAGACACTAAACTCCTAAAGAGCAACTCAAACATCTTCTTTGCAGTAGTGTTCCCTTAATCTCACTGCAAGGACAAATCTTCTACTCATACAAGAATTTTCTGCCCTGCACTCAGCAAGCCCCCAGATTCTAGCCTGTTTTTTCCTGCACAGGAAGTCAAGAACAAATGTATCTTCAATGCATGACTTCACAGAGACTCAAGCAGTAACCCAAGTCAACCTGTGCCCAGTTCTTACCAAGTACACCTGGGCACATTGCTGTAAAATGTGCAGGCATTATTTTTGCTCAGATTGGTGCGCCACATGTTATGCTATGACATCATTTCCCCACCCCAAAATCAAATAAAGGGAAGAGTTAAGCTACACGCATACAGTGGTACCTCTGGTTAAGAATTTAATTTGTTCCAGAGGTCCGTTCTTAACCTGAAACTGTTCTTAACCTGAAGCACCACTTTAGCTAATGGAGCCTCCTGCTGCTGCCATGCTGCTGGAGCACAATTTAGGTTCTCATCCTGAAGCAATCCTGTTCTTAACCTGAAGCACTATTTCTGGGTTAGCGGAGTCTGTAACCTGAAGCATCTGTAAACTGAAGCATCTGTAACTCGAGGTACCACTGTATCTACTTCCTCTTTCCCATTCCAGTGGTAACACATGACTACATACGGGGAGGGGGGTCCAACAGAGCTATTTTAGGGAGCACAAGTAGGTGGGCTGTTGGGGGTAGGAGGCGACAAGCAGAGTACCCTAAGTCAAAACCATTCTTAAAAAAATAGTCCATTTACAGACATAATGTCTTAATAACTGCAAGATAGTTAAAGTAAGGCACTAACACAACATTATTATTTTTTTTAGTAAAATCATAATGCTTTGGACCAAGTCTGCCTCACATGTTCTCATGAGTAATGTAGCTGGCACAAATTGTGTAAATAAAGCTTCACATTTTGGAAAACACTGTATTACAGTTCCCCAGACACTTTCCTTCAAATCTTTTCAGAATGAGAGTTTGGCATCAAAAGGAATCTCTGATCTTCTGTTTATTTCTCTCTTCTCATTGAGAGTGAAGGGAAGCTATGCATTAAGATGTGGCAGAAGAGAGCACTGCAAATCTGCTACTTAGGAGGCAAAATCCTTCCTTCATAGCTAGACAAATTCCAGTATCTGACAGCAGTACAGTGGGGATGGATTTATACAATTTGTGTGCATAGCTGTCCTGCAATTGGTAACCTGGCATCAGAGTGAAAACGTCTCTTTAGAACTCGCACCATCTTTCAATTGGAACCAGTATTAAAAACTGGGATAGAAAAGCTAGCAGCCATGGGACATGGGTTGTGGGGCACCAAAACAGAATGTCTAGTCGCCACAGGCGGCGGCGGCGGGGGGGGGATTGGCAACATTTTTTATTTATTATTTTGATAAACATGAACTAATATGCAATTCAAATAAGAGACACATTCTTGTGATCACATTTTTATCAGAAATTGTTAATACGTGTTTATTTTGGTGTTTACAATAAAAATATTGGTACCATACTTCAGTTTTCAAAACACTCTACACTTTATTGTTAAACTCCTTTACATATTGTCTGTGCTTAACATATACTTTGAGGCTTCAAAGCACATACACTACAGTAATCCCTGAGTGTCAGTCAGGTGCAAAAAATGGCACCCAGACTTTTTGAGGTCCTCGCAAATGGAGAAACTTTGGGTGCAAAATGCACCTGGCACCTTGCTAATTTTGAACCCTGATTGGAATACATTAATATTTTCCCCTTCCTTGAAAAGTTGTTGACTAATGCTTGCTCCATGTCACTATAGTGTTTTCAGAACAACTGTAAGGCCTTAGTACCACAAGAGTTAGCAACCTGACAATAAAATAGCATTAGCTCACGGATGGGAAAAAAGAAGGCATCTATTGCCAAGTGCCAATTCTTCATGAATTCTTGATGTAAAGGTAGAATAAAGTGCTCCGATGTCATGAGCTAAGGCTACACTGCTTCAGAACAGCAGCAAAAGGCTGGGTAGGAGAAAGAGAAAATCTCAGGAGAGACCAACCCCATGAACAGACCTGTGGAAATACTTTAGGAAGGTCCACAGGTCAGCTCAGAATAACTAGCTGCACACCTGGCTTGCCAGTAGTACATGTGAAAAGGCTCTAGGAGTCTTAGTAGACAACAGGATTAACATGAGTCAACAGTGTGATGCGGCAGCACAGAAAGCTAATGCTTTTCTAAGTTGCATCAACAGAATCACAGTATCCAATCAAGGGAAATAATAGTTCTGCCTTGATGAGGCCAAAGCTGGATAACGGTGTCCACTTCTGGGCACCACAATTTACAAAAAGCCTGTCTGTCACATGGAGGTTGGAGCAAGCTTGTTTTCTCCTGCTCCAGAGGGTAGACCCCAAACCAATGAATTCACATAGCAAGAAAGGAGATTGCAACTAAACATCAGGAAGAACTTTCTAACAGTAAGAACTGTTTGACAGTGGAATGAACTCTATCGGAATGTGATGGACTCTTCTTCGTTGGAGGTTCTTAAGCAGAGGTTGGATGGCCATCTGCCATAGATGCTTTAGTGGAGATTCCTGCATTGCAGGGGGTTGGACTAGATTACCCTTGAGGTACCTTCCAACTCTACAAGTTCTATGTATTGCATGTACAAGCTCTCAGGCTCAATTCCCAATATTTCCAGTTTAATGGATCTTGGGAAGCACGTTGATCACATGGTCTCTGCCTCAGGTTTTGGACTGACATTGCCAATCAGAGCAATAAATTACTGGGCTATGTGAAGCAAACGGTTCAGTATATAAGACAGCTTTGTGTGCTTTTATAGTGTGCATTTTCAGCCACACAATAAAAAAACAAGCTACCAATATCCAACACAGAATTCAGATAAGGGAACACAGCCAAACTCACCCCAACAACTGCTGAACGAAGGTTTGCGTAACAACAGAGAAAATATTTTTTAATTTTATTTAAAAAGTTCTGCAGAAAGAAAGCCTGTGGATCATAACACAAAATTGGATTTTTCAATAAATCCCCCATCAGAGGAAGATGCATGAAGCACTGACACAAAATGCCTGCTTTTTGAAACAAGTTCCAAAGATAACATTTTCCCCCGATGAAAGCAACTGATTACAGACGATAAAGCCCAAACTGAAACACATGTGACTATCAAAAGGGACATTTACTGAAGAACAAACACCCGCTTATTACGAAAATATTTAAACATTCGACATGGAATTCCAAACAAAAAGAAATTGGAATGGGGCGGGAGAGAAGTAAAAAGCAAGTGAATACCTACAGATGGTGACAGATTTCTGCCAAAACAACAGCAGCACTGAAGCACAGCAAGGAGTGAACCAAGTTATATATCCATATGAGAACTATTTGGGGGTGGAGGGCAGAATGAAGTGTGCCATCTTTACCAGGACAATATAAAACAGTTCCACTCACTAGCTATGGACATCTGGTTTGTCTCAGACTGCTTTACACCAACTGGATCAAGCTGCTGGTAGTTTGTTCCTCTGCCACCTAGTGGCAACCTCCAATCATGCAGTTCAATCCTAAACCACACTTGGGAGAATTATTAATAATATACGAGTCCATGGGTAGGAAAAGGAAGGCCCGGGGGCCGGATCTGGCCCAATTGCATTCTAAATCTGGCCCACGGACAGTCCGGGAATCAGCATGTTTTTACATGAGTAGAATTTGCCCTTTTATTTAAAATGCATCTCTTGGTTATTTGTGGGGCCTGTCTGAGTTTTTACATGAGTATAATGTGTGCTATTATTTAAAATGCATCTCTGGGTTACTTGTGCGGCATAGGAATTCGTTCATTTTTTTTTTTTCCAAAATATAGTCCAACCCCCCCCCCAAGGTCTGAGGGACAGTGGACCAGCCCCCTACTGAAAAAGTTTGCTGACCCCTGTAACTCGTCAAAGAAAAACAATATGGAGCCTTAGTTTCACCTGAGAACATAAGAGAATTAGACCAAAGGCCCATCTAGTCCAGCATCCTCTTCTCCAACTGTAGTGAGCTAGATGTCACCAAGCAAATCAGGGCATGAAGACTTTGGAAGGCTTTCGAAGAGGATTGGACAGATTCATGGAGAAGAAAGCTACTAGCCACAATGGCTATGTTGAACTTCCAAAGTCCTTATTTTATCAGAATTCAGCCTCAGTTTATTAATCCCATCCAGCCCATCATTGCTTCCAGACACCAGTTCAGTTCCATCTACTTCTGAGAGTGGACCGACCTGCATGGAGGAGTCAGTTGCTGCCAACCCAAACCTCACCAGGGAGTGAAACGTGCGTGCACACACACGCGCATACACACACACTACTGGATCCTTCCCAGTCCCCTCTAGAAAAGCCAGATCTAGAACATGATCTGCAGTAATTGTCAGTGCACAACATATTGTGACAGCCCCATAGCTGTCATGGCAGCCATGAAGTCCTGAGCTGGCCCAGATAAGGCAGCATCAGCATAGATATTGAAGTTTGCCCAGGACTAGTGTCCTTGGATTCTCCAACACCGTACCAGAGATTGCTAGCTCTGTCAGGTAAGCTATTGGACATGTTATGCCTTTTCTCTTGTCATTTGTCCCCATAACATGAGTGCTCAGAGATACACTGCCTCTCGACAAGGAGGTTTCATTTAGCCAACATGGTTATAAAAATAGGACTTGCAACACAAACAGTCAATTCCACTAAACTGTCATTCCAACACTTTTATTCCTACACTGGTCAAAGTCACAAGAAAATGGCACCCCTGCCTAACAAAAGATTCAGAGATAACATTCCAAGTTATTGTAAATAAGGCTTCAAGGAGTTCGTTAGGTTGGGTAACAGTTGTATTTCTCAGTATCACCTCAGTACAACCGCCTTGTCCTTGATTAGGGTATTGACAGACAAACTGTTGAATTTTAATGCTAGTGTTTTGTCAATAAGTATTCACGTACGCTTCACAAGTTCATTAATAATCCATTAAGGAGACCTAAATTAAAGCTTGGCAGGAAGGCAGCTTCCCTGGGAAACAAAAATCAGCCTCTCCTAGGCTGGCAAGAACTGCATGTGCCAAATGTGGCGTATTAAGATGTGAATACACATTTCTAAAAAGGTTATGCACTCAAACTATTTCAGCCTCCTTAATAAAAGGTATCATGACACAGCTGCAAAAACCACACATTAGGGTACCCATTTCACCTATGTTTTAACCCAGGGTTTCATCACACTACCTGGGGTTAACTTCTAAGAAGGTGGTGATTGCTATGGCCCTACAGCGGGAGAGAGCACATCTTCACACTGTGTAAAATCAACTTCCGGAATTCATTACCACAAGGAGAGGAGATGGCCACCAGCCCAGATTGGCTTTTATGAGGAGGAGGATTAAACAAATTAGGAACGCAGGAAACTGGCTTTTACCAGATAGGGCTACTTGCCCACCTAGCTCAGTATTTTCTGCACTGGGGTCTCAGGCAAAGAAAGGTCCTGATTTGATTTCATTAATTCTTCAAATTATATCCTGTCCTTCTTCCCGAAGGAGCCCAGGGCATCCATCACCTGTTCTGATACATCTGTTGAAGCGGACTATATAGCCCACGAAAGCTGACACCGTGACAAATTTGCTAGCCTTTAACAGGCCACAAATCCTCTTGGTTGCTTTTGCTGCATGAGGCAAACATGTGTGACCTGTCCTTTTAACTGCAAGCTCCAGATGCTCTGCCCCATGGAATTCAAATTATGAAACCATATAATGCAATACAAGAAATAAAAGAAACAATTAAAATACAATTAAAAATCAGTCTGAATATTTAATGCAGACACGCATGTGGGACCGCTGGTGGTCAAGGGGCCACAAGATTCCACAGAAGCCTCCAGCAGTGAATGACAAGTCAATCAAGGAAAGTGAAAGCAAGGAGGGGAGGGGATAAAAATTGAGAAGAGGCAGTAGCAACCATAGGAGGCTAGCTAAACTACAATCAGCCTCCTCCTTTGATTGTAAAACATTAGTTGATAAGAACGGTTAAGGAACAAGATCCTAGCTGTATGCAATTCAGAAAGAGAGCGAGAGAGAACAGAACATCTGTTCTGTCAGCAGCAATGATTGTTCCATTTCCCACTCCCCTGAGCTTTTGAGGGCTAATTCAAGGTTCCTATCTGGATTTATGCAGTTACAAGATCTAAAATATGTGGAGTTATTTTTGGCAGAAAGGAAGCAGGGAGGGGGAAGGGGGGGTGGAGAAAGAGACCAACACCCACCTGCTGCTGTCCTTGGAACTTTACGTTCAGGTGTAAAGAAGCATCTCTTGAAAGTTTTCACTTCCACAGAAAAGCGTTATGAACCTTTTCCCAAGCGTTATGAACCTCTGCCCCAAGAGCAAAGAAGAATAAAACAGTTTGGAGTTTTAAGGAGAAGGGGTCAGTTACACATATTACAAGCTCATCATGACAAGGCTGATAGGTTCAGAAAAAGGCAACCAAAATGACTGAGGGGATCTGATAGAGCAAGTTCTGCATGAGGAAAAAATGCAGCTTTTGGGACTTTTTAGTTTAGAAAAAAGGCAAGCAAGCAGAGACGTGATAGATGTTTATAAAATTATGCATGAGATGGAACAAGTGGATAATGAAGTTTTTCTTCCTCTCTAATAATACTATAGAACTCATGGAAAGCTAATGAAGCAGAATGTTGGAAGAGTCCGGACAGATAAATCAAAGTACTTCTTCAGGCAGCACATAGTTCAACTATGGAACTCGCTCCCACAGGAAGCAGTTATGGCTGCTACATTGGATGAGGAGCTGAGAAAAACCTTCGAGTGCTGCTACCAGTCAAAGTAGACTCTATTGGGATGCATGGGCCAACAGTGACTCAGCTATACAGCTGCAAATAAAATGTTTAAGTGTGTTGTAAAGTGCAATATACAAATGTGCCACTAGATGGCAATGGTGAGCTATGGCAAAGTCTATATATATTTCAAAACTTTTTTTTTTAAAAAAAGCATTTTCACAGCATTTTTTATGCATGTGTAGATTCCACCTAGGTCTGACTAAAGGCTGCTTTAGGATTTCTTTACAGTGGTACCTCGGGTTACATACGCTTCAGGTTACAGACTCCGCTAACCCAGAAATAGTGCTTCAGGTTAAGAACTTTGCTTCAGCATGAGAACAGAAATCGTGCTCCGGCGGCGCAGCAGCAACAACAGGAGGCCCCATTAGCTAAAGTGGTGCTTCAGGTTAAGAACAGTTTCAGGTTAAGTATGGACCTCCAGAACGAATTAAGTACTTAACCCGAGGTAGCACTGTACACAGCTTAGGATTCCAAGGGCTCTGGCATGTATTTCCACTTGTGAATCAGAGCAATAGATAATAACACTGAGACTGATAGAACACTCAAGTTTGCAATATGCAAGATCCATCCTGTTTTCATTCCCGCACATTTACTTGCAATATTTACCTCAATGGTTTGCTCCTATGAACAGAGCTTTGTTTCGAAATGGCCTTTCAAATGGTTCACTGCTGATTAACCCATTTTCATGCCTTGAAGAGCTTGATTCCTATTAGTGCAGACCGCAATCTGCACATTGATTTTTTGCCACAGTCAGGATCTGGAGAGGGGGGTGGAGGGAAAGGACCCCCACCAACAAGAAAAAGCAGCTTTTCAAATTAAGTTGCTACCCACAATGTTGAGTCGAATAGTCAGCGTTCCAAGAACACAATAAGCACGCAAAACCAAATACGCCAGCTATATACAGACATGTTTCTACATTTTAAAGAACTGAGAAGAGAGACTGGGGGGTGGGGGAAGGAGAGAAGAGAAGGAGGAATGTGCCAAGCACAGAATCACAGACAGTTCTGCTCTTGTTAGCACCGTTGATAAAAGGCTACAGTGCTTTCAAAAGGATTCAGAATTAGAAACAGACTCTTTTCTAGCTCTGAATTACCATCATTTTGCTCCATGCTAACCCCCGCACAATGGGACCAAGCTTCTCAAAAATACATGTCTCAAGCTGAAATGGCCTAGCAGGCTTCCACACACTCCACACCCCCTTTAAAAAAAATAAAATAAAATGGGGCTTTTATGCCAACAAATCTACACAGTTCTTGCCTGACAGCTTTCCACCAAGTTTTGCTACAAATCAAAAGGTTTTATTTCATAGCCCAAAGCAAGTTTCGCCATGTTTAATATCTGACAGGGGAGAAGAGTTTTAATCTTCTCTCCAGTTGAAACAATTACCATTCCCAAGATCAGTCTTAAACTGGCAGTAAAAAAAATAAAATCACTTATTTTACATTGTCAGTGAATATTAAAAAGAAAGAAAATGGCAGGCCGGTACTGAAAGCATGCCTTTTAGAAAAACCATGACTTTTGCTTGATGGAAAAGGTGAGCAATTTTCACTGCAGCAAAACCAATTTGTTAAAAAACCAAGAGGGCTCTGGGACTAGAAAAATTCCGGGTGCCTGGGTGCCTTAGCATCAAGAAATTTAAAATCATTTCAAGTCACCTTGGGGACTAGGAGCACTAAATATTCCCTTTTCCCTGCGAGAGAAAAGAATACAAGGACAAGGTTCGTGAGCATCCTCCAGGTATATGCAGCGTAATTAGCAGAAGTTTCTGTCCAGTTTTCTGCCTCTTCAACAAGGTGTAAAAGAAGGAGGAGTTGCACAGAAGAAAATGGAGAGTTGGGGCAGGAAGATGAGGTTGTTGCAGCGAGGAAAGAACATGCACAACCATTTGTGTCCAAATGGCCTGCCCCCTACCAGCTTCCTTTGTATTTGCAAAAGCAGAGAGACAGGTGTCTGTAGCAAGTGAATGAGAGGTAGGCCTGTTTGGCAGGATGCAGTGTACACCTGGTATGTAACTGGTTGCTTACCTGAAGGCCCCCTCTACTCAGCTGGAGGGGGACCATAGCCCAGTGTTCAAGCATTCAAGCACCTACTTTGCATTGCAGAAGGTCCCAGGTTCAGTCTCATATATCTCAAGTAACAGGTCTGGTGGAGGGGAGGGGGGAGTCTTCTCTCTGAGACCTCAGATAGATCTGCTGCCTGCAAGAGTAAACAGCACTTGACTCGGCGGACCAGTCGTCTGCCTCAGTACAAGGAAGCATCATAAAGGAGGGAGAGCTCATTGGCGGGGGCGGGAGGTACAGAGAGAAGGGGTAGGAGATTAGTAGAAAAGGCTGCGGTGGGGAATGGTTCATGTGTACCCTTCAGTCTCAAGATGCTCATAAGTCTTGAGGTTCTAAATTTAAGCCATCACAGGCCACATCTTGCTCGTGCTCGAAAGCTACAGTCATTTAGCGGTGAACTTCTTAACCCACCCAGGACCAGCAGCCTTGAAGAAAAGATGAAAGACACTGAGCCACTGTAAACAGATGTGTCTGTCATGTCTCTAAAACAGGAATTGCATCTGGCACGGACAGTTAATGTTTATATATATTACCCAAGGACAAAAGTCTATATAAAGCAGGCTTATATAAATAGGAGCAGAAAGAAAAGACACTAGTCTAAAAATATGACTTGGGCATTTAGAAAAAGGAACACGTTCTTCACAGTGTCTACGAAGCACAGAATTTTCTGTCAGCTAGAGTTGTTTTATTGCTAGACACCAGAACAAAGTGGTGGGGGGGAGAGTTAAAATTGAAGGAGTTGCACTTTGCTCTTGGCGGGTGATATACCATATTTACCACCTAGGAGAGGGAAAAAACCATGCAGAGTCATTCTACACATCACCACTGGCTCCCCCCCCCAAAGTCCATCTACTATCTTCATTATGTTCCACAAATGCATGAAAAAGCCCTTTCAGTATTTAAAGTGATTTAAGCCAGCAAGAAAAATTCCAGTGCTGTGCTTTTAGAGCCACAATATTTTTCAAAGCCTTGCTGCGGAATCCCCTAGAGCTTAATAATTAAGACATATGGCCCGGAACCGGTCTCCAAGCCAAACCCAACGGCATTCACTCAGGGCTGGCGTTTTTTTTTAAGATGCCTTGTGGTCGGAAGAAGGAATGTACATCAAACTTCCACCACCTTTAAGCACTGGAATGCAGGAACCTCTGTGAAGGGAGCAACAGAGTAGGGCTGCCATAGACGTTGCTTTGTAGCACCCTCTAGAGTCTCCTTCCAGTCATTTCATGAAAGCCAGAAATATTTGCTAGCAATGCAGTATGGACTGATGTTTACAGTGCCCTTTGGCAACTTATTGAAAAAGGCCTTTAAAACAAAAATGCAAGCCACTATAGTTATGTTCCAGGCAAAATGCATCCCTCATTCAATCACCTAGTGGGGAAAAAAAGATATTAAAAAGCTTCCAAATGGGAAGAAGGAAACGGAGCCAAACCAAAAAACACAAACCAACTCCACATGTGTTGATATCAGTTTTCAGTGCCTGGAGCGAATTTTGGCTTCTTCAATCAGCTATTAGCACTTTTAAAGCAGGTTTTTGGACATTACTCAATCTGCAGAGGTAATTACTGAAGGTGCCTTTCAAAAGGCGCTTACACTAAGGCTGTAATTCAAACTCGGGGTTCCAGTGACAATAAATCACCAGAATATGACTATTAGAATATAACTGTGTTGAGCAAATTCCTTGCTAGAAGTTACTTTTTTTTTTTACTGTACACAAAAAGTAACTTCTAGGAAGGAATTTGCTCAATACAGTTACATTCTAATAGTCATATTCAAATGATTTATTGTCTTGTTAACCATACTTTTAAAAACATATTCCCCTTCTTTATTTTTACTTCCAAGTATTTTGGGAAGCTGCTCTAAGCACATGAAGTAGTACAGCCTACTAGGGCACACACAGGAACATAGGAAGTTGCCTCGTACAGAGTCAGGCCATCGTTCCACATAGCTCAGTACCGTCTACATTGACGGTAAGCAGACAAGTGAACACTCCCAGTGTTCAGAGTAGAAAACGAGTCCCATTCAGTCTCTTTACCCATCTTCATCTTGATTATCTGTAAAAACAGCAAGCTTGAGTTGCCGGCCTTGCAGCTCATGTACATGAAAATGAATCACTATTGTGGCTTGCATGTTCCAAACCATACTTAGAAGGACAGGTGTGTGCTGCAAGCATGCTCCCATGATTAATTTATCCCCTCCCTTCCATGCTTTGCACACAGTTATACGATATACGATATATTTATTGTCATTGTCCCATGCAGAACAGTTATAGGCCATTTGCATTGTCGCTAGCCATGGTTAACACTAACCAGGGTTGTCCTCATAGTGTTTGAAACCACTTCAAACCCTGGTTTCAGAACCAAAAATTACCAGGGCAATCCTGATTAGTGTGAATGTTACACCTTGGCTAAAGAGGAGCAGAGGAAGAAGGAGAAAGTTCTCATGGGAAGGTGTTAAAAGAGAGCATACCACAGACTTTTTCATCTTCCAACCATGGTTGGGATATTAGCAACATTACATCTGTACTGGGCGTGGAGTGCATCCAAAAATATTTAGAGAAAAATACATAAAAGCTATGGTATGTGTGTGCCTGCATAATTCTCCACATGATTAGTGTGTGTAATTTGATTAATGTGTTATTTGGATGTACCCTTGAGCGACAATAGATGTATTCATCCCAACACAGTAAGTTTATTCTTCAGCTGGATGTTAAACACCATGCAATACTGAAGCAGGATCTTCGGTTTCTTAATTCCCAGGCTTAGAAAAACTTGCAGGACTGCAACATAAAAAGGTTCAAGGCAGCCCAGATTTTACAATGCAAAGAACACATATCTCTAAACTGACTTTCCATTTAAAGATCAACACTGAACACCTGTAAACTAAAACTGCTAACTACATGGTAGTTTATCTTACCAAAGTCATGAAAAATCAAATATTATACCGCACTGCTCCATAGGAAACTAAGCGCCCACAGCTGAGGCCTGTCCATCTTCCCTGTTTTTATGTCAACTTTCCTTACTCAGTCACAGCCGTTGAACCCTTGTCATGCTAACCGTCTTTGCGAGCATTTTATCGCCATCTCAAGTCAAAACACTCACTCACTTCGACATGCATGTCTAAACTGAAAACTCCTTTCTGGCTCTGTGGGATTTTGCTGAGATGTGCAGAAACTGGCTTGCCAGAGAAGCAAGTGGAAATTGCAGAAGTGGCCCTTCCCCACATTTCTTGCCAATCTTTAAAAAGCAGTGTCTGTTACTGGATGGGCAGCTGCTCTGCCTCAGATCTCCAGCACAGGCCCAATAATTTCAATCTGTCCTCTTTAAAATTCAACCTCTGAAGGTAACCAATGACTTTCCATTATATTCTATTTTTTGCCACCTGGATTTCTCACCTTTGTGTCATGTGCCAAAAATATAAAGAGGCACTGTAACATTTTCAGATATTCCTTCAACATTAATTCTTTAAATCACTGTAAAATCCAGCTTGCTGACCATGATGCAGTACTATTTAGAACTACACCTGCCACGGGAGCCATATTGCTGAAAAATTACTTGCCAATATGCCCTGCCCTGTGCCCAGTGTTATTTACGTAGTGTTTTTTTTTTAAGCTATCCTCCTGTAATAGGGAATGAAAAGGAGGGGAGAGATTCATCAAGTACTATTACTGTGTAATCCTCTTTCCTGAGCTGCAGCGTCTTCTAACAAGATTGTGTAGCTTTCACATTGGATCAGCAAGACTGTGACCTCTGCTGGTAGTTTACAATAACCAATATTAACACCAGAAAGAGGGAAAGCTTGTGCACAAATCCTCCATGGGCTGGTGGTCACAAGCAGAGAAGAGCTTCTGCTGTTGTGTGTGTGGCATTTTTCTTAAAAGCGTAGGGAGGCATATGTTTCCGGAAGACCACCCCACAGCGCACCCAAGTGCATTATTAAGCACCAGGAAAGTGCTAGCTGGCGTGTCAGATGGCGTGTCTGCATGCGGAAGGAGGGAGTGTTTGCAGCAACCCAGTGGTGACCTTTGCCCAATGGGACTGTTCGGGTGGAAAGCAGAGAGGCCAAGGGTAGGTGGAGCCAGAGTGAATTATAATTAGAGTGAGAGCCAATGAGAGGTGGAGCTAATTCTCATTCTACCCCCCCACCGAGACCCATTCCTGCTTGAGTTTTTCAAGAGCAAAATGAAGGTAGAAACTGACACTCCAGGGCTGATTATAAGGTGAGAAGGCAGGTGGGGTGTGGCTTAGGGCAGTGCCCCACTCTAATGGAGCAACCTCCATTGCAACAACCTCACAGAGTGTAATGCTCTCTACATGAGCTCTTTAAACAGACACACACTGAAAGCACCGCATGGGATCTCTGCCAGTGAGGATCAGGTCATCCACTATCAGCGGTGGAAGGCAGATTTTGCTGTCTCCACAACCAGTATCTCCTAGTTCAGCAGTTTTGTCTGTGGGAGTAAAAGGGAGTAGCTAAGAGCTACACTGTTGAGAGGAATGAGTCTACTCTCTCCCCACAGATTGGTGCCTATGACCAAGCACCAAACCTGCTCCTGACAGCATGGTGCCATCTTGGATTCCAATTTTCCCTTACTCTGATAGCTATATATGAAGCTGCCATTTATAGCACACATTGGACTATCAGCCCATGTAGCCTAGGATTATTTACTCTGGAACAACATTATGGGAGGAATGTTTCCAGCTGCTACATTCTTTTGCCCTTGGAAACCTTATAAAAAGCTGCTACATGAGAGGAACAGTGAGCAACATCATGGGAGGGGTGTTTCTAGAACTAAGGTGAAACTGGGAAGCTCCCTTGTTATTTCTTTCTGGCATGAGTAATCTTGTTATATTTACAGGATTGAAATGTGGTTTTCTGTGTTTTTAATTTTTTGCTTTGCTATGTTATGAAATTGTTACTACATTATTATTTTGCAATGTTACTATGAAATTGTTTTCGCAGTGTTTGTTTCAAATGCATCTTTGTTTCTTTGTTGTAAATCACTTTGAGTATGACTCTTTTGTGGAAAAGAGGCAGAGAGAAAAAATGAATGAATGAATGACTGCCACTAGCTCTTCAGGGCCTCAGGCAGAAAGGGTTCTTTCCCTACATCACCTGTTACATACCTGGAGACACCAGGGGATGAACCAGGGATCTTCTGCATACAAATTGTGTATTCTACCCTTGAGGTATGATCTCCCCTTAGCATGGAAGCATGTTAGGAGCTGTCTCTTAGAGATGGACTTTTGACTCTTACCCTACTCATACATGCCACCAGTGGTTCAATTTTGCTTCAGCTGATTCCAAAAGTGTTAGCTGGAGAAAACAAGGTGATGGGTGGAAGAGAAAAGAGATATTGAAGCTGAGTGCTCTATACTAAGAGCTCTTTATGATTCAGCCAAGGAGAACGACAGCTTTGACTCCAGAGTAAAGCTAACAGCTATGCTCATGCACCTTACATTTGAACAAAGCCAGATGTTGAGCACCTTTCATTCCCTCTCCCCTTCTGCCAGTTCTGCATTCTGCATAAAGAAGAGAGGAAGCATCCTGCTGGATTGAACCAAAGGCCTGTTTCCCACAGTGGCCAATCAGATGGCTCAGGGATGCCCACAGGCAGGGCAGGATGGCAACAGCCCTCCCACAACATTATGCATAAAAACATAACAAGAATCCTGCTGGATCAGGTCAAAGGCCTATCTAGTCTAGCATCCTGTTTTCCCCACAACAGCTGGCTGGATGCCTCTCCTGGGAAGCCCACAAGAACACAGAGCCCCCTGCCCGCTGCTGCCGCCCAGTAAATGGTATTTAAAAATGCAACTTGGACTCCTTGGTTTGGGCATTTTTAGGGGGGGGGCCCAAAAGGCACTTTTAGTGCCAAGATGAGTGGTTCACCCTCTGCCCCTACATCTGCAGGTGGAAAGTGAACTCCTCTGCTCATTATTGCCAAATCGAGGTGTTACCACTGTATTTTAAAAGATCATTACAGAACCCACGGCACTGGAATTAACCTCAATATTAACCTGGAATAACATTTCGTAATACAATTTTTGATTCATATGGCTTTGCTTGGTTAATTTCAAAATGCTATATTCAGCGTACTGCAGTTCTGGGGGGAGAAAAGATCAATACCGCAATACAAAAAGGAGGCTGAGTGACCTTAAGTGCTGCTGTGTTTTTAAATTAAGATTTACCACCTAATGCTGCCAAGGCAGCCAAATCAGGTTTTAAAGGTTTCAATCAATGGTGTGAAGCCCACCTCTAAAATCCTTTGCTGTCATTAATGAAATGGAGGTGAAAAAACTTAACTCTCACTTACCGGTTCCCACCCTAAGATCCTGCAACAAGGTCCTTATCAGGCCTATTCAGGAGTTTGATATATATTATCCCACCCTCCCTCCAAAGCTGCACACATGATTCTCCCCTCTCACTCATTTTTCCCCACACAACAATCCTGAGAGGTGGGTTTGGCTGAAAAATGCATGCCTGGCCCAAAAAAAAACCACATCTAAAGAACTTTATGACCAAGCAGGGATTTGAACCTGAATCTGTCTAGTTCTAGACCAACACAACACTGTGCTAGTTCTCAGTGATCTGTTCACACATCACATTAAACCACAGTTTAAACCACTATCAAACTATAAACCAAATCACGGTTCATAGTTATATTAGAATAAGCAGCATTCTGGTGCAAGTTTCCTTGGTGCCCCTCCCATGCTCCTGCTGCCATTGAACTGCAAAACAAAACAATGGAAGATCTGGCTTCTTGTGTCACCTAACTCAGGCTCTTAGTTTCTCTCCAAACCATAAGCTGTCAGCCAATAACAAAGCAATAAAAGTCAAATCTTGGAGAGAAAGCACAAGTCGAGATTACTATGGCACACATCAGGCTCTTGCTTGTTCTGTCTGCAGTTCAACAGGAGCAGAGGTGGAGTGCTGTGGGAATTTTTTAGCAGCATGTACCAGCACCTTGCTTGCCCACATGAAATCAGAGTCCGCCCAAGGCACATATGTGCACAGTGCCAGCTGTGATACCCTGGCACTTTCTTCTCCTGGCCAGATTCTAGTTCTTAAATCCTTCCAGAATTTATCATCATCTTAAGCCTTCATTAACCTAAAATAATCCTGCATGCTCTACAAAACATTTTGTCGCCATAATATTCATTGTCTTTCCCCACAGTCACCACCAAAAATACATTTCTTTCAAATATTCCCCCCAAACACTTAACGATGAACCTCACAGCTGTTCAAGAAGAGCCTATTGCATTCTCTAGTGTTAACTGGTTAAAAAAAAAGTCCAAACACATTTGCTGGGGGGGGAGGGCAGCATGCTGCGAGGTCCCAAAAGGAGCCACCCCCTTGGGAGCTCAGCGCCATCTGCCACTGTTACTATTAGCACAACACAGTTTCCACACACTGCCTCAAAGAGATACAAGGGATTGGTTTGTTATGAAGCAATCTCCACACCAATCTCCCAAAATATGCATCTGGGATGCTACAGAAATACAAGACGACTATATCTGGATCAGTTTGATATCCTCCCTGCCTTGAGCAGTGGGAAACTGCAGGCAGCTTCTTCCAGATCAGATAATCTTCAGACACAGAGAACTAGGCATTTATGATTACTTTCTAATAGTTTTGAGAGATGCACGTTCAATATACCTTACAGAAGTGCAGCAGCCAGCACACAAGGCAGTGCTAGTCCAACAACATTACGGGGGTCAACCCCATCTGCTCCAAGCAAAACATAATCAAAACTGTTTCTCCCACAGAGCTCCCTGGGTCAGATGAGGCAGGTAAGTGCAGCGTTAACCCTTTATGCCAGAGTGTAATTTCCAGATAGGTTAGATCAAAGAAATCCCTATGACTATGTTCAGCCTCCACTGTCAAAGGCTGTATGCCACTGAATGCCAGGTCCTGGGAATCACAGGTGGAGAGAATTGCTATTGCACTCAGGTTCTGCTGGCAGCCTTCCCAGAGGCAGACGGATGGCCACTGAGACAACAGGATGTTGGATGAAATGAGCCTTTCGCCTGATCCAGCAGGGCTAAACAGTCTTTACTCTATATTAGGCAGCTTCAACAAGATCCAGTGGGAAGAGCACCTCTGGTAGCTATGCAGGATTTCCTTAAAGTAGATATAGAACAGATTCCCTGAAGGTAAAGTGCTTGAGCCACTGCAGTACAGCATATGCTACAACGGTAACCAATGCAATGTCCTCCAAATCTTGCTGGACTACAGCTCCCATCCTTCCTCATCACTGGCCATGTTCATAGGGGCTGATGGGAGTCCAGCAAGATGAGGAGGGCATCACATTATCCAAGCCAGGATATGGGATATCCTACCTATGGGATATCCTACCTACAGTTCTCACCTCTACTTCTTCTCATGACTTCTGATCTATGCTGTTATTTCTTCACTGCCTCCCTCCCCTATTTAAATCACACAGCTTGTTATCTTAGTTTTCAAAACAAAAGGCACCACTTTACCAAACAGAATACCACACATTGTCACTGATAGTTTTTAAGTGCTGTAGATTATGTTCATTTGAGTAATTAAAAAAAAGAGAGAGAAAGACTAAATGAAAAAGATTTACACCTATTCCTGGAGGAGCTCTCCCATCACCATCTCTCTCAGCCTTCCTTTAAAAAAAGAGGCTTCACAAACACTTCTATTACATGCTAAATCCCAACACAGTGTTTTCATCTACTGTGACAGACCAAAAACGAGTGTATACCAAATACCCAGCAAATGCCGCAAGTATTTCTTTTAATAAATTACCGGGGGAAATGAGGGAGAAGGGAGAGAGGGAGAGGAGTATTGGAAGAAATGCTGCAAGCTAAGGGTGTATTGATGGGTACTGAATCCTTCAGGCATTACACAGTTCATGCAAGCTGATAGATCAGTATTACAGCAACCAGTTTCCGTCAAAGTCAATTACTCCAGGGACTTACTCGTGGAGGGCTGGCTTCTGTAGACACCTCCCATAACCGTCAAAGGCCACAGATGCTGGAGTGAAGAGGGAATATGGACAATCTGTCATAGCCAATTACCACCAATGTTTTATTAATGCCAGCGTACCGCCACAGAGCAAACAATAAAAGTCAGTTTGTTGGAAGAAATTACAAAAACAAAACAAAAAGCCCAGCCAGTTGGTTTGGAAAGAATCTTTCTGTCTTGCTCTATACTTACACACAATGTGCACACACATTTGATAGCCCTGAACTTCTACTGGCATACACGCAGAGAGAAAATAAAGTTTGACATGCCTATCAGCAAAATAAGCTGAGAAGGCCGTGGGTAACATCCAACATCATCATTAAACCACTGTCTCAAGGCGATTTACGCACAAATAATTAAAAACACAAAAACAGTACATTTAAAACAAAACCTAGTTCTACTCAGAGTAGAACCATTGAGCAATGGACATAACCCAGGTCCATTAATTTCAGCAGGTCTGATCTGAGCAGGATTAATGTTGTATACAACCCCTTGTCTACAAACTACTGAAGCATCTATTCTATTTTGAGGCAGCGTGTGTGTGAATCAAATTTTAAAAAATAAATCGTAATCCTCTCTTTTTTTCAAGCTTAAGGTTTGCTGAAGCTTAAAGATTCTTAAGCATCCTGAAGAACACAGCTGAACATACAACATACACGTATTTTATTTTATTTTATTTTATTTTATCAGTTATACATATTTGGTTTCTGGCACCTATGGATGGCTGCACTTGTCTTGTGACAGAGTGGTGGTGCAAGATGCTTTGGTTTCATTTCTACATATGCACAAAATACGTTAAGACAAGAACCTACAAAAGTGGAACAGCCTTTTCTCACCCCCTTTATCCCCCTTCTTGTTCACTCTGAAAGTTCACCAGCTACATACACCTTTGTTCCTTTCTCTTATTCCCACCCTACATGATTTCTGTCTCTGATGTTCCCTTTCTGTGGAGCAGATAAAGCTGCAGTCCTAGGCAAAATTTTTTCTGTAAGACAATCCATAGCTTCCATCCCACAGCCCCATTTTATGATCCAATATTTTGCATTCACAATACACCTGCAATTTTCTATTCCCTATAAATAAGCAAAACCATCAATCTTCGCTTTTTATCAGCAGGGGAAAAGACACAAAGTTACCGGTAAGAAATTGTGGTTGTGTGTTCCAGTGGTTTCAGAACATAAACGGTTTTAAAAAACAAAACAAAAAACAACTAATGACCCAGTTTGGAAATTACTAATAGCAAATGTTTTGATACACATTCAGAAGACCCAGGTATGTTCAGTCAAGAATCTTATCAATGAATGAGCTGCAAGTAAGTGGCTTTTTTTTAAGTACTAGGGGAAGAAGGAAATGGAAATTGCCATTCTCTTTACATAAGCAAATATTTAAAATGAAATGAACCTATTTTCTAGACAGCTGCCTGAGACATAAATATGCCAGGCCTTTTGTTCCTTTAACAAGGCCTCTTCAATTCCCATTATAGGGAAGGAATCAATATTTTATTCTGATTCAATGTGTAGTTCTTCAAATCAAGCTTTCAATTGTGGCCTGCTCTGGAGAAATGGGATTAGGGGAAGGAGAACACAGTTGTAAACAAATGCTTCAGTTGCATTGACGGTTGAGGGGAACAGCAGGGATCCCTCGCTGGGGCAGGCACCTCTTCCCCAGAGAAATCACCTTTAGTCGGTTTGAATTAATGAGAGACTTATGAGAGCGACAACAAAATTAGCCTAGCGACTTCTGCTTTAAACAAAAACATGAATGCTTTCCCCCCCCCACCTCCCCTGCCCGTAACACAAGTTTGCACACACAGACCATCGAGTATATACTTGGATTTCAGTTCGTTCCAAGATCTGCAACATCTAGCATATGTCTTATACTCCCCTTGCGGTTTACGGATTTCCAACTGGTGATTATCTAAAGGGCTGTGTTTATTGAGCTGGCAATTTTACAGCCATTACAAAAGAAAAAGAAAAAGAGGTAGGAAGATCGGTAGAGCCGCATTCCAAGCTCAGCAGCCTATCAAAGTGAAGGAACATGCGGACATAAAGCCATCATGTTTTTGAGACATCTCTCCATTATCTTTGCTGGCTATACCTCTATATAGTGTTGCAATGCCACTGTAACAACGCACATGAAAAGACAGTGACTTTTTGCCGCTGAAGGCGAACAGTGCATGAGGCTTGTTGAAATTAATGGGGAGTGAGTTACCACCACAATCATCCCTGCCCCCAGCACACAAATAAAATGTTCTTGGCTGTTCATGGCCCTTACTGATATTTAGTGATGCTCTAAAAAGCTATTACGCACATCCTCGCAAACTAATTTGTTGAGAGCTGGGTGCTTTACTAGCCAACCTATCCACACATCCCCATGTTAATAATTTGCTATATGTTGAAGAGCTGAAAGAAATGAAAACCTCATAAGAATTTACCTCCAGTTTTATGTAAACTTCCCTGCTAGGTTCATCTGGCGGTGACTATTACTTGCCATAGGGTAGCAGGAGAGTCTTGCTAAGAACCAATGGACTTACTCACGTGGCAAGTGTGTTATATGGTCATTTCCGTATGTGCTTACATTAATACAACACTCTTAAGAACCTTCTTCTTCCATGTCAGTCTGTGTTTTAAAATCATCTTCTGAGGCCTCTCTAGCTGTCTCTAGCCTAGGTAGGTGACAAATACAGTGGTACCTTGGTTTGCAACCGCTTTGGATTACAACCGTTTTGGATTACAACCACGTCAAACCCGGAAGTGCATGTCCTTTTTTTGGATTACAACCCATTTTTTGGAGGGAGCCCCCATTGGCGAAAGTGCACCTTGTAAACCTGTTCTGGTTTACAACCGGACTTCCGGAACGGATTATGGTTGTAAACCAAGGTACCACTGTATAGGAAAAGGGGCCTTCTTCAGTAGCATTCTGTGTGATATATGCTCCCCTGCCAGGATCACTCCCACAATCAGTTTTAGGCCCCAATCAGTTTGCAATTTTAGATATTATAATAAAACTTGCACCAACATAATTTTGGAACCAAGTCAAGACACAGAGGGATTACTATCAATTATGGCAGGCCAAGCAATACAGTCTTGCCTCTGAAAGCCAAACATCTTCCTATACAAAGCAAAACATACCTTAACACTAAATCGCAAAGCAAGCCGAGAAAGAGCAACACAGACCTCTTAGACGGGGAGTTCCAAAGTTGGGGGCACAGAAACCAAGGGAATCCATCTCCCTCATTCCAAACAAGGCCACATCTACAATACACACTTTAAGCACTATTGTACCACTTTAACCATCATGGAGAATCCTGGGAACTGTGGTTTCTTAAGCGTGTTGACCCCCAGGAGCTATGATTCCCAGCACCCTTAAGGAACTACAGTTCCCAGCATTCTCCATGATGGTTAGTGTAGTAAAGAGATTTTCAACCTTTTTAAGTCCACAGCTCCCTCGACCAGCTACATTCTTTCTGCAGCACCCCTGTAGGGCTCAGGAGCCCAGTTATGTCCCCCCTTGCCTGCAGAGCTGGCAGCCTCTCACCCTTTTCCGGACACTCTCCCTTGTTGAGTGTCTCCTCTTCTCTTGCCTCACCTTGGAAGTCCTCCGGGCAGCTGCTGCCGCCACTCCTGGTCTCTGAGCTGCCCCCCCCCAAAGAGAGGTGTCTCTTCACACTGCCTCAAAGAGGCTTGGGACTTGTCTGTCCATTCCCAACAACAAGGGTTGGCGGACTGGGTGGCTGCGATGCCTCACTTGCTTGCTTACTCTGAGGTCACTTCAGTTTCTGGCAACCAACACCCCCTGACCAATCCCAAAGGCACCATTTGCCTGTGTTGCTTGTAGCCAGGGCTGTTGCAACGAACAGCCATGCAATACATTAGGAAGCAGAGACTGGAGAGGACATCAGAGGAGGGAGGGAAGGAAAGAGGGACAGAGGCCAGTGTTGCCCACGGCACCCCTGACCATCATTCAAGGCACCCCAGGCTGCCGCGATACACTGGTTGAAAACCCCTGGTGTAGTTACAAAAGTTTGGTGTAGATGTTTATCAACCAGCAGTTTGAGGGTTTTTTAAAAAAACCTTGCATGCCTCAATTTCCTAAAGAACATCAAAGTGATTTTCAAAAAATATATATGCAAACATAATAAAACCACACAATTCTTTTAAAAATAGATCACCAGCTAACTATCACGGGTGTTTATCTTAATTGTCTGCATAAGCCTGGTGGCAAATAAATATTTTTAGTAAACACTGAAGGCTTCTGCTGAATTTCTATTGGAGAAATATTCCACAGTGCTGGGCCAATGAGAATAATGGCAGATTATTTCAGCAATTGTTTTGGGATCCCTAAGGTAGCCTGGACCAAAGCTGTTTAGAGCTTTTTAACTACAGTGGTACCTTGGTTCAAGAACAGCCCTGTTTATGAACTATTTGGTATACGAACTCCGCAAAACCGGAAGTAGTGTTCCGGTTAGCGAACTTTACCTCGGTCTACGAATAGAAGCCAAAGGGTGGAAGGGCACCGGCGGCAGGAGGCCTCATTGGGGAAAGCACGCATCGGTTTAAGAATGGCTTTGGTTTAAGAACGGACTTCCGGAATGGATTAAGTTTGTAAACTGAGGTACCACTGTACTACAAAGACCATGAACCTGGCTTGGTAGTAGAAGGGCAGCCAGTGAAGATATTTCAACAATGGTGTCTCAGATTGTTGGTCATGTGCCCCATCAGCAATCTCATTGCCACATTCTGCACCAAATGTATATTCCAGACGAGGTTCGAGGGCAGCCCCACAAGAGTGCATGGCAGTAATCCAGCCTCAAGGTTACCAACACATGAACTACAGTGGTCAGTCCAGAGAAAAAAAAGAAAACCAGTGAGGAGTGTTGCACACGCACAGCACATATGAATGAGATCGGGATAATCAAAATAGAGAGTGTTGCAAGGTTTTTAAAACAGGTTTTAAGCCACTGAAATGTTCAGCTGGATGGCACTATTTTAAAGAAAGGGTGTCAAGAATGATCAGGCCTATTATTGCTCAAACATGGCATACACAGCGCTAGGAAGTTTTGCCTTTCACATTTCTCTCTCCAGGAAATGTGTGGTGGTGCAAGTTAAGAGGCCATTTTATGCCTTAATGGAAGAAAGACCTCTCAGAAATCAAACTGTGAGCTTCACAGAATTTGGTGGCTAGTGTGTTGGGTGGAGAGAAAGAGGGGAAATTACCTTCACATTTATTAAGTCAATGAACAGGAACCTTTCTGAAGCATTTTCCCCCCTAAGGAGAAAAAAATCACATTTGAAATTGGCTGTATAACAAGTCAGGCATCTAAATACACACACCCTTTTGCTTAAAGCCTCTAAGTACACACACTGAGCTCTATATTTAACAGCAATCTGTCCTATAGCTATTAGAAAGATGTATAGCATGCTGTTTTAATAGAGCTTAAATGAAAAAGGATCAATATTATTTTAATTTTTAAAGGTCTGTTTATGAAATGTAATCATCCTTCATTAAAAATGCAAGCTGTTCTTCAGCAAGGAGGTGAGCATAAATGATGCAGAGTTTGAAATCTCTCCAGGATAATCACCCTCTCTTGGGGGGGACTGTTGGGATGCGTCATCACACCACTCAAGCTGCTATTATTAAAAAGTGCTTTCCTTTAAAAGGTGCTTTAAAAAGAAAAGAGAGAGACGGCGCAAAAAGGAGGATCACCCATTCCAAAGGATAAGATCACCCATTCCAAAGGATAAGCCAAAAGCCAACCCAAAATAAATAAATGAATGAGAAAACATGGATATTCTGTTTAAATGTATATATCGCTTAATTGTCGTAAGACCTCTAAGCAGTTTACAAGAAATATTAAAATCATCAATAAAAAACAGTTCAAAAATATTTGAAAGATAATTAAAATTAATAGAAGATTAAAATCTACGTGCCCTGATAAGCTTTCCCAAACAAAGCCAAAAAGTGATAGAAAAGGCACCTATCTGAGGTCAAGAGGCAAGGAGTTCCATAATGTGGGTGCTGCCACACTAAAACAACAATTTCTTACAAGGGCAGAACAAGTATTGTGTGGCACCAGTAAATCCCACTTCCACAGACCAAAGCAATCAAGTGGGCACATATGGGGTAAAAGTGACCCTGCAAGTAAACTGACCCCGAAGCATTAAGGGCTCTCTATAGCAACAGCAAGGCCTTGAATGTGGCATGGTATTAAACAGGCAGCCAAACAGGCAGATCTCTGAGAAGCGGTGTTATACCCTGACAGGGTCTTACTCTTTTCAGCCACTCTGCTATAGCATTCTGCACTAGCTGCAGTTTGCAGGTCAAGTACTATGGAAGCCCTGCATAGAATGCAGAGATCCGTTATTTAAATCACCAGTGTCTTAACTACCATGATCAAGCTCTCCTGGTCCAGAAATGGTCACAGTTGTCATACCAGGTGCAGCTGATAAAAGGTGCTTCTAGCCACTGAGGCTACCTAGGTCTTCAATGACAAAGCTGGATTCAGAAGCACCCGAAGATCATTTCCTGCTAACAGCCTACCCAGACGCATCTTGAGCACCATCATCAGGCACCACCATATATATAGCTAGAAGATTAGGATCACATATAAGAAACTAAGTCCCAGTAATGGGACTCATATTACTAATTATATTTAATAATGAAATAATAAATATTAAATATATTATTGAAATAATAGATTTAAAAAATTGAATCATGATGTGTTCCAAAATGGGGCACTCATCACCAGAGAACATTAAGAACAGCAGTAGAAGGAAAGGAGGTCTTCCCAATACACATTCCGAAACAGCAAAGATATGTAAGATGTAATAAAGAGATGTCAATGTGCATATTCAACATCGGATCAGGCACATATCTGAGGTGCATCTGGATGCTCATTCAAATGGTAGAAGCCAACCATCCACACTGCAATGCTTTCAAGGCAAGGTGCATTCCAATTCCTCTTAAAATAATAAACTGAGCTGTACTGTGGTTCTACATTAAGACTGTATTCACACCATACATTTAAAGTGTACTGTTTCCCCCAAAGAATCCTGGGAACTGTAGTTTATCCTACAGAGCTACAATGTACTAGAGCTCCCAGGATTCTTTAAAGGGGGTGCTTCAATGTATGGTGTGTACACACCCAAAGTTTTTGTATCAGAGTTTTGACTTGAGCCCATTTTAATACATGTTTTTTAATGAAACAGTCTGCTCATCAGCAGATTAGTGATGCAGATAAAGAATCTGTTATTTTCCACAAAATTGTAAGCCTAGCTGTATTAATCAATGCTTTACAAAAAGCGAGTGGTTCAATCACCATATTAACTAAGCTATTGTTCTCTTGCTTAAAAAGAAAAGTAATCAATACAACCAATACTTCAGAAAAATCAGGTTTTTTTTTAAGCAAGAAAATTGCACAAAAGTAAAAAAAAAAATACTTCCCTGTGTAGCCTGGTATGTCATTATTGGTATAGCCTCTCATTATTATAAAAAGAAACGCACCCTCTTCGTACACTGGACTTCAAAAGGCAACTGAAAAATGTTCAAAGCCATGTCTCCTGCCATATTAGAGGCAAGACCTTTCTGTTTAATTAAAAATGCTAATGTGAACGGTCGTTCCTCAATGTGGCTGCATATGGCCAATTATAACACAAAGTTTTTAATGAATAAATCCTCCATTATTAATCTCCAGTGTTCCATCTCTTTCAAAGGGGCAAATCGGCGTGACATACTGAATGCTGTATTGCAAATAATTCCAGATACGCCAGTTGCCGACCCTCCATTTTTGTGGCTTTTTCTCTCCGCCCCCCCCCCCCACCCCGGTTATAACATCCGACTTACAAGCTGCTACCTTAGGGAGGGCAAATGAAATGCTGAGGTTACTGAAAGGTCTGGCAAAGGAGTGCCACCTGCCCCCACCATATACAGATGCTGCATTTACAGAGCCACAGAGATCTTGCCTTGCTGGCTGTTGAAGCATCACGCACATAGCAATTCTCTCTCCACAGCCTGTCAGGAGACTATTTGCCAATATCTCTATCATTTTTCCCCCCTTCTGAATTTCTACCTCAGAAGGAAGATACCAGCATAGGTTTAGCACAGCTGCTTCCAAGGACAGCATCACACAGGACAGCTTAAGAAGTGTTTGGTTTTAGGCTTTCATACAAGACACCCCCCTCCCCTTTCTTATTTTTTTATAAATAAGACCCACAAGGTAGACATTGCTGACAGAATACGTTACAATGGAGCTGCAAGAGACACTACACAGTGTTCGGTTGCTCCATTTCCCCAGAAGATTCATTACAGGTACATTAGAAAGTCAAATCAGGCAGGTCTGCAGTATGCTGAAAGCTACAATATGAAAGGAGGTTAATAGAAGCGCATTTCATTTTAAATGGAAGACATTTAGGATTTGCAAAAGCAACTTTACGATAGGAATTCCAGGGGGTGCGTCGGGTGCCCACGCTTTCACTCTGCATCTTTTCAGGCTCAATTTACTATGCTGTCAAGTTGGTTTCCCACAAAAATTGGGAGGTGTAGGTGTGCCTCTGTGTGTGTGTGTGTGTGTGTGTGTGTGTGTGTGTGTGTGTTAGCCAACATTTCCCTACCTTAATTATAGGATTTCCTCATGTCTTCATGCACACCTGCCACAGACAGATCTATTTTCACCATTATGGGCCCAGTGCCAAGCTCTACACAGCTATCTTGATAGCCTGGAATTTAGCAAACTACTGTTTATTTAGCCAAAACTGAAGCCTACATTTTACAAATGCATATATTGAGGAAGAGAGAGAGAGAGAGAGAGAGAGAGGGAGAGTGTGTACAAGGATGTATTATAAATTTTAAACCAGTATAATAAAGCCCCTTTTGCACAATATAATTCAAAGCCATTAACAAGAAAAAAGTGTCATTAAGAATAAAGTTTCATTTCCAGGGTACAATACATTAATACCACTTGGCAAGATGCTGGCAGGTTCCTGAGCTTCAAGCTACAAATCATGCTTTCAGAGCCTATTAAATAGTACTGCTTTTCTGCCTCTGTTGTAGAGTAAGAACCTGGGTTAGAAGCCTCTGAGTACACCAAACATCCAGTTTTGCAACAACAAAGTAACAAAATCATCACAAATTGACCATACAAGCTTCATTACAAAGAAAAAACTATATATTTTGGGAAATGATTTCTTTATAGGCTTGGTTGTGTGGATAAACTCGGCATGAGGGTTCTCAAGCTGGGGGTGAAGGTCTTAGATGGATGTTTAGATGCCAGGTGCCATTCTGAATCAAGATGGCAGACAAAAATGAGTATTTGGCATGACGGGACCAAACTACACTGATTTGGCTACCTCTGAACAGCACCCCAATTGGCAGGACACTTCCAAACATGCACCAATTTGGATGCCTCTGAGGATATTGTTGCCCAACTCAGTATACAATGGTTCCTGAGGTGGTAGAGGCAATCTGTGTCTATGTTTGGACATCAGGCACCATGCTGAATAACAATGATGGACCAAATTAACCCTAATTAAACATTAGCTCCCACCACAGAATGGACACTGTGTGGCACTTGCAGAACTGCAAGTTCTACAGATCAAAGTGATCGAGTAGGCATGACGTAGGTAAGGCAATTCCACAAGTAAACTGGTCCCAAGCCATTAACACCTTTAACTCAGCCCAGCAGTGATATCATCATAGCATTAACCATTTGACCAGGCAAATCAAGCAGTAGCTAACCTGTGGCCCCCCAGGTCTTGTTGGTAGTCCTATCAGCCCCAGCCAACATGGCCAATGATCAAAGATGATGGAAGCTATAGTGTAAAAATATCTGGAGAGCTTCAAGTTCCCCCATCTCTGCCCTAGACCATGAGACAGAGAAGGCATAGCTCACTGGCGCAGCATATTTCAGGGCAGATGGTCCCAGGCATACCTATGGCACCTCTAGTGAAAACGGTTAGGTAGCAGGGAGAAATCTCTGCCCCTGGAGACATGCTGCCCATCAGATTAGATGAACAAAGAGTCTTAAGGCAGCTCCTGATGCTATCCAAGAACGTCTCCTTTAACTCTGGGGGGGGGAAATCTAAGCTCAAACAGCAGCAGCAGAAGTTATTAAAATTAATGCATCAAGCCATCATAACTCTGTCCTTTTTATTACTGGCAATATTCCTACTAAAATATCAGCCTGCTTAGCTGCTTCAGTATGTCTTGCTGAATGCTCTCTTTTGAAGACACAGATCGCTTTAACATAAAAATCAAAATGCACAATCGTGTTAATTTGACAAGGTGGCGGGGGGGGGAGGGTTGAAGGAAGAAAAGGATACAGCTTTGGTGTCAGGTTTATGGCGCTCACAAAACATTTTCACATTAAGAAGCAACATCATTTATTTCTCTTCCCTGCTTCTAGCTGTGGCAAATTAAAGGATATTAAATCCTTTCGCCATCCTTCCTGTGCCACTCAGATAATTGACATTTTTAAAACTGCATGTCAGAACTTGGTGGGTGACCAAAGTAAACATTTCCAGAACCAAGATAAACAAAGTAAGGCCAGGCCAATTCCCTGGGTGAATGAGCCAGTGCTCAGGGGTTTTTTGTAACTATCACAAAATTGGTTGTTTTAAAATAAATAATAAAAAGCCACCCAAGAAACAAAAGCTGCCACTATTTCTCACCCACATCCCACTAGTTAAAATCAACTGTGCGGCTGGCCTAAACTAGGAGAAGCCATTAGAGCAGAACTGAAGCAAAGCTCTCATATGTGGCAGATGTTGCACACAGCAGATCCAACAGACTTAGCAAGCTGGCAACAGCCAAAGGGATTTTCCACCGCTTTAGAGTGCATCTTATCAAAACACTCTCTGCCATGGAGCTTTTGTGTTCTTAGCATTTAATTGTTGCACCTGCTTTGAAAAAACAAGAAGCCCAGGTACTTTTGTGCAGCGGGCTAACATTGCAGCCGGTTGGTTGCCTTCACCATCACTACAGCTGCCATGCTGCCCCTGATACTGTGCCGCTACTCAGAGACACCAGGTAAAACAAGGAACACTAATAAGTATTGCTCCTGTAAGTAAACTGCCCACCAGTTAAGATCAACTATTGAGGCTCGCTATCCACTTCCCCCACCATCAGCAGTCCAACCTCAAGAGGACTGGCAGGCCTTGTGGCGGTATCCTGACACAACTCCCTCCCAAGAGACCACATGCAGGAGGCCCCAAGTTCAATCCCCTGCTAACTTCAGTTGAAGCATCAGGTAGGAGGTGATGGGAAAGACCTTTTCTGCCTAAGACCCTGGAGAGCTACTGTCAGTCAGAGCAGATGATACTAGATGGACAAAGAGTCTTGACCTGGCATAATGGCAGCTTCCTATGTTCCTATGCATATTTAATGCACAAATCCACTGAATTGCCTACTTTTGCCTCTAGACCCAGCCACCACTGGCATCTGGCCACTAAAAGGTCCCTCAGGAGCCCTCAAGCTGAAAAAAGATTGCTCACCCCTGCTTTAAGCAATGAATAGGGGTGTGGAGGGGAGGCTGCTGATTTTTCTAGCCTAATAAATTTTGCTGACCATCCCAAGTCTGTTTTCCCCCAAGAGTTTCTACTGGATAATTGGAGCAGGGGGCGGGGGGTGCAAAGAGAGAGAAAGAGAGCCACTGTGTTAAAAAGCAAAACCACACAATTATGGGCCCTTTTGACAGAAGTGTTAGAAGAGCTTATATTTAGACACTTGGGGCATCGCCTGTTAATTATGCTGCGGCTCAATAATGCACTCCTTAATTAGTGTACACACATATTTCCTCCACTGAATAAGTCCATTGATATTCTGGGCTCACAGATCTTCCTCTCGTCGCAACAAGTTCAGTTTTCTTCTGATGAAGAGAGGCTGGGACAAGATTTAAGAGGCATCTTAATTAAATACAAACGTAGGGTGGCAAAGGATTGCTGGATTTATCATTCAAGGCGGAACATTTCCAAAGGAACAAACATTACTGCAGAAAAGAATTATGGAAAAGGAGGAGAGAACATGATTATTCCAGCCCAGCTTTGAAGGCGTATTTATATCTGCCTAGGGCCAAAAGAACCGCACTGGCAGAGTTCCTTTTTAAAAGTCAAAATTTTCCAAAACATGTTCAGTGAAAGATCTGCATCTGATTATTCATCTGGACCATCTATGACCAAGGTCATCAGGCTGACATTGTCTGTCATATACCACCTGTTGCGGCTTCTTATTTACTAAACTGTGTGTCTGATTTGCCAACCTTTATTTTAGATTTGAATTTGGAGAGAAGAGAAGATCTGCTCAAAGCCAAAATCCCCAGAACTGCCATCAAGCCACACATTCCCCTTTCAACCCACCTGTATCCTTTCCATTGATCTGAATAAGCATCATGACTCGAAGAAGGCAAGCACAGAGCACAGACTTATACAGAAACACAAGGGGTGACTCCAAGGACTATGCTGTACCTACCTACATTCAATAAAATGGTATCACTATCCTTGCCCATGAAAAAAACCAAAACAAACTGGAAACTGAATTACCCACCACAAAAGGTGAACAAGCAGAAGATGTACCTTTGAATGGCAATTCACTCAGAAGTACAGTGGCAGCCACCTAGCAGACATTAGCGGATGTTTCCTTGCAACCGTGTTTGGAAATTACCAAATTAAGCTGGTATGAGTGCCAGACACTGAATGAGGGTGTGTATTTTATATATATCATTAATGGAAGAGCTCTTTGCTCACAAAGGGAGTGGGAGAGAAGTTGATAGCTGCAGCATCGCTGCACAAGAGCCCAAGTGATAGCAAGCACTGCAGGGGCAGGCAAAGCCCACAGCAAATGCTTCAGCATGCCAGCTACCAACACTGAGCTTGGGTAGGATGTGATACACAGTCTTTGCTTTTATTGTAGAGAGCTAAACTCCTCATTTTCTATCATCCTATATATTTGGCACAACTGGCTTTCCCCCATTTCTGGCTGCCTGAAAAATAACCTGTATCACCACCTTATCATAATTAGTATTTGCAGTTCCAGATTGTTTTCTAGAAAGCTCTCAGATATCTACTTAAAAACACTGAGGAATGGGTCTCAGCACATTTGACATTTAAAAACCACACAACAACAGCTAGTTCTTAAAATTATCAGAAAACCCTTAGTAGGCAAAATGTAATGCACATCTCCATCCCCTGTAATGTGAAAATATTTTTAAGACTTTCAAGAGGGAAGGCATTAGCTGTTGAACTTGAAAAGGTTAGGTAATTGTCATGCTGTCTGAACTTCTCAGTGCTTCTGATATCACATCAAGACTATTTTTGCACAGCAATGCTCCAAAATTCATCGTTGGCAGCAAGTTCTGAATGGCCCCCCAATCCATTAACGTGTACGTGATTGCTTTCAAAGTGAACTTCTAAGAGAAGCATCTACAAAACTTCCCCTCCTGAGTGCACTGTATTTTCAAAGGAATTAAAATTACTTCTTCCTAAGTTTGTTAATAACTCATAGTGCACTGGCAGGCATTCTATGGCCAGAGAAGTCTGCACAACAGCACTCATTTGTAAATATCAGCGGCTGGGAATCAAAGGCATACTACCTCCAAAGGTGGAGGTAGAATCTAGCCTACTTCTCCATTAATTTCTACAATCTTCTTTTAAAGAAATCCAAATTGGTGGTCACCACAACCTCTTCTGGAAGCAAAGTCTATAGCTTAATTATGCAGCATGTGAAGTCATACTTTCCGCATATTCACAGCAACTGCTGTTTCATACCATTTTATTGCTGCAAGCATTTGCATACCTCGAAGACCTCATAACTGTCTCTTTTTTAAAAGGCTTACTAAATACCTTTTATTTCTCATGCAGGTCAGTGAAAACACAGTTTAAAAAGCCATATATGGTCTACTTAGCCAAAGGCCTGGGAGAAGAGGAATGTATTTGCCTGGCGCATAATGTGTGACAAAGGTGCCAGGCAAGCTTCCCTGGGGAGAGCCTCCCACAAGCGGAGAGTCACTGCAGAAAAGGCCTGTTCTCATGGAGAAGGGCCTCAAATGATGATTGCAGGGTTTCTAGTTTCCTCTTGCACTCAGAAGAAGGGAGTAATGGAAGATGAAGTATGCAAGCTCTGCTCCCCTCATAACAAATTGCAGTTCATTGTTACATCTAAATTGAGCCTGTATCTCTGTGCTGTTCCCCCTGCAAAGGACTATATGCTTTACCACTTTGGCAGGATGCACCTTGCTGACCAACAGGCCTAAAAGCAGCCTGTAATTATAATTACACCACCTTTCTCCAAGTTTCATTTGGGGTTCCTCTATAAATTGAGTAAATAGCAGACAACTGAATGAAGACAGCTTGCCTACCACTACTTGCCTTTCCATTACCATATTGAGGCACAGAGGGGATACTGGCAATGTTCTATAATACACGGATCAACCTGGGCAACACTGAGACCCAACACTGCTCCAGGACATGCTGGGAACCCTCTGCAATGCACCTAGGTTCTATGGCAGATGTCCAAGGGTTTCTTGACAGACAAAACCCAAATCAGAAAAGAATCCCAAAATGGAAGTAAATTTGAAATTACCGGCTGTAACAGTTGAGCTGTTTGAAAAGGACAAGGATGGCCCAAGTTCAAATCCTCACCCAGTCTCAGTATTAATAGTGTCATCACCAAACCCAAATAAGGATGTTTTGGTGCCATCTCATGGCAATGCAAGCAGATTTCTTTTGTGAGGATAACACAAAGATTATCTGTGTTGGTGTCTGCAAAGGATTCACATTTTCTTGCTTGGAACTATGCAACCTGCTTAGCTTCTATTATTAAAAAAGGATGTTTACTCAAAAGTGTAACATTATTGTTAGAGAGCATACAGAATCAGTTTATATCAGCACAAGATGGATGTCGCTTACTTATATCGCTTTAGTATGAACCATAAAGCATTACAATGAAAGGCACTCAGGCACAGCAAATCTTGTTAAATGCATTTTGATAACACCAGAAAAGGCATCCATCGCTTTCATTACTGCTGCTGCAACATATTTCACAGTTAATACTAAACAGATCTCATTGAACACAATCAGGCTAAGCACTGGGTTTCAGCAGATTGTTTATCTGAGCATGCAATTCCTCCGACACTTTTCACGTCAAGTAATTGACCATCACAAGAAGAAGAAAAAACTACACAACCAACTCTGGCCAAAGCTCTTTTGTTTCAAGCCGGCCCTTAAATTTTCCATGTTCCTTTTATTGCCAGAATATTTTAGAGCCTGCAAAAAGCATTTCTGCTGCCTTCCATTACTTTTAAGGATACAGTATTCTACTGATCTGCTCCCGCAATGTTCCATTCACTCTTACCTAAATTGCACCAATATATCAAGCAGAGCACAAAGCCAGTCTGAACACAACTTAAGCCTACAATATTGTGACTATGCTATTTTGCTTTTGTTTTTCAAAATGCCAATTAGCTCCCCAATTCCTCTAGATATTAGTCATTCAGACAAGGATGCCAGTAAGCATTAGATGCCAATCATTCAAATCCCACCAGAAATATTCCAACCTACTGCTCTGTTTTAGATTCCTACTACTTTGGGCAATTAAAGTTGCAACTTCATTGTATGGACACTGATCACTCCAACTCACCCCACCCACCCAAGGTCTGCACTTTGGATTATCAAGGTTTGCACAGAGTCTTAAGCATGTACATCCCAACCGCACTAGACATCCCAACTGCACTAGACTATACACTTCAAATCTTTGGTGTACAGATTGCGTTTCTATGCATATTTGTTCCTATGTAAATGTGATTATCTTGTTTTAGGGTACATGCGGTGGTGGGGCACATCTATGTAAGAGACTAAATCAGTTGATGAGCGTAGGTTAAATCCTGTGCAGTTCCCCTGCTGCAAACAGGCACACACAGCTGGAGCACAGCATGGGGCTGTCTGAAAGCCCTTTTGCAAATAGCCCTACCTTGCTCTTTAAACCTCCCATATTCTGAGGTTTAAAGAGAAGCACAGGGGTGCCTGCAAAGGGGCTTTCAAGCAGTCCCCTGCCATGCTTTGAAGTTGCAACAATCAAATCCTCAAGGTGCAGCATCTCCGGATGCTGTAGTGACATCATGTGATTGACAGATGGGTAGTCCTAGCCATTTGTCATCTTTGGCCTAGTAGGGGTGGGGAGATAATAATCTGTCCCACTGGCGAGGATGGAAAAGTTCCCAGCCCCTGGCAAAGGGCCTGAAGCCAAACCAGCTTGATTCTATCACATATTTAAGTGATACAATCCAAAAGTTACAAGAATACATTGGTTTGGAGTCTATCCCCATGCTATAGTCCCAATACAGTGGTACCTCGAGTTACAAACACCTCGGGTTACAGACTCCGCTAACCCGGAAGTAGTACCTAGGATTAAGAACTTTGCCCCAGGATGAGAACAGAACTCGTGCGGCGGTGGCGCAGCGGCAGCGGGAGGCCCCATTAGCTAAAGTGGTCCCTCATGTTAAGAACGGTTTCAGGTTAAGAACAGACCTCTGGAACGAGTTAAGTTCGTAACCAGAGGTACCACTGTACTCTACTGTAAGCAAGCAAGGTACATACAATTGAAATAATGGCATACTCTTTTCCTGTTGACCTGACCCCAGTGGCTATTTCTATGCCCTTCCTCCATTATGTCCAGTTTTAGACTGCAAGCCTGTTCCTTGTACATATACATAGATGCTATATAATATTTTTAAATCATATGATGTGTAGAGCTGTAGCATGTTTTAAAATTTGGTCTTAAAGTCAGTACAACATGTAAGGCTCAAAATATTTGAAAACTGAAATTTTAAAAGTTACTAGCCTTGCTTTGCAGATAACATGGAAGCACAGACTACCGACCTCTGAGCAGGCAAGTTTTTTAAAATTGTCTCTACCAAAGTAGGCTGGCAAAGGAATGTAAAGGGATGAGGGACAAGCTTCTCTTCCTCCACAGTTAGTAGAGAAAATAAGTGGACTGGCAGAAGAAAAATAGAGAGATCTACCTCTCCTTTTCCCAGTCCCCACTCAGTTGCCTTCATGGAATTCCTGATTGCCTTTGGTGAGTTCTTAAATGAAAGGGTGCAACAGATATTCATAGAATAGGCCACTTTCAACTCTCCCATTTAGACATCCATTGCATGGTGGAGGTTTCTCCCTCTCTCTCTCATAGAAGGCAACTGGTAAATACAACACAGTATAAAACCCAGTACACAGTTTAATTAAAGTTAAAGTAATATATGTCACTGGGTGCTTACCAATTTTTTCATGCCAAAAAGAAGCACGAGCCCCTATTAATTATGGCTCTTTTAATCTGGCAAATTAGAAGGCAGAATAACGAGCTAAGCGAAGTGCTCGACAGATCTTTTCGCACTGAAAGATTAGTTTCTACAAATTATAATTGCCTTGGTTTAAGATACGAAGCAGCTATTCTTCTGGGCTTTTAACAGTGTTTGGCTGCAATTTGTATGGAGATGTGCTCTGAAACCTGCAACATAAAAGTGGAGAATGCAAAGTGAAAGTTACTCATTCTGCTACCAGGACTTCTGGGTCACTGCCTAGGATCCTTTCTGGTAACTAGAAACACCTCCAATATGAGTGAAGTTGACCATTCTGACTTTAGCCCAACCCAGTAAAACATGAAGCTGGACTTCATGTCTGTGATACTTCATGCAATCAGATCAGTCGATCTACTTCTTGGGTATCTAAGTGCTTTACTAGGAAAGATTAACAGGGTTGAAATTTTAGCTTCAGTGCCATCCACTGAAACAATAATAAAGAATCACAGCTTTAACACACACACAAAATACTATTTTATGTGGGAAAGTATTTGATAAAAGCCAAAACTGGCCTCCAAAGTAAACAGGTCCTCAGATTGGGTAGGGGAGGAGAAAAGAGTTGGTATCTCCTGAATTTAGGGAAGGAGACAACAGTGCTCTGATTCACATATCATGCTAAATTGTGGTTTATCAAACCATGGCTTAATGTTATTTATGAACCCTACCTAGAAGCTTAACTATGATTTGTTGACAGCCCACAAACTACCATCTGAAGTTTAAAGCAGGGGTGCAGAACCTATTGCAGCCTGAGGACCACCACATTCCCTCATGACTAACCTTCCAAGGGCCAGAGACAAGGAGTGGGCAGAGCAATGGGTATGACCCTTACTCAGGTACAGTTTGCAGCATTCCAGCTACACAAAAGTCAGAGGTTTCTATATACACCCATACCCTCTCCAGCCATCCAAGCAAGCAATATCATAATAGTTCAAGCACACATTATAGCAAATCATAAGCACTTGAGGGTGTGGCACAGGGCTGGTGAAGGGTATGGCTTGGAGAAAGTCCAAGAGCCAGACAGAAGCACCTGAAGGTCTACATTTGGCTCTGAACGAGAGGTTCTTCACCCTTAGTTTAAAGAAAGGTGGCATATATATTCATCCATTTACCCACATTGAGTAAAACATGAGACTGGTACACACCAGAACAGTTTCTTAGAACAAGAACATAAACATTAACCAATTGCCACCAACCTCATTGTTTCATATGCCTTTATGAAGATCTCCGCAGCAAGAAAAGCAGTTGCAGCACTTGAGAAAGAGAGAGGTGGAACAGAAGATTTATGCAACAGAAATTACGAGTTGGATGACAGTATGTAAGCTTTCCTGAATCACATTTCTGAAAAGCAAACAGGCAAGCAAACTAGTGTCAATTCCTCCATGCACAAACTGGGTAGGGAGGGGAGAGGCTGGGGAAAAGACCATCAATAATATCTGTAGTGTATACAGCACAGAAGTCTATTCACGACCCTCACAATAGTTTGATTTGGCAATGTAACAATACTTGGCTGTATAGCTTGGATGGACACACAGTGTTGGCAGTTAGTGACCTTTAAATAGCAATGTTCCATCTTCCTGACACAAAAGGACATGGAAGCAAAAAATGGGAAGGGCAAGCTCATGTACATTTCATGTAAGGCAAAAGCCCCACACTTCTGAGGTCATCTCATGCAAGAAGAAGCAGTCTTGGGTCATCACAGGAGCCCAGCATTCCTCCAGGAGCTTGTTCAAGATTCCTCAATTAGGGTAGCAGTGATGGTGGACAGGCTTCACCAACAGTGAGCTTACCAGCTGCTACTGATGCTGGCCTGCCATGTTTAGCCACAGGAAAGCATTTGATGCATGTTAAGAACACAACACTGATTCCTATGGGGCAAAGGTGAGGTCCAGCAGGGCTCGCCATTCCCCTGCATGAACTGGATGTACATTCTAGAATACATTCCAAAATCCTCAGCATTCCCCACAAGTTGCACAGTAGCTGTACTAGGGTCCCTAGGCAGAAGATTAGCATGGAAAGGATTCCCCAAATGCAAGAACTTTGAAATAGACCACTGAGCATTCAGCACTGTAGGACAGCCAAATTTGGGTCCAGTGTGTCTAATGTATCACCCCATATAACTCACTCTTGGAAAAAGTATAGAACCAGATCTACTGAAATTTTGCCAGTGTGTTCACATTCACACTGTTCACATTATACAGGCCATGAACTGCACGCACAACAAATAGCATCACTGTAAACAACATGCATCTCTCAAAAATATAAGATGGGGTTATTCAGGAGTTCTAATCAATCCCAATGTAAGAGATAAATCTTTGCCGTTTACTCATTTACACTCAAGGCTGAACACCTACGTTTACGTATTGCCAGAATAAAGTAGTCAATAACAAAGTTGACAATACTTTTTAATCTTACCAGGTTATTTGCTACCTCAACCAGAGCACAGACCACCACCACACAGAGTAAACAAATTTCTAGACTGTTCAGATGTGATTTCAGTTGCAGCAAATCTAGGAGCCACCACCCATCATTTTATGCTGCTTTCCCTTCTGGGACTTTCAGTTCAGCGGAATGCCCCAAATATCATTTTGGTTTCCTAACTGTAAATTTAGCCCAAATACACCAAACAGGGTTACTACCTTAGGACATATATATCATCAATTCCAAAAAAAGCAAGTCTCAACAAGCAAATCGGCACAGTAATGAAAACTGGTAGCATGCTTTGGAAACAAGTGTGCATACTTCTTACGATCATGCACATCCTCCCACCGTGATGGCTCCAAAGCTTTTAAATGCTGCAAGTTTTGTAGTAAAGGTTATTCTGAAGGCCAGCCAAGCTCTACTTTCTGAAATGTTTCAGTGACCCAACGCCTCCTTGAGATGTCAGAGCTCTGCCTGCCCTCTGGCACCAATCACCTTCTTTGAAGCCCGCAAAGGTTTAAAGAGACCAAATCGAACACTGGAGAGACATCAAAAGACACAGAGGCCTGTTTGCCAGGGGTTTAAAGGGACTTGATGCTCAGAAAAAGCAGAGGAAGCAATTTAAGGCCATCTTGATGACAGAGGAAATCAAAAGGGCCTAAATTCATGGGGAAAATCACATCTCTGCTGCATGCACATCAGAAGCATATGGTGTGATGGAGAGTACTTTTGCTGCCTGTCCCTTTCTGGCTACAGTCCTTTGAAATCTCATCCTCTTTTTAGGGGGTAGGAAAGCATTTGTAATCAATGGAACAGCAGTTACTGTCCTCTTGCAACAGTCTTAAGCAACTGAAGTCTGCAGCCAACCCCAACTCTGGGGATTCCAGGTTGTCACTAAGAACAGGGTGGAAACTTTATTCTAGAACAAAGCAGGATAAAATATACAGGCAACTCCGCATTTACGTGTATTCAAGGCACGCGCAACTGTGCACATTGTGGCAAACCCGGAAATGGCATGAAAAGGGGCAAAAATGGCCCTAAAAGATCACAAAAAACAACATTTTGCAATCCCAGGAGCCCTTACACCAATCTTTGAGACCTGTGGAGAGTTCAAGCAAGGAGGCTTGGAGGGAGCAATAGTGGTGGAATCTGCAGAATTTTTGGCAGAGTTTGGAGGAGTTTGGGGAGGAGGAGTTCGTTTTTTGGAGAATTTTTTTTGAGATGGCACCTAAATGCAAGGTATCATCTTCTTCAAGTGCTGAGAAACCCAAGAAGTAGTGAGTGTTGCCCATGCTGGAGGAAAAATTGGAAGTGCTGTACTGTTTACAGGATGACATTACTGTGTGTGCTGTGGCACAGAAGTATTGCAGGAATGTGTCCGGTATACGTCCCATTAAGAGAAGCAAATTCGGTCAGCAGTGACAGCGAGTACACCTATAACTGTGAAAGTCACCAGCCAGGTGTCGGACAAGGTCCTGGTGGTGACACATAAAACACTGAACCTGTGGCTAGAGGACATGAACTGCCAGCTTATCCCCATCAATGTCGCTTCAATTTGAAGAACATACACACCAATAGTGAAGGTGCAGCCACAGACCAGGAGGCTGCCCAAGCATACCCTGACCAGCTGAAGAAACAAAAGTGCCAGCTGTCCATCACCATGTTCCTCTGCAAAACACCATAAGCAGCAAGTGAATCTGACCCACAGCCAAGCACTTTGAGGTACTGGTCTATCCTGCTTGTTGTTGTTTCCACATTGTCCTCCAGTGATGAAGAAGACTGAGAGCCACCATTCATGCCAGTCTAATAAGTGCTGCTGGGTTTTTTAAAAGGGTTTCCAGAGGTTTAGAGGGTGTTTGCAGGCTTTTTCAATTGTGTTCCCACTTTATGCGATTTCACTTGCACATGCGGTGCCTGTCTGTACACAGCTTTCATTGCCAAGCGCTTCCAAGATGTGAAAGACCTCTTTGCAGAACAACTCCCACCTGAGGGCCACACACACAAATATCCCAAGGAAGTTTAATCCTAGTGAACACATCTCTCAAGATTTCAGCTATGCAGAGTCAACTAGGTAACCCTATGGGATGTGTGAGAGCCATCAACCTTTCTTTATCATGCTTTCAATAGGAGTGCAGAGCCATTCCTTACTAAATCAGAGCAATTAAGAACCAAACTGATAAAGGAGGACAAAAGAGACACAATCCAATATTAACAACTGATGGTTACAATAAGAACAAGTCTGCTGCATCAGGTCAAAGGAACATCTTGCGCAGCATCCTGTTCTCACAGTGGCTGACCAGATGGAACCTGCAAGCTGGACATGAACACACAGCAGTGCAATATACCAGACTGTGGACTTTCCAGCCACATGTAACACTAGGAAACAGGCCTTTCTAAAAGGATACAACATTTTAAGCAACAATTGCACCACACCCACAAAAATATTTTCAGTTTAGGAAGCACAGCTTTGCTGTATATCATGGACACTTCCATAGTAATGGTCAACAACGTACATGCTAGGCTGAGTCATCTGTGAAAACTCAGGGAGAAAAATAATAGCTGCTGAAAACCAGAGTTCAAGCTACCATCTGGCACTAAAGTAAGGGGTCAGAGCCAGAGAGTCCAAGGTTACCAAAACAGCTAAGAGCAATCCAGATGCAATTCAACAAAGCAGCCTGGGTCACCATCAGGAAGTCAGGGGTCACCTCCACACTAAGAGAGATGATCCAGAGTCACAAGCAACACCCATAGCTGAGCAGCATTCAAGTATTTATTCATTTATTATTTAAAGTATTTGTACCCTGCTCTTCAATGCAAAATAAAATAAAATAGACCAGATAGGCTTAAGTTCGTTTCTGCCTTCAGATTTACAATCTAAAAGGACAAGAGATTGAGAGGGCAAAGCGTTCTCATAAATGCTCTTTCTGGCAAGGCTTGGCAGGGGAAGAAGCAAGCTTCCTGCGGCTGCTGCTCCTTTGGCCAATGGAAAGGACCAGCTTGGTCTCCCCATTGCCATGATGTTCTTCCTTAGAATAAATGGAGAACAGCCTCCCATTGGCCTCTGATCCCCCGGATGATGGGAGAATCAGACAGTACTGCCTTTCAGAATTTAATTAGGAAACAGGAGGAGGGAAGGAATTTATTTTCCCCAGTTCGGACACGAAAAGCATTAAAAATGGACGACAAGCATGTGCCTCCAGCCCTAATAGCAGCGAGTCAGGATGCCTCCCTGCTAGAACATGGCAACTAGAGCAGGGCGGTATCTGGTTTTCAATATCATAATATATCACCAGCTATTCATCGCGATATTTCAATATATCGCAATGTTTTAAATCAGGCTAGAACTATGTAGAGGTGAATGTGGTAATGCCCTGGCAACTGCAACTACTTATGGGTCTAACTCTTAAACTGATAAATTTTTACTTACCTTTAACATATTGTTAAAACAGTTATAGTACTACTGTACTGATAATGTTTAAATTAGCACATTTTCTCTAAAATTAAAGTTGTAGAAGTAATTCAGTAGCACAGATATCAAAGGTAAGGTGAGAGAAAGTTTCCTAAAAATTAATTACATTTCTAAACAAGAAAAAAGCCAAGTCACAATCACTGTCACACTTTTAGATATTCAAATATATTTCACTATTGAGTCTTAGTTGAATGTGTGTATCCCACAACACCAGTTATTAGATTGTGTTAATTTTCTGTTCTAAACAATAAGGAAGGCATTGGCTGCTCTTATGAAGAGAGAAGCAAGTCAACATTCTAATAGAGCGCGCGCACACACACACACAAACACACACACCATCCACACCAGTCATGCCACATGCCTACTGACCTTCCCCTGAACTCCCAGCTGAATCAACAACAAACAATGGATTCTGCTGGACTGGCATGGGTGGTAGATACAAATCCCAGTGCCACACATTCCCCTACAACCCCAGAAACTCCAGCTGTGTGCCACAACACCAAATCCAAAGTAGTAGGGAAATGTCCTGCAGAGACATACCCTCAAGAAAGCTGCCAATTGCACTGTGAAAATAGCAACCTCTGCAGTTCAAGCAAAGCTTGCATTCAAGGAACTTAAAAGCACGGCAGCATCTGAGCACTAAGGCTGCCTTGCACCCGTCAGCTTTCGCTCCCGCATCACCTTCTGATCCTCTCCAAATGCTGAGCGAACAGAAAAATCTGGTTAAATGCACAGAAGAGGCATTTTAATGAAAAACTGCAAATCAAAGCAACAAGGTAAAAAAAAAAGCTAGGCACAGGAAAAACATCAGGCATACAAAGAAACAATAAGAAGAAATGGAGTGTCAAAGCAGCAAAGAGAAAGCATTTTAATTTAAAATGAAAAGGGTGATGTGAGACAAATACCTTTTATATATATAAAAAATAACTAAACTGAGGGGGGAGGAAAAACAGGAAAGAACACAATGCAAGAAGCAAAGCAGAAATACTATTTCTTTTCAAGTAGGAAGGGGGAACTACAGAATGCACAGAATAGACAGAGAGAGCCCATATAAAAAGGTATTAATTTCTAATACAGGAGCTTCCCACGTAGTTTGCATTAACAACATTTTTAACAAGCTGCTTAGGGCCTAAAACTACAGTGAATTTAAAATGTACAGAAGACTGCTAAGCTACAAGCAAACTTGAGACCTGAAGCTTGGAGCATTAGCATCAAAAGCCTCTTTGCCAGATTTTAACACATGCACAATATGAATTAGGACTGCTCAGTTAGATGACATGAAAATGGTTCCCCAACTAACTGGGAAGAACTTTTTTCTTTTAAAAAAGTAATCATTTCATAGAAGGGCCCACACAAAAAACGTGAAAAGCCAAGCTGTTTCTTAGAAGTAGCATCCCCCTTTTTCTGTTACAAAGGAAGGAATGCCTCCAAGATGGGTCCTGATACAGCACATGTAGGTTTTAATGATTGCCTTTTTCTGTGCTTTTAGCTGCTTCTATTTTAGCTATAAGCCACTTTGAGTCTTTGTCAGGTAAAAAGGCAGGCTATAACAACAACAACAATAATAAAGGCATAATAAAAAGAGCTTTTTCCCACTCCAAAACTGCTGTTCATTCACATGAAGACTTATTTAAATAAACTTACCTAAGCAGTCATACAACAGTCTTAACTTGTGTTCAGATAAGAAAATTAGAGATTATATCCAATGTTAGCCCGACTCAGAGTAGAACCCTTGGAATTAATGGACATAGGACTATTCATTTCAAAGGGGTTACTCTGAGATAATCTGACCAGGTACAAGCCAGTTTCCCCATGTTGGGTCCTTGGAAACATCTGGGTTAATAGGCACTGTAAAAATATTCAAAATACTGTAAATAGAATCTAAATGTATTAACAAGGAAGCACCCTTCATAAGAACATACTGTACTAACAGCCCTGTTAGATCAGACCAAAGGCCCATCAAACCCTCATCCTATTCTCAAAATGGCCAACAAGATGACTATGGGGAAGTCTGGAAACAGGACCCAAAAACAATAGTACTCTCCCCACTTGTAATACCCAGCAACTGAGACTCAGAGGCATACAGCCTCACAACTGGATTTTCTATTACCCTACGTTGAGAAACAAGCCACCAGCAATAGAAACTGCATTTACTAGAGTTAACCCTGGCCCACAAGAATTTATGCCACAGTGATTCTGTTCCAAGTCTTCTTAATTTTTTGCTGCAACAAACTAACACAGCTATCCCTCTGCAATCTGGTCCCATGGAAGTTAAGGCTCCCCTACTTCAGGTTATGTAGAAAGAAACAAGCTTTCCCTAGAAGATTTGAGGATTAAAATCTTAACTGGAGTAATGCACGCTAGCCACCTTCTCTTTGAGTAGAAGCTAATAAAACTATGAAGGCTTGATCTTCACTTGAATTCAGGAAGACTCAAGCAACTGGGTTTAAAACATGTCAATCAAATCCTGAGTTCTCCACATACAGCAAATATTAGCACTGTCTTGTGTCCACACCTTGACATTCCAGAATTGCTTTTATACCTGCTGGCTCACCAGTGCAAAGAATGCTATTAAAAGCACTTTGGATTGTAGCAAAACCAGTTTCGAATGTGGTTTGTTTTAGAAACAAAGAGTGCTGCCTTTCACTCACATGGGAACCACAAGAAGAATTCCACATGCATTTGCTAACACTCTCCATCTCCCCCACCCACCCAAAAGTAAACCACCACATCTTGGGATTCTCATTTTATATCTGAGCCCTTAGTGCCTCCCAAAAATTTAAATCCTCACTCTCACAAATTTATTTTGCTCTAAAGAAAAAAATAAAAGATTCACTACCACAAATTAATATGTGTGTGTAGCACAGATTGTATCGGGCCATTTTCCAGAGACAAACTGCCAATCAAATGAGAGCATCAACATAAACTACCAAAAAAGCAGAGTCAAAGTGCAGAAAAATCTCCAAGCTGTCAAGACATTGCTTTTAGAACAAAGACACCAATATCCTGTGGTGTTTTTGAAAACAAATTTAAGTGTTTGTTCTTTTCATCTTATTTTTGTTTTTAAAGCAAAAGATCAAAGGGGAACCTAGTTGCCAAATGGAAAACCCTAAGAACCACATAGAGAGAAAGGGAAGCACGGAGGGGGGAGGAGAGGGCTAAAGGCTTCAAGTAGTTCAGAAATGGCATTTCTAAATGAAAAAAGGCAAAGGGGCGAAAAGCTGAAAGATTTACCATCTTGCAGTATTGTTCACCCCATTGGCTAGAAAAGAAACATCCCCATTCTAGATATTTTGAAGCAAAAAAAAAAAAAAAAAAAAAGGAGCCAGGTGTTTTCCATTGCCCCCTTACCAAAAAAAGTATAACAACTGATTTGGTTTAAATCTCATAATACTAAATCAGCTCCATTTCCTAAAGGTTTTTTTAAAAAGAAAAAAGATTCACTTAGGTGACCTCTGCAGGAACACAGAGAAAGAGCAGCTCATCAAGATTACATTTAGAAGTCATTTTCAACCTTTCCCTGTCAAGAGAGAGAGAGAGAGTCTGTTTAAACTTCAAGAGAGTGCAAGCAGGGAAGATCTGAAATGATCTGGAAAGGGGCTGTAAGGTAGGTTCCCAACTCCTGCTCTGTTTCAGCTGGAGGACCACATTCCCTTTTGGAGTACCTTCCAGAGGCTGTGCACCAGTGGGGCCAAGGGCAAATGTGGTCAGATCAATGGATGCAATGCTTACCTCTATCCAGTACACTACATCCCACACACACACAAATTCAGCAGTTTACACATACAACTTCCATCCTTCGTTCACCAAGCAAGAGGCATTATGACCATTCAAGGATGAATTCCAGCCAGGCAAAAGAGCAAGGAGCAAGTCTTGTGAGGACTGGGGAGAGGAGCTGAGGGCTGGATTGCAGCACGACCACAGGAGATTCTGGACAGCCAGGCGGAGAGAGGGCTGCATTTGGCCCCCGAGCCCAAGGTTTCCACCACTGTTATCAGATGCCGGGTAGCAAGTGATGGGGGACCAGGGGAACCAGGCTGAGGAAGAAGAAGAAGAGTTTGGATTTGATATCCCGCTTTATCACTACCCAAAGGAGTCTCAAAGCAGCTAACATTCTCCTTTCCCTTCCTCCCCCACAACAAACACTCTGTGAGGTGAGTGGGGCTGAGAGGAAACAATCCTGAGTTAAGATGCACCGATGCTCCAACTTCAAAGATGGCAGCTTCGGATATTTGGCAAAGCTGACCTGTGCTTCTGACATGGTACTGGCTTCTGTTGCTTAGACATTTCTCATACTGTACCAAGCCTGTTGGCATCCACTGTCCTCCTTTGGCTGCCTCCTTCAGCTTTCAAAATACAGTGGAACCTCATGTTACGTACTGTCCTCCTTATGAACGCTTTGGGTTACGAGCTCCACTAACCCGGAAGTAGGTCTCCTGGTTGCAAACTTTGCCCCGGGATGTGAGCAGAAGTCGTGCACTGGCGGCCCGGCGGCAGTGGGACGCACCATTAGCGAAAGCGCACCTCAGGTTAAGAACAGTTTTGGGTTAAGAACGGACCTCCGAAATAAATTAAGTTCGTAACCGGAGGTACCACTGTAGTTATTTCTCATCTCCCATGCCAGTTGCTCACTTTCAGCATGTTACCTCTGGGCTGAGCAAAGTCGTATCATTAAAAAAAAAAAAAAACACAGAGCAAGCTCTCCTGCAAGTGACACTTCCACAACTTCACAGGGCACATTGTGTCAAGGCAATATTTCACAGGTTGTCTGAGGTCCAAGCCCTGACCCCACAAAAATAAAAACCTGCATTTGATGCAGCGAAACACACTTACCAGTAAGTACAATTTCAGAACAGCTAATGAAGAACAGAACAAGGGAGGAAATAACCAGGGTACTAGACAACACAAGCTCAGGCTACATTGTCCTCTATAAAAGCAAAACAGAGAAGAGTCAATTTTGTAAGTATATAGAGGACTGGTAGAATGAGGACTGAATCTCCTTCCCCACAATGCCCAGAATAGCTCATTGCTATTAGCCTCCAGATGCACAAATGGCTCCTTAAGTCCTTCTTAATATTGGGAATGGCAACAAATGCTTGGGCAGAGCCCTCACCTTTTATGCAGCTTCATTGCTCAATCTTCTGAAGGACTCAAAACACAAGGATGTGGGAATGAAAACAAAGGTAAATAAACAAAGAGGAAGGCCAAAGTCTCCATCACTATCTGTACTGAGTGAGAGGGAATTAAGGAGCCCACTGTCTGTGTCTCAACATGCACAGAATCATGTGCATGTTGTGAGTGAGGACAGGGATGCCCAAATTCACCTCCATACCCAGCATCCCTCTTGACTCTGGCAAATGCTACCAAAGCTCTGTGCCAAAGCGCCAGAAGCCACCCCATTCTCCATCAGACTTAGGAAGGAAATGTGGCAAGGGCTCAACCCTAACCCCATGCTGGTTGTCTGAAAGGAATTCAATGCCTCCAAAGCTCAGAAAGATATCAGAGACAAGAACTCAAACACTTCAGTGCAGATTCTGTGTTAACTGCAGGTTAGATATCCTATCAAGGCCAAGCATGACTTGTGGAAGGGCGATAGCTCAGTGGTAGACTATCAGCCTTGCATGCAGAAGGTCCCAAGTTCAATTCCCCAGCATCTTCGGGTACGGATGGGAGAGGCTCCTGCCTGAAAACATGTAGAGCTGCTGCCAGTCAGTGCATATCTTCATATAAGACAGCTTCCTCTGTTGGGCCCTAAAAGCACAGCCAGTGTTACTTACTTATTATTACTTTAAATTCTAAATTTAAGTTTCAAAACTGAAAATTTAAAAAAGTGATTACAAAAATAAATATGATTTAAAAATCCCCCCAAATTATTGATTATTTAATATTTCTAAGGTCTGCCTAATACAGGCCTGCCTTATTGGGTTCTATTTTGGATAAATGGGTCTTCTTGTAGTAAAATATAACAAAATAAGACCAAACTATAATATCAGTTACTTCAGACATTTCTTTAGAAAGTTACTCAATTAAAAGGTATCTGAAAAGCTAGTTAGGCTTCTCTTTTAAAAATGTGTTCCAAAGCCGAGTGATAGCTTGCAACTGTGTGACAGAATTAACGCTTTGAAAGAATTCTTGTTAGTATTTCATTTCATGAACATTACAACAATTCATGAAACAGAACCCAATAAGGCAGACAGGTATTTACAAAATATTTATTCTAAATATGATCTCATTGAGAGCCAAAGATGAAAATTTGCAGGTAGCTCTTAAAAATATTAAATAATCAATAATTTTTTTGGGAAATTTTAAATCATGTTAATTTTTAATCACTTTTTAAATTTTAAATTTTGTAACTTAAATTTAAATTTTAAAGTAAGTCCATCATGTGACATATCATATTAAAGCTCATAAAGTTCTGAAGGGATTGATGTTTTAGAGTGGTGTTTTTAGTTTCTCAATTCTGGGCTGAGCTTTTAAGGTTTTTGTGTAGTCCAGCAAGGCCGAATTTTTTTCAAACCCTCATAATTCACAAAGGGGTGAGAGAAATAATTAAAATTTTAGATTTAAACTTAGTTTTGATCATTCAACAAGTCTACAAAATATTAAGAAAATTGGATTGAATGAGGTAAAAAAGTTTGATCACTTGATATAAAATAACCCTCTTGTGAAAACATCACTGACCAGGGAGGAGCCTTTAGAATTGACTCCCAGTTCCATTTGAGCATCTTCACAATCCATTCTGACTATCGGTCCAGAAAATGTTAAGTCTTCTTCTTGCAAACAATAAGAGTAATTCCAGACACTTTCTTTGGCCAAAATAATATTACAGGCAAATATTGTGTTCATTGATTTAAAGCCACAAATGAGAATGCCAAGCCGCAGTTCTGCCACTGCACCCTACCTCAAAAATAAACTCCCATTAGTGTAAATGGATGTATGCATACATAATGAGAATAGACTAATTTGTATTCTGTGGGTGAGGTGAATTAAAGATAAACAGAATCCAGGTCAATTTAGGTTGCATTAGTGAATACACCTCCTTTCCTGGCTCGTTTTCATTCGAACTCATTTTTAACTCAGATTTGTTTTAATTTCACTTTATCACCTCTGAACATCTAGTGATTCTTTCCAATTTACTAGAGGTGGCACACAGCACAAGCAGCTTGCCATGGCAATTAGTCTGATACCCATGCCCAATATTTTTATTATAGCAGGGGATTCACAAAGCATTTCAATGCATGCCTCCTCATCCATTTATATGATGGAACAGACCAAATGAAGCCCACAGTATGTTTTGAAACCCCAGAGACATCAACCCCATAGGGGAAAACAAGTCTTTATACAAAAAAGGGAGGAAAGGGCTACAGCCTCCTTTGAAAACAAAACCAGCAATATTAGTGACTGAGGCACACAGAGAAACTGGAGCGAGTCAAGAGAAATTAGAGAGGCCAACCCACGTTCCAAGACGATTGAATTTATCTGTGTCGTTTATTACGTATGTATGCTGTCTGTATTACATACAGGCTTTATTACACATGAATACTGCTTTTCCTCCACGGCACTTGGGGTGGCAGACATAATCTCCTTTTTCCCTGCCTATTGTACTTGACAAGACCTTACACTGAGGCAAGTGGCTTAATCTCCATCAGGTCTGTAAAATGACAATATGGCTTTAGATTGTTCCGAGTATGGTCAATCAATAATAAGAATCTCAGCATCCTTAATAATAGAACAAACTCAGTGATTTCAGAACAGCGCCCAAGATTTGTGCCTGCTCTGGCATCTTCCATCAGTTCTCATTTTGTGAACAGAGGGGTCACTATGCAAGCTTGAATAGGAGCTTTGCCTCCTAAGGAAGATGCATGGAGGGTGGTATTTCATGGAGGAGAGGATTGTTATTCTAGCAGTGCCACCTACCTGGAGCAAACCCACACCATACATTTAAAACATCATACATTTAAATATATGTTTAATATTTAAAGCAAATGGCCTCCCCCAAGGAATTCTGGGAACTGTAGTTTGTTAAGGTTGCTGGAATTGTTGCTCTATGAGGGGGAAACTACAGTTTCCAGTATTCTTTGGGAGTAAGTCATATACTTTAAATGTACATTGGATGTGCTTTAAATGTATGGAATGAACCTGTCCTCCATCACATCCCCTGTGGGTAATGAGTTTTGTTTTATTTGATGCAGAGGACAGTCTGTTACATTTTATACACATTCCTGTCCCTCAAGGGCTATTAACCACAATAGCTAAATGTGTCCATGTTAGCATGTAATATACAACCAGAAATCCAGATGCTGGAAACCAACAAAGAAAAGCCATTCCTTCCATGCCCTTTTCTGGTAAACATCTGGCAGGACTACAACTCTCTTCATCCCTGACCACTGGCCATGCTGAATGGGACTAATGGGAGCTTGAGTTCAATAACATCTGGAGAGCCACATGTTGCCCACTCCTAGAATAAATGGTCCTTTTGTCCAATCCAGCAAGGCTGTTCTTCTGCCCTTGGGGGCTAACACTGTCAGAAGATACAACTTAGGAGTCCAGGCTCTGCAATTAGCTGGAAAAGCTAGCAGACATGGAGAGTTAAATTAATAATTCAGAGCAGGGTCTTGTCGAAGCTCATTATTACAAATACCTCCCACCACTAGTCAAGTCCCAGTGAAAACTCTTATGTTCAACCACTGACCTATTTCTTGGCCAGACTATGTCTTATAATGGCATCCCTATGAAATAACTGCTGGCCTAAAAGCAAGGCATGGAAAAGAGAAAGATATACAACAGAAAACAAGGAGGGTTATGAACCTGAAGCCAAAGGAATCTGGTTACTAGAGAAGCATAGATGGAATTTCATTACAAGGAGATTAGTTAATATTTGTTATCCATTGCCAAGGGCTTTAGAAGGAACAACTTACATTTGAAAGTATGCCAGGAACGCTTGGAGGTTAAGAAGTGAAGCAGGACACAAAAAGCTACCTTAAGCAGACAACCACCCTCTTCATCGTTGAGGGATGGGGGGGGGTATACACAAGGGGATGGCAGAAAGCAGAAGACAGCTCACAGTTTGATCGCCAGACAGCTTCTGGTAGACTACCATGGCCTGCTGGAATCCCTGGTCTGATCCAGCAAGGGACTGCCTACATTTTTCTCAAGCAAGAGTGTGCTCGCAGATAATTTAACACAGACTACGGTAGGTAAAGGGACCCCTGGCCATTAGGTCCAGTCATGACCGACTCTGGGGTTGCGGCACTCATCTCGTTTTATTGGTTGAGGGAGCCGGCATACAGCTTCCAGGTCATGTGGCCAGAATGACTAAGGCGCTTCTGGCGAACCAGAGCAGCACACGGAAATGCTGTTTACCTTCCCGCCGGAGCAGTACCTATTTATCTACTTGCACTTTGATGTGCTTTTGAACTGCTAGGTTGGTAGGAGCAGGGACTGAGCAACAGGAGCTCACCCCGTTGCGGGGATTCAAACCTCCAAACCTTCTGATCGGCAAGTCCTAGGCTCTGTGGTTTAATCCACAGTGCCACCCGCGTCCCATAGACTAGTGATGCCTTAATTGAGAAGGGATCCTAAGCACTCTTGTTTTGTACAGTAAATTTAAAATACACTCATAAAAAATTAGATTGGTGTACTGGAATACCACACACGACTCGGGTCAGCCCACCTCTGCCACAGAGCGATCCATATACAAACATACCTTGTAGGGTTATTGGTTTCTCTTGCCAGTGTTAGAAACTCAGATATATAATCTAATTGGAATATATAATCTAATTGGAATTTCTAAGTGCAGGTTTTTTGGGGGGGGGTTGCAGTGGGATTATTATTTTCATCATCATCATCATCTTTATACCACTTTATATTTTTTGAAACAAATCTCAAAGCAGTTTACAACACATCAAAACATCAAATAAAACACTCCAGAATAAAACAAATTTGATCTTCAAGGAAAATATTTCAGATCCTTCTCTAAGTGACATTTTGCTTTCCCCAGTCGCCGACCTGGCATCTAGAGATCTCCCCAGGTGGCAATTGGGCCCACACCAGTCACAAAACATGCCTGGCACCTGACTAGTTTCTGACACTGTCTGAAACATGAGAAGCTGTCAGACTCTCTTTATCAAAATCAGTACTGCCTGCTCTGGTTGGCAGCAGCTCTCCAGGATCTGAGGCAAAGAAAAGGCTTTCCTGACACCTCCTACCTGAGTCTCTCAACTGGAAAGAGCCAGGAACTGAACGTGATAATTTCTGCATGCAGAACAAAACACACCTGTCTTGTGGACATAAGGTGCTACATTCAGGAATAAGGAGGAATGAATACATTGTTACTCAGAAAGCTCTGGCAATTTTCTTTGGAGGAAGAAAGGGAGACCACTCTATGCAAACTGGAAGCCTAGGATTGTATCCAACTGAGTTCTACTCAAAGTAGACTCACTGAAATGTATGGTCCTAAGACAGTCATGCCCATCAATTTCAATGCTTCTACTCTTCGGCTGACTTAACACTGGCTACAACCTCTAGAGTTTACTGTTATCACCTTTGAAATTCACTCACACACAGGAACAGCAGGAGAAGCTAAGTCTAAGAAAAGGGAAGAGGAAAGAAGGAGCTTTAGGTGGATGTTGGCTTTTCTTCCATTCACCTTGGATGGCCTCTCTCTAACCTTGTAAAGGCAGAAGTAATGGAGTAATGCTTCCCAGCTAAAAAAGCAAGGGGGGAGAGAGAGAAGAGGAGGGGGAAATGCTTTATTTCTCTGTAGGCAAGCATGGCTCTAACTATGAGAGAAAGTGAACAATAAGATCCCACCCTAGGCATTGTGTGGGTCTCTCCCTCTTTTTCCTTCAGTCCTCGCTAACTAATAGATTAGCATAGCAGCTCACCACCCACAAGAAGAAATCATTAAAACGAAAGAAATTGATCCTGGCAAATAAATTATAGTGCATGCTCCAGGAACAAAACCAAAAGAAGTCAATCACTTTTTAAATCAGATTCCACACCCAGTAACTGTACTTCCCTCACCCCAATCTTCAGGCTCCCCACATCCTATGAAAGCAGTCTACACACATAAAAGCACACCAAATGGGGTGCTATTGTATGTATTTAGCACCTAGCTGTGCCAACAGTTAAGAGTTAAATTAAGTGTTAGCAACAAGAGTAAAATACACTTTTAATTTCTTGCTTGTTGTGGAACATGGCATTTCAGATATATTTGTTAATTCTAAATCTTGACATACATTTGTAATAAACAGAGACCAAATGTTTATATCACTTATAGTAATGAATACTATTGACTGGAGTTTCACTTTACAGCAGCAGAACTAGGCACACACACAAACCACAAAAGGGGATATATATATATACACACACACATATACCGGTACACTTTTTTGTAAAATGACATGGTACTATAAAACCCAGAAATAAAGCTGTTCACAAGCAAAGGCAGTCACTAAATTAAAAGCAACAGCAAAACAGTATTCAAAAATAAACCAAACTCAACCACATGCTTGAATGAATGAAGGAATGAATGAATGAATCATTTTGTTTTCTTACAGCCAACTTCACCAACTGTTATAGTTTTCAGGAGTTTCGCTTCTGCTCTCTCCCCTCCCACACCTCTCTGTTCCCAAATATTTTCCAAATCTTAAAAAGAGGGGTGAACATATATGTATGTGGCTGTGCAAGTCAAAGGCAAGTATCTCAGAGAGGGTGTCTGTGATTGATACAATCTTCTCTTAATGCAATCAATGCAAACATCATGCATTCATTCACAAAATGGGGAACAGCTTACTCTTTCCTAACAACCCATTTGGGAGGGTCTGTCACACACACACACACACACACACACAGACACACACAAAAACAGAGAGAGAGAGAGAGAGAGAGAGAGAGAGAGAGAGAGAGAGAGAGAGAGAGAGAGAGAGAGAGATCACACTGGGAATGGTTATCAACTAAAACAGTTCACACATAAGCTGTACTAAAATAAAAAAGGGAAGGTGGGAAATCACTGAAGTTGATGTTTCCATATTGTACAGAGAATAGTCTCTTCCCACCCCCCAAATCTTCTACAAATCTTCCATCTATTTAAAATGTGCATAGAAGACAAAGTTATCCTTTATTTTTTGGAGGGGAGGGGGTTTCACCAATCAGTGACTGGTAAAACAAAGAATGAATCTAACTAGATATCAGCAGTGACAGGAAGAAAGCAAATGTTACAAATCACCAATTTCAACCTCTTTTTGAATTGCATCCACATGGACTCCCAATATCCATTCAAGAGTCATCTGAAGAATTCAACACTCATTCCGAGTCATAACATGCACATACACAAAAACCCAGTTTCTCAAAACACTTCATGGAGTGGCTGGGGGTGGGGCAGAGTCAGTCTCTAACAACAAAATCTCCAGTTCTCTACCGAAATCTTTTTGAGCTACATGTGAAACCACCAGGTGTTTAAAGGGGCCTTTTAAGCACACCTCAACCAAAACACACACACACAAAAAAAACCCTTCCAATTTCCCACCTACCCCATATCACTTCCTGCACAAACCATGGGGAAGGAAATAAAAAAGCAAAAAGCAATTCAACGAGAACTTCCTTACTCACCTTCACCTCACAGATCACACCATCAGTAGATTCTTTTTGGTGGTGGGGGTGGGGGACAATGGGTAGATCCCAAGGAAAGTCTGAAAGAAGCAGAGGAAGAATGGGATGGGGAGGGGAGAGTTGTGGAAGGGTCAGGGCTAAAATATATGTGTTGCTGAGGATTTGGGTTTCTGGGAAAGAGGCTATGGAAGCCCCCCAACAAAAAAAGGGGGGATAGAAAGAACGAGATTGTGGAGGAAAAGCAAGAGATGTGGTGATGGGAGGGGGCTCCTATTATGAATGGAAGCAGGGAAGGGGGAGGGGTGGGAGACTGACTCAGTTGGATCCTCTGATGCTTATGGAGTCAGATTCTTCAGGGTTTGGGGTTGTTTCTTTTAGGGGAGGCGGAAGAGGCCAAAGATTGAGGAGGGGGCCCGAGACTGTTGTGGGAGGAGACAATGTGCTCAGTGGGGGTGGGGGGCGGGTGAGGGGAAAGAAAGAGGGGTTGAGAGAGGGCTGGGGGGTCGTGCAAGAGGAGCAGGAGGAAGCCAGTGGGGGTGAAGGAAAAAGATGGGTGAATATTGAGGAGGGGGGAGGAAGAGATAATCCAGCCAGCTCAATGCACACCCTCCTCTTTTCCTTCTGTGGGGAAATATATATGCAAAAGAAGGTGAAGGGAGAGAGAGAGAGAGATAAGCAATAATAGCAGCAGTGTGAGCTCCTCTCTTTTCTTCTTCCTCTCTCTCTCTCTCTCTCTCCTTCCTTCTCCTCCTCCTCCTCCTCCTCTTCCTCACACAACCAAAGAGACACCCAGCAACCACCCCCAGACAGGCCAGCGCCACATACCAGTATCGCGCCTCCTCATTGGCTGCTGGAGCCGGTGTGTGCCTGTCTATGAATGTGCGTGTGTGTATATAGATGTGTGCGGTGGGGGAGGAGGAGGAGGGACCTCATGACCCCGGCAAAGAAGCCGCGACCAATCAGGGCAAAGGATGGAAGTGATTTAAAAAAGAGTGTGTGTGAGAGAGAGAGTGCATATGTATGTTTGAGTGAGTAGGAAGGGAGCGGGATTGGGATTGGGCGAGGCGGGAGGCCGGGGGCGGGGATTCTTCCTCGCGCCCGCGACGGTTGGCGCGCTGAGCTTGGGGGTCGGAGCGGGGGCGCTACTCCCCTCCCCCGCCCTTCGCCCTCAAATACAGGCAGTTTCCCCTCATGTATTTTTGTATCTTCAAAGTGTGTGGTTGTGGGTTCCCCCCCCCCCGCGGTGCCTTCTTTTTATTGAAGTTATCTAGCTGAATTTCTTTCTATCTCCCTTATGTAAATTATATTAATTAGCATATTACTGTATTTAATAATTGTATGTTGGAGTCTTTATCATAAGAGTTTTCATTATGCCACCATATAAACGTGAAATGTCGCCATGATCATTTATTACATGTGTAATCAGGGCCGGATTTACGTTTAAGCTAAACAAGCTATATTTTAGAGCCCCACTCTCTTGGGCGCCCCAAAAAAATTTAAAGGGGAAAGTTATAAGATAAAAAATAATAATAAAACCTACATACAGCAACAGTGTTTTGTGTTGTTTAGGTTCTTATTTGTTGTGTGCAAATCTAGGTCCTATTATGGACCTATTTAATAAATTACCATATACTGTAGCATATATTCAACACAAAAAAAGAGCAGCAATTTGTTGTTGACAAGGGACAGCTGGACATATAAAGGGCCCCATTACCTTCAGTAGTTTAGGGCCTCATCAAACCTAAATCCGGCCCTGTATATGCTGCCTTTCATGGGGAAACCCCAGCCAGATAGGCGAGGTATAAATAAATAATAATAATAATAATAATAATAATAATAATAATAATAATAATATAATACATCTGAAGATCGGGGGCAGTTCACAACATAAAATGAATGCAATATGTTCACCATGTGTTGGTTATCGGCATGGGCATCATCCATATATTAATTGTGTACTACACTAAGGGATAAATGGAGCAGGCTATTGTTGATTTTCTTTATTGCTGAATGCCAGATCTGCTTGGAGTAAGACCTCCGTCATCCACAATCAGATTCTGGACCAGAAGGTTGATCTGGTCCATATGGCTTGAGACCTGGGTGGGTGAGGCTGGCAGAGTTTGCTTCACCCCGCTACTCCCACATGGGAGCATCATGGCTGACTTGAGTGTCAACGAGGGGAAGTTGCTGTGATCTATAGAGATCCCATCTCTCTCTTTCTCCAGGCTCCCTGCCCATGGAGAACCCGCAAAGGACTCTATAAGGGCTCTTGTGTCCCCCATAAGGGAATAAGGGGAGATTTTCGTTTATTAAAGGTAAAGGGACCCCTAACCATTAGGTGCAGTTGTGGCCGACTCTGGAGTTGCGGCGCTCATCTCGCTTTATTGGCTAAGGGAGCCGGCGTACAGCTTCCAGCTCATGTGGCCAGCATGACTAAGCCACTTCTGGTGAATCAGAGCAGCGCACGTAAACGCCGTTTACCTTTCCACCGGAGTGGTACCTATTTATCTACTTGCGCTTTGACGTGCTTTTGAACTGCTAGGTTGGCAGGAGCAGGGACCGAACAATGGGAGCTCATCCCGTTGCAGGGATTCGTTTATTACAGTGGGGATATAGAGCGTGTTTCCCTGCAGTTGGGCAATTGGGACATTTGAGGGAATCTGCTGGTTTACCACCCTGTGCCTGAGCTGACGCTGGGACTCAGCTACACAGCTTCAAATAAAACGTTTTAAGTGTGTTGTAAAGTGCAATATACAAATGTGAGACTAGATGGTGACGGTGGGCTATGGCAAATTCAATATATCTTTCAAAACTTTTTATATATATAAAAAAAGCATTTTCACAGCAGGTTTTTTTATATGTCTGTAGTTTTCACCTTGGTCTCAGAGGACTGCTGGTTCTGGGAGACCTCAACATTCATGTCAAGGTGAATGGCTCTGGGGCAGTGGCAGAGGAAGAGGAGTGGGGGGGAAGCGTACCGCCCCCGGCAGCGCGATCCTGGTGGGGTGCCATCGCGGCTGCCCCCCTGCCTGTGCTGGGTGCCACGCCATCAGGCAGTGTGTCATGCCCCCAGGACCCTCGCCATGCCCCTGTGGGAGGCACGCTATGCCCCTGGGACGTGCGCCATCTCTGCCACTGCTCTGGGATAGTCGCACTGTATGATTACCTCCATTGGGAGAGAGAGAGGGAAAATGTGTCCCTGTTAATTCTCAACCTCTCAGTGGCTTTCAGTACCACCAACCATGGTATCCTAGTGGCGGTCCAAGTTAGGGGCACTGTTTTGCAATTGTTCTGATCCTGTTTTGATGGATGTTTCCACACAATGATGCTTGAGGAGTGCTCTTCTGACCTGTGGAGCCTTCAATTAAAAAAACAAACCCATACAAAATATACACTGATGGCAAGGTTTTGTTTTTCTAGCTGGGAACGTCTGATAAGACAAAAGTGTATTCAGTTGTGGGCACTTGTCTTATCTCAACAGGGATTTTATAAAGATATATACATATTACATGTATGTGTAATACATATATTTTCATTATATATCATGTGTATATTATAGTATTTCAAAATCATAAAGCACCTTGGCAGAAAGGCGGTATATATGAGCAGCAAATAAATAAATATGATCCCAATAAGATACATGGGATATTTTGTCAGTGTGTTTTATTTTTTTAAAAAATGCAAAGTACAGATATGAAAAATAAGTGAATGACAAAACATCTACCTCTGTTTTGTCATTCATTCATATAGAGACATACTTTTTAAAGCGTCAAACAAACATTTGCCCTGGATCCCAGAAGGTTGTGATTAATCACTAAAGCAATATATTTATTACAGTGGCTATCCAAACAGATATATTAAATTTTTAAAGGCAGAAACTGAAACATTTGCCACAACCAGCTGTTTCGTTAGTCACTGTATTTTGTGTGTGTGTGTGTGTATTACTTTTAACTAGAAAAATATAGCTCCATATAGTCCAATATATGGAGGTTCTCTCTGTAAATAGATACCCATATGCACACCAATGCGAAATGCTCGATTAATAAAATACACATGGTACATGATGTAGGGGTAAATGTGTATTTTATTAATAGCATTTCTATGCCATCTTATAAATGTAAAATATTCACATATATTAAAAAATGCATATCATATGCATTATTTTATTTACCAATAGAAATTCTACTTTATAAACTCAAAATGTTCACAGTTAATAAATACATATTATTCAAAATTTCTTATAAAAGAAGGATGCGATCAGTATAATTAGGCAGAGTGAAGCAACCACTTTAGGCAACCGATACTGTACCTGGGAATAGCAATGAAGGCTCAGTGGATGGCAGGAAATAGCTTGAACCGGGTGTGATCTTTTACAAAATAAATAGAATGCATAGCTTCTCAGTCTTTTAGAATTTATTGAGGCTACAAATTAATGATCCTCAGCTTCGAATAAAATATAGGGTTAACCTTTTAGATCAAGCTCAGAGTAGACATTATTTATTATATTAGTACAAATAGCATTAATTTGATGTGCTGCAAAGGTCTCCACGCAATTTGCAACACATTTGAAATGTATTTTCTTAGGTTAAAGGGGTCGGGGTTCTTAGGATCCTGATAGTGAGTGATTACATCAAAAGGGACATATGCAAAGCCTCCAGGTGTCATGCCTCACCTAGATAGCATGGGAAGGAGTCCATGATCACAAAACACATTGGTACCAATGTGACCACTGCTCCATCTAGCTCAGTATTGTCTGCACCTGAATACTGTAGTGGCAGCTGTCCAGGATTTCAAACAATGCTTTCTCCCAATGTTACCCAGAGATGGTGGGGAGTGAACCTGGAAGCTTCTGCACGCAAAACTGATTCTCTACCACCATGGATAGGCAAACTAAGGCCCAGGGGCCGGATCCGGCTCAATCACCTTCTGAATCTGGCCCACGCTTAGTCTGGGAATCAGCGTGTTTTTACATGAATAGAATGTGTGCTTTTATTTAAAATGCATCTCTGGGTTATTTGTGGGGCCTGTCTGGTGTTTTTTACATGAATAGAACGTGTGCTTTTATTTAAAATGCATCTCTGGATTATTTGTGGGGCATAGGAATTCATTCTTCTCCCCCCCCCCCATATAGTCCAGTGTGCTGGTCCAGGGGGGAGGTTACTGTGGGGCAAGGTCCAGGACCTGAGTTGAGGGTCGGCAGACAGTCCTCCTCGGGTGAAGCGGGGTCCACAGCGAGAAGCCGGGCAAGGACAGGAACAGGACTGGATGCTGGCCGAAACAGCTCTTCAACGACGCTTCTCCCGCAACTTGGGACCGGGCTGACTGGCCTTTATCTTCTCTGAGGCCAGGGGCGGTCCCGGCCCCCAGGAGACCCGCCTCTCCTGGCCTTAAGGCGAGCACTCCTCCTGGGAGAAACCAGTTCCCTTCGCCTCTCTGCCCTGAGCCTCTGCAGTTCAGGAGAGGCTGAAGGGTTACTGGGCCCAGGGGGAGACTCACCTGTAGGCACTGAGTCCTCAACCGCCTCTGGAGCCAGAGTGGATTCACCCGGTGCCTGCTCCTGAGGATCCGGCACAGGTGCAGGCGCTTCAGAATCAAGGCCCCGCCCCAGTTCAGCCGGCCCTGGAGGCGGGGACTCCTGTGCAGGCTGGGATTCCTCCAGTTCAGCCTCTGAATCGGATTCCCAGGCCATCACATCCAGCCTGTCACAAGGTCTGAGGGACAGTGGACTGGCCCCTTGCTGAAAAAGCTTGCTGACCCCTGGTCTACCAGTGAGCGAAAGAAGGCTAGTGTAAGCAATACTGAGCTAAATGGACCAATGTTCTGACTCAGTACAGTATAAGACAGATTTCTGTGTACATAACATTCTCCTCTGTAATCTGAACTCCTATTAACTACAGTCGTAACCTACTACATCCTTCTATATTAAGCTCACGTATATTTGAGATGAACAGATAAGTAATAGCAGGTAAATTGCCGATCGCAATTCCCCCTTCAGCAGCCAAGAGGAACAATAAAGAAAACCAACTCATTCCCTTTTTTTATTTTTAAAGAGCAACAAAAATTTATTCTGCAATCAGGAAATTGCAACTCAGCCTGCGATCATGATGGATGAGTCATGGCCTTTCCTCAGCTCGCTGTTAAAGCAGAATGAAAGGCTAATTAAACAGGCAAATGTCAATATGGTGATTAGCTTACCGTATAATATTCTGATTGGCTTTTACGGATGACCTTCCTCCACTCCCCTACGATTTGAATAGGTACGCCTCCCCCCCCCCCCTTTATGTTGTATGTCTTAGGGACTGAAGATGACCAACATGCTTCTTCCATATACATAACATATATGCAAGACTGCAAAGTTGAATTCAGATTCCTGTGCAATAGCCTCCATTTTTAAATATGCCCATTTCCCCCTCCTGGCTTTGTACAAATATGCATTAATGACCATCACACCCTAGGGACAGTTTGCAGAGTCCATCCGACCTGCGATAACAATCCTTTTCTCCTCTGATTTATCTACACATTCAATAGGTATTTAGGTGCAGAGGGAAAAAGCAAATTGAGTCAGCAGCCAACCGGAAGATCTGTTTAGAATGGCTCCTTTTTCTGTGTGGCAGGCAGAAATTAAACACATCACTTCATCCCCGCTATAATGGATAAAATTTCCCTGTTTATCGTGTAGCTATTAAAGACAGAGAAGTCCAGGAGGGGAGTGGCGGCTACATTATTATTTGTTTTGTTATGTATTTTAAAAATGTATTTCTGCTCTGGACTTGTTGTGAAGAAAATGTCTTTACATAGCTGCACTGATACCCAGTTCATTTGGAGGCATGTTTTACAGTGCTGGTGTTCCTGGCTTGGAATCTCCCTCTACACAGGTACATAGCAAACTGCCTTCTACCTGGCCAGATCCATTGGTCCATCTAGTTCAGTATTGTTTACACTGACTGGCAGCCTTACTCCAGGGTTTTTCAGGCAGGGAATATTCCCAGCCCTACCTGAAGATGCCAGGGATTGAAGCTGGGATTTTCTGCATGCAATGTAGATGCTCTGCCATTGAGCTGTTAAGTTGTGGGTGAACATATCAGACGACACAGCGATTCTTCAGACAGCTCTTGTTTATTCACAGGCCAGAACAGAACTGAACTGAAGGGTTCCGCCAACCTGCTTATATAGAGCTCAACTACAAAGCAACATTAACAACTCTCTGTAACTATCCAATCACTGAACGTCACTTTGAACTCCTTATTTGCATATGCGGACCTGAGTGAAAACTATCTACAGTATCCCCCTGCTGGCCCAGGGTGAGAACTTGAGTACATAACAGAGCTATTGTATTTCTTGCAAAAATAAAGTAGGCTTCTAGTCCTTTGTGTCTTTCAGTAAAGGGCTGGTTTAAATAGGAGCATACAAATCTGCCTTATATAAAGTCAGACCATCGGTCCAGACAGCTCAGTATTTTCTACACTGACTGGCAGCAGCTTCTCCAAGGTTTTAAACAGGGAATATATTCTCAGCCTTAACAGAATTTTCTCCCTTGAAAAGTACATAGAAAGTTGGAAGAGTGATGCATACGGTATATCCCCTCTTACAGCTATGTGCTTTTCAAGGCTCAGATTAATACTAATGTATCTGAATTTTACCCGAACCCCATGTTGACCAAAGCAGATAAACTGAGGCTGCACCCCAGAAAAGGTTTGTGGCAGGAACATCAACTCTCTTTAAAAACTTCCTTTCTCAGTATCAGGAGAAGAAAGAGAAGCTCCCAGAAAGGGAACTGGGAGGGTCCACACCCTTTTGTAAGAGTCAAGGGTTAAATTAAGATCTACCTTTGTGATATATATATCTTCTCTTTAAAAGACATCTGAAGGCAGCCCTGTTTAGGGAAGTTTTTAATATTTAATGCTGTATTGTTTTTAACACTCGATTGGAAGCCGCCCAGAGTGGCTGGGGAAACTCAGCCAGATGGGCAGGGTATAAATTATTATTATTATTATTATTATTATTATTATTATTATTATTATTATGAGTAGGAGATCTTGACTCAAGAAGCTTCCATGGGCACCAGGGAGAAATCTCATATGCCTCATTGCACCCATTTAATTTTTTTATTTGCAGGAAAACACTACTAAAAGCTGCTTGGTAAATTCACTTGGTCCTAGATCACCAGTCCTCATCAAAGGGGTTGCAACACCACTATGATCATGCAAATGTATCATAACACATTAAGAAATCTGTCCCCAAAGGCATGTTTGGGTTACAAGTGGGTCCTGGGTCTGTGAAGGTTACCGGTAGATACTGTTTCAGTCACATGTATTTCTGCACAGAGACCACCAGAGGGCACTAAGAATCCATCCAATTAACTTTTGCCTTAATTCACAGTGCCAGAGTTTCATTAGCTGTATAAGTATTTCTGTGTTTTCAATTTTATCTGCTGCAGCATTTAACTGACGGAATTGCTCAGGGGCTGTAGTTTTAATATTTAAATGTCATTTCTGTGTCAAATTTGTATTTAATGCACCTTGGGAGCATACTGCTGCAAGGTGGTTCAGAAACCTAAATAAAATTGTTGGGAACAGCAGCTGCGTTTTGCTAGAGGTGTACAGCACCAGCATTTAGCTTTGAGGTGGATCTCTGCAAGCCGGGGCTTGGAGCTGCAGGCACACAGAAAAGGTCTGGGTCAGTGACTCTTCATAAAGCCTGCTTACCACAACCCAGCCAGTGCATAAAGTGAGGAGCTGTTTTTGTGTTTTTAGTACTAAGAGCCATCAAGATGCAACTTTCCACTCCCAGTGTGGGAATACCCCCCCCAAAAGGCCTGCTATTCCTGCCCCCAACACATCTAAAGGTAAAGGGACCCTTGACCGTTAGGTCCAGTCGTGGGCGACTCTGGGGTTGCGGCACTCATCTCGCTTTATTGGCCGAGGGAGCCGGCGTACAGCTTCTGGGTCATGTGGCCAGCATGACTATGACGCTTCAGGCAAACCAGAGCAGCGCACGGAAACGCCGTTTACCTTCCCGCCGGAGCAGTACCTATTTATCTACTTGCACTTTGACGTGCTTTTGAACTGCTAGGTTGGCAGGAGCAGGGACCGAGCAATGGGAGCTCACCCTGTCATGGGGATTCAAACCGCCGACCTTCTGATCGGCAAGCCCTAGGCTCTGTGGTTTAGACCACAGTGCCACACACATCCAACACATCTAGTGGCTTCTAAATACCGTATTTCTCAAGACTAGGGCAGAGTGTCAAGACAATGAGATCCTCGAACATGGTGGGACAAATCATCCATTTTTGAGAGCAGATATTAATTGCAAGTTTAAGCCATCCAATTTTCACTTATCCTTTCATCCCAATCATAATTTAATTGGATTGTATCAAACATACTACCCAGTACATGCCAAGTGGCTGGAAGTTTTGTTGATGTATGAAATGTACTGCTGAACAGTGTGACCTGGAGACAGAAGGGCAGTTACTAATGTTTTAAACTTTGAGAAAGTCAGTGTGGGAATGTGCAATTTGTGGGCTTCCAGATGATGGCCACTAGCTGTGCTCGCTGGAGCCCCTACAACATAGGGAAGGACAAATGGGAGTTACCTATGCCACCTTTTTGGAAGATGGGGGATAAAAACCAAGGATAACGAAGATCACTTTGAGTATAATCTTCTCCACTTCCTCACACACTTCGCAGATAGGGGTCAAAGCAGGTATGCCCCATAACAGCCCTGGGACCAGCTCAGCCTACAGGTTGTTAGTCAAGATGTGGCAAATTGGCTGTTTGTTGAAGAATGAAGTGAGCTGTAGGCCACATTCACACCATGCACTATGACACTTTGAACAGTCATGGCTTCCCCCAAAGGATTCGGGGAGCTGTGATTTGTTTGGGTGTCTCCTCATAACCCTCAGGATCATGAACAATGACAGCTCCCAGAATTTTGGGGGTGGGAAAGCCAAGACTGTTTAAAGTGGTATCAACGTATGCGTGGTCCTAAACCATGTAAGAGGACAGCCACAATTTCGTGATTGCCAATAGTCACCATTTTCTCTTCTGATAGTGCCAATGTGGTGTAGTGGTTAAGAGCGGTAGACTCGTAATCTGGTGAACCAGGTTCGCATCTCCGCTCCTCCACATGCAGCTGCTGGGTGACCTTGGGCCAGTCGCACTTCTCTGAAGTCTCTCAGCCCCACTCACCTCACAGAGTGTTTGTTGTGGGGGTGGAAGGGAAAGGAGAATGTTAGCCGCTTTGAGACACCTTAGGGTAGTGATAAAGCGGGATATCAAATCCAAACTCTTCTTCTGCCAAGACTTCTCTCTCACATGCAGACACAGCCATCTCTCTCTGAAGGCTGCTCTCTCCACTATCTCACACCTTAAAATTATCTGGTCCCCAGACACTTTTCCATTAAGAACTCCACACCACACCGACGTTTCTCTGTTTTTATTTACCTCACATGAGAACTACTATTTTCTGTTTTGCAGGTACCTCAGGCTGCACTGCAAGTTACACAGCTTCCACACACTAAGAGGGGTGGGGTGGGGGGCTTTTGGGATGGGGTGGGGAGGGAAGCGGAGGAGAAAGAAACAGTTGTTACCCTCCATCATGAATAGGGCTACCCCCAAAAAATATGGCAGCAGCTTTACAATTTTCATGCCAGCATCACCGGGACTCTTAAATCTTTCTCCTTAGTTTCATTATGATGAATGAAACACTCTAGGGAAGAGTGGGGTGGGGTGTTGGGAGTCGTCTGTTCACAAAAAGCAGCCAAGCACTTTAAGAAGCAACAGATCAGAGCTGGGGAGGCGAGAGAAGGAAGATGAAACGCACTAGATGAATTGTAGCCTAGGATGAGAGGACCTGCAAAAAGTTTGTCTTTCCCCCCTACACATCAGCTGCCCTTAGTTTTTCTTTATTTTCTTTCTAAATTTAGGTGACTAGTGCTTTCAACCGCAACTGGGGGTGGGTCGGGGAAAGAGGGGAGCCTCGTCGGAGCCAAAACCGGGTTTAGTTGACGCGAGGGTTCCTGAAGTTTCTGCCGGCAAAGCGGGACTTGTTCCCCAGCTCCTCTTCAATCCTGAGGTAAAATGGCGGTGGGGGGAGTAAAAAAGACAAGCGTGAGGAGCAATAATTTCCAGGAGAAAGGCTGTGTCCATAATCTGCTTTTTTAAAAGAAAAGATCTGTACTGATCAAGTCAAAAGTCTTGTGGCACTTAGGCGACATTCACACCCTATATTTCAAGAACTATGTTATCACTTTAAAGCCAGGGGTGCAAACTTGAATAAAACACTGGGGGGGAGGGGAGGCAAGCCCCATCCCGCATCATCGATCACAAGGTGTGGCGCACGAACATCAAATGAATGACAATATTCATCAACTTTGGGAGACCCCGACCCCTCAAATATTTTGGCGCCTAGGTGTTGCTCCAGTGCACTTTGCACTGTGATGGCTTCCCCCAAAGAATTCTGGGAGCTTCAGTTTGCGGAGTTCAGAGTGCTGAGAGGAATTGGGGAGAGCCCTGTCCCCCTGACAGAGCTACAATTGCCTGTGAAGAGGGATTGTGTGTTAAACCACTCTGGAAATTTGTAAATGTGAAGGGACATGGGGATCTCCTGAAAACTCTCAGCACCCTAAACAAACTGCAACTCTAACAAACATGTTGTTAAGATATTCCAGGTGGTGTTTTAATTTATTTCCTTTCATAACATTTATATACTGCTTAATTGGAAACCACCACCCCAACCCTCTGTAAGTTTACAAACAATTCCGTTATCAATAAAAGTATCAATGATCAAAAATCCAGTTAAAAATCACAATTAAAACCTTCTTTAAAAACTAGCTGATTAAAAAACCTGCCAACATTCTACATGTCTGGGGAGGCTTCCCTAAGCCAAAATATTTTTAGGAGCCATCAAAAACAACACAGTAAAAAGCCCCTGCCTGATGTCACCAGGCAGGGAGTGCTACCACACTAAAAGTTTGATTTCTTCCAAGTTAACACTCCAGTATTTGTTCCAAATTTCATTGTTTCAACCACTGTCGATATTCCTGCATTTTTTTTGTATTTTCTGTTCTGTAAATCATTTCCGGACATGAAATTCAATTCCATGTGAACTGTATGAACACATAGTCTCCTGTGCAGCCGCATGCCATAAAACAGGGTCAACAGATATGATCTACCTCCCTCAACACACTTCAATATACGTCTAAACAAACCCAAATTCCTCAACTTAATCCTTACCTCAGAAGCTGGTTATATTTGGCTAGACGTTCAGACCGACAGGGAGCACCAGTCTTGATCTGTGGAGAGAGAAATTAAGCAAGAAACAATAAACAGGAAGCATAATAGAATTATCCCTCCCCACTTCCAATCCTATCCTCCTGCCTACCTAATGAACATACAAGATAGCAAATGATGACCCCTCCTTCTCCCTTCCAACACTACAATTCCATGATTTTACAAATGGTGCGTTTTCTGTGGGCTGGGATTTTACATTAAGCTGCTTAGAGTTAACTTATCTCAATACTGTTATGGTGGATTTGACACAATTTTGTTGAATTTATTCCGTGCATATATTTATGGGCTTTATCTATCCAAACCCTACCCAAAGTAGACACACTGAAATTAATGGATCTAAGTCAGTCATGCCCTTTAATTTCAATGGGTTTTCTCTGAGTATGGCCAACAAGAGCTACAGCGTCCAGCATTTTTAGCTTCGAGATCTTAGATATATTCAGCAGTCTAGAAACAGAAATAATACTAATACAGTCATACCTCGGGTTACAGACACTTCAGGTTGTGTTTCTTCAGGTTATGGACCCGCCGAAACCCGGAAGTACCGGAAAGGGTTACTTCTGGGTTTCGGCGGTCGCGAATGCGCAGAAGCACCGAATCGTAACCCGAGCATGCGTAGACACACTGCTGCGGGTTGTGAACATGCATCCTGCACAGATCACGTTAGCAACCCAAGTGTCCACTGTACTTAAAAACAGACATCTAAGCCTATGTAAGCCTGCCTTCTTTGCATGCCTAGATGTGTGGCCTCCCCAACTGTTGCTGAACTCCAATAATCCATGACCTTTGGCCAATGCCAGCTGGGACTCCATCCCATCATGTTCCAGAAGGGGTACAGGTTCCCCTTCCCACCTTGCCCTGAAACTGAAAAGCAAAAGCAGCCACCTCAGCAAGGAAACACTCACCTGTCCAGTGCACAGCCCAACCACCAGGTCAGCAATGAAGGTGTCTTCAGTCTCCCCAGAGCGATGGCTCACCATCACGCCCCAGCCATTGGACTGGGCGAGCTTGCAGCTGCAATAGGAAGACAAGAGATGCTAGAAATTGATTCATTTTACAAGCAGGCTATTGAGACTGCATACAACTGAGTCGCTCCCCTCGCTTGGCACCAGCCATTTCAAGATTGCCTTATGTGCACCTGCACTTCTGTCTTTACAAGGGGACTGGGTGAATTCAGAGAAGACATGGAGCAGACAGGTAATAGCTTTACACCAGTCCAGACTATTAGCAGCAGTTGCCCTTGACCCCCAGCTGTTTGCAGATCTGCACATAGTCCCTTTCAACTAGATCTACTATGTCCCGTGTATGCACAAGTGTTCCAATATCTTCTTTCAGAGTGACTTAAGTTGTTTTCCTGGAGGTTCCATTGTGCGTAACAGAACCAGCAAGCACCTTGTGTTTTCAGTGTTCCTCAATGCTTAGCTTTGGAGCATATAGATCAGCTCCGCATCGATGATCTTCCTATGCGCCTTCTCCAGAGTGACCCTAGCAGAGAGCCAGTCCTTAGTGGCAGTGGCGTAGCGTGGGGGGTGCAGGGGGGACCGGCCGCACCGGGCGCAACATCTGGGGGTTAGGGGGCGCAAATCCACGGGTTAGGGGGTCAAATTACTTGCCTTGCCCCGGGTGCTGACAACCCACACTACGCCACTGCTTAGTGGATGATTCACCTTCCTTTGACTCCGATTGGCTCTAATCAGCACAAAGCATGAGAAGACTCCTCCTCTCCGTGGCTAAAAAGCTCCCCGTTTTTTAATGCTGATGGGGAGGGCTCTGGGACAAACAATTACACTGCTGAGCGAGCCTGTAAAGCAGGGGTAGGCAACCTAAGGCCTGTGGGTCAGATGCGGCCCAATCCTGCCCATGGACAGTCCAGGAATCAGCGTGTTTTTACATGAGTAGAATGTATGCTTTTATTTAAAATGCATCTCTGGGTTATTTGTGGAGCATAGGAATTCGTTCATATATTTTTTTCAAAATATAGTCCGGCCCACCACATGGTCTAAGGGACGGTGGACCTGTTAAGGGACTGCCAAGGAACGCATTTGAGTCGGGGGGAGGAGAAGAGTCAGAGTGGGAACAATCAGAAAGAGACAGAGAGGAAGTGATGGAAGGGGAAGAGGGAGAGAGCCAGGAGGCTGGAAGGCTCTCCAATGTGGAAGCAGAGCCCCAGCACCACACAGGGAGTTCAGGAACAGACAGAGAGCCTATGCCTGTGGTACAGGAAAGGAGAGGGTTAAAGTGCAGGGATCAGAGACGTCCCATGAAGCTCCTGTTGGAGGAGAAGCAGGAGAAGACCACTCCCCGAATCTGAACTGGACAATTCGGATGCATGATTGTACTGTGCTGCTCGTACATATGTAAAATAAAGAACAGTAAATATCTCTCTGAGTGAGCAGAGGGTGCTTATTGCGAGGAGCATACACAAACCATCACAGGATCATCCCACAGATGAAAAAGGTTGCTGCCCCCTGCGGTAAAGTATCTGCCCGCTCCTGCTCTCCACTTATTCCACTTCCTGCTCAACCACCATTTCCTCCCCTGTGAAAAGCAAGGGAAAGACTTACGCCTGGAGCGACTCTGTGACAGAGCCAATCTGGTTCACTTTCAGCAGCAGGCAGTTGCAGGACTTCTCTTCCACGGCTTTGGCAATGCGCTTCGGGTTGGTAACCGTCAGGTCATCACCAACAACTTGGATTCCTGCGCTGGCGGTGAACTTCTTCCAAGCAGCCCAGTCGTCTTGGTCAAATGGGTCTTCAATGGAAACCACTGGCCATTGGGGTGGGGGCAAGAGAAGGACAACTCAGTTTACCAGTTACATAACCAGCAAATGTGTGGCCTTTCTCATGTGCTTGGTGTCGCACAGTCCTCCCTGTCACCGCTCAAGGTGACAATGGTTCTCCACCTTCTTGTGCCTCCCACTCTGCCCACCAACAGCGTGTGGCCTTCAGAAGGAATATGGCCCTTGAACTCACATGGGTAATTCTTGACAAAACCCTTATAGAGGTCAGCCAGCTGGTCAGGAGTGATGTATCTGCTGGGATCATCAGGGGACTTGAAGTCCAGGTCGTATTTCCCATCGCGATAGAATTCGGAAGCCGCCACGTCCATCCCAATGACAATCTTGTCAGTGTAGCCAGCCTTGCTGATGGCAGTCTTGAGCAGTTCCAGAGCTGAGGAGGAGGACAGCGACAGAATTGGGGGTTTTTGAACAGAAACGTTCGTCATCCAAGGTTTGTATTCAGTTCATTTTATGATCCAAGTGCTGCCTTTTTATCTCGTGCATTGCTTTGAGTAAAGGCTACTAAAAACAAGACATAAATTTACTTGTTCTAAACATACAGAAAAGACGAGTTTTGAAATCGTAAGCATTTGCTCTAAAATGGGAAAGCTCTCATGAGTCGATATCTCCTTTCTCCGCAAGCGTCATCAAAGAAGGGCCCCAATGGCCAGCACATGACACCCAGTTTAGCACACCCAAAACAGGGCCTGATGAAAGATCCTTTGGGATTAGAGCAAGGTGGTACATTGGCTCTAAAGAGCATTTTGCTAGTGGCAAAGCAATCCCAAACCATGGAACTCATTCCCACAGGAGACAGTGATGGCCACCAACTTTTGATGGCTTGAAGACTGCTCTTGCAGGCTTCCAAAAGACATCTGGTTGGCCACTGTGAGGATAGGATGTTGGACTCAATGGACCAGTGGCCTGATTCAGCAGGTTCTTATGTCTCGGTGAGGTCGGGAGAAGAGAATGGGGGAACCCTTCCAAAGCCAGCCCACTCAAGGAGGCTCCAGTTACACATCTCCCTGCTCTCCCCAGCAACAGCAAGTCTATTTCAGACAGGGAAGACCCAGCTACTGAGGCTCCCAGCTGCCAACTTGGCTGGGAGAGGCAGGAAGTGCTACTTGTACTCCCTGAAGAGGCCCACAGCCTGTCTTCCTGTACAGTAAATAGCCTGGAGTGACACAGCATGGCCGGGTGGTATTACAAATAAAACGTGTAAGCAGCCATCAGCGAGTTTTCCGCATTGCTCGAAAGCAATTCTCGCCTGTCTCCTGGGGGGATTGACGCTGCCTCAGCAGCTGTGTGACACCGGAGAGACAGAGAGAGAAGGGTCACAGAGTTCCGTTCCTCCTGGCTGCAGGGAGGTTCACTCAGTGCCAGCTGCCCCACCAAGTATCAGGCCAAGAAAGGCCCACCTAATGCAGCACCCTGCTCTCAGAGTGGCCAACCAGATGCCCTGCATTGAAGGGGGCTGGACTAGATGACCCATGGGTTCCCTTCTAACTCTACAGTTCTGGGATTCTATGCTCCAAAAGGAATACCATAAGGAGGGCCTGAGTGTGACAGCAACTCTCCCCACTTCCATTGGCCCCACTCGGTTCTAGTTATTATGAGGGAGGAAAAAAATTTTTTATCTAATTTCTTCAGGCTATGTGTAATTTTATACAACTCTCTCATGCCACCTATTTTGCTTGCCTTTTCTCTAAACAGAAAAGCTCCAATGCTGGAACCTTTCCTTGTCCAGAAAGGTTTTATGCATCCGATCCTTCGCAAAGCAGCTATGCCCAAACGCAGAAATCCAGATGGATTTAACGCTAAAATGCTTAACAGTAGAGTGATCACTGCACATTGTGAACTATGAGGGAGAAAAGCTTTCCTCTATCCACTTTCTGAACACTGCATAATTTAACAAACCACTACAGTGATACCCCGTGTTACGTACTTAATCTGTTCCGGAGGTCTGTTTGTAAACCGAAACTGCTCGTAAGATGAGGCACGCGTTCACTAATGGAGCCTCCTGCTGCTCCCGGCACGCGACTTCCACTCGCATCCCGGGCCAAAGGTCGCAACCGGGGGCATCTACGTCCGGGTTAGCGGACCTCATAACCCGAAGCATACATTCATATGTAACACAAGGTACCACTGTATCATAAGTCTCCCCTTACTTGCCTTTTCTCCAGATTAAAAAGCCCCCAATGTTGTGGAACATTTCATCGTAGGGAAAGACACACCTGTAGCCTGCACACTCTCCTTTTCTCTAACCAGTTGTGTGGGGGGCACCTTTGGCCCCTCCAGATGTTTCTGAACTACAATTCTGAACTGGCCAATGGATGATGAGGGTTGCAGTTCAGCAATATCTGGAGGGACAAAGCTGCCCCACATCTGCTCTAAACCAAAAATGCCCCCCCTCAACCTCCCACCCTAAATGGGATACTGTCTTTCTTACTGCACTGACACCTGCAACCTTGCCTTTTCTGTGAACTAGAAAGCCCCAGATGTTGTAACCATCCTTGCAGGGAAGGACATAGCTGTAGGTTGTCTGCATGGACTCTACACACCAACTCAATAAGGTAGTGAAGAGCCGATCAATCCATTACCTTCTTTGTTCTCCAAGATGTTGGGTGCAAAGCCACCCTCATCACCCACGTTGGTAGCATCTTTCCCATACTTCTCCTTAATGACGTTCTTCAGGTTGTGGTACACCTCGGCACCAATGCGCATGGCTTCCTTGAAGCTCTCGGCCCCAACAGGGAGGATCATGAACTCCTGCATGGCCAGCTTGTTACCAGCGTGGGAACCGCCATTGATCACATTGAAGGCCTGGAAGGTGGGCAAGACGAAAGGGGGAAAGAAAACCCAAGAGGTTAATGCTCCAGAAATGCAATCTCTCCCAAAGAAAGCCCCATTTACATTGTTCGCTTATTATTATTATTATCATCATTATTTTTTATTTCTATCCTGCTTTTTCTCCTTGGATTCAAGGCAGCTTCCAACTTTTAAAAAACATCATTATAAAGTAAAAAACACAAACGAGTTAAAATAATTAAAATACATCAAACACGCATTTAGAACCAGCAATTAAAACATAGTTTGGTTTGACAGCTGCCCAGTGATCAACATCATCTGCACCTTAGTTTTCAAGGGCCTGTCTGAACAGGAAGGTGCCAGATGGGCAGGGTATAAATAATAAATTATTATACGATTATTATTATATTATCTCTCTTAGGAGGGAATTCACACAATACAGGAGCCATCACAGAAATGGCTCCCTCTTGGGTTGCCACCAACTGTGCTTTTGATGTTTACAGTATCATACCACTCATGGCTTTCCCCTATAATTATAATAATAAATTGTTATTTGTACTCCGCCCTCCCCGGCAAGAGCCGGGCTCAGACCGGCTAACATCATAAATACAATATGCATGAAAACAATCAATTGATTAACTTAAAGAATCCAGGGAACTGTGGCTTGCTCAAGGTGCTGAGAGTCGTTTCCCTCCCAGAGTTACATTCCTCAGAGTGGTTCTACCACCAACCCCTATTCCCAAGGAACTCTTGGGAATTGTAGCTCAGCAAGAGTAGGGTTTCCCTGAACAATTCTCAGTACCCTTAGGAAACCAGTTCCCTGGATTATTTCAGGGGAAAGCCATCTGGTTGGCCACCGTGAGAAACAGGATGTTGGATTAGATGGGCTGATCCAGCAGTCAGGTTCTTAACAAGAGGAGAGCCACTAAACTCTGAAGATCCAACATGTTTGCTGTTTTTCCACCCTTAATTCACAAAAGCCACTGCCCTTCCATATGGCTAGGTGGGAGGAAGAGAGCTGTTTTGTCTGCACCAGATCTTGCCTCCTTTGCAGAATGACAACAAAGGAAAACTTACAGGGACTGGCAGAATGACGTCCTGGTTCCCAGCCAGATCAGCAATGTGGCGGTACAAGGGGACCCCCTTCTCAGCAGCACCAGCCTTGCAGACAGCCAGGGAGACGCCCAGAATTGCATTTGCACCAAACTTAGCTAAGATAGTAAGAAAAAGAGGTTACTTGAGAGACTGCATGGTTCCTTACATGTCCAGCAAGTCTCTGCAGTCTGCAGAAGAGATTCCAAGATCTCAGAAGCCCACTCCACAATGACTTGGAGCAAGGCCTTCAGTGTGGCTGCCCCATTCTGTGGAACAGCATTTCTTTCAAGATACGCCCAGCACCCATGATAGGCACCCACTCTCTGCACTTTCTAGAAACAACTGGAAACACTTTTGTTCCAAGATGCTTTCCAAGCTGCTGTGTCTACTTGGCATAGTCTTTTATGTTAATCTGCTTTCTGGACTGTTTTTATTGCACTGTATTTTATTCATTGCCTTGAACCGCATATGTTGAGGGTGATTTAATAAATGCTATATTATTTTTAAAAAATTAATAAAAATAAAATGCTTAACAACAAAACTGCGAGAGAAAATATTTCATTTGTTTACAAAATTTAAAATCAAGTCAATTTGAAACACTGGTTTTATTACACCTGGCTCAGTCCACTATGCTTTCCTTTCCTTACGTTTAGTAGGAGATGGATGATTATAGTAAAGTAATGCAAGAGGAATATTTCCAAACCTAGACTCCTTTCTAGCAAAAGCAATTTCTCTCCAATAAAATGTGCATAGGAATCATAGGAAACAGTCTTGTGATGCATCAGACCATTAAGCACATCCATCTCAGCCTTGCCTACTCTGATGGGCAGCAGCTCTCCAGAGTTCCCAGAAAGGGATTCCTACCCCTACCTGGAGATGTTGGCAATTGAACCAGGGGTTCTGCATCAAAGCAGCTGCTCCACCACTGAGCTATGGTTGTTCTCAACTTGGGTGTGGTTAGCTGCAGCATTTATGAAGGAATTGTGACTTCTTTTATTGTGCTATAAATCTTTCAGGCAGCAGAGAGGCTGAGAATCACCTGAGGAGCACCTCTCAACCTCACTAGCACAGCAGTTTACTTGCTCTTGGACCCAACCCAGAGCATTCATGGCTGCAAAATTGCAAACGTACACGTGTCCAACCATTTCGCTTACATTTGTTCTCTGACCCGTCCATATCCAGCATCAGCTTGTCGATCTTCTCCTGCTCCACAACACTGATGTTCTGCAGGGAAGAGGAGAAGAGGTAAGGCAACCAAAACAATCCACTGGGGGGGACGGGACACCTCATGTTTACATCCTGACTTATGACTAAGCGGACACTTGCCATCGGTCCAAACAACACACCAAGGAGAGGCAACCCCTTCACTTCATTTTAGCACACTTCACCTCAATTAAGAATTGAAAATTGCCAGCTGAATAGAAAAACAGCCTAGGCAGCTCATGTGCTTTTTTAAAAAAACAGGTTGATCGGTAATGTCTGCAGATCAAGCTGCTCTTAAAGGACCCAATTAACAAACAGGGCGGCAACACTGAATTAAACCAAGTAAAACCCCTTTTGACTAAATAGATCCACACAGGTCATCGGGGAAGACTGTGGTGGGGGCAGAGACGTTGAGCTCCCTTATGGACCACCAACCTGAACACCCCCCAAATTAGCTTGCAAGGAGGGAGAGCTACAGAATAAATCTGGTGCACTGGGAAACATTCTTAAGGCAGGACTCGGGAACTGCAAGCAGTTTTCCATCCATAACATTATTTCATGCCGTTTTAGAATTCCCACAGCGCTTCTCAAACATGCTTTCGTGTTCATGCATCCAAAAGAAGGCCATTCGCTGACAGCGGTAAGGAGCTTAGTGTTATGCTGGCTTTCTCACCCATAAGAAGAACGTTAAAGAGACTTGGGAACGGCTACACTTGCACTAGAGGGGTTAGCGAAATAAGGAAGGCTCCTACCTTGTTAACCAGTGCAGGGGCAATTGTTTTATTGACGTGCTCAACAGCTTTTGAGACACCTGGAAGGAACAAGCAAATCAATCACTAATCCAATCCACCAAAGGCAAAAAGCAGGCATTAGTAGAAGATCACTTGCCGTTACAGCCCCAACCACCTAGCCCTCAAGACAAGATATATATATATATTAAAGGGGTGCAGCACGCTAGTCCTTTTTTAAAAACAGACAAAATCATGTCACTGAGGGAATAGCCATCGTCTAGGAATGCCTGCTGGAAGGTTAGTCCCATAGACCATGCACAGAGGAGGAGCCTGCCTGGAGTCAGGCCAGGTTGCAAGCACACATCCTTTACCTGAGTACACAGTGCCGGCGCCAGGAATTCGTTAACATATTTAACTGCTCGGGAGACGCCTGGTGGGAACCGAGTGGACGAGGAGGGAAGAGAGAGACGGGAGAAAGGAGAAAGAAGGGAGAGAGAAAGATGAACGCCCACAAGAGAACACAAAAGCAGCAGCAGCAGCAGCAGCAGCAGCATGCAAAGGGGGGGGGCAGGGATTCACAGCAAAAATGACCAGAGGACCCATAATCAGGAGTGGGGAGCAGGAAAGAGGAAGAGGCTTTAGGTCCATGCAAACCTGACAAAACCAGGAAGGCTTCGTTTAACAGTAGCTCATGCCAGGCATCACCTGTGGTCTGCGCCAACTATAGATTAAGCAGCTCAAACCGTAGCCAAAAGAGCAGCAGCCAAAGCATGGCTTACAGATGCTTCCCTGATTTCTTTTCTTGTCCTTCCAGCTGAAGCTCCGGCAAACAGCCTCTGGAGACGGAGCAATGGCTGCAACCACGGGGTCTATGTGCTGGTTCAGACACTGAAATCAATGGACCCCTAAGCTACTCATGGTTATAATTTTCAATGATTCTGCTCTGAATAAAAGTTAGTTGAATGCAACCCAGTAGTTTTAAATCAGTACTAGATTTATATATAATTACACCCACTGAATTCATTCTTTTAAAAATGTAACTTGCTTTTATTGGTGTATTTTTAAATAAATGTCTTGGATTATCTTTTATGAACCACTTGGAAGTGTTTGAGAAAGTGGAATATAACTTTAGTTAAATACATAATAAACAGCAATCCCTCCTGAAGCCGTATGGGCTGTTGTATCAGATGTTAGTCCTGGTCAGAGCAGACATATTACGGGCACGAACTTAGGTTCATTTATTTAAATGGATCTACTCTGAGCAAAATGTAGCTGGACACAAACCCATTGCTTTTAAGTACATTTGCCAGCATTCATCCCAGAGGCACCTGGTGGACTGCTCTGTGGAAGCTTAGGGAGACTTTCTGCATGAGCCAGCAGGTGACATGTTAACTCCCTTTTCAACTTTCTTCCATTTCTCTATTTGTGTCGCTTTTAGATTACAAATTCGTTTGGGGGCAGGGACCGGCTTAATTGAAGGCTGTGTTGCACATCAGCCTTCCCCAACCCAGTGCCCTCCAGATGTTGTTGTATTTAAGCCACTCCCCTCCTGCACCTCCTGTACCTTTTCCCACCAAGAACAGGTGAGTGAATGTGTGGGGGCTCCTCCCTCAAAGCCAAGAATGATGGGAACAGCAGTCCAAATAACCTGGAGAGTTTAGGCTCAGCTGGCAGCTTAAATTGTGTAAGGATTATAAACCAAGCCATTTCAATCAGAACGTCGACACCTCTTTGCCACATCACCAAAACTATTTTTGCATGCAGGGAGGAAGGCAGCAAAGCTTGAATGGACTAATTTTGCAAGGCCACGGGAAAGGGTCCCTTATGCAATGCCCTTTGCAGAATCTCGGCCGTAGCTGGGAGACACAAACCGGGGGCGGGGGGCAAAAAGAGCAGTAGAAGGAGCATCTGTGGAACAGCACCCAGAAGCACCAAGTTGGGAGAGCGAGAAAAAACAACTACTAGTGCATTCACCACACCAGGAAAGCTTTACCTTTCCCCAGGAAACGGGTCTTGTCATTGTCGCGCAGTTCCAGGGCTTCATAGATCCCAGTTGAAGCTCCACTTGGAACAGCAGCTCTGAAGAGACCTGGAGAAGAAGGAAAAAACAGTATTGGTCCTGGCAAGCTCTGGGACGACAGAGGAACATTTGCACAGAACCATCTCACAGTGGAGACTGGCAAGGCAGATAGAGATGAAAGAGGAAGTGGGGGAAAGTGTTGCTCTGCCAACTTCCTCTTCCAGCTCCACTTTGACCACCTAAAACTGCGATGGGGCAGGACGGCCCCTGGGGTTGGCTGCAGCCTAGTGGGGCCTGAGCTCCTGCCTGATAGCTCAGCAGCAGATTAAAGGGAGGAAGAACTCAAATCACGTGGGTGGAGGCTTTGTAGCTCAGCATTCCTTTCAACCTTTGCAGGCAGGTGGTGGTGTCGCCCTGCCCATGGTGGGAGGGGCATGAAGCAAAGTGGGCAGGGCAAAGGATACCAGTTTTACCTTTGTACTGTAGGCTGGCTTCCACACACCCCTTCTCTATTCTCCTCAGGCAGGGAGGCATCAAAGCTCAAGGACATATTTCAGCCAGGCAAAAACATTCAAGGAGCGTGAGAAGCAAGGCATAGCTTGGAGACAGTCTTGAGGGTCAGGCAGAGAGGACTGAAGGGCTGCATTTGGGCCTCTGGGGCTGAGATCCCCTGCCCCTGACATAGCTGTGCCTCAAAGGTTGGTTGCCACTTTAATGAACACTCGGATAAAGCTTTTTACAGACGGACAGTGTTCGTTCATTCAGAGCAGGCCAGATTAGTGCACACCTCGAGTCCCTGGGAGAGGGTGGGATTCAAAGGGATTGAGCCGCTGTGTGTCTCCAGACCTGGCACCCGGCCACCTATTCTGTGCCTTCCTCTAACGCAGGCTGTGCTCACCCAATTATGCGTCCTCCTTCCGTGTCCCTTTATTTACCTTCCCCTTTATTTAGACACACACAATGCTTTGTGGCTAGGCCTGGTGTCCCAACAGGAAGCAGCAACTATTTCTCTGTCACCCTCCAGACGCCTCCTTCCTGTGTAGCCTAATGATAGCTCCTGTTTTGGAAGGATCTCATTTGGAATCCCTGACAGGGCTCGCTTGCAATTCTGCTATAATTGGGGTTGCCCTTTTTTAAAAAGAGAAAAGAAAGAAAAACTCCGCTCCGCCGCTTCTTGCGCTGAGAGGCCTCTGTCGGTTCACATCTCCCTCCCTCTCTCTCTGCTGGCCACTGTGCCTTTTGTTATTGCTGCTCCAAGGACACTTCCTTTGTGCAAAACACAAACTGAGCACAGACAATAGCATTTGCAGGCTAGGCAGGGAGGGAGGGCGGCCAGCCTCCCTCTGGTCAAAATCAAGAGAGGGTCACCCTAATGAGCCTCCGTTGGGCGGGGAGAGTTGGCATCTCAAGGCTGGAGAGCTCTGGCTTGTAAAAGAGGAAAATGGGCACTTGTCCAGCCAGCATGGGGGCTTTATCCCCAAGCAAGCACTAGGAAATGACATCTGCACTATAAATTTAAAGCAGTCATGAGATCTCCCATAGAATCCTGGAAAGTGGCGTTTGGTAAGGGTGCTGAGAGTTGTTAGGAGACCCCTATTCCCCTCATGAGGGACATGGGTGGTGCTGTGGGTTAAACCACAGAGCCTAGGACTTGCTGATCAGAAGGTCGGCGGTTCGAATCCCCGTGACGGGGTGAGCTCCCGTCGTTTGGTCCCAAATCCTGCCAACCTAGCAATTTGAAAGCACGTCAAAGTGCAAGTAGATAAATAGGCACCACTCTGGCGGGAAGGTAAACGGCGTTTCCTTTACCTTTTATTCCCCTCATAGAGCTACAACTCTCAGTGTGTTTTTAAAATCTGTCCTTTTCAGGGAACTCTGGGGACTGTAGCTCTGTTGTGGCTGGTAGCCTTATCCTCTATGAATTTATTTAATCCTCTTTTAAAGCCATCTAAGGAGAGTAGATTTGGGGTCACCAACCATACAACACAAATAGAAAACTGCACACACATTTTACTTTTCCAAGGGATCTGGGAAAAGGTCAGATGCAGAAAAATTAATCTGAGCTTTGAAAAGCACATAGGAGATGAACTGAGGAAGTTGGAAAGAGGCACTCTTCCAAATTAGTTCCATGCGTTTTCAAGGGAGAAAAAAAGAAATCACCTTCACATCCTCCTGGACCAGAGGGGCAGTGAATGGGAAGGGAGGGCTCAAAGGCTTTGTGGGCGCCAGGGAAAGACCTCAAGAACACCATGGCACCCACAGCTGTCCTGGATTCACTATGCTAGCTAACACTTGGAGAAGAAAACATTCCCCTAAATTTTAAGGCCCAATGGATGGAGGCAAAAATTCTGGGAAAGCCCCAATTCACACTGCCATCTCACTGCAAAATGGCAAAACAAAAGGCCATCTGCAAGGAGAAAAGTAGCAACTGTGCAAAGGGCTAGGTCTGAACATTTCACCCTTGCTGTGCTCAGTGGCGTAGCATGGGTTGTCAGCACCCGGGGCAAGGCAAGTAATTTGTGCCCCCTAACCCTAACCCCCAGATGTTGCACCCGGTGCGGTCGGCCCCTCCCTGCACCCCCCACGCTACGCCACTGGCTGTGCTCATTTTCTGCTTGCAGGGAGGTGTGGGAAATGGGAAACCTCAGCTGCAGGCCAAACTGGTACAGCCCTCTACCACTTTGTTCCGCCGCATGCCTAGCCAATCAGAAAAGAGAACGCAAGTTATACCGGCCCCCACTGCACTCAGCCAACCCTCCAACCTGGCTCAGAACATTTATCCTTGAGCAGTTTCGATGGACCATTCTCCCCCCACTTCACACACACTCAACTGCCCTGCCTTCTCGGTTATCTTCAGTGTATCGGGTTGCCACAGAGGCCACCAAAATGCAAGGCCAGAAGCAACTGGCTGCAGTCCACCAAGGACAGCTACAGTAAGATGTCATCTTACACTCATAGCAGCTGGAAGTTTTATTTTTATCTTCAAGCTTTAAAATGCTGTTTGCTGGGTGGCGGAGATTTTGACACATTCGACTGTCCCGCCCCTCACCCTCCCTCCACACACATCAAGTTTTCCTGCATGGGTTTCAAACTACGCCACAAAACCTTGCTGTATAACAGATGGTGGGGGAGAGAATGAAGGGGAAGAATGATCAATGGCTTGACTCAGAAATAAGGCAGCTCCTTATGTTCTCCAGAATCAAACATGAAATGGAGGCGGAGACTTTACCCCCATCCCTCTTCTATGTCCCCTGAATGAACCATGGAGGTCAACCACAAATAATGTGTTTAGAGGAAAACAAGAGGCTTTTTTCCAGTTTGGTGGCTTCAATAATAATAATAATAAATTTTTATTTATAGCCCGCCCTCCGCAGCCGAAGCTGGGCTCAGAGCGGCTAACAACAGTAAAAGTAACACAGTTTACATAAAACCACAATCAATTAATTGAAATACATTCTAAAATCAATTCAGAATCAAATTAATGGCAACCATTGGGGTAGAGTTCTATGAGGATTATCAAAGGAGGGGGTCAGACTGTGCCTTGGCCAAAGGCCTGGTGGAACAGCTCTGTCTTGAGCCCTGCGGAAAGATGTCAAGTCCTGCAGGGCCCTGGTCTCTTGTGACAGTGCGTTCCACCAGATCGGGGCCACAGCTGAAAAAGCCCTGGCTCTGGTTGAAGCCAGCCTAACCTCCCTATGGCCCGGGACCTCCAAGATGTTTTTGTTTGAAGACTGTAAGGTCCTCCGTGGGACATACCAATCCAACATTTGTCAAGAACAGAAAGTGTATTCTTAAATAATCATACATAAAGGTACATAGGAATATGCTTTACAGAGTAATGCCCATCGAGCTCAGTACTGTCTACACCAGGGTTTCCGCAAACTTGGGTCTCCAGCTGTTTTTGGACTACAGCTCCGATCATCCCTAGCTAGCAAGACCAGTGGTCAGGAATGCTGGGAATTGTAGTCCAAAAACAGCTGGAGACCCAAGTTTGGGAAACCCTGGTTCTATACTGACCAGCAGTGGCTCTGAAGTTGTATCCCAGGCCTACCTGGAGATGCAAAAGATTGAACCTGGGACCTTCTGCATGCAAAGCAGGTGTTCCTCCAGTGAGCTATCACTCTTCCCTGTAGAGAACCCACTTAGATCAGACCTAAAGTGCCATCTAACCAAGGACCCACTGCTAAGAGGTCTCAAGGCGGATAGCAGCCATTCAGAGTTAGCTTACCTTTGCTGGTGTGCAGGTCTACCTCAACAGTGGGGTTCCCACGGGAGTCAAAGATTTCGCGAGCATAGATCTTGAGAATGGACATTTTGTTTCTCTGTGGAGGAGGAAGAGGGAGAAAACAGCATTTTTAAACTTAAAAAACAAACAAATACACAGCACAATGGCCACCAGTGTCCTTGGTGGCCCAAGATTCCCAAGCAACATAGTAAGTTGTCATAATAATAATAATAATAATAACAATAATAATAATTTATTATTTATATCCCGCCCATCTGGCTGGGTTTCCCCAGCCACTCTTACACATAGTTAGACCATTGTTCCACCAAGGGCCACACCGGCACTATCTAAAGCACTACGAGGCCGGCTTAAACAGTTACTAAACATTCTTTAAACAACAAATTTTGGGAGCTGTAGTTTGTTCATGGGTGTTGAGTTGTTAGGAGGTGCCAGAGCTACAGTTTGCGAAATGGTTTGAGAATCAGTCCCTCTCACCCAGGGAACTCTGGGAATTGTAGCGCTGTGAGGGGAATAACTCTCAGCACCCTTAAACTCCCAGAATTCCTATGGGGAAGCAGTATCATAGTGCTTAACTGTATGGTGTGAATATGACCTAACGCATGTCTATACAAACATTATGTACTATCTCTTAACAGGTAAATAAAAAAATTGATAGTTTCTTTTTAAAAAAAGAGTATGACCTAATGCAAAACTTTCTGCACATGAAAAACTGCGGCCTGCCCCCAAGCCAGTGTGGTGTCGCCATTAAGAACGCTGCACTAATATTCAACTGGGCTATATGGTTGCCTGCCTACTGCCAGTATTATTATTCATTAGAAGGTCAATTCCTTTCAGAGAAGAATGAGAACATGGGAAGACTTGAATTTTGTGGAAACTGGGGGTTTGTTTTTAATGGAGCATGCAGGTCTGGAATCAGTTGCAGAAGCTGTTCGGGGCAATACAGTCTCTGCATCACCTACACTCTCTCTAAGACTAATGCTCTTTGCATGAGAATTAAGTTGAAGACCATCACTGCAGCCTGTGGCAGTGAGTTCCAGAGTTTAACTATGCGCTGTTGTGAATAAGTACTTTCTTCCATCTGCCCAGTCTCCCCCAACATTCAGCTTCATTGGACGACAACACTGGGCTCCAGTAATATGAGCAAGGAGAAAACCACCTCTGTGTTAGATTTCTTCAGGCTGTGTGAGATTTTAAACGCCTCTATCATTTCCTCTCCCACTCACTCACCTTTTCTCTAAACTGAAAAAATCCCAAGCACTATAATAATCCTTGCATCGTATGGGAGCTGCCCCAATCCCTTGATCAGACAGCCTTGATATATTTGATCTTTTGCAAACCAGCTATCCCCCCGAGGCAAAAAGCCAGATGGATCCTTGCAAAGTCGGTGTTTAATACTAAGCTGATACTATCCACTTTCTCTTTTGAAAAGTATCTGGATTTTTTTTTCTTTTTCCAGGAAGCCTCTTATATGCGAAAGCTACTGCCTAATAACTTGCCTCGTTGTTGTTTTTTAAAAAGAAGCAGCAGAAGCAGCTAATGCAAAAGGTTATTTAGTCTTCTGCCCAGCAAAGGATACTCACTACATGCTGGTCCAGCTGCTTAAACAGGCTACGAAGATGAGGCGGCATTAATATTACTCAGAAGTCCTTGAACAAGTGACCTCCCTCTAAGCCCCGCCCCTTCCTGCACAGCCTGGCGTAGATCATTGCAGTACTGCAGCTATTCAGAACTGCATCCAGCTAGTTCTCTGTTTAACCCTCTGTCTGCAGTCTTCCCCTTCTGCCTCTCTGGACCCGGGGCTGGTGGGTATTTAAAGACTGGAACGGAGAAAGTAGATGCTCCCATTATCTACCAAGAAGTCTGGACCGTTTAAAAAAATCTTTTTTAAAAAGTCACAGCAGTTGCAGCACTAACTCTGCAAATATCCCACAATCGCTGGGTTGCGTCGTTAGGCATGGAATGCAGTGTCCTCCAGAGGACCTCAGCTTTCAAAGGGGATGGGGGATCAAGCGGCTAGTCCTCAAGAGCATAAGGACAGGTGGCAAAGCTTCTGCACTTTGGACAGGCGTGCGGAAGCTACTCCTGCTGGAATTCCCTCATCTGTACACCTATTAAAGGGGCAGGAGCCCTAGATTTCCCTTTTCCCCACCTCACTACTCTTACTGACTTCAGAAACTCTGGAACCTGTGAAGAATGAAGGCAGAAGAGCCATAGCTCAGTGGTAGTGCATTTGCTTTGCATGTCAAAGAGAGCCCTTATCTGAAATCCTAGAGAGGTGCTGCCAGCCCGTGCAGACAAAACTCAGCTAGGTGGACCAGTGGGTTGACTCAGTATAACGCTGCTCCCTGCATTTCTAACAGGTAGGAGGCAAGCAGGATTTGGGAAGCATCACAGCTCAAGTAACAGAACATGCAGAAGGGTCCTGGGTTCAATTTCCCAGTATCTCCAAGGGAGGCTGGAAGTGTCTGAAAACCTGGAAAGCCACTGAGCCAGTGGTCTGATTCAGTATAAGGCAGCTTCCTATAGTGTCCTTGCCACACCCAAAGGAAATACTTTTGAGACGAACATGCACCAACCTGCACAATTAATATGTCACACAAATCAGAGCTCTCTCCCCCCACCGCTGCCCCAAAGCACACACA